>NC_090649.1:438815498-439535498 GCF_040937935.1 Hyperolius riggenbachi
TAAAAACTGCCAAAGACTACAGTAAGTAAGTCTGTTATATGCTTTCTTTTTATTAATTTCTTTGCATATAGCTATTGGAGTACCAAACAAACAGGAAAGGTTTCTTATAAACATACTTTTTGGTTTCCAGACAGGGCCATTGCTTCCATAGGGGCAAAATGGGTGATTGCCCAGTGCTGAAAGGCCCCTGCAAGTCTTCCTCTTGTGAAATATCACTAATCAGTCTCCAGGAAATATGGTATAGGTTTATTTACTGTACAGGAGACACACCAAATAGCAACATCTTCCCGAGGAAGGCTTAGACCAGATGGATATACACATTGGAATGAATTACAGATCATTATTCCACATACCTTGACCACAGATTGGGTCCTGATATAAATTAACCACTTGCCGACCACACACTCATAACGCGCGTCGGCAAAGTGGCAGCTGCAGGACCAGCGACGCAGTATTGCGTCGCCAGCTGCAGGCTGATTAATCAGGAAGCAGCCGCTCGTGCGAGCGGCTACTTCCTGTCAATTCACGGCGGGGGGCTCCGTGAATAGCCTGCGGGCCGCAGATGGCGGCTCGCAGGCTAAATGTAAACACAAGCGGAAATAATCCGCTTTGTTTACATTTGTACGGCGCTGCTGCGCAGCAGCGCCGTAAGGCAGATCGGCGATCCCCGGCCAATCAGCAGCCGGGGATCGCCGCCATGTGACCGGAGACAGCCTGTCACTGGTTGCACAGGACGGATAGCGTCCTGTGCAGCCCGGCTTACCAGGGGGGGCCAGGTAGGAGAGGGAGGGGGAGGATTTCGCCGCGGAGGGGGGCTTTGAGGTGCCCCCCCCCCCCCGCAACACCCGCAGGCAGGAGCGATCAGACCCCCCCAGCACATCATCCCCCTAGTGGGGAAAAAAGGGGGGCGATCTGGTCGCTCTGCCTGCACGCTGATCTGTGCTGGGGGCTGCAGAGCCCACCCAGCACAGATCAGCTACAACAGCGCTGGTCGTTAAGGGGGGGGTAAAGGGTGGGTCCTCAAGTGGTTAAAGCGAACCAGAGATGAAGCACTCCCATGTATTTTACCATATATATCAATGAAAACATGACAGTAAAAACCCACTCTGCTCTTTGTTTCATTTTTCACTGCTCAGTCTTGTTATCAGCTTTGATAAAATGTCAGACTGAGCATTCAGTCTAGCTTTGCCCTGTAATGATTATAGCCGAGTCAGTCTTCTGTTATGTCTTTTCAAGCCCAAGCCTGTACCCTTGTGGCTCCGCTTTCCTGCTAGGTTTCCTGGTAGCAGGAAATCCTGTAACGAAAAAAAAAACTCCCCTGGGGGGTACTCCCCTTAGGTGGGGGAAGCCTCCGGATCCTATTAAGGCTTCCCCCATCCTCCTCGGTCCCACGGCAGCGGCGACAAAGCTCCCTAAACAGCGGGGATGTAAATAGTTACCTTTCCGGCTCCAGCGCAGTATCTGTTCTCCGTTCAGAGATAGGCGGAAATAGCCGATCACTGTCGGCCCGCTCTACTGCGCAAGTCGTCTGCTCATCAGGCTTGTCGCGGGAAGATTCCAAACACTTCGGGGGAGCCAGCGCTGGACTGCCTGCAGCTACAGGGGAGGGGGGAAGCCTCATTGGGACCCTAAGGCTTCCCCTTCCTGAGGAGAGTAACCCCCAGGGGAACTTTTATCTGTTACTGGTTCTCTTTAAACAGAATCTGTACTCTAAAATTTTTACAGCAAAAAGCATACCATTTTATTCATTATGTCCTCTGTGCTGTTTCTGCCACTCCCTGCTGCAATCCTGGCTTGTAATTAACAGTTTTAGGCAGTGTTTACAAACAAACCAACCAGCTTGTCATAGGCTCACATAAGCAGAGTGTGTGAGTCATACAGGGCCTGCAGAGGGTGTGTATCACTTCTATCCAATCACAAGCAGCCCTGCACATTCCGCACATTCCACACATTCCATCCTGAGCTGACAGTAGAAACCAGATTAGATCATATAACAGAGATAACACAGCCACTGTGCAATTAGGAAAGGCTTCAGTAAGCCAGAGCACATTAGAAACAGGCAAAGGAACTTCTAGAACTAAGGGTGAAAATTGTTACAGTCTCTTTAGAGGTAGTGGAAGAGAAAGCACAGGGGGTCCGGGAGCCCGATCTGGTGCAATACGTTAACCGGTATGGAAATATTATGCAAGTACAAAAAGGTTTATACTCACATGAGTAGGTTGCTGTTTGAGGCAACCACTCGTACACGCATGTGGAGAAGTACCATCCCCACTCGGCCTTTGTTCCTTGGTCGCAGCTCCTGAAAATCGATCTATCGGACAATCTCCGAAGAGGATCCTACCCTCAAACGCGTTTCACGGTAAGAACCGCTTCCTCGGGTCAATAACAGTGCCTCTACAACGAAGCAGCAAAGTATCCAGGCGCCTGGATACTTTGCTGCTTCGTTGTAGAGGCACTGTTATTGACCCGAGGAAGCGGTTCTTACCGTGAAACGCGTTGTCCTGTGCAAAATAAACCTGAATTTCTAAAATCACAAAAAGTCCGTTGGTATACTTCCCGAAAGGGGACACCTAGAAGGTAGGATCACACCATTTTATATTTGGATGTTATATCTACCACATAGCGTGATTACATTGTTATGTTCTACCGGGCGCCTCCTACTCATTTCCTAAAGTTACAGTCTTTAAGCTGGGGAGACAACTAGATGACATTTCACAGAAGTAGCTAAGGACCGTCTCAGTAGCAACTCTAGCATCAGTATGGTGACGTGTAACACTAGTTTGCAGTCCTCTATATACACCCTTTACTTGTAGAAATACCAACCACACACCATGAGTGTTTGTAGACTGTTTATTAACACATATACATTTACTTGTCCTCAGGCTTGTTGAAGCAATAAGTCAGACAACACTTTCCACAGTAATGTCTGTCAAAGTGGCTGGCCATGAAGACTCCAGCACCGCACTCATCTGACGGACACTCACGCCTCAGGCGGTGGATCTTACCATTCTCGTCAACCTGCAAGACACAAGAAAAACTCAGCAACACTCCTCACTGCTGCATGCAAGCGTACATCACACCACAGCAACCTGGCTGCCAATTACCCTGACAGCCATTATGCGCAAACACCTTCCTAGGATTCCTCCAACATCGGACAATATGAATATCTTTCCAACTGCCCTCTAAAGCAATCGAGAGGCACAGAACCACCCCTCCAGAAATTTACACGGCAAAAGCTAATTCTGTACTCATCTACAATTTGGATCTGTAATACAGTGCTGTTGCTTAAATTAGGTGAATGTGGAAAGAACTTGGAGAACACCAAATTAAACTTTAGGCTATCAAAGACTCCAGATGCTGGTTTACTAGCCTAATTGATCGGTAGCTACCTGGCTTTGATAGGCTCTGTTCCTGTCCCTGCCTGGGACAGTGAAAACTTGTAAACAAGCAGATTTCCTAGATCACTATTCAGGTTAGGTTGAAGAGGTCATCTATGCGTTTGCCTAATGCTGGGTACACATGATGTGATTTCCTGGTCGATCGACTATTTCCAACATGTTCGATCGGGTCTCGATCGATACAGCTGTCGATTTTCTCATGTTAAGAATGCGAAATCAAAAGCTGTATCGATCGAAAATAAATCGATCCCGCCGATCGAGCGGGAAATCGAATCGTGTGTACCCAGCATTACTCTGCACCACAGACTAGGGTGGATTTAGGTGATACGCCTATTAGGCTAAGTGTACAGTGGATGCACTGCACCAGTGGATAGGAAGCCTGGTAGATTCCGTACTCTCACAAAGTAATGGCACCAAATCTGGCTGGGAGCTGATGCGCCGACGTAGCACATTCATGGTAAGCCTTATTCCTAAAGTATGTTTCTGGAAATAAGAAGAAACCAGTGTGCCAACAGGAAACACATGAAACATGAGAAGAACATACAAACGCCACAGTTGAGACTCTGTCCTGGCCAGGAAATTAACACTAGGCATAAAATCAAAAATCAATTTTTTTTTTTATCTGGTAAACTAGTAATTGGGATGCTAACCAGGCAATCCAAGAGTGTTGCCCACCAAACCTGCCCAGAATATGGGTTGGCCTCACAACCTACACTCATAACATTCCACAACTTCGAGTGGGTAATAAAATATGAGCTTTCCTACCTTGTAGTACTTTAGCACAGCAAGCTTGACCTTCTTTCTCTTATGCTTGTTCTTCTTTGGGGTGGTGTAAGACTTCTTCTTCCTCTTCTTAGCACCACCACGGAGCCTCAGCACCAGGTGAAGGGTGGACTCCTACAGGGGAGACAGACATCTTTAGTTACTAAATCAGAAAACTGGTATGTATCAAATGCAACAACTGATCACGGACATCAACTTTGGCAAAGTCGTGATAAGCTCACCACTCTGCAATCTCCAGAATATAACCCCCAGCATTTTAACATATTTATCCCATAAGCAACATTCAAAGTTTTGGACCACATACATCAAGGAATAACCGTTATAAACCAAGGGGCAGGAGGACCACACAGGGTGGCAGGAAGGGACAACACACACAGGAGGACAGAAAGGAACACATAGTGGACACAGGAGGACAATGGGGGAGAACAAGGTCTTTGTTGCAGCTGATACAAATAAAATAAATCTGCAGTGTTTCTACTTCCTGATTCATGGAAGCAGACATATTGTTCACATCCTGTGCTTTCCAATTGGCTTATCAGTCATCTCTGCCGTAGCAGTCATGTGACCCAGGGGAGAGATCAAATTACAACTTGTGATTAGGCACAGATGAGAGGGAATTAGACAGGCTAAACTCTCTAAATACATACAGGGTGCATTTCTCTGTTTTCCTTCTGTCATGTGCAGCAGTTCAGGCCCACTTTAAGCAGTGACTGTGCAGTATAAATGATCGGAAAGCAGCACATATCACTCCTTGTAATCTCATAGTATAGTACCCAATAGCCTTATGACCGGCCCCTTGTGATCATTTGCCTGATGTTGCTTACATGAAGAATTTCACTGATAAAGTGCATTTCCAAAAGAACAAATGTTTCCAAGAAAAATCAAAGAGTTCCTGCTCCTCAGGTTAGACAGGGCATTTATGTGCAGCCTGATTGGCTGAAACCTCTTTCCCTCCTGTTTTGCCCTCCCACACCTCTGTTCCTCTGTGATTGGCCAATATTTCTCATGCTAAGACAATGCACTTTCTGTAGTGAAGAGCGGGCAATGCATACACAATCAGGTAGGAGTTAGGTACACACCATACAATTTTCTGTTAGATTTACCGGCCAGATAAGATAATTTCCAACATCTTGGAAATTGTCTAATCTGCCTAGCAATTAAGCATTGTTCTACTCAGCAGGAGACCACCGGAAGACAATGCACCAGAGATAATGACCAGTCTCTACAGAAAATAATGTAAAGGTGGCCATACACTGGTTGATTTACAATCAGATCGATCCCTCTCTGATCAAATCTGATCAGAGGGATCATATGGCTGCCTTTACTGCAAACAGATCATGAATCGATTTCAGCATGAAATCAATTCACCATCTGTGGAGCTGCCCCCCCCCCCAACAGCTATACACTACCTGCTCCAGCCGGCACTAGTCCCCCAGTCTCCTCCAGCTACACTTCCTGCTGGGGGAAGTTTAAACAGTAAAGGGCGCTCTACTGTTTAAACTTCCTGCCGGGACAGGAAGAAGTGAAGCCTGTTGGACTCTGAGCCCAGCGCGGAAACGAAGCAGCGGTGACCAGGGGACTCGCACCGGCGGAACAGGTACTGTATTGCGTCGGTCTTCAGGCATTCGAACGCCGCTATCGACGCACTCCTGATCGAGCAAAAGCTTCCGCACGGACAGGAACGATCGATTTCAGACGTTCCTGGAACATGGACGCACCAGGTTTAGTATATACTGCATAAGTTTTTTCCCCGATTTTTTGCCCTCTAAACCTAGGTGCGTCTTATATTCCAGAGTCTTACAAAAATACAGTACATATGGCCACACTTAAAATGGGAAATGCTAAGCAGGATTTTCGCTTTACTGTAACAAAAAAAAAAAAATCACCAAAATCAAAAACGTGGACAGTGCAATACATATGTTAAGTAGAGCAAGTATTTTATCTACTTGTGTTTTGTTTTTTTTCTGAGACAGTACTGCTGACAGCTCCTCTAACCAGTACACTATCCAGCCAAAAGGTTGCTGCATTCTGTGAATGTATCAAGATAATCCTTTAGAACCATCCTGCTCTGTTACACTTGCCTCTACAGGTTTCTGTACTCTGCCACACACTTCAATATTAAGGCTGCTGCAAAAACTGGCAAAACAAAAAGCTGACTGCCTTTCCCTAATTTAAGTTAATACAAGGAGGTCACAAAACTAATGAGTACCCAATATAGCCATATACAGATAGACTGGTGAAACAATGGCAGGATTCCCCCACATAAAAGTACAAAATGCAGTGTAGTCCAAAATGAATATGACAATTTGATAAAATGCATGAACAGGCATGGCAGACAATTCTACTTGAAAATCTATAGTGATCACGGGGTCAGGAGCCAATGAAATCCGCTCCTGACTGGCTCACAGAGCTCTGCCGTCATAGCGACAGCGGAGCGATTGGCAGTAGCAGCGGGTCTGTGCGGCGCAGTAATTGGAATCTACATCCTGGCAGGAATAAGCAGCCACTAACAGGGCAGATTTCAATTACCGTGGTCCGGAAGGAAGTGGTTAATGAAGATTAGAAAGAAATAGACCATGAATGGCCACTTTTTTTTAATAATAATAATAATAATTATTATTATTATTATGAAATAACAGTGAATGTCCACCTTTATTGAGAAGCCTGATGGTCCCCTAAGCCCCAAAACTACATATCCACCAATAATTAAAGGACACGCCACACAGATACTTGGAGGGCCGGGACCCACCTGCAAACGCTAGAGTTTCTTACAAGCAATTTTAAAAAAGTGCTTGCGATTTGAGAGCCATTTTAATTCGGTTTCTGAGGAATGTGGGTTCAAAAGTAGTGCTTCTGGGTAATTCAAGCTATTAGAAATAACGCATCGCTTTGTACAGCAATTCAAGTGTGATTTTTCTGCGCTCCTATACCTTACATCGGACCGCTAATGCTACCAAAACGCTGCATGCCCTGCAATTGTGATTTTACTTCTCCATTCATTGGCAAAGGGAATCGCTGACAATTGACTTATCCAAAACCACCGCCAAAACTGCTCTAGTGGATCGCAGCCCTAACGTTAAAGCGGAATATAACCCTGCATTTCAACTTTGCTCTAAAACATTATTTACAGTATATTATATGCAGCCAGCATTTTTTTTTTATTAGACCAGCATTGGAAGGGTTACACAGGGCTTTAAAGTTCCTGGAGATTTCTGCAGACATCGGAAGCTGAAATAGATACATTTTGTTTACATAAATGTATCTAAGTGTTGAATGTGACTCACTCTCACTGAGAAGGAGCTTGGAGGACAGCCAAAGAGTGTGTAACATTTATCAATAGATACATTCAACTAAATAGAATGTATCTTTCTGAACTTCTGCATATCTCTCCACGGAACTTTAATCCTCTGTGTTTAACCCTTCCAATGCTGGTCTAGTAAAAAAAAAAATGCTTTTTGCATATAATATTATTATTCCGCTTTAAGTTTGAATGATAACCTACCTTCTGGATGTTGTAGTCTGAGAGGGTGCGCCCATCTTCAAGCTGCTTACCAGCGAAGATCAACCTCTGCTGGTCAGGAGGAATACCTGCAAAAAAAAAACCCATAATGATTACACAAGGGAGGGGGGGGGTGGGGAGTGACAAAATAACAAAAAAGGTAAACATTAAAAAAAGAAATGTTTGAAAAAAAAAAAAAAAAAAAGTTAAATGAGACTCCAGCTCAGATCAACACCAGAGTACTGACAAGGCCCACTCAAGTTGTTGCTTTTGTGCCTCTAGATTTCACAGAACGATATAAAGCACCAATATGGAGTACACTGCTGCATCACACTATAGCAAAATGGAGAATTTGCTTTGAACAAATATGACAACAGCTCTCCCCAGCACTCCGCTGTACTGGAAAGTCAGAGTAATCTGTGGGAGTATGGCTTGTAGATCCCTAAAGCCAGTACGTATGTGAATGAGCTCTGCAGAAGGTAGCAGGAATAGATAATGCAAAATACAGTTGTAAGTGGATACCCCTTCACTGCCATACTATTAGGCCCGTTTTCCACAGACTGTTCATAGGCAGTGAAATGCCTCAAACTCACAACTGCCTGGTAACTGCATGTTGCTGCCTGGTAACTGTTTGCTGAGCACACAGCTCAACAGTCCATGGAAAAGAGGCCTTATCCTTGTGGAAAAATCATCTCATTTGAATAAAGTTGGTAAAGTTTAAGAAAAAGAAAAAAATAGTGTGATGTGTCCACTTTTCCTCCTTTCCTTTGGACATTTGCTTGGTATACCAGAACCATTCCATACAGGGACAGCAATATTATTAATTTTTTTTTTCCAACTGTGGAGGACAAAACCAGTTGGGTATAAGCTTTATAGCACTGAATTAGAGCCCGGATAACAGTGACCGATGGAGATGGTATCCATTAATGCTTTGCAAGATAGCAAGTCTTCTAATGATCATTTTTTTTTTTAGAATGGACCTTGATTGGACAAACCACTATACAAGTTGAATACTGTATATTTTTTATCTTTTGGAAAAATCAAAGCTTTTAAAAAAGTAACACTATTCAGTTCCATTCTATTTCATGGTACAAATGCAGACCAAGAGGATCCTTACTCACCATCAGCCAATGTAGACCATTTAAAGCTGGGATTTCAAAAGAGCAAATGAGGACAGTATTCTGTCAGTGTATCCGATGAGATCAGCACTCAAGTATTGAATGCTGATCTCACCTTGCAGAACCAGGTTTAAAAATCTGGGCCAGGACACTAACAGTATGGTGTTCGTTTTCCCCATGTTTGTGTGGGGTTTCTCTATCCCAATTAATTCCACCAGAAGTGGACTTAAATGACAACTGAAGCGAGAGGGATAAGGATGCTGCCATATTGTCCTTTGAAGCAATACCAGTTACCTGGCTATCCTGCTAAAACTCTACTTCTGATGCTTTTAGCCCTAGCCCTTGAACAAGCATGCAGCATAACAGGTGTGACATTGTGAGATCTGCCAAGCTTAGCTGCATGCTTGTTTATGGTGCGATTCAGGCACTAATGCAGCCAATAGATCAGCAGGACAGCCAGGCAACTGGTATATAGTTTAAGAGGAAATAAATATGGCAGCCTCCATATCCCTCTCACGTCAGTTGTCCTTTAATTCACAATAGACTGACTGTGGTAGGATTAGATTGTGAGCTTCTCTTAGGACTGCATACTCTAAAGCATTGCAGAAGGATTTCTGCGCCATATAAATACAACATGACCCATTACAATATCACATGCCGCAGAGATATAACTCAGAAAACTGCCCAGAAATGACAGAGTACCCATGTTAGGCATTTAGCCTGCCCCAGCTTTCAAAAGGGTACTTTACTAAAGTCATAGCAGCATTACTTAGAAAATAAGAGACCAACCTTCCTTATCCTGAATCTTAGCCTTGACATTTTCAATAGTATCAGAGGGTTCGACCTGAAGAGAGAAAAAAATAAAGTGTTAAAAATGTGTTAGATGCTTCTATTGTCTATAACACACAGATTCTCAAAAAAAGCCTGCTGGTCAGGCCCATCTCTGCAGAGGTTACCCTGTTTTAGTTCCTGGACAGAACCACGCGCGCTCCCGCGGCCGATCACGCGCGCTCCCGGCCCGCGGTTCGTTAGCCAGGCAATCAGTGAATCGGGCTATGGTGCCCGATCACTGATTCCTCTCCACTGCTGAAAAAGCGACAGCTTCTCTCGGAAGCTGCGCCTTTTCTGGCTGCAACGTCCCCCATGCGTCTCTCTAAGCGTATGTTACGCTTAGAGTGACTTCATGTAAACAAACTCATGGCCGCCATCTTGTGGCCAAAAAGTAAAACTACAACTACAAGTAAAAAAAATAAAAATAAACACACATTTACATTATAAAACAATTGTTTACATCCCACCCTCCCAAAAATACCCAAATAAAATGTTTAATATTTAAAAAAAAAAAAATTACAATAAAAAAAAAAAATCACAATAAAAAAAAAAAATCATGTAAATATTTACCTAAGGGTCTAAACTTTTTAAATATCAATGTAAAGATGAAATATTTCTATATTTTTTTTATTTTAAACTTGTAAATAGTGATGGATGCAAAACGGAAAAAATGCACCTTTATTTCCAAATAAAATATTGTCGCCATACATTGTGATAGGGACATAATTTTAACGGTGTAATAACCAGGACATAAGGGCAAATACAATACATGAGTTTTAATTATGGAGGCATGTATTTTAAAACTATAATGGCTGAAAACTGAGAAATGATGAATTTTTTCTTATTCTTCCTGTTAAAATGCATTTACAGTAAAGTGGCTCTTAGCAAAATGTACCCCCCAAAGAAAGCCTAATTGGTGGCGGAAAAAACAAGATATAGATCAGTTCATTGTAATAAGTAGTGATAAAGTTATAGGCTAATGAATGGGAGGTGAACATTTCTCAAGTGAAAACGACGGAACGCGAACGGGTTAAACTAGTGTGTATATGCCTGGACCAACTGGTTACCTTTACTAAAGCAATAACTCAATAAGCACCGATAGGTATAGCGGACCCCTCCGGATGTTAGGCCTGCAATGCTAGTCACACACAATCGATTGTATTTTACATCCAATAATCTATACCTCCAACAGCAATACAGAATAAAGGGAATGAGCTGATGGGCTAAGTCTCAAGGGGTGATACTTATTAGTGTAACAGTGACCATGGTTCCTCAGGCTATGTATATGCCTTTCTGTATAGGAAACAACTGTGTGACTTTTTCCCTCTTCAATATTCTAGCAATATTTACGAAGACTTCCCTCTCCTACCTCCCAAGGTAGTCAATATGTATTACCAATCTAATGGTCAAAGAGTTGTACATTATCTAGGCCTAATTATCAATCCTAATTGTTTTAATATGGCCCTAAAGGACAGCATAATATAGGATTTCAACAAAATGAGCATGGATAGAGAGATTATATATATATATATATATATATATATATATATATATATATATATATATATATATATATATATATATATATATATATATATATATATATATATATATATATATATATATATATAGATAGATAGATAGATAGATAGATATAGAAATGGGCTTATAGATACCAGCATCTGTAGTCACTGCTATATAACAGTTCTCCCTAGGGCCCTATATATTGGGATTGAAAACCAACAATGTTCTTATAGCAATTCTTTAATCTTGTCCTATGAGCTGTCTCCTTTGACTATGGCATATGATATGGGCTGTTAGACAGCAATCATTTTATCTCCATATTCTTACACTAATCAGCATGGTTCACTACTCTACTCTTAAAAAACACAATAATTCGGCCTCCAGCAATCGCTGGAAGACGAATTATTTCATTCCCCCACTATCCATGTCGGCCTGGAGGGGGAATAGTAATTAAAACGGCCCGGACTTGTGTAGAAGCAGGATCAGCCATATACCGCTGAATCCTGCGCCCAAGTCTACCGGCGCCGATTTCAAATGTACTCGACCATCTAATGTAAGGCCAGTTAATCAAGCAGGGCTATGCTATAGCTGTCTGCTCATTCAAATCCCAATGTGGACTCTGGTGAATCTTTTGGTATAGGGGCCCCAGCGTGGGACTGGCCTCGATGCTAGCCCTGTGGCTCAGACACGAGTGGAGCCAAAATACTATTTTGAAGGGTTGTGTGCTGCTGGGCTTTATGTTAAGCTGAGGATTTTTTTTTTATTTTAGGTCCTCTATTATCAAGCAATAATTACCATTATGAATGTGATTTGTGCCTGTGTAAAGTTCTGATTTGGACCTTACGATCTGATTAGTGTAGAAGGAAACAAAAAGGGTAAGCTGAATTTTGTACCACATGACAGCAGGATCAGCCCTCAAGGCACAGCTATCTGACAAGGCGGGCTAATGCGAAGTACACACAATGCAATTTCCCACCCGATCGTCGGGAAGCGATCGATTATCTCCGACATGTCCAATCAGCTCTCCATCGATAAAGGATCGATTTTGCCCACTTATCAGAAAATTGAGTGGGTGCAATTTGGACATGTACACACAATGCAACTTCCCGTTCGATCACCTATCGACTGGGAAATTGCATTGTGTGTACCCAGCATTACAGTGTTAAATGAAAATCTGTTCCCTGTAATGCCCGAGTTATGCAAAGATACTCCAGAATGAACTTTCAGACTAATAATTAGATTGATTGCTGTACAAGCAAGTAGCCTGTTCTGTGTTTCAGAGAGAGAACAACCGCCAGTCATTCAGTGATATAGCAGAGAAAAATAATGACATCATGGGACACCCATACTGAGACTAGATTTTCACCCAAGAGAATTGTGAATAAACTGGGGGCCAAAAACAGACTACCTGCACACAATTGTGCCAGAAAGCCACCTTTTTAGCATTTTTGTTCAGCAGTTTCTAAATATATAAACTATACTACTACTACAGGCCATAATAAACTACAACCTCGGCCATGACCTGAAATGGTAACAGTAATATAACTGATCTAATCCGCCAGATTGTAAGATTTCAAGGGCATAGACCTCCTCCTAGAGTTTTTTTATTCTAAGGTAACCCATTATATAAATGTGCCAGTATCGGTAATGCTAGGTACACACCATACACTTTTCTGTTAGATTCTTCTGTTAGATTTACCTACAACATTGAAAAAAACTATCTGGTAGGTAAATCTAACAGAAAATTGTATGGTGTGTACCTAGCATAAAGCCCCGTCTACACGGGGAGATGTTGTGGCGATCCGGCGGCTCGATTAGCCGCCGGATCGCCTCTTCCGCGCCCCCGCGCCGCATTCGATTCCCCGCTTATCTTCCGCTCGATTCCCTGCCATTGTCCCCTCGCGGGGAGCGAGCAGGGAATCGGCGGAAGCAAGATCTGTCCTGTCGGACCTTATCAATCGAGCCGCATCAGCGGCTCGATTGATAAGGAGCATCGCGGCCGCATCTACGTGTGTAGATGCGGCTTAAGGTCTCAAAAACACAACTGTCTGAATTTGCATTACTGGGTGTCCTGATTGTAGAGATTTTAACCTCATGTATCCAGGTTCCCTACAGTAGAATCCCTACATTGTAAACTACAAGCAACTGAGCAAAGTAGTTTACTAAATCAGCATTCCATATATTTATACAGGCACATGGCTGGGACCTGGGGACTTAAGGGGCCCATACACTGGTCGATTTCAGCCATCAATCAATTCTATAGAATCAAACAGAAGTTGATTCTTTCAAATCTATTGATCGATTGATTTGTGGTCGATTTCAATGGATTTGATCTGTCAGGATGGAAGATCTAGGTCGATCTGCTGCTGGTAGCAGATCCATGGCCCATAGAGTTGCATTGGGACTAATGGTCCAATAATGCATTTAGATAGATTTCCAATATATTTAATTCTGAAATCGATTGGACATTAGTGGGTGGCACACATCAGATAGATTCCTCTCAGATTCACCTTGACAGATATCTGACAGAAACCTATCTGATGGTTGAATCTGCTGCAAATCTATAAGTGTATGGCCACCTTGAGTTTGCTATAGATAGGGGTTTACAATATATAAAAGTGATTGGTAATAGTAGTAGCTAAACTAGTGATTTATTATAACATATACACTACAATGAATTTTCCATTTGCACCCATTAGTCAGAAAAACAACAGATAATTTCAGCACTGTGCATGTTTCCTCATAACTACCAGTTATTATTGCAGATACATTGCTTATATAAATACAGCACACGCTGCAGGAACCCGCTCAGCAGTGTGCACGCCTCTTGCAGGCAGCGTCGGTACACCGGCTTCTGAGGCGCCACGTGCTGCAGCTGTCGGTCACACACGTGGAAAGCTGCGGGGGTCCTGCCCGGTGCCCGCGAACTCACGCCCGTCTCTGCAGCTACCTGTCCATACACTCATCACAGGGGTCCCCGGCCAGCCATGCACCGCACGTACCTCAAGGGTGATGGTCTTCCCCGTCAGCGTTTTCACGAAGATCTGCATGGCGAAGGCGGATCCACCTGTCACAGGAGAGACGGGCACATTACACACTCCAAATACAGCTATATGCCCCCTCCCGGGCCCCGTACACCACCCTACACGCCGAACTCCCCGGAGCCTCTCCGCCACACTCACCTCCTGCTAATGGCGGATCCTGGAGAGAGGGCCTCCTTCCGGCCGCTACGGGGTTTTCCTTGCTGCAGAGCAGGGAGATAGGCGGAGAAAGGTGCCCTCAGCGATGCCTGTGAAAAACATTAAACGTAATAAAGATCAACATTACACACCGGGTCAAATTATAGGCTTATATTTATTTTCCTTGCTTAAAAAATATGTTTGTCTTGATTAGTCATTCATTTTAAGTAGAAAACTATTCACTGAGCAATGCATTCTGGGGCTTGTAGTCCTGTCATGTTTCTGAACACCAGAGACTCAAAGCATGTTTTTATCCTTACATTAATCTGAGCAAGTGTTTATAAAGGTGAGCATTTATTGCAGTTTATAAACTTAACTGGTCAGCTTAAATATGTAGGTCAGCAAGCGCCAGAGTAAGTGCTGACATTAAGAACTACACATCCCAGAATTCCTATAGGGCCACTCATTTATAGTAATTTTACGCCCACTAGTAGTTTGTTGACGCCCCTTGCCAACCAGCCCAGCAACATGCTGAGGGTTGTACACAGAGTGCCCTGCTAGAGCATAGGCTGGGTGGCAGCAGGGACTGTGGCAAGGTAACAGCTGGGTAGGTGTGGAGGGATCACTACTTATTTTGTGTACTCACTATTTAAATACCCACTGCCTTTGCATGTTATTAAAAGCTGGTGCCCAGTCAATGCACTGGTCATTTTTTATTTAGTTTATATTTGCATAAAATCTAAAATGAAAAGCCTATGAAGCAATCTATTTGAATTTCTATTAATGTATCAGGCAGAAACATTAGAAAAAAAGATAATTTTTTATTTGGCTAGGTGGGAATCCTGTAGCCTACCACTCAAACTTCTTGAAATTCATCCCGATCAGTTGCTGATAACACCTTTCCCATGAGAAATCTTTACATTTTCTCAAATAGATAATCATCAGGGGTCTGTGTGGTTGATATTGTAGTGAAACCCCTCCCACAGTGTGCTGTCATGACCACGGTCCTGACAGTTTGCTGTCTGTGTGAACCTCATTGCATTGTGGGAAATAATTGCTGTTTCAATCTGCCAAGCTTGCAGTATCTCCCTCTGTGCATAGAACTCTCAGTAAATGAACATTCTGCAGAGATCACCTGACAGAACTTAAAGAAAACCTGTACCAAAAAAGAAAACCCTCTGGGGGATACTTACCTCGGGAGGGGGAAGCCTCAGGGTCCCATTGAGGCTTCCCTGACCTCTGAAGCTTAGAGGAATCTGTCGCTGGCTCCCCCCAAAACCTCCTCCTACAAGCTTGACAAGGGATGATATATTTACCTCTCCCAAGGTAAATATTTACATAGCCGCTCTTCAGGGGTCCTGGCAATGGAACGGAGGCACAGAGGAGGACCGGGGAACCCTCGTTAGGATCCAGAGGCTTCCACCTCCCGAGGTAAGTATCACCCAGAGGGGGGTTTTTTGGTAACAGATTTTCTTTAAAGCGGATCTGAAGATAGCTAAAGAAAAAAAAAGTTTCACTTACCTGGGGCTTCTGACAGCCCCCTGCAGCCGTCCGCATGCCTGGAATGATCCTCCAGTCCCCCGACAAAGCTCACTTTCTCTTTCATCGATCGCAGTCCACTGCGCCTGCGCGGCCCTGGCTGCACCCATTCAGCGTCCTGCGCAGGGGCAGTAGAGATTCTTTCATACTGCACCTGTGCAGGACGCTCCCGGCAATGGGAGCACGAACGTGGCCAGGGCCCTGCAGGCACAGTGGACATCGACTTCTAAGTCAGCGAAAGAGAAAGTGAGCCACGGTGGGGGACTGGAGTATTGTTCCAGGTCAGCGCAGGCACAGGACGGTTGCAGGGGGCTCTCAGAAGCCCCAGGTAACTAAAAAGTTTTTTTTAGCTATCTTCATTCCCACTTTAAAGAGACTCTGTAACAAAATTTTCAGCCTTATTTCTTCTATCCTATAAGTTCCTATACCTGTTCTAATGTGGTCTGGCTTACTGCAGCCTTTTCTAGTTGCACAGTGGCTGTATTATCTCTGTTATATAATCTAATCTTCTTTCCTCTGACGGCTTTGTCAGGCTCAGGCACTCAGGCAGGAATGTGCTGCTCTACTTGTGATAGGATAGAAGCTGTACACACCCTCTCCACGCCCCCTGCAGGCTCTGTGTGAGTCACAGACTGAGCTCCTCTCAGCCTATCACAAGATGGTTAGCAGCCATGTCTTTTGTTTGTAAACACTGCCTAAAACTGGCAATTACAAGCCAGGATTACAGCAGGAGTGGCAGAAACAACAGAGGGGCCCAGGAGAACATAATGAATAGAATGGTATGCTTTTTATTGTAAGAATTTTAGAGTACAGATTCTCTTTAAGATGGCACCACCAGTGATACATTTCAGAAAGTAAATAAGGGAGAGGAAACATTTTACAATGGGCAAACACTGACTAAATGATTTATAAATAAATGTGGTAAAAAATAAGCATTTTTTTTTTCATTAAAGTAAACCAGAGCTGTCGGGTCCAGTCTGGGTCTTCTGCACATGAACGGACCTCCCACGCATGCGCAGTAGACCCAGACTAACGCGACTGAGCCTATTACCGAGGCTGATCGCGGCTGAACGGCAGACCCCACTATAGCTTCCCAAAATTTGCAAAGATATTTGGCGCTATCTCAGAGGATAATGGGAGGAGAGAGATTCCCTGCTCAAAACGCCCACTAGAGGCATTCCTGCAAGCTTTCCAGAGCTGCCATTGGGCAGCACTCTCTTCCTGGCCACGCCCCCTGCCGTTCCCCCGCCTCCCTGCACGCTGGGAGAGAGAGATCTCTCCTTCCAGCGGCGTGACACAGAGGTCACAAAAGTGAAAGTGGTTCAGTATGGCCCTCAGGAGCGGCGGAGAGCGGCGTGGATGGCTGAGCCCCCCAGATCAGGTAGCCTTGTTTTTTTTTAAAGAACCACTGTCGTGAAAATCGTAAAATTTAAAATACATATGAACACATTCAGATAGGTACATTTCTTCCAGAGTAAAATGAGCGATAAATCACTTTCCTCCTATGTTGCTGTCAATTACAGTAAGTAGTAGAAATCTGACAGAACCAACAGGTTTTGGAGTAGTCCATCTCCTCATGGGGGATTTTCAGGGTTTTCTTTATTTTCAAAAACATACTTTTTATTTCTATGTGTTTACATTTAATTTAAGATTTATATTTTTATATTTTTTCACGATAGCGGTCCTTTAATTATATGAGCCCACCTCAGGCTCTCTGTAATGCTGGGCATACACAGCTCGATTTTGCCGCTTGATTCTCCTGCTCGATCGTTTCACCGCTCAATTCCGCAGTCAATCCTCTTGTCTTCCGCTCGTTTTTCTTATCTTTTTCCATTCACTTCAATCCGGAATCGAGCAGCGAAACAATCGGGCGGAAGGCCAAACATGTCGGAAATTATCTATCGAGCCATTCTGATGGCTCAAAATCGAGCCGTGTATTCCCAGCATAAGTTGGCTACACACATAAATAAACAAAAGAATGTTGTTTCCTCCTTCCCCGTTTCCTTCCCACTACTCTAGATTGGAAGCTCGCAAGGGCAGGGACCTCCTCCTAGTGTTTCTCATACTGCTGTAATTTTAACATATGCACATGTACCAACTACACATCAACTATGTATGTCTTTGTATTTATTCTATTCAATTCAATATCATGACCGTACAGTGTCCTGTATGTGTTCCCCATTATTTGTTTGTACTATGTACAGCGCTACGGAAGATGTTGGCGCTATATAAATAATAATAACAATAGTTTCAGTGACTCAACTACATGCTGGACTACAAAGGGGGGGAGGGGGGGGGGAAGGCACCCAATGATACATAAAACTGTGTTAAAAACAGCAAAAATAATAAAGGGAGAGGTGGCTTACCTCAATAACGACACATTTATACACATGGGGCTTGATTCACAAAAGATTACTAATTGATAGCACGGCCGTTTTCACGCAAATGTTCGCGTTGTGCACGATTGCGGCGTTCCGCGCGAAACAGTAATCGGTATCGCACAAACACGAATTTTCGCACGTAAACGATATCGATTTTTATGTGCAAATTCGCGTTTGCGCGCAAAAACTTTGTCGTTTCGTGCAAAAATTCGCGATCGCACGCAACGTGAAAATTCGCGCAAAAACAGTTAGCACTCTTTTGTGAATCAAGCCCATGAAGTTTAATTATGCACAGGCAGCGCATTTCGTGGGTCTAACGCCAATGCTTTCTTTGATTGGCTCTAACAAGGCGGAATACCAAATTGTTGACCAAATACGCCAAAAAATAGTATATTGTGCAAAAGTCCATTTACAGTATTTCATTCAATTTAAAATGTGAAACTGATATATGAAGTAGACTCATTACATGCAGTGTGAGATATTTCAAGCCTTTATTTGTTATAATTTTGATGATTCCTGCTTACAGCTTATGAGAACCCCAAAATCAAAATCTCAGCCCATTAGAATATTGTGAAAATGTTCAATGTTCTAGGCTCAAAGTGTCAGACTCTAATCAGCTTATTAGTCAAAAACACCTGCAAAGGGTTCCTATTTCATATATTAGTTTCACCTTATAAGTTAAATTACTAAAATAAATTGACTTTTGCACAATACTATTTTTTAATACTATTTTAATTACTAATTTTTCGAGTTTCACCTGTATACTATTGTTTTCTAAATAACCAAAACTTTGCCACTACTATTGTAGTTATTAATGCATATTCTACTGCTTGGAATACTCACTTTGAGCAGTGAAATGCTGGTGACATGAGCCTTTCAATTGTTTTTGGCAGATATGAAGAAGTTTTGTATCCATCATCTCCACAAATGAATTATTTCCATAAAAAACCCTGGAGTCCTCCCATCCTCCCCCCGATCCCCTCCGCTACTGACAAGAGGTTTCTGCACAGCATTGAGGACTTCATAGAGGCAGAGGAGGAGAAACTGGCAGCAGCAGGTCAGCTGGATGTTGAACAAAACTATGTCATCTATGGACAGGTCTTTGATAAGGTGATTTTTGTTAGAGTGACTGGATGGTGTAATGGTTAGGGGCTCTGCTGGAGACCAGGGTTCGAATCTTGGCTCTTCCTGTTTAGTAAGCCAGCACCTGGGAGTAGGGGACCTTGGGGCAAGTCTCCCTAACTCTGCTACTGCCTATAGAGTGTGTCGTACTGGCTGCATCTCTGGCGCTTTGAGTCTGCCAGGAGAAAAGCATGATATAAATGTTATTATTATTTTTCTTTCATTACTGCTTTGGGAGGGAGAGGTACATTTCCCTATACCATGGTCATACTTCCAGTCATACCCTGTCCAAACCTCCAGTCATACCATGGCCATACTTCCTGTCATACCCTGGTCATACTTCCTGTCATGCCTTTGCCTAACCTCCACTCATAACCTGGCCAAATCTCTGGTGATACCCTGGTCATACTTCCAGTGATACTGTAGCCAAACATCCAGCCATACCTTGGTCATACTTCCTGTTATACCCTGGCCTAAGCTACAGTCATACCTCTTGGCCACATCTCCAGTCACACACTTGCCTGCTGTCATACCTTGGCCATACTTCCTGTTATACTCTGGCCCCACTTCCAGTCATACCCTAGTCAAGCCTCCAGTCATACCATGGCCATAATTCCTTTTATAACCTGGCTAAACTTTCAGCCATACCATCATAGCTGGGCCAAGGCAGAGGCTGGATAGGCTCCAGCCTCTGGCTTCAAGGGCACAGGAATGGGGGCCACATCTATTCTCCCTCTCTCTCCTCGGTTCCCTCCTGCAGTGTGTGGCAGCAATACTGGGGGAGAGGGAGGAAGGGGGGCACATCTAACAACAATACTGGGGGGGGGGGGGGTAAAGGACATCAGGGAGGGGGACATCTGACTACAATACTGGGGGGGGGGTAGAGAGGGAGAGGGACATCTGACTACAATACTGGGGGGGGGGGGTTAGTAGAGTTGAGCTGAAATTTTCGTATTTTCGCATTACTATAATTACGCATGCGAAATTTGCGATTACGATGCGAAATTAGCGTAGCGAAATTGCCATTAAAATCGTAATTGAAAATACCGTAAGCGTAATTTTCAACGCGAAATTTCGCGTTTCGTTCATGCCGTAATTTCGCATTAAACGCTACCGTAATTTCGCGTTAAACCGTAACGCTATGTATAATATAAAAAAGCCGCCGACTTTAAGGGTTAATAGCAAAGCCCCCTTAAATGCTAAGAGCCTCAAATTTGGAGAATATATTAAGGAGATCAGGAGGAATAAGAGGAAAAAATTTTTTTTCAAAAAGACCTTATAGTTTTTGAGAAAATCTATGTTAAAGTTTCAAAGTAAAAATGTATACATTTAAAAACCCGCCGACTTTAACGGTTAATAGCAAAGCCTGCTTAAAGTTTAGGAACACCAAATTCCCAGGGTATATTAAGGGGATCAGTGGGAATAAGAGGAAAAAAATTTTTTTCAAAAAGACCTTATAGTTTTTGAGAAAATCGCTTTTTAAGTTTCAAGGGCGAAAATGTCTTTTAAATGCGGAAAATGTCAGTTTTTTTTGCACAGGTAACAATAGTGTATTGTTTTCATAGATTCCCCCAAGTGGGAAGAGTTTTACTTACTTCGTTCTGAGTGTGGGAAATATTAAAAAAAAACGACGTGGGGTCCCCCCTCCCAGACCTCTTTAACCCCTTGTCCCCCATGCAGGCTGGGATAGCCAGAATGCGGAGCACCGGCCGCGTGGGGCTCCGCACCCTGACTATACCAGCCCGCATGGTCCATGGATTGGGGGGTCTCGGAAGGGGAGGGGCAGCCAAGCTTTCCCCTCCCCCTCCGAGCCCTTGTCCAATCCAAGGACAAGGGGCTCTTCTCCACCTCCGATGGGCGGTGGAGGTGGAGGCCGCGATTTCCTGGGGGGGAGGTTCATGGTGGAATCTGGGAGTCCCCTTTAAAAAGGGGTCCCCCAGATGCCCACCCCCCCTCCCAGGAGAGATGAGTATAGAGGTACTTGTACCCCATACCCATTTCCTTTAAGAGTTAAAGTAAATAAACACACAGACACTTAGAAAAAGTATTTTAATTGAACAAAAAACATAACCACGAAAAAAGTCCTTTAATATTCTTAATTAACCATTAATACTTACCTGTCCCTTTAAATAAATGATCCCTCGCAATATCCTCGGAAATGTTCTATCAGTTACAATGTAACAAAGTTATTACAATGTAACAACTTTGTTACATTGTAACTACGCCGCACCCGACGCCACTCACCGCCGCCGCCACGTCTGCGCTGCAGGACCCGACAGAGCTCTGAGCTATAGCTCAGAGCTCTCGAAAGCATCTTTGTATTTGGGCTCCAAGGAGCCCCATTGGTCCTTAGCAGACCAATGGGGTTCCTTCTGATTTGAAGGAACCCCATTGGTCTGCTAAGGACCAATGGGGCTCCTTGGAGCCCAAATACAAAGATGCTTCTCAGAGCTCTGAGCTATATAGCTCAGAGCTCTGTCGGGTCCGTGCAGGACGCTAAGTCCCCGCCGGCTTCGCTGCCCTCCCCGCCTCTCCCACATGTCACCCACATGTGGGTGACATGTGGGTGACAGATGTGGGCGGGGTGGACAGCGGGAGCTGCGGGGACTTAGCGTCCTGCACGGAGGCGTATGCGGCGGCTGAGCGGCGAGTGGCGTCGGGTGCGGCGTAGTTACAATGTAACAAAGTTGTTACATTGTAATAACTTTGTTACATTGTAACTGATAGAACATTTCCGAGGATATTGCGTGGGATCATTTATTTAAAGGGACAGGTAAGTATTAATGGTTAATTAAGAATATTAAAGGACTTTTTTCGTGGTTATGTTTTTTGTTCAATTAAAATACTTTTTCTAAGTGTCTGTGTGTTTATTTACTTTAACTCTTAAAGGAAATGGGTATGGGGTACAAGTACCTCTATACTCATTTCTCCTGGGAGGGGGGGTGGGCATCTGGGGGACCCCTTTTTAAAGGGGACTCCCAGATTCCACCATGAACCTCCCCCCCAGGAAATCGCGGCCTCCACCTCCACCGCCCATCGGAGGTGGAGAAGAGCCCCTTGTCCTTGGATTGGACAAGGGCTCGGAGGGGGAGGGGAAAGCTTGGCTGCCCCTCCCCTTCCGAGACCCCCCAATCCATGGACCATGCGGGCTGGTATAGTCAGGGTGCGGAGCCCCACGCGGCCGGTGCTCCGCATTCTGGCTATCCCAGCCTGCATGGGGGACAAGGGGTTAAAGAGGTCTGGGAGGGGGGACCCCACGTCGTTTTTTTTTTATATTTCCCACACTCAGAACGAAGTAAGTAAAACTCTTCCCACTTGGGGGAATCTATGAAAATAATACACTATTGTTACCTGTGCAAAAAAAACTGACATTTTCCGCATTTAAAAGACATTTTCGCCCTTGAAACTTAAAAATCGATTTTCTCAAAAACTATAAGGTCTTTTTGAAAAATGTTTTTTTCCTCTTATTCCTACTGATCCCCTTAATATACCCTGGGAATTTGGTGTTCCTAAACTTTAAGCAGGCTTTGCTATTAACCGTTAAAGTCGGCGGGTTTTTAAATGTTTACATTTTTCCTTTGAAACTTTAACATCGATTTTCTCAAAAACTATAAGGTCTTTTTGAAAAAAAAAATTTTCCTCTTATTCCTCCTGATCTCCTTAATATATTCTCCAAATTTGAGGCTCTTAGCATTTAAGGGGGCTTTGCTATTAACCCTTAAAGTCGGCGGCTTTTTTATATTATACGGAGCGTTATGGTTTAACGCGAAATTACGGTAGCGTTTAATGCGAAATTACGGCATGATACGACTGTAATGCGAAAATTACGCGAAAATTACGCTTACGCGAAATTTCGCGAAATCCTTCTTCATTACGATTATGTACTTACGGCCATAATCGTAATTACACTAATTACGCGAAATTTCGCAAAATCGTAATTAGGTCATTACGCTCATCTCTAGGGGTTAGAGAGGGAGGGGGACATCTGACCACAATACTGGGGGGGGGGTTTAGAGAGGAAGGGGCACATCTGACTACAATACTGGGGGGGTAGGGAGGGTGGGGGACATCTGACTACAATACTGGGGGGGTAGAGAGGGAGGGGGACATCTGACTACAATACTGGGGGGGTAGGGAGGGTGGTGGACATCTGACTTCGATACTGGGAGGGAGAGAATCTGGCTATTATACTGGGGAGGTGGGCTGCCTAATAATGTATGAGAGCACATCAGCCTATTGTACTGGGGGGTCTGCCTAATACTGGCACAGTCTGGGGGGAGCGCACTTTGGGTTTTTTGCCTCTAGTGCTGGAGAACCTTGTCTCGGCCCTGCATACCATAGTCTTATCTCCAATCATACACTGGCCACACTTCCAGTCATACACTGGCCCCACTTCAGTTATACCCTGACCACACCTCCAGTCATACACTGGCCCCATTTCTAGTCATACCCTGACCACACCTCCAGTCATACACTGGCCCCACTGCTAGTCACACCTAGTGTAGTCATACCCTAACTAAACCTCTAGTTATACTCTGGCCATATCTCCAGTCATACAGTGACTATATTTACAGTCATATCCTGGCCATGCATCCAGTCATTCCCTAGCTACCGCTCCAGTCATACCCTGGCCTTACTGTCAATCATACCCTGGCCATACTTACGGTTTTACCCTGCCCATACTTACAGTCATATTGTGACCATATTTCCAGTCATATTCTGGCCATTTGTCCAGTCATACCCTAGCTACATCTCCATTCATACCGTGGCCATACTTCCAGTCATACCCTGGCCACACTTCACACCCTTGCAATGGAAAAAATAAAAAGAGACCTCAGACAAGTTATTAGTGGACCAGTACAATATGTAAGCATGTTTATCTCTTTATGTCACATGTCAATTGAGGTATGCTTTAAATCCCTGTGATAATATGGTGATTGGAGGCCTAAGCCTCTCACCCAGTGGAATAACACCTACTATGTATTACAGTCACTGAACTTTATTGGGCAGTATATCTTTAAGAAATAACATCTAAGTAAACTTATTTTGACCCTGTGACACAATTTTATACATTTTTATATTTTATTTTATAAATAGGGTCCTCAATTTAATTGTTATTATTGTTATTTTGCATTATTACCTCTGCTCCGCTCTGATGATGATCCAGTGCTGGTAAGTTAGACACGCAGTTTGCAATGTAGGTATCTTCTGAGTGGGCTGTTTTTCATCATTGTTTTATAAACTTAGTTTGAGTCATACTTTTTTCAGGTTTTTCATGCTGGCATGTAGCTTCATGGCAGATTCACTTGTTCAATTTTTTTCACCTGCTGCTGCTTCCTGTTGGCGCACAAGATGGCAGCAAAACCTAGAGATGTGGTTGGATTCACACTTGTCTATCGGTTTTCTGTGCGAGTTGTCTGACAGTACTGCATTGCTGTCAGTTGTTTTTCTGCATGTAAACCAGGGCTGCAGAGTCGAGGAGTCAGAGCAATTTTGGGTGCCTGGAGTGAGAGTGATTACATAAACTGAGGACCTCACCATTCTGTGTTTGCTACCTTGACAAAGGGGACCCCACGGGGCCCCGAAATGAATCGTTGGTTGATGGAATAGAACTGTGCCGCTATGCTTGAATAAACATTGAACTTGGTTCATAAAGTGTGCGGATCTTCTGGAGTTTTCATAAACTGAGGAGTCGGAGTTGGAGTCGGATGATTTTTGTACCACAGCCCTGATGTAAACAAAATCAAGTGTGAACCAGCCAATTGATTAACATTGGTTCTCAGGTTTCCTATGCAGAAAACACGCAGGAAAACAGACAAGTGTGAATCCAGCCTACGGATTCTCTTACTGGGAGAAAGTTTTGAGGCAGATTGAAAACTGCAGAGCATCTTTGTGGTAACAGAATTGCGCCACAATACAGCCAGTGTAAACTTAACATTGCAAGCTTAACATTGCAAGCTTAACATTTTCATTTTCCAGATGATACAAAATTCTGGTATGTATTTTCAGCGCTGAGGAGTTACATATACAGAACGCTGTTGATAAGATGGCTACAGTAGTATAGGAATAGAGGTCGGATACAGGGCCCTTCCCTTGGCTACTTTGTCACAGAACTGTCACCTCCTAATAATACTGGAGGAGTGGGCTGCATTGTCAATTTCCCACCTTTGTTACTGCCTACACCTCATGATATTTCTCAAAGAGTAACTGTAACCAAGGATTGAACTTTATCCCAGTCAGTAGCTGATACTCCCTATCGCACGAGAAATCAACTGCCAAGCAAGCAGTGTCTTCCTATGTTGTGTCTGTGTTTATATACATTGTTTCTTGATCTTTCTTCTATTTGTTAACATCACATTTTGTAATGGAATTATTTATTTCACCGGCAGTATGAGCACAGGGTACTGCAGCACTCATCTTCTCCATAATTTCTGCTATCATTTTAGAAATTCTGACAAACTTAGTCTGGCATCTATTGTTCTTCCTACTCTGTGTGTCACAAGGTCACACTTGATTGCTTTCTGGAGAGAAAACGGGCTGCTGTATCAAACACATTTGGTATATGAAGAATGCACCTTGTCCACCGCTCTATTGTCTTGTCATCCTTATTGTCTTGTCACTAACTATCCCTCAACGGGGCTCACAATCTAATCCCTACCAAGTCCATTTAGTCTACGGCCAATTTTATTGCGAAACCAGTTAACTTATCTGTATGTTGTTGGGATGTGGGAGGAAATTGGATTGCCCATCTAAGCCTGATTGGTGTTTGGATTTGTCTTTTTTTTAACTTTGGATTTAGTTGGGCTTTAATCCCTCAAAAATGATTTAGTGGTTTTAAACTATTGTTCTTTTTATACAATCATTGTTTTTCCAGGTGATTGAATATAGCACAGACTATAAGAACATTCTTACTGCAATCAAGCAAGAATATGATGAGTTTATTGAGGCCATCAAGCAGGGGGAAATAGACACCAATCACCTTCAGGCCAAGCTGAAAAGTCTTGCCTCTGAGCCCACCACGCTCATGTATTACAGGAAGAGGGCAGCAGAGCTGGAGGAGAGGTGATGGCAGCTCAAGTCTATCAGTACTATACTCACCCCCAAAGCTGGAATTATACTCTTTGTTTGTTCAGCAGTGTCCCTCCCACGCCATGTGCAGCTCCTTCTTCCATGTGTATCATCCATGTACAGCAGCCCCTTTCTTCCATAAACAGCGTAGCATTTGTAACTAGACAACAACCGCTGCTTACAAAAGCCGTGCCATAGTGATAAATCTCTACTGTGATATTTCATTAGCGCGGCCGCTTCTATGTTAATTAACATAGTTACTATGTAATTAACATAGTAACACTGTTAATTAACATAGTAGCTGCCCTGCTAGTGAACTATCGTGCTAGGGATACATCACTATGGCCGTTGTTTAGTTACAAACGCTACGCTGCCACTAGCGTGCATAGCGTGCAGAGACAGAAAGTTACGTTGCGAAGATTTATTAGCGCGCGTAACGGGGGGTTGCTTGCGCTATTACCTTTAGGGAATCAACCCCATGCTGGACCCATCTGGGGCACCCAAACTTCCACGCTGCCTCTGTTTCCGTAATGTGGACAACATGTAGTGGCGACACAAGTCATTTTAATTTTGTACTGAGGATAAAGTGCCATTCGAAGCTGTACTTTATCCTCAGTACAAAATTAAAATGTGAGACTCCACTTGTTCATATTTGCCTGGGGCCACATTTGACCTATAGCCGGCCTTGATCTCCAGCCCAGGGAAACATTAATTGGACAGACCCATAGGGCTTGATTCACTAAACCGTGCTAACTCATAGCACGGCTGCGCTAGCATTTTTTGCGCACGTTTTCATGCATGTTTTCACACAGAAATTTGTGATTGCGTGTGAAAACGCAAGCAAAAACGCTAGCGCGACCATGCTAAGAGGAAGGCCTCGTTCACATCTCTTCAGCGCAGATGGCCGTACGATCGGAACGCAACGCGTACGATCGCACGCCATCTGCCCCGCTGCGCAGCTGATCCCATCCATTGACAGTGATAGGATCAGCTCTGCGCTTGCGGGCAAAATGCAAGCAGCAGTACGCAAGCGCATCGTACTGCTATGCAGCGCAGTAGATGTGAACAGTAGAAGGGTTGTCTATGCCCTTCTGCCGTTCTTGCGTTCCAGCACATTATACGTGCTTCCAAATGCGCACGGAAGCGCGTATTATGTGAACGAGGCCTTAGCACAGTTTAGTGAATCAAGCCCATATTCTCTACTGGTCTCTGATGATTTAACCACCTGAGCGGTCTGGACGAGCTCAGCTCGTCCAACACCGCCGGAGGTCGCCGCTCAGGCCCTGCTGGGCCGATTTTTATCAAATAAAAAGCAGCACACGCAGCCGGCACTTTGCCAGCCGCGTGTGCTGCCTGATCGCCGCCGCTCTGCGGCGATTCGCCGCGAGCAGCGGCGAAAGAGGGCCCCCCTAGCCGCCTGAGCCCTGCGCAGCCGGAACAAAAAGTTCCGGCCAGCGCTAAGGGCTGGATCGGAGGCGGCTGACGTCAGGACGTCGGCTGACGTCGATGACGTCACTCCGCTCGTCGCTATGGCGACGATATAAGCAAAACAAGGAAGGCCGCTCATTGCGGCCTTCCTTGTTTATTATGGGCGCCGGAGGTGATCGGAAGATCGCCTCCGGAGCGCCCTCTAGTGGGCTTTCATGCAGCCAACTTTCAGTTGGCTGCATGAAATAGTTTTTTTTTTATTAAAAAAAAACCCTCCCGCAGCCACCCTGGCGATTTAATCAGAACGCCAGGGTGGTTAAGGCACAGTGTTGCCATTGTAAAACTGTCCCTGTATGTCTGTATTTTGTTTTAGGATTGAAATAATTAACAAGGACTCTGAGAGAATTGAACATGAATTACACAAACTGCGTGATAGAAGGAGAACGAAGAGCCCTCTAGTGGAGGAGAAAGCACCTGCACAGAAAGCAGTAAACCCCTCTGCTCCAATCCCAGGTACGAATCACCAAGACAAGACAAGACAAATAACATTTATATTGCGCTTTTCTCCTTGCGGACTCAAAGCGCCAGAGCAGAGCAGCAGCCACTAGGGCGCGCTCTATTGGCAGTAGCAGTGTAAGGGAGACTTGCCAAAGGTCTCCTACTGAATTAGTGCTGGCTTACTGAACAGGCAGAGCCGAGATTCGAACCCTGGTCTCCTGTGTCAGAGGCAGAGCCCTTAACCATTACACCATCAGCCAACTGCCATATTACACCAGAGTTCCACAGATTATACACTAATCAAAAGGAACTCAGTTTGCAATCAGCAACAGCAGAGATGAAAGCTTATTGATAATCATCAGTGTTCATTTTGCAAGTGAACTCTTTATTCTGCTATTATTATTATTTTTTTTTAGTATTTATATAGCGCTGACATATTACGCAGCGCTGTACGGAGTATGTTGTCTTGACAATTAACTGTCCCTCAGACGGGCTCACAATCTAATCCCTACCGTAGTCATATGTCTATGTATGTATTGTGTAGTGTATGTATCGTAGTCTAGGGTCATAGAAGTCAAATAACTTATTTGTGTGTTTTGGGGATGTGGGAGGAAAACGGGGTGCCCAGAGGAAACCTACGCTGACACGGGTAGAACATACAAACTCCATGCAAATAGAGCCCTGGCCGGGTTGCAAATCGAGGACCTAGTGCAGCAAGGCGAGAGTGCAACCACTACGCTGCTATCCAAAATGCTTTAGTTCTATGGCTGAGCTGTTTGCTCTACCCAAATCCTAATTCGTACAAGGAAACCTGATGCAACAGGAAATCACTTTGAAATGCTGTCTGCCAGGCAGGCCCTCAGCTTGGTGAGCTGGTACAGAGGAGACAGAAGGCAGAGAAAGTTGCCATGGTACTGTCGTGGTTTTGGGTGCTGATTCTACCTTCCATCTGCACCTCAACCATGTCTCTAAAACTATATGTACCAGTATTTTAATACTTATGTTGGAGTTTGAGTGTATGTCAACAGTTACAGGGGTGCAAAGGACTCATTACCCGTTCACTACTGTGTTGTCCATGCCTCTTCTCGTTCCCCCAGTCTCCGCAACCACTCCTTGAAAAATATGACTTTTGGCTAAAGTCAAAATTTCAGACAGGAAAAGGCAGACTTGCTGTGGTGTTCCCTCGCCCCTCCATTTCCTTAGCGGTAACCCCGAGTCAGGCTCAGGACGGAAATCCAGAGTTCACAGCGGTAACCCCGATCCTGGCTCAGGGTAGCCGCCAGGAGATATATGCAGAGCCTGCACGCAGCTGGCGTTTGTAACTCCCCTTCCCCCAGGATCCAGATACTAGCAGCCATTCTTCTTCCAGTCCTCAGAGGCTCTTAGTCCCTCTGGTAAGATCGCCGTTTGTCTCATGGCGATAGAACGCCACTCTAGTTACATGCAGGGCTGCCGCAGATCTATCTAGTGGTATGATTTTCTTTCCTGCTTTCAGGGTCTAAAAGCTTTTGAAACCACTTTTAGACCCTAAAATCCAGAAGTAATCATATCGCTAGAGAGGCTAAAAGGAGTGACTGAGGCAGAAAAGAGAGGGTGATAGGAGGGAACATGCCTGCCTCTTCCTGTCAGAAAATTTGGCTTTAGCCAAAAGTCAATTTTTTCAAACAGTGATTACAGGGGTCGGGAGGAACAAGGAGTGGAATCAATGGAAAATGCACAGAGGAATGTGGATCCAGCATGAACATACCCGTCTGTGTGTACCTTAGGTAGCTTTGCCTAGGGTCAGGTGTGTTTTAAAGGACACCTGAGGGGAAAATAAACTTATTAAATAAACAATTGTATAAATCTTCCTTCTCCTAAAATGAATTTTTAAGATATTCCACAGTTTTATTTTATATTGAAATATACTTTAAGTTTTTTTGTTTTTACTCAAAATGACACATTCATTGAAGTATGCCAGAGCTAAAATCTATGAACTATTGACCCTTTTTATCTCTTCCCTGCTCTTAGAAGCCATTCTCAGCTAGGAAAGTGTTTTATAGTTGTAATTTCTTATCAGTAAAGGTCACACTATAGTCTGACCCAGTCTTGACAGGAACTGCCACTTACATACCTGATGTTTAACTCTTTCGGGCAGAGAAAGAAAAAAAAGGAACACAGCATAGTTATTTGTGTGCTAGGCACTGTACATACCCATGTCTATGTCATCATGTCACATGTCACCTCGGGTATCCTTTAAACTACATACACATCAGTTTAGAAAAACCTGTTATTTTCTGATCTGACATTTTATTAGTGTTATTATACATTAGTGTTATTATTACATTTATATGATGACATATTCCACAGCTCTTTTCCCCTTCCATAGTTCTATGTGAGGAGCAATCTTGGTAGGCTGTCTGCTCTTTTCACCGGTATGCTTACTGGTTCCATTTTCCAGGCATGTCTGTAGAAGATTCTCTTGACTTTGCTGCTCTTGAAAAGTACCAGCAGCATTTAGTTGGCAAGAAGCAAGAGTTACTTAACAGTATAAATACCAAGTATGTCCCCGTCCAGAGGAAACAGGAACTGGACCTGAAGCTCAGCCTTGCTCTGCAGGAGAGAGAAGAAGCTGAACTAATCAATGAGACACTGATGGACAGGTAAATATATTGTATAATTCCATGAGTAGGATTTTGTTTTAGGCCCTATTTACACTTAAAGAGGAACTTTTGTGAAAAGGGGAAAAATAAATCAATATATTGCAAAGTGAAATGTTCAAAAATAGGAGATCAAGAAATTATTAATATTTCGCCATTTAATTTGTTAATATTGTTAGATCCACAATGAGCTTGCACATAATCATCTTTACTACTGGCAGACATGAAAAAACTAGACAGCACCAACTGCCATTTTCTATAACCACACCCCCTAACAATGCAATAGGCTAAAAGTTTGCTTCTTTATGGAAATACATATGCACAGAGGAAGATACTGGTTGCTTGATACTAAGAAACAGCTTTTATTTCCCACAATGCAACAAGGAACAGCAACCACTCCCCCCCCCCCCCCCCCCCGTCCTGTCCCGTATGATCTATTTGGAGAAAAGGATTAGATTTCCCGTGGGAAAAGAGGTATCAGCTACTGATTGGGATGATGTTATGTCCTTGGTTACAGTTCCTCTTTAATGCACTGCGTTGAGTTTAGTGAGTTGAGTTGCGTCACATCTTATTTAAAGAGAACCCGAGGTGTGTTTAAAGAATGTTATCAGCATACAGAGGCTGGATCTGCCTATACAGCCCAGCCTCTGTTGCTATCCCAAACCCCACTAAGGTCCCCCTGCACTCTGCAATCCCTCATAAATCACAGCCATGCTGTGAGGCTGTGTTTACATCTGTAGTGTGAGTCTCAGCTGCTCCCCCACCTCCTGCATAGCTCCGGTCCCTGCCCCTGTCCTTTCCCTCCAATCAGCAGGGAGGGAAGATATGCAGGCGGGGACTGGAGTTCTGCAGGAGGCGGGGAGAGCAGCAGACTGACACTATAGAGATAAACACAGCCAGCTCTGACAAGCTGTTTGTCAGCAGCGTGGCTGTGATTTATAAGGGATTGCAGAGTGCAGGGGGACCTTAGGGGGGTTTGGGATAGCAACAGAGGCTGGGCTGTATAGGCAGATCCAGCCTCTGTATGCAGATAATATTCTTCAAACCCACCTCGGGTTCTCATTAACAAATGAGACGCAACAGCATGCAACTTAATTTGACACAACCCAACACAACGCATCTAAGTGTAAATCCCGCCTTAATATAAAGAAATATGTTGTTTTATGCTCAAATACAAAGGAATATTCCAGTTTTTGTGCCCAGGACTGTTAGTGAAAGCTTTCAGCAGCTCTGAGAAAGTATTGTAAATGAGTCTGGTTTGGGTGAATGTGTTGGCGTAGGGCACAGGGAAATACCTCTACATCTCTGCACAATAATATGCCAAAAGCGGGGAACATATATTGAAATATGCGAAGAAACTATTTTAATTCAATATTTTGTATACACAATTTAAAACCTTTACCATTATATAAAATAACCAGCAGATGGCAGCGCTAACATCTTCCTGTATTACAAAAGCTTGCTTGGGTAAACCGAATACAATACACACGCTAGTCGGTACCTAGTTGCAGTGGTTGGGCAGGACTTGAGTGCTGTAAAAACAGCGTTTGAGATTTCGTTGCAGCCGGCGCCACCATAGGCCTTAATAGGAATTACAGCTATAGCAGTGCTCAGACAGTAATTTGGGCGCTGCCAAAAGACTGAGCCCAAATTACTTTAAAAACAGCGTAGCTGGCAACTGAATTACATGTTTCCCCAATATCCATGTTGACCTGGAGGGGGGTAATAGTAATTAACGCAGCCGGGACTTTTGCAGGAGTAGGGTCAGATGTTTTTTGGCTTTACTCTGCGCCCAAATCTCTCAGCGGTATAACTATAGGTATGCGGCCGGTCAGGGCTGCCTCTGCCAAGGATCTAGCATGTGTACAGCGACCCCCAAACTCCCTCTTTGCCTCGGCAGAGCCCACCTGCCAGGGTGATTGCTGACAGAAGCATTGTTCTCGCCGCTCTCACCCTGCCCACTCTGTGCACCACTCCTTTGTGTCTCCTCCCTCCTTTATACGCCACCAAAAACCTGCTTTCTGAGGAAGGGCAGCCACTGTGTGAAAGAGGCAGAATAGCTTGTTAATGGTCACCCCTATGCAAAGCACATATAGGTGATCATTACCACTCCAGCACCAATAAAGAGCTGGTGCTATGACAGGAGGAGGGTCCTTGTGTTCAGGGGCCCCGGTGCAGTCCCAGCCTGTGCATCTCCTATTGCTGCGCCACTGCTATTGTCTCGATCACAGTCTATGGCCGATAGTATCCTGGTGTGGGTTCCAGGTGCAGCAGTTGATTATGGCCCATAGGATCCTGGTGTGGGTTCCAGGTGCAACAGTTGATTATGCCCCATGATCCTGGTGTGGGTTCCAGGTGCAACTGTTGATTATGCCCCATGATCCTGGTGTGGGTTCCAGGTGCAAAAGTTGATTATGGCCCATAGGATCCTGGTGTGGGTTCCAGGTGCAACAGTTGATTATGCCCTATGATCCTGGTGTGGGTTCCAGGTGCAACAGTTGATTATGCCCCATGATCCTGGTGTGGGTTCCAGGTGCAAAAGTTGATTATGGCAATAGGATCCTGGTGTGTGTTCCAGGTGCAACAGTTGATTACAAATCCTAACAGCATCACTTTGAGGGCCCATTCACATTTGAAAAAGGCAAAATTCTAGCGCTTAGCGCTATCGTTTTGCACGGGTGATTTTACCACATATATTGCAGCAAAATTACTGTACAAATTTGCGTTTGATGAGCGATCGCGATTATCATTTCTATAGCATGCTAATCACGATTGCTCCTGAATCGCCAAAAAAATGCTGCGTGTAACGTGTTTGCGATTGCCACGATCGGCGGCAGTGAGATCACTGCTATATACTTAATATTGCACTAGCACTTCGGGGATTAGCGGGTATCACTAATAGCCTAGATGTGAACGAGCCCCTAGAGTGCGTGGAGCCAAGAAATCCATTTTTTTAAGACCTTAAAGAGACTCTGAAGCGAGAATAAATCTCGCTTCAGAGCTGATAGTTAGCAGGGGCACGTGTGCCCCTGCTAAACCGCCGCTATCGTGCCGCTAAACGGGGGTCCCTTCACCCCCAAACCCACCCCCGCAATCGTTGGTCGTAAAATTGTTCGTATATTTACTCTTCCTGGAGGCAGGGCTAACGGCTGCAGCCCTGCCTACAGTCGCGTCTATCAGCGGCGCATCGCCGCCTCTCCCCCGCCCCTCTCAGTGAAGGAAGACTGAGAGGGGCGGGGGAGAGGCGGAGATACGCGCTGACAGATGCGCGTGGGGCAGGGCTGCGGCGGTTATCCCTGCCCCAACCAGGAAGCGCTCCCCAGCTGCACTGAGGGGATTTGGGGTGAAGGGACCCCCGTTAAGCCGCGGGATAGCGGCGGTTTAGCAGGGGCACACATGCCCCTGCTATCTATGAGGTCTGAAGCGAGATTTATTCTCGCTTCAAACTCTCTTTAACTTACATGCTTATGTCTAGCTTCTCTGAATTCCTCAATTGTTTACAGTTATATAGGCAAACGCACAGGGGGAAGGGGGGCGTTTAAAGCTGCCCAGAATCCCCCTCAGACCAGGGCCGGTGCAGTGTCTGCAGGCACAAGTTGAGACACTAGAATATCTGCAGGTTTCCTGCAGCTCACAGCACTGCCCCCTTTCTTTCCCTACTACAGTTGACTTTGGATGTAGCAGCAGCATGTGTACAAAGCATGGAGCAGCTCTGGGAACTTAAATAAAGCACAGAGCTAGGAATGAGCACAGCCCTGTGCTCCTGCTCTGTGAATGCTTCACTTTCCTTTTTATTATCAATGTCGGCTGTCCTCATTATTATCTGTATCGAAACTGCTCCTGATCGATCCCATTGCCGGTCGGTCAATCAGATGTGAAATTGCATGTGTACCCAGCATGATGTCCTACCATATTATTATACTGTATTGTGCGTGGCTGAGGGAGACAGCTGTAAAATAGACAGTTTACCTGCTGCACTAATGATGATGTGACCTCAAACAGATTAGTAATTAGTTTATTCCACTTTCTAAATGGTTGGTTTTGGTCATTAATTTGCAGTGTTGTATGACATAGTGCATCATTGTTTCTATGATTAAATACCTTTTCCCATTTCCTCTAGTTTCAGGAAGAAGAGAGTGATTGCAGATGCAATATCAGCTTGGGCAAAATCTGATAAAAGCATTGATCTCTATGAGTCATTAGCAGAAGTAATAAAGAAACAACGGGAAACAAAAGGTATCGCTGTTGATTCTTTAAAAATTCTTAGTGTGTTAAAGTGTGTGATGACTTTTTATGTCAACACTCATCACATGATTCTGTAAGGGCTCTTTCACATCAGACAACGCGAACAGGAGCCGTTCTCCTGCACGCGTTGTCTGCCTGCGGCGTGTCGTCGGGTATCTGCGGTGCGACGCAATCAGCGGCGGTAGCTGGTAATTAAACCCGACGGAAAACACCGGCTCGTGGGTGCGTTGGAGGAAAAACTGCGCCCGGGTGCGTCGGAACCGCAACGCATCGAAACGCAGCGTCGAGTGTGAAAGGTAAAATGAAAGTCTATGGACTTTCATCTTACCTTGGTTAACGCAAACGGCTGCCGTTTGCGTTAACGCACAAAGTCTGCCCTAATGTGAAAGAGCCCTAAGGCCTCTTACCCACATACAGCGATTTTGGCCGGGGTCATTAAAGGGGAAGGAAAGTGCTGTGATTTATATCACAACACAGCTAATAAAACATTTAACAAATGTTATTTTACAGCTAGTTCAGAAGTACTTTAAATGAATGCTTAGGAGACAGATTTTGACCTATAGTTGCACAAAATGTTTCACCTTAAAGTGGATCCGAAATAAACTTTTACTCATTGCATAATTGTGTTCCTTACATATAGTTTATAGGGCATTCCTCAAGTCAAATACTTTTTTTGTTTTGTTTTAATACTCCAATTTCCTATAAACTAAACAAGCCTCGCCCACAGCTCCTTTTGTGCCTTGGCACTGTAGCAAAGGCTTATGGGAGCTCAGTCTGAGCAGGAGGAGGAGGTTACTAGCCATTGATTTCAGAGGCAGAGGGGAGGAGGAGGAGAGGGGGCTGAATTTACACACAGGCAAGCTGAAAGCATCTCCAGCCCTCAGCCTGTGACAATGTGACAAACAGAACATGTCTGCTCTCATTGTATCACAGGAATAAATAATCATAAACTGTTGAAGCTGTTAGCAGCTAGATATGCTGTGTAAACTATCTAACCTTTATATAGGAAATATAGACAGGTTACTTGTTATAGTTAGTTTTTCATCTTGGATCCGCTTTAAAGTAAACTTGAGATGGCCATCAGGGGTGTATTTATACTCACCTGGGGCTTCCTCCAGCCCCATGAGGTTTATGGACTCCCTTGCCGTCCTCTCCAGTTGCTCCATTATCTTCTAATGGAGCTATAATGCAGCTCTTGAGCGATTTGAGTCCGACTGGAGAAAAGCAATGTAGAAATGTTAAGATTAGGATTAATCCTCTCCTTCGTCAGTTAACGTCTGACGTTAACTGGCGTCTTGACGTCACCTGCACACAGTCACCCCACAGGAGACCCCTTAGGCAAGATGGCAGTTCTTGCCCCCCGCTGATGGTCACCTGGCTTTTTTTAGTAAGATTTGGTGGGAGCTAGCATCCACCAGCCCCTAGACTCCCCCCAGGCCCTAGAATATAGAAATGATATAGGTTTATATCCGTGCAAAATAATGCAAATAAGTCCCATTAGCTGCCCAGAAGTAAAAGTCCTCAGATAGATTCCATCATGATACAACCAGAAAATCTTCAGCGCTGTATGGTACTTCAAACTGTCACTCCATCACCAAACACCATTCAAAGTGCAGGCTTACCAGTTTCCAAAGAGATCCAAATTATAAGGTCTAAGCGTATGACTGATCACAGTAATGATCAATCCTCCTTTATGATCACCATCAGATTTCAAAGCGTCAGCTGTCCTCCTTCATACAGCAAAGATGCTCCCAGCATAAAAACAATAATAACCAGAGCAGATCTAAGTGTTCTTTGTTTAAAACATTCACTTTTATTGTGCATTAAAACAAATCCAATACTCACATAAGGGCCCTTGTGACAGGGACCCTCAGAAGAAATTTTGCTTTATGTATATGAGTGGGGAGCCGTCCTCCCATCCGCCATCTGTTCGCCCGATCCGGTTTCGCTATTGCGTCATCACCCTGATGACGCAATAAACTTTGAGAGACAGAAATCCTGGATAGGAATAGTCTGCACCACCAATTTAATGTACACAAATCATCTTTATTCAAACGCTAAGACAATTTAAAGACAATTAAAATGAAGTGCATTGCACAACAAAAGCAACCCTCACAACACAGTATGATGTGAGGAGATATCAAACAATAATAATGCCTCACCTCTCATGTACAATGATAAACCCTTCTATACTGCATATTAACCATTTGAGATCTAAGATAGATCTCAATATGGAAAATGGGACCCGTGTCCAGGGAATCTATCATATATCATACACTTTGGCTGTTTCATCACCCTGATGACGCAATAGCTAAACCGGTCGGGCGAACGGAGGCATGCGCAGCAGCGTGCGTGTGGGGGTCCGCGCGGAGGGCGGGTCTGCGCGTGGCGTTTACAGACTTAGAGCCCGTTTTTCAATGGGCTTAGGTCACTAGTGCACAATAAAAGTGAATGTTTTAAACGAAGAACACTTAGATCTGCTCTGGTTATTATTGTTTTTATGCTGAGAGCATCTTTACTGTATGAAGGAGGACAGCTGACACTTTAAAATCTGATAGTGATCATAAAGGAGGATTGATCATTTCTGTGACCAGTCATACGCTCAGACCTTATAATCTGGGTCTCTGGAAACTGGTGTCAGGGCCGGCCCGCCCATGAGGCGGGGTGAGGCGGGTTCCTCAGGCGGCAGGAAGTGGAGGGGCGACACCAGGCTAGGGTTGCCACCCGACCGGTATCTCTCCGCTGCCGGAAAAATGTTTTTACTGGCAATGGCTATCATTCATAAAGCATTTCCGCATGCGGAAATGCTAAAAACAGCTGACTTTACCGACCACTCGGCAAAGTCAGCATTCATAAAGGCTCTTTCCGCATGAAAAAATGACACTAACGAGCAGAGTGATAAATCACCGCCTTGTGCGGTGATTATCGGAACAAATGTAGCAAAATGTTCATTCATGAAGAACACCGCAAGCGGTGTCAGGTCGGGAAGTCCCGCTCCCTCTGATGTGGCGATACCAATGCAAGTGAATGGAGACACACAGACCTCCCAGGCAGCTGCAGCAGAACGGAACACGGAGAAATGTATCAACTCTGCAGCTTCCGTGTCTCCACCTGCCTACCGCCTGCCTATCGCCAGCCTAGTTCGGGGAATCTCCGCAGTGCTTCCGCACATGGATACTTTTTTATGAATGCCCACCCAGAAGTCTAAAACACCGCCAGCGGTGTTTTCCCGCACTGATTCCCCTTACCGACAGCCTCTTTATGAATGATACCCAATGTATCCAGCCGGTTATTTGGACTGTTCCACAAGAGCAGAGGGGGAGACGCCTGATCTATTACAATAATACTTCTAAGGCTACAGGCTGTTCTCCCCCTCAGGCTCCCTCCCCCATGGTGCTGTTCCTGTTGATACATCCAGCGTGCTGCGTGCTCTACGTGACGTCACTGTGGAGCCTGAGCAAGCCTGTCAGGAGGGAGTGCTGAGCAGCCTGCGCGGACTGAGAGCCGAGGAGTTCTCTGTAAGCAGAAGTGATGGCAGAGGCAGCCGAGGAGGGGAGCCTGACTCTCTCCATCCCCCTCCCCTTGGTTACCGTGTCCTCCGTGTGTCTGCAGTCAGCCTGGTAAGCTATCGGCTCACATTCCTTTATCTCCTGACTTTCTTCTTCCCTCTGCCTGGCTATTCATTCCTTCTCTGCTCTCCTCAGCTTGGCAGATTTATTGCTGATGCTGCCCGTGTGTAAATTTACACCCTTTCCCTGCTGGTTACTTGTTTTATTTGCTGCAGGACAGCCCCTTGTTTTCCTGTATGGATATGTGTATTTTTTTTTCTTTGGTACTACGTCCTGGCTCATTGCTGCTAATGGCATTTAGGAAACCTGTAATATAATTAAAAAATAATAACTTACCTGGGGCTTCTACCATCCCCCTGCAATCACCGTGTGCCCGCATCGGGACAAAATGATCCTCGGGTCCCCCGCCGCGGCTCACTTTAGTTTTTTCCGGTCAGGCGTGGCCACTGCGCTTGTGCGTTCCTGGCTGCACACGACCTCACTCCCACTCAGGTCCCCGGGAGTGTCCTGCAGAGGTGCAGTACAAGGTTTTCTCATACTGTGGCGGATGCTCTCGGCTATGTGAGCGGGAGTCAGGAAGCCCGTGGCCAAGGCCGCACAAGCACAGTGGCGGCGCCTGACCGGAAAAACAAAAGTGAGCCACGGCGGGGGACCTGAGGATCGTTTTGTCCCGATGCAGGCACACGGCGATTGCAGGGGGCTGTTTAGAAGCCCCAGGTAAGTTAATTTTTTTTAATGATATTACAGGTGTTCTTTAACAATTGCCATATTTACCACATCTACATTCTATATTTTCAGGGGACATTAGCCCTAATGTAGATCTTTGTACGCCGGCCAATACAATATGCACCATCTTCTCCACGCGACCGGCAGCTTCTGCTCACTTTGTAATTCTTGGCAGTCATGCACATGTGTGCCGCAATGCATGCTGGGGGATGTAGTCCATGGATGCAAGTACAGTGTTGTACTCGCATCCAGGGACCTCATCTCCCAGCATGCATTGTGGCATGCATGTAACTATGCCAGGAATTATAAAGGCTGATAGAACCTGGTGATCAGGTGGAGAAGATTGAATATGTTGTATGGGCTGTAGGTAAGTAATGGTGCTCTACCCAGCGGCACACATCATTATGAACCTCCCTTATGTTGTATCCACACCATACAATTTTTTGGCAGATTTACCTACCAGATCGATTATTTCCGGCATGTCCGATCTGAAGATCGATTGATTTTCTGAATATTTACTTCTATGGAAATCGATCAGAAAATCACCCAGAAAATCGATCGATCTTCAGATCGGACATGCTGGAAATAATCGATCTGGCAAGTAAATCTGCCAAAAAATTGTATGGTGTGGATACATTATGGGAAGGTTCGTTTTTAGTAAACACAGTACAGTAAATTCCAGTGCTCCAGTCACTTCTAAGGATACTTGTTGTTCTGGGCGGGCTCACTCTATGAATAACATTGCTACTTCTCTAAAGTACATTTGGGCCTGTCCATGACCAAATATGACCATGGGCACTTTCTATTGTATGGTCACAGCCACTTTCCAGTGTGTGGGCATGCAGATTTTTTTGCTACGTGTGCATAGGTATCTACATAGCACTGTCACTTAAAAGTTTCTAGAGCTACCCCTGCATAGTCATGTCACTGACTGTCCTCATAATCTAATCCTACCATAGTTACAGTCCAATGTCCTACCATATTATTATGATGTATTTATATAGCACTGACATCTCCTGCAGCACATTACAGAGTACATAGTCATGTCACTGACTGTCCTCAGAGGGGCTCACAATCTAATCCCTACCATAGTCCTAGTCTAATGTCCTACCATATTATTATTATGTATTTATATAGCACTGACATCTTCTGCAGCACTTTACAGAATATATTAGTCATGTCACTGACTGTCCTCAGAGGAGCTCACACTCTTATCCTACCATAGTCATAGCCTAAAGTCCTACCATATTATTATTATTATGTATTTATATAGCACTGACATCTTCTGCAGCACATTACAGATCACATAGTCATGTCACTGACTGTCCGCAGAGGAGCTCACACTCTAATCCCTACCATAGTAATAGTCTAATGTCCCTACCATATTGTGTTGGTTGGGTCAGGTGCACCGTGTGGAGAGGAATCGTCACGATTCCTCTCCACACCCAACCAACACACTGTCTCAGCAAACCAACTCGGTCCCACTCCCTGGATTATACATGATTTAAATCCTCTAACACATCCACTTTTGAGATGAGGGCTAAAGCCTGGCACACACTTTCAATTATGGTTGGCCAATCACTGACCAATTTTACCACCTGCGTCATGTAGTATGAGGCTGGGCAGCAGATATTGCACACTATGAGCAGATTATGTAGGTATCCCTTATACTACATGAAGGCAGGTGGTAAAATTGGTCAATGATTGGCCAATCATAATTGAAAGGGTGTATCAGGCTTAGTTCCGCTAAGAAAGACAGGAGGGAGAACAAGCAGATGGAGACAGACAGGGATACACACCAGCAGATCCAGTGTGAAGCAGAAGGAAATGGCAGCGCTTCCAAACAGACGCTGCACCTGAATTGACTACCTGCACAAGTATGCAGAGCTCGACTAACGGGCAGGTTACACACCTTGCATTCAAAACAGGTACAGTAGAAGTGAGCTTTCACTTCACTTGCAGCCTGTGAGCGCTGCCCATTGCTTGCTGTCTTTAGATCCAGTGTGAAACTGAAGCGGTCTTCTTTAATTTTGTTTTAAGGAAAGGGGGGGGGGGTATCGGCCAGGTGGGAGGGGGGGTGTACCGGGGGGGGCGCGCCTTCATGATCTTTGCCTCAGGCAGCAGAAAGTCCAGGACCGGCCCTGGTAAGCCTGCACTTTGAAGGGTGTTTGGTGATGGAGTGACAGGTTTAAGTACCATACAGCTGCCTAGAATTGCCTTATGGATGATCCGGCTCTGGGTGGGGCTGTCAAGTCAAAGCCTGGTCTGCAGGCTGCACCTCTCTGTAACCACATCCAAACAACACTGAGCAAATTAGATGTGAAGAAAGATTGAATCCTCATGTACACCTAAGGAATCCGCACCCCTGACTGAAAATTGCAATGATTTGTGCTAAGTCTGTACTGAATACAGTAACGGTGCTTTTTTGCTGCTTTTTGTGCTTAGCTACAGATGAGTCGGCTGCAACAAGTGCATTTGATGATTTTGATCCAAAGAGGAGCATGGAGGCCGAGTCCTTACTGGAATATGTGGAAAGGTAACATCACCGATCTGCAATTTCCTGTATCACATTAACCTAATAATATTGCTAATCTTGTAAGGAGACAGCAGTGCAGTTCTGTTATTCCATCCATTAGGGCTTTGGCCCGCGGCTAGAGTGATTTTTGCAGCGTTTTGGGATCACCGACAATCACTGGTGATCCCAAAAAGCTCTATGCTAATAACAGTCCATAGGAGCAATTGCAATTAAAGTGACACTGAAATGAAAAAAAGTATGATTTAAAGGGACTCCGAGCTCACGAAAAAAAGAAAAGTTGTACTCACCAGGGGCTTTCTCCAGCCCAGTGCTGGTCGGGAGGTCCCACGCCGGCGTCCTGGCTCCTCTCCTTCTCCCCGCTCCGGTATAGCTGACAGGCCGCAGCCCGGGCGACACTCGGTGGAGTGTCGGGCTGCAGCTTCCGCGTATGACGCGGATTACGTCACACGCCGGCCGCCTCGCGTCATCACGGCGGCCGGCGTGAAAGTACTGCGCATGCGCGCTTTAATCGCGCATGCGCAGTACTTTCACGCCGGCCGCCGTGATGACGCGAGGCGGCCGGCGTGTGACGTAATCCGCGTCATACGCGGAAGCTGCAGCCCGACACTCCACCGAGTGTCGCCCGGGCTGCGGCCTGTCAGCTATACCGGAGCGGGGAGAAGGAGAGGAGCCAGGACGCCGGCGTGGGACCTCCCGACCAGCACTGGGCTGGAGAAAGCCCCTGGTGAGTACAACTTTTCTTTTTTTCGTGAGCTCGGAGTCCCTTTAATGAATTGTATGTGTAGTACGGATAATTAATAAGATATTAGTAGCAAAAAAAGAGTCTCATATTTTTATTTAGTAATGTAGCTTTTTTTCTATAACATTGCATCATTCTTTAATATTTGCAGTTTACAAATTACACTCTGTATTTTAAATGATGAAACAGAGCAGAGTTAATGACCCTTTGAACTTCCTGGCAGAAAAACCTTAAAGCGGTTCCGAGATGAAAAACTAACTATAACAAGTAACTTGTCTATATATCTTATCTAAAGATTAGATAGTTGCACAGCAAATCTAGCTGCAAACAGCTTCAACAGTAAAATGATTATTTCTTCCTGTGATACAATGAAAGCAGCCATATTCTGCTTGTGATCATTACACCAGGGCTGTGGAGTTGGTACAAAAATCTTCCGACTCCGACTCCTCAGTTTATGAAACAATGACTCCGACTCCAACTCTGGGTACCCAAAATGGCTCAGACTCCGACTCCTTAGTCTAATATTTAACAGGGCTGTGGATTTTGTACACAAATCATCCAACTCCGAATCCCGACTCCTCAGTTTATGAAACCACGACTCCGACTCCAACTCCGGGTGCTCAAAATTGCTCCGACTCCTCGACTCCGACTCCAACTCCACAGCCCTGCATTACACCCAGGCAAGCTGCTCTGCATTTCCAGCCTTCAGCCTGTGAAAACTTCACTCCGCTCTTCTCCTCCCTCCTCCCCTTTGCCTCTAAAATCTCTGGCTAGTAACACCTCCTTCGCCTCCTGCCCAGACTAAGCTCCCATAAGCCCTTGCTACATGGGTCTCAAAGTGCTTAGGCGCTGGAGGAGCTGTGGGCGAGGCTTGTTTAGTTTATAGAGAATTAGGGTATTAAAACAATCAAAAAAATTATTTGGTTTGAGGAATGCCCTATAACTATAAACTATATGAAAGGAACACAATTATGCAATGATTAGAAGTTTATCTCGGACCCACTTTATACAACAAGAAACAGTGAGAGACAGGTTGAAATAAGTGCTTCAGAGAAAAGCACTGTGGCCGACTAAATTAGTCAGAGAGCTCAGAGAAGCTCTTTTGCATAGATAACAATTAAAGTTTCTTAACTCTTCCTGTACTGGAAACAAGATTAGACTCATATCTGTGCTACTAATGTTCTATTTCTAAGCTGTACTACACATACAAATCATTATATCATAAGTTTATTTTCACTTCAGATTCCCTTTAAGCCAGAGGTGTCAAACTCAAATACAAAGTGGGCCGAAATTGAGCTCTGGGACAAGTCTTTGGCCGACCTCAATGTCTATTGGCCACCTCTCTCTCCCTTATAAAATTCCCTGATGTCTAATAGTTCGCTTTCATCCCCTATACAGTTTCCTGGTGTCTTCTGGCCCCCTTCCCTCTCCTATACAGATGTGTGACACGGCTGTCCCCCTGGGGCACTAGAGAGCCGATGTTAGACGGTACGGTGCTGCGATCAGCAGCGTTGTACTGGGGACAGATGTGTGACACGGCTGTCCCCCTGGGGCACTAGAGAGTGATCGGCTCTCATAGGCAGAAGCCTATGACAGAATCAGAATTTTTTATTTCGCCAAGCACAACTGGGTCGTGCCCGGAATTGGTTTTGGCAGGGCTAGTGTGAGACAGGACATTCATACAGACAATAATAATTTGTTTAAACATAGCAAAACATCGACATGGCTCCTAATTTTGTCCAGTGTGAGGAGAGTCCATAGAGTTCAAAGAGTTGAAGCTGAAGGGAAGAAGCTGTTTCTGTGCCTTGTCGTCCTGGTGTAGATGGACCGGAATCTCTGTTCCAAGGGAAGCTGGCTGAAACGGAAGCCGAGGTGAGATGGGTCCTTGTCTGGAGTTAAAAAGTTGATCCAGGGAGGGAAAAGGTTTCCCAATGATCCTTTCTGCTGATTTTATGACCCTCTGTAGTTTGAGTCTGTCGTTGGCAGAGGAGCCAGCATACCAGACCAAGATGGAGGCAGAGGCGTAGCTAGGGTTTTCAGCGGGACAAAGACTATTAATGCGCCCCCTAAGGTGAAGGGGCGTGGCCAAATGTGGGCATGGTTATGGGTGGAGCCAAATGTACATGGAGGGTAGCAGGCTCACGCTCACCCACCCTCCTTCAGTATGTACCTTCCAGCATGTTCCAAGAAAAATTCAGCAATCATGAGCAAACATGAGGCCCCCAACATGACCAACTCAGCAATCATGAGGCCCCCAACAAGACAAATTTAGCAATCATGAGGCCCCCAACAAGACAAATTTAGCAATCATGAGGCCCCCAACAAGACAAATTCAGCAATCATGAGGCCCCTAACAAGACAAATTCAGCAATCTTGAGGCCCCCAACAAATCATGAGGCCCCCAACAAGACAAATTCAGTAACCATGAGGCCCCCAACAAGACAAATTCAGCAGTCATGAGGCACATAAATAGACAGCATTTCACATAAATAGGCAGAATGCCCCCTTAATATGGTAGACACCTTTCACCTGGCAGCAGTTCCCCAAAATACACTCAATCTGACAGCAGCGGTTCCCCAAAAATAGATAGCCCCAGGTCTATAGGTGTCCCCAGAATAGGTGGCCAGCAGTATAGATGTCCCCAGAACAGGTAGCCAGGGGTAGAGATGTCCACAGAACAGGTAGCCAGGGGTATATGTGCCCAGTATATGTAGGCAGGGGTATGTGTCCCCAGTATATGTAGCCAGAGGTATATGTGCCCAGTATATGTAGCCAGGGGTATAATATGTGCCCAGTATATATAGTCAGGGGTATATGTGCCCAGTATATATAGTCAGGGGTATATGTGCCCAGTATATGTAGCCAGGGGTATATGTGCCCAGTATATGTAGCCAGGGGTATATGTGCCCAGTATATGTAGTTAGGGGTATATGTGCCCAGTATATGTAGGCAGGGGTATATGTGCCCAGAGTAGGTAGCCAGGGGTATATGTGCCCAGTATATGTAGGCAGGGGTATAATATGTGCCCAGTATATATAGTCAGGGGTATATGTGCCCAGTATATATAGTCAGGGGTATATGTGCCCAGTATATATAGTCAGGGGTATATGTGCCCAGTATATATAGTCAGGGGTATATGCGCCCAGTATATGTAGCCAGGGGTATATGCACCCAGTATATGTAGTTAGGGGTATATGTGCCCAGTATATGTAGTTAGGGGTATATGTGCACAGTATATGTAGGCAGGGGTATATGTGCCCAGAGTAGGTAGCCAGGGGTATATGTGCCCAGTATATGTAGTTAGGGGTATATGTGCCCAATATATGTAGGCAGGGGTATATGTGCCTAGAGTAGGTAGCCAGGGGTATATGTGCCCAGTACATGTAGTTAGGGGTATATGTGCCCAGTATATGTAGGCAGGGGTATATGTGCCCAGAGTAGGTAGCCAGGGGTATATGTGTCCAGTATATGTAGGCAGGGGTATATGTGCCCAGAGTAGATAGCCAGGGGTATATGTGCCCAGTATATGTAGTTAGTGGTATATGTGCCCAGTATATGTAGGCAGGGGTATATGTGCCCAGAGTAGGTAGCCAGGGGTATATGTGCCCAGTATATGTAGTTAGGGGTATATGTGCCCAATATATGTAGGCAGAGGTATATGTGCCCAATATATGTAGGCAGGGGTATATGTGCTCAGAGTAGGTAGCCAGGGGTATATGTGCCCAGTATATGTAGTTAGGGGTATATGTGCCCAATATATGTAGGCAGGGGTATATGTGCCCAGAGTACGTAGCCAGGGGTATATGTGCCCAGTATATGTAGTTAGGGGTATATGTGCCCAATATATGTAGGCAGGGGTATAGGTGCCCAGAGTAGGTAGCCAGGTGTCCCCCTCCCCAGCAGGAGGGGAGCAGCGCAGAGAAGAGGGAGAGCTGTGAGCAGCGGTAGGGAAGGGGGGCAATCTCCCCCCTCCTTCCCTCACCTTAGGTGCTCTCCCTCCCTCGCTCTCCCCTCCATTACTGTCCGGGTGGCTGGCAGCGGCAGGCGGAACTTACCTCCGTCTCGTTGCAGCGTCGGATGGATCTGCCGCTACTCTGGTCTGGTCCAGACCAGAGCAGCGGCTGCGGGACCCGAACTTCCGGCCAGCGCTGGAGCGAGACGGAGGTGAGTTCCGCCCGCCGCTGCCAGCCACGAGCCACCCGGACAGTAATGGAGGGGAGAGCGAGGGAGGGAGAGCACCTAAGGTGAGGGAAGGAGGGGGGTGATTGCCCCCCTTCCCCGCCGTCCGCACAGCTCTCCCTCTTCTCTGCGCTGCTGCTCCCCCCCCCCCCTTCCCCAAAAGAAAAAGAAAAAAAAACCGCAGTTCAGCTAGGCGGAGGGCGCCCTTGGGGACCCGGCGCCCCGGGGCACTTGTCCTACCCCGACCCCCCCCCTAGCCCCGCGCCTGGATGGAGGAGCAGAGGACAGATTCAATCGTGGCAGTGTAGGAACTCATCAGAAGTACCTGGGCCATGCCGAACTTCTTCAGTTGGTGGAGGAAAAATAGTCTCTGCTGGGCTTTTTTCTGGGTGGAGGTCGTGTTGGCTTTCTAAGTCAGGTACTTGGAAATTAGAGTGCCTAGGAGGCGTGCACAGGGGACGTTTACCACTTCCGTGCCATCAATACAGCCGATTGCCATGATTGGCCGGCTGCGGGGAGGGACGGAGGGAGGGAAACACAAAACATAAAAAAATAGTAATATTTATGAAAAATAGATAAATAAAAATATTTACAAAAAAGGAAAATAAACGCAGCGGGAGCAATCAGACCCCAAAAACAGAGAGCCCTGTTGGCGGGGAGAAAAAGGGGGGGGGGGATCACTTGTGTTCTGTGTTGTGCGGCCCTGCAGCTTGGCCTTAAAGCTGCAGTGGTCTGTTATACAAAAAAGGCCTGGTCTTTAGGGGGGTTTAATACTGTGGTCCTCAAGTGGTTGAGCAAATCAGAATTGCGGGTCCTGCGGGAGTTTTGGAGCGATTGTACCTTAATGCAAAAGATAGGAATGCTGCAAAATCGCTTTTCAATCGCTCTAGGTTCCCTTTAAAGCTACCTAATAATGACATGCAGGCAGGTCTATGGAGAATTGGGGAACAAGGGCCTCAAAGGCAACCTAATACTTCTATCTGGGAAGGCGTGGTGGCTAAGGGGTGAGCAACCTAATACTGCTATCTGGACAAGAGAGCAGTACAAAAGCTAACTAATACTAATAAAATCAGGGGGCGACAGTCTCACTGTCTAATGCTTTACTCCCATGTGGATATAGGGAGGGGGCCCACAGAGGCATTTTAATATTGATAGTGAGGGCGCACAAAGGTTAAGTAATCCTGATATCTAGCGGTCTGGTAACTTGGGCTGATGCGGGGGAGGGGGGTCTGTCTAATCCATAGTTATCCTGGTATGCCTGGTGATTTCTAGTTATGGCTCTGATAGAGATTAGATTGTGAGCTCTTCTGAGGGACAGTTGGTGACATGACTATGTATTTTATAAAGTGCTACAGAAGACTTTAGCACTATATAAATACATAAAAATATTTTTTAAAAATGCAATCCTGGAACATTTTGGGGGGCAGAGAGCATATTAAGAGCTGTATTCTGCTGCTGTAATGTAAAGGGCGCTAAATTTTTTGCTATAGTGGTTCTTTGATGTTCTATAGCTGCCCAGGTTTCCCACAGAGGAACAAGAAGCATGTTAACTGAACGTTTTTCAATTCTTCTAATGAAAGCTCTGGCGGTCTTTCAGAAAGCTGACATTATTCATGTTTTTTTACCTCCTACACTAAGCTTATTTAAAATTGGTGCCTGAAGTTCAACATTAAAGTGGACCTGAACTCTTGCACAGGACAGAAGAAAAACAGAGAAAAACATCCTGTATGTATTTAGAGAGTTTAGCCTGTCTAATCCCCCCTCATCTGTGAATAATCACAAGTGCAATTTGATCTCTCAGCTTTGTCAGCTCAGGAATCTCATCAGCAGCCTGGGCAGAGCTGCTAATTTGTAAACACAAGATGTTAACCCTATGTCAATGTCAGCTTCCATGAAAGCAGGAAGTGGACTCACTGCAGATTTATTGCAGAATCTCTATCAGCTGTAACAAAAAAATGTTTTTTCTTTAACCTCCTTGCCGGTTATCCCGAGCTCAGCTCGGGGTAACCTGCGTAGGAGGATTTCTCAGGCTCCGCTGGGCCGATTTCCCCCCAAAAAATTTTACTGCACGCAGCTAGCATTTTGCTAGCTGCGTGCAGTTTCCGCTTGCCGCCGATTCACTTTAACTCTTCCCTGCAAAATGTCTTTAGTAAATCAGAAAATCTACCAAACTTCATTCTCTTGGCAACAAGAAAAGTTATTCCAGAAACAAGGTGCTGTGAGAGCAACTCGACAAAGCTAATTAACCTTATTAAATGTGATGCCCTTGTGGCAACTAATAGGCTGTTGTTTCTGAACACAATGTTATATCCTGCATCATTCAGACCATGTGCTTTGTCCTCTCCTAGATTTAATGAGCTATTAGTTAGCGGTCAGTACAAGTCTGCAGCCATCTATGCAGCTCACAGTCCCCGGGGGATTCTCCGAAATGTGGAAACCATGGAGAGATTTAAAGGTAAGGAGACTCCTACTCTTCACAATCAGTAGAGATGCTGCTGCAGAGAACATTCAGTTAGGACTGGGAAAAGGCCACATGGTGGATTCCTGATTTATTGCTGCACTTATTTTCATTGTAGCTGGATATCTTCCACAGCTCCCAACTGTCTTTCTTTTGGAGAGACAGTCCCTCTTTGGGAGCCCTGTCCCTCTTTTCACCTAATTTGTCCCTCTTTCAGGACTTTGTCCCTTTTTCTATGTAAATATATATATTTCTCTACTAAAAAATGTGTTTGACTCTAAACTTTATTCTCATCCTTTACATTGATATATTACTCATTTTAAAATGTTAAAATTTGAATGAAAATGATCCAGGATAGAGAGGACCAGTATGGTTTGAATTATAAAACATATTTTTATTTTTATGGTTTGCGTGACTAGGGGTGTGCTGGGGGCGTGATCAGGGGCGTGGCTTAAGTTTCCCTCTTTCTCATCTCAAAAAGTTGGAAGGTATGATCTTCTGAAGAGACAAGACACAGAACATTTATATTGCGCTTTTCTCCTGGCGGACTCAAAGCGCCAGAGCTGCAGCCACTGGGGTGCGTTCAGTAGGCAGTAGCAGTGTTAGGGAGTCTTGCCCAAGGTCTCCTCACTGAATAGGCACAGGCTTACTGAACAGGAAGATCCATGATTTGAACCCTGATCTCCTGTGTAAAAGGCGGAACCCTTAACCAGCTTCATTCCTACCCAGCAATACTTGTGGCGATGTTACCCCACCCCTGCAGTGATCACGCATCGTGAAGCGTCGGACACGGTGGATTGGATCGTTAAGATCCCCGACGACTCTACGCAAAGTAGCGCAATCACTTACTTCCCACTTGCGCCCATTGTGCAGTCACGGGACATAGCGAGCAGGAAGAGGCGTCGCTTAACAACTGTCATCAAGGGGGCGTCGCTGGACCCGTCAGCTGGTGAGTACGTAGCTTAATAAAGTGACCCTAAAGTCAGGAAGAAAAAATGAGTTTAACTCACCTGGGGCTTCCCTCAGCCCCCTGAAGCTGATCGGTGCCCACGCTGACTCCATCAGATGTCCCTGGACCGGCCGGCGGCGACTTCCGGTTTCGCCGTCACCGGCCGACAGGCTGGGAATGCGAGTGATTCTTCGCGTTCCCAGCCAGAATAGCGCCCCCTATGCTGCTATTGCGGCCTCCCTATGCTGCAATAGCAGCATAGGGGGCGCTATTCTGGCTGGGAACGCGAAGAATCACTCGTGTTCCCAGCCTGTCGGCCGGTGACGGCGAAAACGGAAGTCGCCGCCGGCCGGTCCAGGGACATCTGATGGAGTCAGCGTGGGCACCGATCAGCTTCACGGGGCTGAGGGAAGCCCCAGGTGAGTTAAACTCATTTTTTCTTCCTGACTTTAGGTTCACTTTAGGAGAAGAGTGGGAGGGACTGCAACCCGCATTGTTATGCAAGCAACATTTTCATAGCGTGGTGCATTGCAGTACAAAGCAAAAACATTTTTGCTATAGTGGTCCTTTGATGTGCTATAGCTGCTGAGGTTTCCCTCAGAGGAAGCATATTAACTGAAAGTTTCCTCAATTATTTTAATGAACGCTCTGGTGGCCTTTCAGAAAGCTGATGTCATTGCTTATCATTTCCCTCACCAAAGACAGAAACATGACCAATACAATCAGACCAAAAGAATATTTCCAAAATTCGGATCAACGGAACGATCGATAGTACGGCCCTCAATCCAATCAATCGTATGGTTGATTGTCCGGGAGATTGTACTTTTATTGTCAGTGGCGTAACTAAGGAGCTTAGGGCCCCGGTGCAATTTTTACATGGGGCCCCAAGCACTCTATTCCTATGGAGCCCCAAAACTTACCAAAACTGCAGTGTCAGAGAGATGTAATCTGAGTAAGAAAATAGCTTGTTAAGGATTACCACTATTCAGTGCACATATAGAGGTGTTCATGATCAGCATAGCACCAATTACAAGCTAATAACATGGATGAAGGGTGGGCCCCACTGGCCCAGGGACCCAGGTGTGGTCGTAACGTCTGCATCCCCTATTGCTATGCCACTGGTTATCGAACACCTAAAAGGGATCCTAAGCAGTGCCATAAAAATTAAATCTGGATTTACCTGGGGCTTCCTCCAGCCTCCTGTAGCCCACGCGGTCCCCCAGCATCCTCTTGGTCTGTTCCGTGGTCCCGCTGGCAGCTCCGATAATCCTGCAACTTCAGTTGCCGTAAGGGTCCTGTGCATGCGCAGTTTTCTAATGACTGAACCATGCATGGCAGTGCAGGGCAGCGCAGAGGGTCCTTAAAGAGAACCAGAGATGTTGGGGGAAAAGCTTTTATACATACCTGGGGCTTCCTCCAGCCCCATAAGCCTGAATCGCTCCCACGCCACCGTCCTCCGCTGCCTCAGTCGGTACAGGTACTTGGTGTCATGTGAGTACTGGGTACCAACTATGGGGTAAAGGGGTGTGGGTGGATTTTGGGAGAAGAAGTAGAGATCAGTAGGCATCAGTGTGGGTGCTGCAGGAAGGGGAAGTAATTGAGGGTGCTGGGGGAGGGAGAGGTCACTGAGGGTGCTGGGGGGAAGAGGTCAGTTTAGGTGCTGAGGGAGGACAAGAAGGGTGCCATTGGGGGAGGGAGAGGTCAGTGTGGGTGCTGGGGGAGGCAGGATCACTGCAGTGCTAATGCTGGGGAGGGAGAGGTCAGTATGGGTCCAAGGTGAAGGGAGAGGTCAGTGTGGGTGTTGGGGGAGGGGAGAAGTCACAGCTGTCAGGGAGGAACCATCTTACCTGCTCCCACACAGCTGCAGGGATGGTTACACTAGGAATGCTCTTTACTTCAAAGTGTCCCAGATGGGGAGAAGCTTCCCACGGGTGGTGGGTGGAGCTTAATACGGGTAGTGGGCAGAGCTTATAGTGGCTTATTTATCACAGCAAAAGGGGCCTTTTAATGGGTATTTTTAAAGGGAGGGCGTGCACCCCCCCCCCCTGCCCCCAGTATGTGCCTGCATGTCCACGACCCTTACGGTGACGTACGTGATGACGGGCCAGGTGTGTGCCAAAGTCACCGGATTACCAGAGCCGCCAGCAGGACCACGGAAGGGACCAAGAAGATGCCGGGGTCCTCGTGGGCTACAGGGGGCGGAAGAAGTCCCAGGCAAGTCCAGATTTTACTTTTATTTATTTTTTATGGCACTGCTCAGGTCCCTTTAATGGCGCAAAGTGGTAAAATGGTAAACTACTGATGTGAGAAGCTGGTTATCATTTACCTGACTGAAGTCTGACTGGATTAGCTGCATGTTTGATCCAGATACTATTGCAGCCAGAGAGATCAGCAGAGCAGCCAGGCAACTGGTATTGCTTAAAAGGAAATAAATATGACTCGCTTTAGTTTCCCTTTAAACAAAGGTGTTTATTTGAAAAAAAAAAAAAATTGTACCTCATTACATAAGAATTCCGTAGTATTGATAATGTATAGAAGAATCATGTGTAAGATTCAAAAAAATGCAGTTCCTACAAGGAGAGTCATAATAATCATCAAGGACGGCAGGTAACAAGTACTACAATATAAAGTGACAGCCATCGATCACAGATATGCTTGTAAACCAGTTTTTTAAAGTGTACCCAAGGTGAGATGTGACACGTTGAGATAAACATGTGTATGTCCTGTGCCAAACAAGTTACTAACTAGGCTCTGTGTCTTTTTTTTCTTAAAGGGCTAGATCACAGTAAACAGTTGTGATGCAGAATAATTCTGCATGTCAACTCACTGCCCATATAGTTCTATGAGCCTGTTCACATCTCTGCATTAACTGATCGCGTTATTCTAACTCACTGCATGCAGGCTTTGTTTTAAAGTCTATAGCCAGTCTCCATTGCAGGTCACACACATAACTAGTGTGTTATTTAACGGACCACTGTGAAGCTAGTCTTACTGCCTGAAAGAGTTATTTTTCAGGCATGCAAGTGACAGCTTCTCTCTTGTTGGACCTTGTCAGAGTATAGCATAAGTCTCACTGATAAGGCGTTACAGCTACAGTATAAACATTTTCCTAACAGAGGACAGCTTCTGATAGCAGGGGATAGATACAAAGGTCAATAGTTCATGTATATTAGTTCTGGGGCACTTAAAAGACTGCCATTGAACAGAGTCAATAAAACATTAAATTTACACTGTTATTGTTTAAACTTGCGAGCCCTGCCTGCGTGCGCTCCCGTCGCATTCATGTCGACGGGAGCGTTCTACACCTGCGCAGTAGTACTACGCAGACGCAGAACGAGCGAGATAGGGGAGTGCATCTGGCCGACCGAGCCTGCACCGACTAGATTTTTCAAGGCCAGTTTGGGGGTAAACAGAGAGCAAGAAGAGGACGCCGTGGGAGTGATCAGGCCGGAGGGGGCTGTTGGGTGAGTACTTAATAGGTTGTGAAGTAATGAGCAGGGCCGGCCCGCTCATGAGGCGGGGTGAAACTTTTGCCTCAGGCGGCAAATTTCTAGGGGCGGCATCCACCCATTGGTGGGTGCGGGGAGCCGGCCGCCCAGCTGGAGGGGTAGCGGGCAGGACGGGGGTATTGGGCCTAGCGGCGGGGAGGGGGGTCGGACCCCCCCCCTCCCTCGCCTGGGTCCCCCGTCCTCCGCTCCCCTCCAGCCTTAAATAGATAAGAAGCGCAACTCGTAAGAGGCATTGGGCGGGGAGGACTCACCTCTTCCTCGCTCGATCCAGCGTGCGCTCCACTGACGTCACTTCCTGCAACGCCGCCCACTGTATTGTAAGTGGACGGCGCTGCAGGAAGGGACGTCAGTGGAGCGCACGCTGGATCGAGCGAGGAAGAGGTGAGTCCTCCCCGCCCACTGCCTCTTACGAGTTGCGCTTCTTATCTATTTAAGGCTGGAGGGGAGCGGAGGACGGGGGACCCAGGCGAGGGAGGGGGGCGGTCCGACTCCCCTCCCCGCCGCTAGGCCCAATACCCCCGCCCTGCCCGCTACCCCTCCAGCTCGGCGGTGGTGGTCGGGGGGGGGGGGGGGGGGGGCGGCGGCAGCAATCATTGTTTCCTCAGGGAGCAGAAAGTCTAGGGCCGGCCCTGGTAATGAGGTAACTCTCATGTAGAGTATATACTGTAGTTGGGTGAGTCTGTCTCTGTGGCAGGAGGAAACTTGACTAGTTTGGTCCACATAGAACTTGCATTACACAATTTCTCCTATATATTGTCTTTTCACAGCTGTTAGCCCTGCTGAGGACCAGGACTCTCCATTGTTGCTGTTTTTTGAGGCTCTGATAGGCTCCAGTAAGTTGGCCAGACATCCTGTTAATTCAGCGCTGACATTGGAGGGCATTAAATGTGCGTTGTCCTATGATAAGGTAGAACTCATAGTGCACTGGGTAACTCAGCAAAGGTAAGAATTACCAGTGAAAACTAATACATTGATTTTCTTTTGCCTTTGTACACTTGGATGATGAAATGTGGAATAACATTAATAAACTCACTTGTGTCATCACTTGTTCTGGCTTCCCAATTAGCATGTGAAACCACATCCACCAAGACAGAGGAAGGCAGTAGGAAGTCTGGGTGCATTGTCCTCTCACTGCAGGTTCCCTTTAAAACTACTGATACTGACTCTTGAGGTATCCAACTCTGTTCTGCAATTCTCTCATCACATGAAAACTGCTATTATTCTGGTGAAAAACTAAATTTTGCACAAGCATTTTTTTAATTCTCCTAGCATGAGCTGTAAATAGGAAACTTCAGACCTCTTGCAAGTTCATTAAGTGAATACACACTACTGGGATCTTCTTATCATCAATCAGAATCCATATTATCATGTTTTGGCACCGTACATTTCTTTAAAGTGGTGTAAAAATAAAAACCACACTATTAGCCATAGCTGTATTTGAGGCAAGGCCACACAGGCCATAGCCTAGGGCTCCAGGATGCAAGGGGCAGGCAGTGGGCTGGAACACTCAGGCATTTAAATGGCCAGGTATGTAGACTGCAGCAGTCAAAGACCCACGTCCACTCTGCTTCCGCAGGGCACATTGCGGCTCCCCCCAGTCCAGTACGCAGAGTATTGGGTGCAGGGGTAGCCATGCTTCTCTCACCTCCTCCAAATGCTCCAGTGATGTCCATCCTCTCACCGCTCACTTATCACTTTAGTGCCCAGCATAGGAGGAGAAGCTGGGCACTAGAGCGAGAGGTGGACAGGATGGACATTGAGCGCCCGGAGGAGGTGAGAGAAAAGCATGGCTACCACTGTGCCTTTACTCTGCTGTATGTACTGCGCTGGGGAAGCACAGGAGGGAGAAGACACAAGGTGGGGGGGGGGGGGGGGGGAGGGGGACTTGATGACAGTGGGCCGTGGGCGGTAAAATGTACAAATCCAGCCCTGCTATGTAAAATGTACAAATCCAGCCCTGCTATCAGCACCAGCCCCGTTTCTATGGGCGTGCAATAAGTGCAATCGCCCGGGGCGCTGGATTGTTGCGGCAGGAGCTGGGCGCAGAGGTAGTGGGAGCGGGTATAATAATAATAACTCACCTTCGTTCAGCCGATCCCACGCTGCTTCAATGTACTTCCTGTACCGGCATCTGTCTCAGTAACAGCGGTCCCTGTTATGATGTTCCGCATGTCAACACAGGGGGCGCTGTTACTGAGACAGATGCCAGGAAAGGAAGTACATTGAAGCAGAGTGAGATCGGCTATTCTGCTGAAGAAAAAGGTGAGTTATTACTATTATGCCCGCTCCCACCACCACTTCAGCACCTACATATCTAAGATATACTGCAGTACCTACCTACCTACCTACCTAATCTATACTGCAGCACCTACCTACCTACCTAATCTATACTGCAGCACCTACCTACCTACCTACCTAATCTATACTGCAGCACCTACCTACCTACCTAATCTATACTGCAGCACCTACCTATCTAAGCTATACTGCAGCACCTACCTACCTACCTAACCTTTACTGCAGCACCTACCTATCTAAGATATACTGCAGCACCTACCTACCTAATCTATACTGCAGCACCTACCTACCTAATCTATACTGCAGCACCTACCTACCTACCTAATCTATACTGCAGCACCTTCCTACCTACCTAATCTATACTGAAGCACCTACCTACCTAACCTATAATACAGCACCTACCTACCTAATCTATACTGCAGCACCTACCTAATCTATACTGCAGCACCTACCTACCTACCTAATCTATACTGCAGCACTTACCTACCTAATCTATACTGCAGCACCTACTTACCTAACCTATACTGCAGCACCTACCTACCTAACCTATACTGCAGCACCTACCTACCTAACCTATATTGCAGCACCTTCCTACCTAATCTATACTGCAGCACCTACCTACCTACCTAATCTATACTGCAGCACCTACCTACCTACCTAATCTATACTGCAGCACCTACCTACCTAACCTATACTGCAGCACCTACCTACCTAATCTATACTGCAGGCCTCTACCTACCTAATCTATACTGCAGCACCTACCTACCTACCTAATCTATACTGCAGCACATACCTACCTAACCTATACTGCAGCACCTACCTACCTACCTAATCTATACTGCAGCAGCACCTTCCTACCTACCTAATCTATACTGCACCACCTACCTACCTACCTACCTAATCTATACTGCAGCAGCACCTTCCTACCTACCTAATCTATACTGCAGCACCTACCTACCTAACCTATACTGCAGCATCTACCTACCTTACCTATACTGCAGCACCTACCTACCTAATCTATACTGCAGCACCTACTTACCTAATCTATACTGCAGCACCTACCTACCTACCTAATCTATACTGCAGCACCTACCTACCTAATCTATACTGCAGCACCTACCTACCTACCTAATCTATACTGCAGCACTTACCTACCTAATCTATACTGCAGCACCTACTTACCTTACCTATACTGCAGCACCTACCTACCTAATCTATACTGCAGCACCTACCTACCTAATCTATACTGCAGCACCTACCTACCTACCTACCTAACCTATACTGCAGCACCTACCTACCTACCTAACCTATACTGCAGCACCTACCTACCTAACCTATACTGCAGCACCTACCTACCTAATCTAACCCGCAGGCACCTACCTTTCTAACCTATACTGGCACCTACCTATCTAAGATATACTGCAGTCACCTTCCTAATAAGCTATACTGCAATCACTTACCTACCTAACCTATACAGCAGTCACTTACCTACCTAACCTATGCTGCAGTCACTTACCTACCTAACCTATACAGCAGGCACCTACTTATCTAAGCTATACTGCAATCACTTACCTACCTAACCTATACTGCAGTCACCTACCTAACCTATACTGGCACCTACCTATCTAAGCTGTACTGCAGTCACCTACCTATCTAACCTGTACAGCAGTCACTTACCTACCTAACCTATACTGCAGCACCTACCTACCTAATCTATACTGCCGGCCTCTACCTACCTAATCTATACTGCAGAACCTACCTACCTACCTAATCTATACTGCAGAACCTACCTACCTACCTAATCTATACTGCAGCACCTACCTACCTACCTAACCTATACTGCAGCACCTACCTAACCTATACTGCAGCACCTGCCTACCTACCTACCTAATCTATACTGCAGCAGCACTTCCTACCTACCTAATCTATATTGCAGCACCTACCTACCTACCTAATCTATACTGCAGCAGCACTTCCTACCTACCTAATCTATACTGCAGCACCTACCTACCTACCTAATATATACTGCAGCACCTACCTACCTAACCTATACTGCAGCACCTACCTACCTAACCTATACTGCAGCACCTGCCTACCTACCTACCTAATCTATACTGCAGCAGCACTTCCTACCTACCTAATCTATACTGCAGAACCTACCTACCTAACCTATACTGCAGCACCTACCTACCTAATCTATACTGCAGCGCCTACCTACCTACCTAATCTATACTGCAGCACCTACCTACCTAATCTATACTGCAGCCCCTACCTACCTACCTAACCTATACTGCAGCACCTACCTACCTACCTACCTAACCTATACTGCAGCACCGACCTACCTAATGTATACTGCAGCACCTACCTACCTAATCTATACTGCAGGCACCTACCTATCTAACCTATACTGGCACCTACCTATCTAAGATATACTGCAGTCACCTTCCTAATAAGCTGTACTGCAATCACTTACCTACCTAACCTATACAGCAGTCACTTACCTACCTAACCTATTCTGCAGTCACTTACCTACCTAACCTATACAGCAGGCACCTACTTATCTAAGCTATACTGCAATCACTTACCTACCTAACCTATACTGCAGTCACCTACCTAACCTATACTGGCACCTACCTATCTAAGCTGTACTGCAGTCAGTCACCTACCTATCTAACCTGTACAGCAGTCACTTACCTACCTAACCTATACTGAAGTCACCTACCTATCTAACGTATACTGGCACCTACCTATCTTACCTATACAGCAGTCACTTACCTACCTAACCTATACTGCAGTCACCTACCTATCTAACCTATACTGCAGTCACTTACCTACCTTACCTATGCAGCAGACACCTACCTATCTAACCTATACTGGGGGCATCTACCTATCTAACCTATACTGCAGGCACCTAGCTAATTAACAAATACTGGTGGCACCTACGTAGCTAACCTATACTGTGGGCACCTATACCTGACTCCACAGTGGTGGGGGGGGGGGGGGATTTTACACCCTCGCCCTGGGTGAAATTTAGCCTAGAAACTGCCCTGATCAGCACAAGCTGCAAAAGTTATAACAGAGTAGCAGAAAAATGTAAAAAAAAAAAATATATATAACCAATTGTGCCATAAAATCCAAGTATTGATGGTTAGCCATGCCCCCTTTTTGAAAAACTATCATGGACGTTTTCTGCCTTTGCAAAGACTACTGAGCTTTTGTGTCATCTGTGGATGGGAGGAGCCTCATAGTGTGGCCTCAGAGTGGTACTCTACTTCTACCTGAGTTACTGAGCCAGCCTATCACAGAGAGGAAAGGTGAAGAGAGTAGTAGTGCAGTGCCAGCCATAGTGTGTTCCATTCCAGAGCTGCCACAATGCTTCTCTGCTGCTTCACAAAAGCAGTCAGCCATCGCTGCGTTGGGTAGACAGTCATAGTTAATGTCATTCTGGGTCTTTTTTTACATTGGGATTTACAGCAGAGGCAGTAGCGTAACTACCGCACCTGCAACGTCTACATTATCCACCCCCCCGTTTCAGAAGATGTGTATGAGGACTGAGACCGGATTGGTGGAGAAGAGGGGGCCCCAGCAAAAGTTTTGCAAAGGGGCCTAGTGATTCCTAGTTACGCCCCAGAGCAGAGGTGCACTTTAAAGGACAACTGAGGTGACATGTGACATGATGAGATAGACATGTGTATGTACAGTGCCAAGCACACAAATAACTAGGCTGTGCTCCTTTTTTTTCTTTTTCTGCCTGAAAGACAGTGACAGTTTCTGTCCGGGTCGGACTGGGTCCGACTATAGCATAACCCTCACTGATAAGTAATTACAGCCATAAAACACTTTCCTGTCAATAAATGGCTTCTGAGAGCAGGAATGAGATAAATTGGGTCAATAATTCATAGATTTGAGCTCTGGCATACTTTAATGAAGAGGTCATTGAGCAGAAACAATGAAACTTAAAAACTAGTTTTAAATATAAAATAGAACTGTAGGATATCTAAAAGTCATTTTTAGGAGAAGGAGGATGGATACAATTGTTTTTCTCCTCAGTTTTTTTTCACCTTGGATGTCCTTTAAGGAAAGACAAGTCTTTTTATATACTGTTATTGCTCAGCTTGAGAATAGGTGTTGCACTTAGCATATCTTGGATACTAAAATTACTAGTTTCACTATTTATGCATGTAAGGAGTTCCTGATGTTTATCTATGTGGGTGTGAGGTGTGGTGATAACCATTGACCTGATACTTATCTTTTTTTTTTAGTTTCTTTATGAATTATTGAATGACCTCTCTCTTGTAAATACCTAACAGGGTTGATAGGACTTTGCATATTACTGAGCATAGTGGTGCAACAAACAAAGGACATGCCAGTTGTTGTTAAATGGATTGTTTTTCATTCCAAAGTGAAGCAATCTGCAGCTATATTCAAAAGGGTAAATGTAGATTAGAAGATGTTTATAAATATGCCACATAATCTATAACCAAACTATTACAGTGACACAAAGACCCACCTTGATGTACAGTAAAATCTTAGATTGAGAGTAACTTGGTTTAAAAGCACTTTGCAATACAAACAAACATTTTTGTGAAATCATCACAGTCTGCAGGATTGTATTTCATTGTACTTAATCTGAGTGCAGGGACTGTACAATGTCACACTTCCATGAAATCCTCTAAAGAAGGCAAAAGCAACTCTCATTGAATAAGTTCCTTGTTAAAATCACAAAAAAAAAAAAAAAAAAAAGTTGGAGTGAGACGACAGCATTGATTCTGTTAGTTATAGTGAAAGTCTTGTTTACATTTTTTTTTTATGCAGTACAGTCTTTGTACTAAATATTTTTCTATAGATGTTTTTGGATTATGGAACAAATCATCTGAGTTTCTATGAATCCTTATGGGTAAATTCGCTTTGATATAAGGGTGCTTTCGATTACAAGCATGTAGCTGGAACAAATTATGCTTGCAAACCAAACTTCTACTGTATATACCGTGTACTGTATATGTCTGTATAGTCTATGATACACACCTGGTCGCTGTCTCTGATCCTCCAGTGACCTTCGCCTGACTCTCCCGCTCACTCCCATGCGACTTCAGGACTTTTCTGGAACTGCTCCCACTCTCTGGAACTCCTTCTCACTGCTCTCAGACTTTGCCTCCTCCTTCAGCATCTTCAAACTAACCCTCAAAACAGATCACTGTAAAATGGCTGAGTGAGTCCATGCTACTGCGACTGTGAAGGCCATCTGCACCTGGTTAGTAGTATTCACCCAATTGGACAGCTTGTCTGCGACCTTCAAGGGTCTCAGGGCTGGAACAGCCTGGTGCTCTTTTAGATAAACTTTTTTTGCCACAAAAACAAAGGCACATCTGCAAACACTGTTATTATTTTATTATCATTATTGTGGAATATAGCACCATCATCTTCCTTAGCACTGTACAATGTAATTACAAGACAGTATGCTAATTATTACAAAATGTTTAACAGTACAAAACGCCGCAGCTTGAATTGGCTGCGGTGATGTTGCACGACCTCACCCGCCGCAATGTATGCTGGGAGATATAGTCCATTAATAGTGTAGTCCTGGCATGCATTGCCAAGCTGCTTAATCTGTGGCACAGGTAGAAGCAAGATGGTGGGGGGGGCTAGAAAGCAGCTTCCCAAAGGTAAGTAAATGCTTGCAGCCCCCAAAAAGTCTGCACCATTTACAAGCCTTCCTTGGAAGAATATTGTCTGATTTGATTCTAATGCTGTTCAGATCCTTTAAAGTTTTGTGTCACGATTTTGCCGCATTTTGAGTTGTGATTCCCACTGTGAGAAAACGCGGAAAAGCCGCCGCATGTACTCGGAACAAGGCGGCTGATTCCGCGCCCAGCGCGGCGGTTGGCACGCGTAGGTCTACATCTAGTAGTATGGCCAAACGCGGAGAAACCGCCGCATGCCTTGATAGCGGTGCGGCGGATTCCGCGTCCAGCGCGGCAGGAGCTTTACAACACATGTCTGGTGTGGCTGGGACTGATAGTCCACACAGGTTCAGAAGGACGCGCGTGCGCGCTGAGAGGCTGAACTTATATGACAGCCAGAAGGGAGTCAGCTGACCAGGCCGGTCAGCTGACGGTTCAACCACTTCCCATTGGTCCAGCACTTAGGGGAGGCGCTAGGGGGCGCTTTGCTATATATACTGGGTGCTGGTTATTCTCTGGTTGTCTGCCGTTGCGATCACTACGTGGAAGCACTCAGACCATATTGTCAGAATCTGTGTTATCTCTGTACTTCAGACTAGCTCCAGGGTGTTGATAATCAAGGACCTCACACCCAAAGATTAGGAAACTGTGTATCATCTGTGTTATACTTTAGACTAGTTCCAGGGTGTTGATGATTACGGAGCTCACACCCAAGACTAGGAATACTGTGTATCTTCTGTGTTATACTTCAGACTAGTTCCAGGGTGTTGATGATTACGGAGCTCACACCCAAGACTAGGAATACTGTGTATCTTCTGTGTTATACTTCAGACTAGTTCCTGGGTGTTGATGATTACAGAGCTCACACCCAAGACTAGGAATGCTGTGTATTTTCTGTGTTATACTTCAGGCTAGTTCCAGGGTGTTGATGACTACGAAGCTCACACCCAAGATTAGGAATTAGCTTTACCATCCTGTTATACTTCAGACTAGTTCCAAGGTGTTGATGATCTAGGAGCTCACACCTATAGACTAGACATTGTTGATTATTTGTTATGACCTTCTGCTTTCCTGACCTCTCTCCTGATCTCTGATGTGGTACTTCGCTATATCTGATACTCCGTTGCCAAACCTTGCTTGCCTTAGGACTCTGATTCAGTCTCTTTCCTCTGTATCTCATCTGTCTGTCTGTTGCCGACCTGGCTTGTCCGACCTCGAGAACTATCTCCTCTGTTTAGAGATAGTTCACAGATCTGTCAGTGACATTCCACCCTTGGTGTCACTCACACTCTGTCCTTCCCTCTCTCAGCCTGACTCCTCCCCTTGGGGAACCTCAGGCCATTGGAAGGAGCTTGTTCTTGGGCAGTATCTCTTACTGCCTGGCACCCTCGAGACGGGTGCTCTCCTCAAAGTATTACTGTTGCACCAAACACTCCTATTACTCAGGTGTCCAGAGGTTAGAGATATATCTGATTATCGGTGATACTGCAGATCATCAATAATCGGGTATATATCTGTATTCTCGGTGATACTGCAGATCACCGATAATCAGATCCTCTCTGTGTTACACCGATCGTTACACCCGTTTAATAGAATGAGAAACACATCCCCCAAACTACTGCATGCAAATCGCAAATGCTGCAGTGAGAATGATCCCATAGGGATACATTAGCAACAGCCAAGCCCGGATTTACATCACAGGAGCCCAGTGTCGGACTGGCAGGTGGAAAAACTGAGGAAATCCAGCTGCTGGCCAAGCAGCTGTAACCCTGAGTTATCACTCCCAATAGAAACCTGCAGCAAATCTTCAACACCTGATTACTGCTGCTTGGCCAGCAAGTGGATTTACTCAGCTATCCCAGCTCCCAGTCCAACGCTGCAGGAGCCTATAGGCACAGATGTCCTGACACCCTAGACTTCTCCCTCCATGAATCTACAAACCCCCTCCAAACTGCACTGCAAGTGTGCTGGCTGTCCCAGCTGTCACTCCTCCCTTACTTCCTTTGCCCGTCATAAGTAGCTACAGGGGTGTCCTCTAGCATTAGGTAGCCAGAGGTGCCCTCAGTATTAAAGGATACCACAACTGAAATGTGACATAATGAGATAGACGTGTATGTACAGTGCCTAGCACACAGATAACTATGCTATGTTCCTTTTTTTCTTTCTCTGCCTGAAAGAGTTAAATATCAGGTATGTAAGTGGCTGACTCAGTCCTGACTCAGACAGGAAGTGACTACAGTGTGACCCTCACTGATAAGAAATTCCCCCTTTTTACCTCTTTCTTGCTCTCAGAAGCCATTTTCTGCTAGGAAAGTGTTTTATAGTTGGAATTTCTTATCAGTGAGGGTCACACTGTAGTCACTTCCTGTCTGAGTCAGGACTGAGTCAGCCACTTTCATACCTGATATTTAACTCTTTCAGGCAGAGAAAGAAAAAAAGGAACACCGCATAGTTATCTGTGTGCTAGGCACTGTACATACACATGTCTATCTCATTATGTCACATTTCAGTTGTGGTATCCTTTAAGTTGCCTCTGACTGAAGGGAGATCTCATCAGTGGAATGCCGAGAGCTGGCCGAGTTATCTTTCATTTACACTTTGCTCAGGACTCTGCATAGGGAAGGTGAGCGGGAGGCGCTCGAGGAGCAGAGTGAGCCGCCTTTCTATCATCAGGCGCCTGTAAGCACGTGCCTACAGTGCCTTATGGTAAATCCCGCCCTGGCAACAGCGCTAGCAATCAGCAAAGCACTGAAAAGCGCCCAAGTGTAAACCAGCCTTTACAAGGCATGGTCCAATTAACCCCAAAAAGGGAAAAAAAATCTTTCTCGACTCCAGATGGCAAACAGATAAAATCACTGGATCAACACCATCAGGAATTGCCTAATAATTATAGCCACGGATGTCTTTCAATGCAAGGAAAGCATCTAAGCCCCCCTTAAACACAGATTAAACCGTAATGAACCCTTTTCTAAATACATGGCTAAAACATTTTTTTGCGCATACCATGTCCACTAGTCCTTTGCACAAGCCTATGGACAAAAAGCTCATCTGTCAAGCTTTTATATTGCCCTCTGATGTAATTAGTCAGATTGTTATTGTTTTTATTGAGGATAGTTCATGGTTAACTGTGGCATTTATTTTTCTCCGTGTCTCTGATGTAGGATAACGTTCTCCGAGGCTCTGGGCGATCTGATTTGGGATTACGGAGAGAAGGAGCCGCAGCACAAGGTCACATGTCTGGCGCTGGCCCAGCTGATCTACAGAAAGTGCCTGAGCCTCAGGAAAGCTGCGCTCTGTATGTGTCTACAAGGACAGATCCAGGGGGCTTTGGACTACACTTACCAGAGCAGACGCTTCTTATTGGGTAACTGCTCACTGGAGCTCTATTTGCCACATGTCATCTGTCTGGCAGGGAAAAGACAAATTCACATATAAAAATATACCAAGGCTGAGCCTGTAATTACTGAATGTATTACTGAGCAGCAGCATGTGAGAGGCTCATGGAAAAGCAGAGGGCCTCAATGGAAAAAGAGCTTTGATTTAAATGAAAAGCAGGAAATTGTTTAAAAGTAAACCTGAATATGGAAGCATACATGTATTTAAAGGTTACTGCTTGCCCGTCCCTTCCGTGGCTCCCCTGTGGTCAGGTTCTAGACATCTTGCCGCCTGAATCAATACATTTGACGATGCCCCCCACCAAACCGCCCCTATCACCATCAGATATGTGTGTGTGTAAAACCAGACTGGAGAGGAGACACATCGGACTGTGCATTGCAGGCACTGTCTCTACACTTACCTTCCTCTGCTTCCTCCAAGACAGCATCTCTTCCCTGCTGGCCCGAAGCATCTGATCCCCAGGAAGCTGCACCGGTGCTGCATTGCTCACCCACTCTCAGCAGATTAGCAATGGGATCACCAGCCACACGTAAAGTCTTGCTTCCTCTCTAACTACAGCGGCACCTCATGTGACCCGACAGCACATAACAGGTCACATGAGGCACCGCTGTAGCCATGAATACAGGACACTGGATGGGCGGATGGATATCCCAGTGCTAAAATGCTGAGAGCAGGTGAGTGACTCCACACTGCCCATCTAGGGAGGAGGGGGGCCGGGGAAAGCGGGTACGGGGACATTTGCCCTCTAATTTTTGCTGCCCTAAAGCACATGATTCACGTTACTTGAGTGAAGAACCGCCCCTGCCCCTGTGTATGTGTCAGGTTGACTCTGACAGTGTTTAATAAGTGACAATGTTTAGTAATCCGCACACTTACCTCTTGTAGGGATAGGTTGGTGCTCAGCTGGATCTGACAATCCAAATAGCAATAGTACACAAAAGCCAGTGCCCCAGATGCAGATGGTATAGTAGTTTCATCCATAAGAAGAAGCCAAAGTATTAAGGCCACCAGGACTAAGGCAGTAATGGGACTGACAGCAATTGCCTCCAAAAGGTGGGCATCTAGCACTGCTGTGGAGAATCGCCATCTACATCTGGAGTGCTTGCTGCAGTGTGCTATTTGGCTCGCCTCTAACATATTGCAGCTGTTAGCTCAATGTGGTGCAGTATTAATGTCAGCCAACACAAAAGTAGATTTGCCCCATATGCCATTCATGACTTTTCCTAACATACTATTCCCCCATCTATGTTATACCAATTACACCCTCCAATCAACTTCCCTCCCCTCAATGTACATACTATTCCCCCTCTATGTCTTTATCCTCCCTACTCTAAAACACCCCCTAACATGAAACCATATTTTGCCTCCACGGCCTACTAAGCTGCCCAATGTAGAATATTATTAGGAGCCACCATCCCCTAACATTATCCGTTCTACAGATTACTATTACCCCTCCGTGTCCTTATAAACACCCTTCTCTCTCTCTCTCTCTCTCTCTCTCTCTCTCTCTCTCTCTCGCACACACAGTCTCACACACACACACACACACAGACAGACACACTTCCTCTCTTGCTCCTTAAAAAAGCAGGTCTCCACTACTGGTGTGGTTCCATTAGTGAAGTGGTACAAGCCTATAGCTACATACACACATGATAACTGTCGCCCATCGGGGATTGGTAGACTATCCCTCGGGTCACAGTTTGGGGAATGATATTGTACAGGTACATCATCCCTAGCCTTGGGGCTAGCGGTGTGCTCTGTTGCTATGGAGGCGGATAAAGGACAAGGATTGGTGCACAACAGAGCAACTTCCATTGGTTGGGGGAGGGGTGTGTGTCTGTGTGTTGAAAATAACTGTGTGATTGGTAGTGCATCGGGGGTCGTTAGGGATCCGACACGATGAATCCTTAACGACTCCCATCTCCCAAGCAGAATCGATAGACGGCTGCTGTACATCGACAGACAGTTATTGCATGTGTATACATACCTTATGAGATGTTCTGATTCTTCAGGCCTTGTTCACAGTGGTCAGCTGCATAGCAAAATAATTCTGCATGCCAACTTACTGCCCATACAATTCTATGGGGCTGTTCACAGTACTGCGTTGTAATGGATCGCTGCATGTAGGCTTTTGTATTAAAGCAGACTTGAACTTAGAACATTCTCTCTGCTCTTAAACATACACAACAGCATAATAAAATTTAAACAAAAAAATGTCTTTGTTACACCTACAAATCCTAAACTAAATTTGCACTGTTTCTACTGCCTGATTCATGGAAGCAGATATATTGTTAACCTCCTGTGCTTTCAAATGGGCTTTTCTGCCATCTCTGCCGTGGCAGTCATGGGACACAGGGGAGAGATCAGATTACAACTTGTGATTAGACACAAACGAGGAGGAATTAAACAGGCTAAACTCTCTAAATACATACAGGGTGCATTTCTCTATGTAATTTTTCAGTCCTGTGCAAGAGTTCAGCCCACTTTAAAGTCTATGGCCAGTCACCACTGCAGTTCACAGTCATTATAACATGCTAGTTATGCATCTGGCCATTGTGAACCTAGCCTTTCTCCAACCTACAGCAATAGTTTTTGCTGTATTTCACACAGTCTGTAATGAGGATAAATGCAATGTTGTTAGTTTTATTAGTAAGTGGATTACGTGTTTGTTTTTGTACAGATGATTACTTGTTCCTCCTTAAGAAATGTCCAACCATGGAACTTATCAACGGCTTGACCAAAGAGTGGGATGGAAAACCAGCGGCACTCTCTGTAGGCCAAGCTGTGCTGTCTCTGCTGTGCACAGATCACAAGGAATATGGCTTCAAACTGCTGGAAAACATCCACCAATGTGGAGACAGTAAGTGTCATCACAGAGCACCATGGAGGTTACAACAAACAGCCTCTTATTGGGCTTATGTAGCAGCTGCTAGTGTATAGGTGTTACTTATATCCCAGATCTAGGGGCAAAAAAGTGAATAGGTGATGTAATGCATTATGGGTAAAGAATATGACACAGCTCATGGGTGGGACCAAACATGCATGAGCCTATCAGGAATGTAACTTGAATTTGGTTGGTCCACTTAGATTCCATCTAACCCACCTCACCGGTATGGCCTTCAAACAACAGAATTATCAACATGCCCCCTTGACATAATTAGAAAGTGCCCCCTACCCCAACAACATAACTTATTAAGCCAATATTTCCCCAAAACACAATTAGGCAATGTGCCCTTCCCCAAAACAACACACAACTGGGCAGTGTGTAACCCTCCGTAAACATAGTTAGGCAACATTTTCCCCAGTCTGTCCAAGCAAAAAACACAATTAGGTACTGTATGTCCACAATCACCATTAGTTAGTGTCCCTTCCAAATGCATGACTGGGAAGTGTGCCGGCCCAAACAAAATTGGGTAACATGTTAGTTCTCAAACAACATAATCAGACAGCATGTCTCTCAAATAACACATGGACTTCCAAACAGCATAATTATGCAGCCCTCCCCCCAGCAGAATTAGACAGTATAAAGGTGGCCACACACCAGGGCCGGATTACCGACCAGGCAACAAAAGCAGTCGCTTGGGGCCCCATTCAGAGTCAAAGGGGCCCCATCAGCACATAAACCAGCCCTTGCCATCCTGTCAGCGGTGGCTGGATGGTATAATGGTTAAAGGGACTCTGAGCAGTGCAGTAACTATGGAAAGATGCATATCATTTTAAAGCTCTCTTTCTCCTCTTTTCAATGATATATAAACCGCCACCCTATGCCCCATGCCGTGGCCATGTCAATTTCAATCGCGAAAATAGCGAAAACTAAAAGGTGTAGGGTGGCAGTTTATCTATCATTGGAAAGAGGAGAAAGAGCGCTTCAAAATGATATGCATCTTTCCATAGTTAAATTGTATTACATAGGATGACTTTTCTCCAAAGTCAGCAGCTCGATTCAGCACCATGCAGTGAAATATAAGGAACCCAGGGGGATATAATTACAAACATCATGCTGGTAGGTGTGAGAATGTAATTAATTAGTTGTGGGTATGCTTAAAGGCATACCCACAGGCACTGCTCGGAGTCCCTTTAAGGGCTCTGCCTCCCTACACAGGAGACCAGGGTTCGAATCTCGGCTCTGCCTGTTCAGTAAGCCAGCACCTATTCAGTAGGAGACCTTAAGCAAGTCTCTCTAACACTGCTACTGCCTATAGGGCACATCCTAGTGGCTGCAGCTCTGGCGCTTTTAGTCCGCCAGGAGAAAAGCGCGATATAAATGTTATTTGTCTTGTCAAATGATGCCGTGCGCTGCTGATTGTCTTCAGAGCCAGGCTCTCCTCCTAGGTCCAACTCCTGCTACTGTGCGCTCTGCCACTGCCCACAGCTCCCTCCCTTCCCACAGAGAACCACAGTTGCAGCAAGAATGATAGCAACAGATGGAAAACGCTCACTCACCTATCCATGATCCAAGCGATAGAGATCCCGTCATCTGAAACCCATCTGTCTCTTCTACAGTGCAGCCGCTCGCTCTGAACTTCCTGATTCTCAGATCAGACAGAAAGTAGTAATAGCAGTAGTAACAGAGCGGCAGCACTCTAGAGGAGACAGATGGGCTCTGGATGATGGGACCAATATTGCTTGGATCGCAATAGGTGAATGTGAGTCATCTGGTGCTGTCATTCTCCCCCGCTGCGTCTGCCTTCTCTGCTGGACTATCGTATTCACTGGGATGGAGGCTGCATGGTGGCTGTCTAGTTTGGGAGGAAATCGGTTGTTCAGTGGTGGGGGTGGTTATGTAATTCTGTATGGGGAACGGCTTCCGGTTTGGCGGTGTCCAGAGCTTTCTGCTATTGCCAGGCTGGAGATGCAGGGGGAAAGTGCTGCTGCTGTGATATCTGGCACCCTCTTCACAGGGTTGCCCCAGCCCCTGAGTGCAAATGTCCCAGCCATTCATCTCTCACTCTGAATTTTGCCGCTGCTATTCCCTGCATTGTGCACCCACAGAGGAAAGCGGGCTGTTGCCCATAGCAACCAGTAGCTCGGCTGCCCCGGTGTGTGCGGCATGTTGCTGTGCAGCTGCATCTTCTGATTCTATTACGACATGATGGGGGGGCCCAAATCAGTTACTTTGCTTAGGGCCCCATTTAGCCTTAATCCGGCTCTGCCACACACGATACAATAAAATGATCCGAGTTTACAACAATTCGATAAAAACGATCTGAAAGCTTTTTTTTCATTCGACTGAACAATCCGATCGAATTTCCCGTTTTTATCGATCCGGAATACTGGACATTTTTATTCAATCTTCCTAAAGATTGTATGGTGTGTGTTAGATTGTCAATTTATTAATATACACACCCTAGCAATTTTGTCAGAGTTTCCAATCATTTTTATCATAATTGGGGAAAAATTGAACATACGTGTGTGCAGGGGCGCCTCTAGCCTTTTTGTCACTCCAGGCGAGAAAACCTGTGGCGCCTCCTCCCCCCTCCTGCAAAATACATTCGTAGTCTATGAGATCTGCAGATCCTCATACACACCTTGTTTAACCACTTGAGGACCCAGCCTTTACCAGCGTGGTTTTTTATGATCTGTGCTGGGTGGGCTCTGCAGCCCCCAGCACAGATCAGGTTGTAGGCAGAGCAATCAGATCACCCCCCTTTTTTCCCCCCTATGGGGATGATGTGCTGGGGGGGGGTCTGATCGCTCCTGCCTGCCTGGGTGTTGCGGGGGGGGGGGGGGGCACCTCAAAGCCCCCCTCCGCGGCAAAATTCCCCCCTCCCTCTCCCCCCTGGTGATCGGGGCTGCACAGGACGTTATCCGTCCTGTGCAGCCTGTGACAGGCTGTCCTCTGTCACATGGCGGCGATCCCCGGCCGCTGATTGGCCGGGGATCGCCGATCTGCCTGTAGCAGCAGCGCTGTTCAATGTAAACAAAGGAGACAAACGTCGATCAGCGGCTCGCAGGCTATTAACGGAGACCCGCTCCGTGATCTAACAGGAAACGGCCGCTCGCTTTCCTGATTAATTAGGGAGGCACCTGGTGACGCAGATGTGCTTCGCTGGTCCTCCAGCTACTACTTTGCCGCCGCACGGTATGAGTGTGCGGTCGGCAAGTGGTTAATAGACATTCATCTGCAGAACAGATCCACCAGGATGGATCTTCAGATCTGCAGATGATTGTCAGATATACAGATGAATGTCTGTTAAACAAGGTGTGTATGAGGATCTGCAGATATCATAGACTATGAATGCAATTTGCAGGAACGGATCTTTTGCAGGAACGGATCTTTTGCAGATACTGATCTGTTGAATGTATACAGCATCTTTGTGTGCAGCATCTTGCAAAGATTTTTATCTGATGTGGAGTTCAGCTCCATAGAATAGACTATGTAGAGTATGGCTCTCATACTACATGGAAGGGGGTACAATTGGTCTAAGATCTTTCATTAATCTTTCAAGTTGGGACACACCATTATTCATGGCAGCAGCTGATATGCTGAGGTGGTAATGTACCTATAACACAGAAATACATAAACAACCAGCCAATAAAGACTGCACTCTGGTAAAGACTGCAATCAGTTTCATCAGGTGATGCATTTGTTCGTCTCTGATTTGTTGGTCATGATCATGTGTCACTTCTGTTTCCTGGGCAGACAGAAGCAGGAAGTGATTATAGCAAATCAGAGCATCATAATTCTATCACGTGATCAGACTGATCATTTGCATCTCCACAAGTTCTACTAAACATGAACAACTCTTCTCATTGTTTATGGATTCCTTTCAATGTTTATATCCATGTGCAGGGGCGTATCTGGGTAATAAAGAGCCTATGGCAAACGCTGAAATTGTGCCCCCCCCCCCCCCCCCCCCAGTCAGAGCCCCCCTTCCCCTCTAAAAACAGTATGTTATGGTTGCTGTGTTTTGGCCTGGGATATTGCGAAAGTTACTGGTTTCTTTTTCTTCCCTCTCTGTCCTCTTTTCTAACACTAAGCCATGTGAGCTCTACATACATAAATTAAGTAGCAGAGTTAATCTGATCTGAGTGATGGGGAGATACGGGCAGGCATAACGGCGCAGCACAGGAGGAGACGTGGCCCATGTTTCTGTGGCGCCCATGGCATGAGCCATGCCTGTACCCCTCTAGATACACCTCTGTCCATGTGAATCTGATTATTAAATTCTGCCTTGTACAGAAGCTGTATTGTCATTGTATTCTGATTCCTCTGTCCCAAATATGGCTTTAAAGCGGACCTGAACTCAGAACTTCCTCTCTGCTCTAAAAGATAAACAACAGCATAATAACCTTTAAAGAAAAACATTTTTTGTTACAGCTGATACAAATCCTGCAATAAATCTGCAGTGTGTCTGCTACTGATTTCATGGAAGAAGACATAGGGTTAACATCCTGTGTTTACAAATTAGCTTATCTGCTGTGGCAGCCAGCCGATACAGCTGAGAGATCAAATTACACTTGGGACTAGTCTCAAATGAGGGGGAATTAGACTGGCTAAACTCTCTAAATACATACAGGGTGCATTTCTGTATGTTTTCCTTCTGTCCTGTGCAAGAGTTCAGGTCCACTTTAACTTGCCTCACTAGATTTTTTAACAGAGCAGAGCTGTCATTACTCTCTATATTCCTGTAAAAACATATGTGTGTGTGTGTGGGGGGGGGGCTGACAAGACAAAATCACTGAGCAGAATATTTCAGGGTCACAGCAGGAGTCGGTAGGGAAGCTCAGCAGGAATATGTCGGGGCTTTACAGATTTTTACAAAGCTTGTGAATAACTGTGCTTGATAGATTCCATCTAAGACCATCTAATCCATCTGCTGATTAAAGTTTGCCCACAGTAGTTAATGAGTGGAAATAATTGATTAGGATTGCAATTAAAAGAGTAACAATTAGCTTCCTCCTATTTACATGAGGGGTTCCGAGAACGAGGAAGGAAATTGAATTAATAGTCGCCGATAGTCTGAAGACCACGGATAGATGTTTCCAGCACTTGTGACAGGAGTACCTGGCAGTGCCTGTTACGGATGCCAGGAAATGATGGCCAATCTGGTCATTCCAAGGGTTTGTCGCTCCACAATGACTTTATGGCGGTATTAATAGAGAACTCGATCTTGCTAGGAATTGTTGTACTTCTCCTTCTGATGCAGTTCTGGGATGTGATACTGGAAGCCAATAACATCCAGCGTGGTCTTATTTAGCAACAAATACAATACAGAACAGGGGATCGAAAGTTTAGCATGTGTCCCCTTTAGGTCGGTCTTACACATATTTTTGGCATTGCGGTACGTTGTGATGCTCCTGTTGCATTGCGCCACAACGCCGACATATGACCCTACAGCAGAGTGCGTTGACATGGTCATATGCATAGCAACGTCCCCTTCTTAGTGACATAATCCTGGCTAGACAGGAAGTACATCACCGGGATTTCTGTCAGCCAACGCATGTGCGCCATAAGGCACCGTGCTCCATCGTTTACACTCACAGCATCTCCCCATACACTTCCATTACCCCAGGAACCATGCATTTAGAAGGGTGCTTGCAGTAATGCGCTGCAGGCTGAGCGTTAGGATTGTGCACAACGCAACACGAAGTGGTAAGTGTAACCCCATTCACTTGCATTGCCGTTGAGTTACCCAGTGGTAAGACACGGTAACGCAACACAGGTTTTCAGTGCAAGTGTAAAAGGGGCCTTAAATAATCCAGGAATCCTGACCTGCATGGTGCATCCTCACAAGTCTAGAACCTGCCCTGGTAGCTCTGCATTAACCACCCCCCCTCCTCGGGGTCGAGGAGACTATTGTTACATCCCTGGTTTAAAAGTCGCTTACCTATTTGGATCTGGTGATGGTTGGATTTGCACAGTGCATGAAATCAGGGATATGCTATAATACAGGGATATTCTATAATACAAACACGGATCTGACAACTGTCGGTATCAAATGTACAGTCAGTGCTCTATGTGGACGGGGAACAGCTTGTTAATGATTACTACCATTCAAAGCATCTATTACAGGAAAATTGAATACTTACCTATCGGTAATTTTCCTTTCCTGTTGCCTCCATGGCAGCACTAACAGTTGGGTTGATCCGCCCCTCAATCCCCATAGGACAGATTTTCTATATATGTTCCCCTTTGACCCTGGCAGCCATTCTCATAACTATTCTTTCCTCCCGAAGGACCTGGGAGGGTCTGTTGTGCTGCCATGGAGGCAACAGGAAAGGAAAATTACCGATAGGTAAGTATTCAATTTTCCTGTATTCCTGTAGCCTCCATGTCAGCACTAACAGTTGGGTATTAACTATCAGATAATATACGGGTGGGACACAATTGATGCTCAAATTATATTTTATTTTCCAGCAAAAGCCATTTTCAAAACTGAATTGCCATACTGAGCAGATGCAACTGCTGTTAAATCAACTTTATAATTATTAATGAAAGTATTTTTAGAAGTCCAGTTGGCCGATCTGCATATAGCGTCAGCCGACACACCTGCCAGACATGCCCACGAGGAGGACATGCCCCTGGTAGTATGGGCTGTTATACCAGCAGGGGGTACTTTGTCTGAAGCTTTGTATGCTCTTATAATCAACTTAGAGAGCCAGGAGGCAATTGACCTAGAGGATGCTGGCTTCCCTTTAGAACAACCTGTTGGTACCACAAACAATTGTTCTGACTGTCTGATTTCTGCCGTAGCTTTGAGATACGCTTCTAACACTGTAGGTACACACAACGGATGAGGAGTAGTCTCTTGATCTTCCTGTCTCAGAACTGGAAAAGTCCACTCTGAATTCATATGGAAAGGTGAAACAACCTTTGGTAAGAACCGCTGTATAGGCCTCAACACTATTCGGTCTGAATAGGAGATTAGGAAAGGTTCCTTATACCCCATGGCCTGTATCTCTGACACTCTGGAGGCGGATGCTATTGCTGTAAGGAACACTGCCTTTTGTGTAAGGTTTACCAACGAGCATTGCTCTAGCGGTACAAAGGGTTCTTTAGCAAGAAAATCCAACACTAATGAAAGATCCCATTTGGGATAATGATTCTTTCTTGGTGGTTTTAATTTTAGTACGGCTCTCAGGAATTGCTGTATTATTGGATCTTTAGCCCACCTTGATCCTGTTACTGCCGAGATTGCTGAGATTTGTGATCTTATCGTGTTGTAGCCTAAACCTAGCTCTAAGCCAGATTGAAGGAAAGACAATACTTGCTGTACTTGAGGCTCACATGGGTTGAATGAGTTTTTGACAGCGAATTCATGGAATCTAGTCCACACTCTAGTGTAGGTTGTGTTAGTCGTCTTTTTACGTGCTTTTAAGAGGGTTTTTACCACTAGCCTAGCTCTTTTAACCTTGTCCTTTCAGCCTCCATGCTGTCAATTGGAGTCTGCTGGGGTTTGGATGTGTCCTCTCTCGCTGAGTCAACAGGAATTTGTACGTTTTCAACTTCAATGGTGGTCTGGTGTTCAGTTCTAGGAGTAGAGGATACCAGATTCTCCTTGGCCAGTTCGGTATTATTGCCAGTACAACTGTTGTCTCCCTCTTCAACTTCATTAGAAACTTCAGAATTAATGGCACTGGGGGAAAAGCATACATCAAGTCTGCTCCCCAATGTTGAGCCAGGGCATCTACACCTGAAGTTCCTTTGCAAGCAGTCCTGCTGAAGAACGTCTTTACTTTTGCATTGTAACTGGATGCGAAAAGATCTACAGTCGGTTTTCCCCATTTCTTTACTATTTTCTTGAATTCCGTCTGTGATAGAGACCACTCGTTGTTGTCCACTGCTCCTCTGGAAAGTCTGTCGGCTAACACATTGTCTGCTCCTGGTATATAGGCAGCTGTCAGATCTCGTAAGTTGTTTTCTGCCCAGAGCATAATAGGTTCTACTTCTCTCAAGAGGGTCCCGCTGTGGGTTCCCCCTTGTTTCTTTATAAACGCAACTGTGGTTTTGTTGTCTGATCGTACTAATACTGATTGACCCTTCAAAATCGGAGCCATTTCTAGGAGGGCTAGCTTCACTGCTCTGAGTTCCATAAGATTCGATGTCAATTTTCCCTGTGTCACTGGCCACTGGCGTTGCAAGGAAATATCCAAACAATGGGCTCCCCAGCCCCATGCACTCGCATCCGTCGTTATGCTGATCCAGGTTTGAGGTATCAACGTTCTTCCTTGGCGGAGATTCTCCACTTTGGACCACCACAGTAGACTGTCCTTTACTTGTGACGTAAAGGCTATCCGCTGGTTCAGATGTTTCTTGTCCCAAGTGTTCAGAAAGTACCATTGCAGACATCTCATATGCCAACGACTCCATTTTACTGTAGAAATGGTTGAAGCCATAAGACCCAAAAGTCTGAGGAATTGTCTTGCTTCCAAACATTTCATTGGCATTACTTGCTTTATCCGCCTGGTCAATGCCAATGCTTTTTCTTGCGTGAAGAATACCTTGTTTTTGACTGTGTTGAACTCTGCGCCCAAGAAAATCATTTGTCTTGAGGGTACTAGCTGGCTTTTTTGCCAATTTATTAGCCAACCCATCTCCTGTAGTATGGCTAAGGCTATTTCTGTGTGCTTGATTAGTTTTATCTCTGAATCGGCTAGGAGCAAGATATCGTCGAGATAATAGAAGATTCGTATCTGTCGAAGTCTGATTATTGCTATTGAGGCTTGCAACACTTTTGTAAACGTTCTGGGAGATGTTGATAGGCCGAACGGCAGTACTCTGAACTGAAAATGAAGACCTGCAAAATGGAACCTCAAGTACTTTTTGAATTGTTCGTGGATTGGGATGTGTAGATATGCGTCCTTCAAATCTATGGACACCATGAAGTCTTGAGGCTGTACCAGTGATATTATTGAGTGTAAGGACTCCATTTTGAATCTTTGAGGTTGTATGTATTGGTTGAGACTTCTGAGATCTATAACTGGTCTCCAGTCTTTCGTCTTTTTTAGAACCAAGAAAACTCTTGAATAAAGGCCTTTTCCCTTTTGATCTTTCGGTACTTCTTCGATTGCGTTCTGAGTTATTAGTGATGTTATATACTGAAACATGCAATCCTTTTTCGTTTGAAGTTTTGGCATTAATGTCTTTATGAATCGTGGTTTCGGTGCTTTTTTGAAAATCCAGCGATGTCCCTGAGCTATGGTGTTTAGAGTCCAGGGATCTTGTATCTTTTCCATCCATACCCCTCTGAATGTTCTCAGGCGAGCACCTACTTGAGCATGGATGGACGTGTCCTCAAAAAGATTTCTCCTGTTGTTGGCGACTGTTAGTTGATGATTTCACTGTTTTTGCCAAATTCGATTGAGTACTCTTCCAATTACGTCTGTACTGCTTCCCTGGTCTATAGGATCTTGATTCCCTGAATCGATTTTGTGGTTGTGCTTTCTGACTGAATCTTTGTGTTCTGAATTTTCTGTCTTGTGGTATCATGCCCGACCGGCCTCCCGTCTTTTTCGCAATCGCTGCATCCATCTTTGGACCAAACAACAATTTCCCGTCATATGGGATCTTAACCCAATTTTGTTTCGATGCAAGATCGGCTGACCACGGTCTCAACCACATTGCTCTTCTGGCCGTAGTGGAGAACAGCATTGCCCTTGCTGACGCTCTTACTGAGTCGATACCGACTTCACCCACAAAATCCGCCGTAATCCTGAAATCTTGCAAAGCTGAAATGATCTGCTCTTTTGCAACGTCGGACCGTACAGCTTCTTCTACATTTTGTGTCCAAACCTTGATTGCTTTTGCTAATGAAGTTAATGCAATCCCAGACCGACAAGAGCCACCTGCATTCATGTAAATCTTCTTTAAATCTGCATCAACTCGTCTTTCCAGTGGATCTTTAAAGGAGACAGAGTCATCCATGGGCAACGTTACGTGCTTAGCCAAGTCTGAGATTGATGCGTCGACTGCTGGGGTTGACATCAGGGAACCAGCTTCCTTTTCGGACAACGGATATAATTTACTCCATTTGTTTAATAATGACGGTTTCTTTTCAGGAGACTCCCATTCGTCTTTTATTAATCTCTTGATTTCCAACATAAATGGAAAAGTGGGGCCCTTCTTCTGTAAATGTGGGTAGTATTTGCCAGGCCTATCTTCTGCTGGGTTTTCAGACTCATCTTCTTCCCACTCTATTGCTTCTTTGATTGCGTCTATGAATCTTGGAATCATGGCAAAGTCGAAACCTGCTGGTACTTCCTCTTCATCCGTTGGTTGTACCAGTATCTGTGACGGTTCTTCCGTACTAGTCTGTCTTTCCCTTTCTATTTCCTCTCTTACTGCTTGCCTAATTAACTCCAAAGCTTCTGAGGATTCCTGTTCTCGTTCCCTTGATGATTCTTTGAAGCAATCTTGACAGAGTCTTTTGTCGCCCAATGCAGGCTTATCACAGGCCCAACATTGCCTTGACGTTAGCTGCTCTTGAGTTGAAGGTCCTGCATTATAAGGAGGACGTTTATTTTGAGCAGAAGTTCCGGGTGAATATGAACGATAACTGTAGTAAGATTTTGAACGATCCCTGGATCTGGATCTGGATCTTCTAGATTTTGATCTTGACCTTCTCTCTGAATTCCGGTCTTTACTCTTTGATCTTTCAGAAGACTTTCTGTAATCCCTCTTGTCTTCGTCTTTGTCCTTCTTGTCCTTCTTCTTTGAAGTACTGAAACAATTTCAGAATAATAAGGTAAGTATGAACACTTTACCCTCCTTTTTTTTTTTTTTTCTTCAAATATAATACCTTTGATCATATCCCTGCGACTTTTCACTGCGCTTCATTTCACTCAATAGTGAGGTCACTGTAGTGGGTGACTGAGAAGAGAAGAGAAAAGAAAGATTTTTTTTTTTTTCTAATCTATATATATACATGTATACACACATACACATATACTTACATACATATATATATATATATATATATATATATATATATATATATATATATATATATATATATATATATATATATATATATATATATATATATATATATATATATATATATATATATATATATATATATATATATATATATACATATATATATATATATATATACACATACATATACTTACATGCACACCTATATATATATACCATCATATATATTCATAAAGTCAGGTATGCATACATACTATTATCCATGCACAATCTTACATAAATATGTGAAAAAAAAAACCACTAGCATTTGTATCTACCTTACACCTAAGGTAGATAGTTTTAACAGGGAGAGTGGAGCCGGGTCTTGAAAGACGTCCATCCTCGATCAGACCCGGCTCCTACTGAGTTTAAATAGCCACAGACCCCTCCCTGCCGCCCGCGCACGCGTACTGAGCGCGTTCGCCCACAAGCAAGATGGTGGACGAACAATCTTTAGGGTACTACCACCGCCCAACAGCAGATGGCGCGCCCTGTACTCAGCCACCATAAATAACCTGACTGTGCGTGCGCGCGCGCCTAGGAAGAGAGAGAGAAAGGGGAAATCGCGGAGATGTCGGCGTTTGAATACTACGCCGCCGCTGACGAGGAGACTCCTTCCGACCTTCTTTGCAGGAACCATACTAACCTGCCGAACAATAGTAAGTTTTAGCCAGTCCCCCACTACTGCGCACTGCAATACAGCCACTTTGTGAGCTGACATAGTTTGCAGAAACCACGACCACGGGGAATTAACGGCCGGGTACACTCATAGGGAGCTTTTAGCATCCCAAACAGAGCGTCTTCCCCCAGGAAAGGGTAAACCTGGGGGGCTTTGCAGGGATTATAAAATATAGAAAAATGCTGTCCTGAGGGAGGACAGAAAAAAGAATGGCTGCCAGGGTCAAAGGGGAACATATATAGAAAATCTGTCCTATGGGGATTGAGGGGCGGATCAACCCAACTGTTAGTGCTGACATGGAGGCTACAGGAAAGAAGTGATTATTACCAGCACACGACCAATAGAGAGCTAATACTGTGGTTGAGGGAGGGCCATACGGGGCCCCTCTGGCCAAAGAGCCCCGATGTGGTCAAGACCTCTGCAACCCCTATTGCTAAGCCACTGCAAAAACACAATAATGACTGAAGTTTCCATTTTCCCCTCAGCTGCTTTGGAACAGGTGATTCTGAATGATGTGGAGTGCACAGCAGAGGGCTGGGTGGAAATTGCTGAAGAATGTTCCAACAACAACTACAGGCAACTGTCTGCAAAGATCATGTCTATTGTCATATCACAAGATGGAGTGGTAGAGATTCCACCGAAAGAGGAAGATGCCAAAATCATGGAGCATGTCTTCATGTAATGCCTCCTGAGGGACAGCAGAGGGAGCACTGCTACCAACAGGAATGACTAGACATATTTAGACTGATAGAATGTATTTTTGTTGCGCAGTTAGGAACAATAAATATACTGCTATATATGTGTGTACAGAAGACCTCATTTGAAGGGAATCTGATGTGAAAATAAACTTATGACAGATTGATTTGTATGTGTAGTACAGCTAAGAAGTAGAACATCAGCAGCACAGACATTGTTTCCAGTACAGTTAAGAAACTTCAGTTATCTATGCAAAAGAGTTTATCTGAGCTCCACCAATTTGGAAGCTGCTTTCTGGAGCACTTATACATCTAAGAAACAGTCAGAGACAGATTTAGATAACATTTTTACTGCAGGGAAGGTGAAAGGGTCATTAGCTCTGCTTAAACTACAGAGGGCCTGATTCACAAAGCTTTTCTGTTAAATTATCTCACCTTATTTATTAACTTACAATTTATCTCTCTTTAAATGACTTAACTCATGATTTACCTCTCCTTATCTAACTTAACTCATGGTTGTAACGATCGGTGTAACACAGAGATGGTCTGATTACCGGTGAACTGCAGTATCACCGAGAATACAGAATATACACGATTATTGATGATCTGCAGTATCACCGATAATCAGATATATCTACTAACCTCTGGACACCTGAGAGAGAAGTGAGTGTTTGGGTGTAACAGTAACACAAGTGGACTGTACCTAAGGAGTAGGTACAGAGGCAGTAAGGGATACTGCACAGAAGTATGCTCCTTCCGTAAGCCTAGACTCTCCCGGGGGAGGAGCTAAGCAGAATGTGGGAAGGACAGAGCGTGAGTGACACCAATGAGCGGGTGTCACTAACAGATCTGGGAACTGCCTCTAACAGTAAGGCAAGTTCTCGAGGTCGGCCAAGCCAGGTTGTCAACACACAGACAGATAAAGTACAGAATCAGAAGGCAGATACGGAATCCAATAACAGGCAGGGTCAGGCAACGGAGAATCAGAATAACGAGGTACAGAAACAGGAGGCAGGTACAGAGTCCAGGAATGAGCAGAAGTTGGCAACAGGATATCAGAAATAGCAAGGTACAAGATCAGAGTTCAGAGGAATAGTCAGGCAGGCAGAAGGTCATAACAAATAATACAATTCAATATTCCTCAAGCTAAGGTGTGAGCTCCTTGATGTCAACACCTTTGGAAACTATGCTAGAACACAGAAACAGACAAGGCCTGAGTGCTACCACGTAGTGATCACAACGCCAGACACCAGAGAAATGACCAGCACCCAGTATATATACTATAGCGCTCTCCAGCGCCACCCTTAAGTGCTGGACCAATGAAAAGTGGTGGAAATGTCAGCTGACCAGCTTGGTCAGCTGAACTTCTTCTGGCTTTCATGTAAACTCTGCCTCTCAGTGCGCGCGCGCGTCATTCTAAACCTGTGTGGACTATCAGTCCCAGCCACACCAGTCACGCTTTGCAATGTCTCTGCTGGCCTGCACGCGGGGTGAGACGCACCGCTATCTGCACATGCGGTGGCCTCCCCGCGCCTGGTCAGACTGTCAGTAGCAGGCCTGTGCGCGCAAACCGCCGCGTCAAACGAGGCGGTTTCTCCGTGTTCTGCTATGCCAGCCGTGGAAACAGCCGCCTCATCATGTGGCGGCTTTTCCGCGTTTCTTTACAATGGTTTAGCTCTCCTTATTTGACATAACTCATGGTTTAGCTCTCCTTATTTGACATAACTCATGGTTTAGCTCTCCTTATTTGACATAACTCATGGTTTAGCTCTCCTTATTTGACATAACTCATGGTTTAGCTCTCCTTATCTATGTATCTCATGAATTATCTCTCCTTGACCCATATGCAATTAACTTTCTCTCCTGAGTTTTCTCCTAGGTGATATTTTCAAACTTGCCAATAAAATGCATTTTAAACCATAAGTGAGGAACAAAAATACTCAAGATAATTTAGATAGTACATTTTCACCTACTTTTTGGAATTTCCATTGCAGAGGACTGAAAATTATTCTAAATGGAATATAAAAATGATCTCATAGGAGAAACATCCGGAGAAAAAGTTAATTGCATATGGCCCCTTATTGTTTATGTCCTGCATTAGCACTCCTTAGGGCTCGTTTCCACTACAGCGAATCTGCATGCGTTTCCTGATTGCAGATTCGCATAGACAATACAAGTGGATGGGCCTGTTTCCACTTGTCAGGATTTTTGAGCATTTTTCTGTGCAGAAAAAATCTGCACGGTAGACCCCTCAGAATTCGCTCGCTGCACGCCGCTATGCGAATCGCATACAATGTATTTAATACGAAATTCGCCTGCGTTTTCGTATACAAATTTTACCGCAAATTTTACCACGAATTCACAGGCGTTTTCACATAAATTCAATCTAAAAGCACACAGGCACTGACATGGTTAGGGTGCGTTTCCACTAGTGCGGTGTGGAATCGTTGCAGATTCCCCGCAGAAGAATTCGCATGCAGGAGCAAAATCGCATGCAGTTGTATGCAAATTTTACTGCAAATTTGCATACGATTTCGCATGGATGATGCTGTGTGCGAATTTAACCATGTTAAATTTTTTCATTGATTTCATGCGAAATCGTATGCAAATTCACATGAAAATTCGCATACAAAACCGCCATGCGAATTCCCTATTAAATACATTGTATGCGAATCGCATGCGGTATGTGTGGTGTCCGAATTCGGATGGCTTTGCTGTGCAGATTTTTCCTGCACAAGAAAACGCTCCGTTTTCCTGACAAGTGGACACAGGCTCATTTACTTTTATTGGTTATGCGAATTTGCATGCGGGGAACGCATGCGAATTCGCATTAGTGGAAACGCACCCTCAAATTCGCATACTCACTAACATATGCGAAAACGCCGTAAAATTTGTTTACACGTGCAAATTCGTTTTGCGGTTTCCGCGACTAATTCGCACGCACAAGTGGAAACGGGCCCTTACAGTTAAGGTGAAAATTAAGTAACCGTTGTGAATCAACCCTAGGCCCAGAGTTTGGCTTGTAAATGCAAATATTAGAGAATTATGCAATGTTATTTAAAAAAAAAAAAAAGCTATGGTATATATCTAAAAATTAAAATATGAGACAATTTTCTTTGCTCATAATGTTATATTAATTATCTGTACTACACATACAAATCATTACATCATTAGTATGTTTTTCACTTCAGTGTCACTTTAAAGCTCTAAAAAGTTATGCCTATGGCATTTTTTTTAAAACATATGCATACCTCCGAAGTTTTTGAGATAAGAAAGAGGGACACTTTAAGACATGCCCCTGCCACACCTCTAACCACGCCCCCGCCCTCACAAAAAAAAAAATCAGAATCAAAAGATGTAGTTTTGACATTTAAACCACAGTGGTCCTTTCTATTTACCGTATATACTCGCATATAAGCCGACCCGCATATAAGCCGACCCACCAACTTTTACCTAAAAAAAACTGGGAAAAATGATTGACCCCCATATAAGCCGGGGGTAGGAAATGCTGGATTGGTGCAGGCCGCGTGATCCCCCCAGTGTGTCCCAGTATAGCTAGTATAGTGCCCAGTATGGGTAGGTAGTGCCTCAGTATAGCTAGTATAGTGCCCAGTATGGGTAGGTAGAGCCCCAGTATAGCTAGTAAAGTGCCCAGTATAGCTAGTATAGTGCCCAGTAGAGCTAGTATAGTGCCCAGTATAGCCAGTATAGTGCCCAGTATAGCTAGTAAACTGCCCAGTATAGCCAGTAAAGTGTCCAGTATAGCAAGTATAGTGCCCAGTTTAGCCAGTATAATGCCCAGTATAGCTAGTAAACTGCCCAGTATAGCCAGTAAAGTGTCCAGTTTAGCCAGTATAGTGCCCAGTTTAGCCAGATCCCCCGTCCGCCCGCCCGCAGCTCCCTTCGCGGCCGCCGCTGCTATTACCTCTTCAGCCGGCGGCCGCTTCCTCTACTGCGGGTGCCCCTCTCGCTCTGCTCGCCGTGTATCACAGCAGCGCGCCCGCCGCTGCTGCTGTGACGAGGCAGGAGAGAGCGGTTCCCCTGGTAACGGCGACGCCGTTACCAGGGGAACCGCTCTCTCCTGCCTTGTCACAGCAGCAGCGCCGGGCGCACTGCTGTGATACACGGCGAGCAGAGCGAGAGGGGCACCCGCAGTAGAGGAAGCGGCCGCCGGCTGAAGAGGTAATAGCAGCGGCGGCCACGGAGGGAGCGAGCGAGCGGGCGGGGGGCGCCGCGGACCACCACCACCACAATAGAGACTCGCATACAAGCCGACCCCCCAACTTTTGACCCCCTTTTTGGGGGTCAAAAATTCGGCTTGTATGCGAGTATATACAGTATTAGTTTTTCTTCATTTTAACATTTGAAAATAAGAAATATCTCAATTTAATTCATTTGAATAAAGTTTAGAGTTAATTAAACACATTTTTCAGTAGAAAAATACATATCTTATCACAAATCTGTACATGAGTCCTGAAAGAGGGACAAATGAGGAAGAAAGAGGGACAGAGGGATTTGGCTCCAAAAGAGGGACAGTTGGGAGCTATGCGGATGTAGAAAATTTCTTCCAGGGAAAATGGTATTTTGAAAATTCTTGCAGCAACTAGGGATGGTCAATGAGATGCATAAAGTTGACTCATGATTATGCAAATTTATGCAGCTTAAAAAAATGAATCTCAGCAGGATTCGATTGGTCCATTTTCTAGCTGCATATACATTATCTGCATAATAAATTTGCATATGGTGGCATCAACTCAATCAGGTCCCTAGACTCTCTCCAGGCCCTAGGCAACTGTCTAGGTTTGCCTTGCAGATGATCTGGCTCTGGCTAAAGAAGGTATACTTGCCTCTTACCCTGCAGGGACCTCCTATCCATCCTCATATGTGGCGTCCCTTTCTCAGATGACTATTGCCACCAGGTAGAGATGAAGCTTGTAGGCTCTGCTTCCACTGTTCTATTCATTTTAATGTGTATTAGAGCATTCACTGTATTGCATGTAAAGAGGTCCCTAAGGGACCTGGCAGGACTGAAACTGCCAGGGAGAAGGTGCATATACTATGGTCGCCTCCCACAATTCTTTACACCCGAGTATTGCCTTATCATTTAGTGAATCCTCAGAGTAGCTTCATTAGTAAGATTTTCCAGCAGTAGTTTGCACATGCAGTCATCATCTCACTCTGTGTACTGTTCAGACTGAGAGTTTATTTAACCAGAGAATGCTGGGACTGGTCATGTTTATCAGGCCTTGCGTTTTGGCCAAGTCCATTAAATATTAAAGAGTCTGTGCCAAGTCCAGTCTAGGTTCTGTCATTCTGCTTGAAGTCGTTTTTTCCTGCCTAGAGCAATGTCAGTATAAAAGCTGGTGTTTGTACAGCACACGATACAGGAGCCCTGCAAGATGAAATGATCTCTCCAGCTACAGCCACTGTTTGGATGTATAAACATCAGTTCCATGCGGAGCAACACTCCCAAGAGGCAGAGCACACTGCACAGCGCTGAATGTTTACCTTGCTCAAAAAATATCACTTCAAGCTGTGGACACAACACAAGTTTACTCGTCAGTGGTAAATAACTGGACTTTTTCAACAGCCAAAGTAACTTTTTATAACTGTAAATGGCGTCAATGAGCCAAAAGTCACAAACGGATGTTTGTAATAATCTGATCTTCTTAATTGCTACAATAATACAACCCTGTTTACCGGGAGGGTGAGTTGTCTCCTAGTTGGGCTCGATACTAATAACTGATGCTCTTTTTGGGTTACTGATAATTAAGGGCAGATTTATACTTATTGTGCCCCTAGGCCAAGTATGTTGTGGCTCCGCTTTCATGTGCAGCAGTGCCCCTCCCATTCCATGTCCTCCCCCTTCTTCCATGTGTATTATCCATGTACTGTAGCCCCTCTCTTTCATTAACAACTCTCTTGGGCATCGGTTTCCCTTTTTCATGTGTTGCTCCCCATTTTTATGCCTGGCCATAATGGATATCGTTAAAGCTGGCCTTAGACATGAGAGAACATTTAGACACACAAGCACCTCCACTATGAGGGATATTCATGAAACAATGTTCTGGTGGCCAACTGGCCATACACATGTAGATTACTACCCATGTGGCAAACTGATCCATCCCTCTCTGATCTGAATCTGATCACAGATGGCTTGCATCACCCCATACATTACACAAAGATTTTCAACTGATTTCACCATGAAATCTATAAAACAAAATCTATCAAACCACAGCACTGCACTGTTCGATACAGCGGAACTCTTTGAGTCGTCAGTCTACCTCCACTCCCCCGCCGTATCCGATCAACAGAAATTTTCCAACCCGGTCAGTTGTAATTTTGATCATGAAGGCCAAAATAGCCTGAAACAGCTGCTGTCTGCAAGTTGGCTTACTGTATATGGCTGTACTTTTGCTGTAAACCTGCAGTTTAGGGTATATTCCTGGCTTTTTAGGTACATAAAGGAATGGTTTTCATATAAGGTTCACATTGAATCCAGTGTTGCACAATGCAAAATAAATGCGCAGTGCACATCAATACATGTTATATCAATGGCAGCCAGGGCCACTCTTAAGTTTCACAACGCTCTTAGCGAAACTTTAATTTTGCAAATGCTGTCTGTTTTAAAGTAAACCTGTAGGGAAAAAGTGCCTCTGGGGGATACTTACCTCAGGAGAGGGAAGCCTCTGGATCTTAATGAGGTTACTACCGTCTCCCTCCGCCAGCCCGATACGGCGCTGGCAGCCTGGGGCAGAAGCTGACAATAATATTTACTTTTGCCTGCCGACGCAAGCGCAGTAGGGACTCTCCACTCATGATCCGGCGCAAATAGCCAAGCCCAATCAACTGGTTTGATGTTGTTTGTTTGTTGGTTTGCTCAACTAGCAGGTGCAGATGGCTCGCCTCTGTGTAGTAGAGCGGACCCAATAGAACTTGGCTATTTCTGCTGGAGACAAGGGGCAGCCGCTAGTGCGCATGCACACACACCGATAAGCTCGCGATAAGGAGATCTTTGTGTGTCCCTGTGCTGGATCCCCCCTGCTACGGAGGACAGGGGAAGCCTCTTTAGAATCCAGAGGCTTCCGCCTCCCGAGGTAAGTACCCCCAGGGGCACTTTTTTTTCTTACAGGTACACTTTAAGAACACATAGATGTATTTTTCATTATTATTATTTACATTTATATAATGCTGGCACATTTTTTGAAGCATTTTTCAGAAAACATTGAACCAGTCATATCACTTTCTGTCATCAGAAGGCCTCACAATGTAAAGTCACTACCAGAATCTGAAATATTTTTATTTGACCATTGGCCAAATAAGTTTGCACATACAAGGGATATGACTTGGAAGTTCCTTAACAGACAGAGATAATATTAGACAAGGACAAACAGTACAAATATTTATGGATCAAGTACTGTATAGAAATTAAAATAATTGAAAAATGGAATGAAGCATTAATTTTCCAGTTCTGTGAAATAATCAGTGATTGGCTTCCGAGTAGCTATGAGTTCGTAGCTACTCGGATTGTAAATGCTAATATATGAAGGCTACCAGGGCTACCACCTGAAGAGAAGAAACTGTTCCTGTGCCTGGAAGTTTTTGTTGCAATTGACCGGTGTCTCACTCCTGAAGGTAGATATTGGAAGATGGAGTGGACAAGGTGAGAGAGGTCAGGGGCAGCCTTGGTTGCTCTCTTTTTGCACCTGTAGAGGTCCTGCAGGGAAGGTAGACTGCAGCCAATTATTCTTTTTGTTGTTTGGATGATGTGCTGCAGTCTCACATTCTCCCATACTTCTCCCATATGAACCGTTAGCTTAACCAGATAGTTATTTATGATATGACGGTGTGGATTCAATGCTTGCAGTAAAAAAGGCTCCTTTGCTTTCTGTGATAGGCCAAGCATTTCACCACAGTGAAGGGTAATTTTCAGCAGAAGAAGTCAATGAACCTACTACGGTAGTATGTTTTTGAAGGAAACCAAAGCACTCTGAGGAAACCCACGCAAACAAGCCAAAGCGAGATCATACAAACTACATGCAAACACTATCTCTGCTGGGCTCAAACCCATGACCTCTACAAGACAAGTGTGCTAACCGCTGAGCCACTTTACTGCTCTTCAACATATAAGTAAGCGAGGCTGGCCAGTTACCTCGTTGTTGAGAATGAAGCACAGCCATGTATGTCTGTCACACTGTGCTGGGCTCTGGGGAGAATGGTGTCCGGCTCAGATACACTTAGAGAGAGGGGAACAATTACCACACAGACATAATTCAAGAGGATGTCTCAGCTTCTTCTTTGTGTCATTTTCCTTCCTGTCTCTCACCCATGTGTGGAAGTCCCTCTGTTATCTGCAGGTCACTATCGGAGAAACCCTAAACTTCACTATTTTCACACAAGGCAAAGGAAAACACAAGCAGGCTTTTCTTCCTGCTCAAAAATATATGTGTGGCATTGTTTTTAGTCCCTAGAATGCAATCCACCTTGACCTTTGCTGTGGTCATTGGTTTGAAACACAAAGGGTCAAAGTGGTTTTGTAGTTTTTTACAAACTACAACAGAGCTGGAGATTTGCACTTCACAGCACTGTAAGGCTCAACTGAAACAGCACTTTGTGAGCAGAACTGTTAAGACTTTTAAGACTAGTCTCAGACTTGCCCCTTGTAGGTTTGAACAGCTAAGAAGAATGTGATGATGTCACAGGCAGGGCCGTTAATGGCCAGTTTGGCGCCCTAGGCAAGGCAGGTGTTTCTTGCCCCCACCCCTTAAAGAGAAACTCCGACCAAGAATTGAACTTTATCCCAATCAGTAGTTGATACCCCCTTTACACGAGAAATCTATTCCTTTCAACAAACAGACCATCAGAGGGCGCTGTATGACTGATATTGTAGTGAAACCCCTCCCACAAGAAACTCTTGAGTGCGTATTTCTGGTAGTTTCCTGTCTGTGAACCTTGCTGCATTGTGTGAAATAGCTGTTTACAGCTGTTTCCAACTGCCAAAAATCCATGCAGCAATGCAGCAGCTACATCACCTGCCAACAGTAAAAATGTCACCATGTAATAAATGTCAGAATGTAAATCAGGGATTTCAAAGATTTTAACAATGTGCAAACACTGACTAAATCATTTATACATAATTATTGTAAAAATGAAGCACTTTTTTATTACATGATTTTCACCGGAGTTCCTCTTTAAACTTATGAATAGGAAGTCTGTGGCCTGCTTTAATTGACTGCAGACAGCAATGATAAATTGATAGGTTAGGTACAAAAATATTGTTTCTCAAAACATGTCTATAAAGGATTAACATATTATTACCATGCCAGATACACCTCACTTGCTCAAACTCACTAAACCCATTTAACAAATCCTTCCTAGAAATGCTAAGAGAGGTGTGTAGCCACTGTTTGTGTGAAGCCTGGGTCCGGAATATAGTCTATAAAATCCATAAGAACTGCAACAACCATCAGTACAGAACAAATCAAAACAATTACAGCTTAATTAGCTGATGAACAGTGCCTCTTATTCATTGTTATGCTATTCTGGCAACCTTTGTTATATTAACAACAAGCAGTGCCCCTTTAGGTGTTAAAATTTCCATTTATCTATGTATTAATGGAAGGAGCAGTTGTGCATAAGAATTGCTGGAATAGCTCCTTGCTGCCCCCTCAAGCAGCTGTCACCCCAGGCATCTGCCTGGTTCGTCTATGCCTAAAAACAGCCATGGCTGCATGTGTGTGTGTAGTTGCTGACAGCCGCTGCCTGGAGATGGTGGTGAAACCATGCCAACACAGCACAGTACCCAATTCGGCAATATTTGGGTAGATAGAAACCACACCAAACATTATGTGCGCCAGTCCTGAACAGGCAGATATCCCAATTTAGCCACATGTGCAGCAAGCAAATGACAGTTGTTGGGTGGCTGCAGACCAGAGTAACCTGCAGTTATCATTAGAGTGCTTCTGAGAGAGTGAAAATAAGCTTTTTTTTGTACATTTTAAGCACAAATTCAATCTTATTATTCTGGAATTGAGCTTTAAGCAGCTTTTTTTCTGCCGCAATGAATTGCTCTGCATTTTCAGTAACATTAGTTAAATCTCTAAGGAATTTCGTGCTATTGCTATAAATGGATTCTGTGTAACACAATGATCGATGCTTTTTAGCCCATGCTGCTTAAATAAGAAAAGCGCTGGATTGTCAGACAAAGATTGAAGACATTTAGTCTGAAGGTTTGAATCGGAATGGCCATACACAGGCCTATCCCTTTGGCAGGGCACATCCAGTAAAAACAGACCTTTATTCAAAAGCACTACATGCAGGTACAGCAATCGTCAGCCAGGAGAGAGGGGACAAGCACATAAAGATGGTCTACAGCTGTTTCGCACTCGACTCAGGAGTGCTTCCTCAGGACAAAGAGCCCCCCAAAATGTTACCCCTTAAATACTTACAGACAATGGCGATCAGAAGGAGGAGGACGCCACCCAGAGAGCACCCACGGGCCTGACTAGAAGACTTCCGGGACGCCGTCTGCGTTCCAAATTGCGGAAGAGGAATGGCCGGAAGTGATAGTCCACCCAAAAACCCGGTCTCCAAAGGCGCCTGCGCTGTATAGCGCTTCGCACATCAATGCGAGGCTGCCTAGCTGATTTGGGACAACCCCGCCCCCTAACTTTCCTATAGGCCGCTCAAACAAACCACCCGCCGCCCACCGCTATTACGCGTATAGCGTGCAGAGAAAAAAGTGTCCCTGCAAATACGGGGAAGCGGCAGTGCGTCCCTGGCAACCCTCCTCGGGCAAAACACCAGGGGGCAGACCTAAATAACAATATAGGAAATTACGGGGATCAATGTAACAAGGGAAACACACAGCTACCAATTTAAAGTCTAATTACATATTGAACAGGTCTACCTGACCAGGGTGAACGATCCCACTTGCAGGTGTAGCTAGGGACAACCTCCTCCTTTCTGCCACCAACCTACAAAGGGTAAAAGGGGAAAGAAAAAGGAGAAGGGAGAGAAGAAAACAAATCAAATCAAAAAATAAAGTTAAAAACAACCTAAAATTGTAATCATATCAGCAGGTACACAACAACATCACAAGAATACTGACAAGTCATTTCGTTCATTTAGGCCTAATGGACCAACTGCCTCAAAAAAGGAGATCCAATAGCTCTCCCTACGTTGTAATTTTCTCACCCAATTACCACCCCTAGAATCTCTATTCACTACCTCCAGGCCAAAAAATCTGAGCTGTGAAGCATCCCCTGCATGTATTCATATGTTCCATGACTCTCGGGCTACCTTTTGCTCGCGGATTCCCCAAAGATCTACAGTGTTCCTGATATCTATCTTGCATCATACGTGTAGTTAGTCCTATATAGATAAATTGGCATGGGCATATTAAAGCATAGATGACCCCCTTTGTTTTGCAATTGATAAACTCCCTAAATTTAATGCTTTTTCCAAATCTATGGAATTCCCTGCCAGTTACCAAAAAGTTGCAGCAGGAGCAAGAGTTACATCTATAATTCCCCGGGGCTCTAGCTCTTCCCAACCAATTCTGGGTTTTAATGCTAACAAACTCACTATGTGACAGTTGATCTTTAAGGTTAGGGACTTTTTTGTAGGAAATACACGGGATCTGACGACACTTCTCTGCTAATAGCCGGTCCTCCTGTAAAATCCCCCAGTTATTTTTTATGGACTTTTTGATTTTTTCAAACATAGGAGAATATGTAAAATGCATGAAAAATCTATCTTGGGACTTTTTTACCCTAGGGGCCAACAAAGATTCTTTATTTTTGTTTGCTGCTTTTTGAAAAGCCTTCCCAATGATCTCATCACTATAACCTCTCGCAATCAGTCTCCCTCTAAGTAACTCAGCCTGGTTTAAGAAATCCTCCATAGTAGTTGCATTCCTCCTCAGACGGAGAAATTGACTAAAGGGGAGAGATCTAATGGTTGAGGGGGGGTGGTAACTGGAAGAGTGCAAAATGGAATTCACTGCTGTTGGCTTCCTGTAAGTATCAGTGATAACAGAACCCCTGTTTACATCAATGTTTAGATCTAAGAACTCAACCCTATTTCCCCCCCAGTAGTGGGTGAAAGCCATGTTGACATTATTTATATTTATGTGTACCATGAATTCCTCAAAGGAGGGTTGATCTCCCTCCCAAACTACCAAAATCTACAGAGAAGCCCCCGGGGAGACCAATAGTCTCGGCCATAGGTTCTCTAACTGAGTCCCTTTCCCAATTTTTGGACTTAGACCCCTTTTGAGGTCACTACCAGCATATGTGGGTGATACAGTTGAAGTGTTAAATATTCTAAACACCTTTGAGTGGCAGCCGTCTTTTCATCTAGCCACAATAGATGTTGTCTCTTTGTATAGTAGAATATGCCATGATGATGGCCTCCAGGCTGTCTCACATTTTTTGCCAGCGTTACAATATACAGTGGAGGAACAGAGGTTCCTGCTGGCGGGTCTGGAGTTTGTCCTCACCAGGAATGCGTTCCTGTTTGACCGCCAGTGGTACCGTCAGGAGGTCGGCACGGCAATGGGTAGCCCGGTGGCCCCCACCTATGCCGGCCTCTTCATGGGCCACTGGGAGGCCAACTACATCTTTGCGATGGGGAACGCGTTCCTGGGGAGGATCAAACTCTGGATCCGTTTTATAGACGACATTTTGGTAGTTTGGGAGGGAGATCAACCCTCCTTTGAGGAATTCATGGTACACATAAATATAAATAATGTCAACATGGCTTTCACCCACTACTGGGGGGGAAATAGGGTTGAGTTCTTAGATCTAAACATTGATGTAAACAGGGGTTCTGTTATCACTGATACTTACAGGAAGCCAACAGCAGTGAATTCCATTTTGCACTCTTCCAGTTACCACCCCCTCTCAACCATTAGATCTCTCCCCTTTAGTCAATTTCTCCGTCTGAGGAGGAATGCAACTACTATGGAGGATTTCTTAAACCAGGCTGAGTTACTTAGAGGGAGACTGATTGCGAGAGGTTATAGTGATGAGATCATTGGGGAGGCTTTTCAAAAAGCAGCAAACAAAAATAAAGAATCTTTGTTGGCCCCTAGGGTAAAAAAGTCCCAAGATAGATTTTTCATGCATTTTACATATTCTCCTATGTTTGAAAAAATCAAAAAGTCCATAAAAAATAACTGGTGGATTTTACAGGAGGACCAGCTATTAGCAGAGAAGTGTCGTCAGATCCCGTGTATTTTCTACAAAAAAGTCCCTAACCTTAAAGATCAACTGTCACATAGTGAGTTTGTTAGCATTAAAACCCAGAATTGGTTGGGAAGAGCTAGAGCCCCGGGGAATTATAGATGTAACTCTTGCTCCTGCTGCAACTTTTTGGTAACTGGCAGGGAATTCCATAGATTTGGAAAAAGCATTAAATTTAGGGAGTTTATCAATTGCAAAACAAAGGGGGTCATCTATGCTTTAATATGCCCATGCCAATTTATCTATATAGGACTAACTACACGTATGATGCAAGATAGATATCAGGAACACTGTAGATCTTTGGGGAATCCGCGAGCAAAAGGTAGCCCGAGAGTCATGGAACATATGAATACATGCAGGGGATGCTTCACAGCTCAGATTTTTTGGCCTGGAGGTAGTGAATAGAGATTCTAGGGGTGGTAATTGGGTGAGAAAATTACAACGTAGGGAGAGCTATTGGATCTCCTTTTTTGAGGCAGTTGGTCCATTAGGCCTAAATGAACGAAATGACTTGTCAGTATTCTTGTGATGTTGTTGTGTACCTGCTGATATGATTACAATTTTAGGTTGTTTTTAACTTTATTTTTTGATTTGATTTGTTTTCTTCTCCCCCTTCTCCTTTTTCTTTCCCCTTTTACCCTTCGTAGGTTGGTGGCAGAAAGGAGGAGGTTGTCCCTAGCTACACCTGCAAGTGGGATTGTTCACCCTGGTCAGGTAGACCTGTTCAATATGTAATTAGACTTTAAATTGGTAGCTGTGTGTTTCCCTTGTTACATTGATCCCCGTAATTTCCTATATTGTTATTTAGGTCTGCCCCCTGGTGTTTTGCCCGAGGAGGGTTGCCAGGGACGCACTGCCGCTTCCCCGTATTTGCGGGGACACTTTTTTCTCTGCACGCTATACGCGTAATAGCGGTGGGCGGCGGGTGGTTTGTTTGAGCGGCCTATAGGAAAGTTAGGGGGCGGGGTTGTCCCAAATCAGCTAGGCAGCCTCGCATTGATGTGCGAAGCGCTATACAGCGCAGGCGCCTTTGGAGACCGGGTTTTTGGGTGGACTATCACTTCCGGCCATTCCTCTTCCGCAATTTGGAACGCAGACGGCGTCCCGGAAGTCTTCTAGTCAGGCCCGTGGGTGCGCTCTGGGTGGCGTCCTCCTCCTTCTGATCGCCATTGTCTGTAAGTATTTAAGGGATAACATTTTGGGGGGCTCTTTGTCCTGAGGAAGCACTCCTGAGTCGAGTGCGAAACAGCTGTAGACCATCTTTATGTGCTTGTCCCCTCTCTCCTGGCTGACGATTGCTGTACCTGCATGTAGTGCTTTTAAATGGAATTTTGAATAAAGGTCTGTTTTTACTGGATGTGCCCAGCCGCTTGGATCTCTACAGTTTGCTGATGTGCTGCTATTACACTGGGCTTTGAGCACTCCGGAGTGACCCAGTCTGAAAGTCCTGTGCACCTCTTCCCTACCTTTTGTATCCCTTTGGCAGGGGTGTGACTGCATTGATCAGGGCGGGGCCGAGGCATAGGCTGGAGAGGCTCCAGCCTCAGGGCGCAGTGTAGGAGGGGGCGCACAATTCATTCAGTTGTCATTCTTAATTGTGTATGAAGCAGAAAGAAATAAGAAAAGGGTATACATAGCAGTGACTGCAAGCCAGATAACCAGATATTAAGGTGTTGGGGAGGTTGTGGGCCCTGTGGCCCTCTTAGTCTAATAGCAATCAGTGTGTGACGGCTGGGCTGGGAGGGATGGAGGGGCGCACTTTGGTGTCTCAGCCTTGGGTGCTGGAGGTCCTTGTCCCTGCTCTGGCATTGATCAATCTGCCAGTGATCTATTCGCCTCTTACCTCGCCTATTTTTATCACCGTAGGGTGGTCATACATCACTCAATGTGCTACCAGATATGAAGGTGGCCACACACGATAAAATAAAATGATCCGATTTTACAGCAATTCGATAAAAACGATCGGCTCTCCCGAAAAAATCGAAAGCTTTTTTTTTTTCATTCGACAATCGGATTTCCCGTTTTCTTTGATTTTTATCAATCCGGAATGCCAGATATTTTTCTTCAATCTTTCTAAAGATTATATGGTGTGTGTTAGGTTGTCAATTTATTAATATACACAACCTAGCAATTTTGTCAGCGTTTCCAATCATTTTTATCATAATTGGGGAAAAATTTAACATGTGTGTGGTACATTGGTCATATTTTTGAAATGTTACAATCAATCAGAAAAATTGATTGCAATTCTTGAATTGAACAGATATTTAAAAAATTGTATGGCGTGTGGCCACCTTTAGTCTAGCACCGGGTCCTCTCCTCTTCTGCTCTGCAGCCTATCAGCGTCTCAGATATTTAAAAAATGGTATGGTGTGTGGCCACCTTTAGATAGATCTCTCTCTGATTCTGTACCTGTACACTGGTGTTGCTTGCAGATGTCACATGGTACAGGCACTTGCGGTGACGCCAGACACCAGGATTCCTGCCGGAGTGACAGGTGAGCCTTCAACACTACACACAAGCAGGGGTGTAGCAATAGGGGGTGCAGAGGTTGCGACCGCATCGGGGCCCTTGGGTCAGAGGGGCCCTGGGGCCACCCCTCAAACACAGTATTAGCTCTCTATTGGTCCTGTGCTCAAAATAATCACTTCTGTAGATACTTTGAACAGTGGTAATTATTAACAAACTATTCCCCATCCCCTTCTTACACCTCTGACACTGTAGTTGCCTTTGGCAGGTTTTGGTGCGCCGTATCAATTGCTATGTATAGAGTGCTCGCGGGCCCCACTGTAAAACTTGCATCGGGGCCCACAGCTCCTTAGCTATGTCACTGCACACAAGCATGGGGCGGGGACACATATACACTTAGGAGGACCCTGCTCCTGATCGAGTCCTTGCAACCAAGATTTTCCAGCATTCCTAATCAATCCCTTCAACCAATTTGGGACAGAAACGCATAGCTCCCAACTGTCCCTTTTTTGAGGGACAGTCCCACTTTAGGAACCCAGTCCCTCTGCTCTGTCCCTCCTCATTTTTCCCTCTTTCAGGATTCATGCACAGATCTATGTAAATATATGTATTTTTCTACAGAAAAATGTGATTCATTCACTCTAAACGTTATTCTAATTCTTTAAGTTTATATACTTCTTATTTTCAAACGTTAATATGAAGGAAAATTAACCAGGATAGAAAGGACCAGTGTGGTTTGAATTATAAAACAACATTTTTTTCTTATGAAATCTTCATGGTATTCATGACTAGGGGTGTGATGGGGGCATGATTAGGAGTGTGACAGGGGTGTGGCTTAAGTGTATGGAAGGTATGGAAAACAAGCAGATAGTGCCCTGGCTGGTATACAAACCAGGGACCCAGCACTGCTAGGTGACGTGATAACCACTACGCCACCGTGCTGCCCAGTTCCCCAGGCTTGTTTACCTCTGCTTCCCTACCCCTCTGCTGCAAAGGGCAACTCTTCTGCGCCTTTAATTTTCCTTTTCTTTGAGCTTGAAGGACTCATCACAGGCACATCAGATAAGACGCAGAGAAAGTTGCTCAGACTACAGAAAACTCTCAGAGGTGAAGACAGCAGTGCATCTCTCTGACCCTGATTTTTCAAAGGGAGTAAAGGCGGAAATCAGTATCCGGGGGGGGGGGGGGGGGGGGGAGGAGAGAAGACACTCGTTAAGTAATTTAAAGATCAAAATTTAAAGAAATGAAAATGTTCAGCCTGGTCCCATTGAAAACAATACTGTACAACATCTGTAACCATAGCTGAGCTTGCACAATAGGTTGATGAATGGTTTTATGCTTTAAGATGCATACAGGCACACAATAACTTCCCTGGGGTGAAAGTTTGGGGCAGAATGATGTACAGACGGGGAAGGGGGGGTGACAAAAAAGGCCACAAAGGCTGGGGCCTTGGGTGGCTGTTGCCCAAAGGGGCGGCTGGGCATGGAAAAGGAGATGCTGAATATGGAAGAGATGCCTGCAAAAGGGAGACTGCAAATGGGGAGACACAAATGGAGGTGGAGATATGTAGCGCAAGCAGTGGCGTAGCTAAGGAGCTGTGGGCCCCGATGCAAGTTTTACAATGGGGCCCCCCAGGCACTCTACACATAACAATTGATACGGCGCACCAAAACCTGACAATGGCAACTACAGTGTCAGAGGTGCAAGAAGGGGATGGGGAAGAGCTTGTTAATGTTTACCACTACTCAATGTATATATAGAAGTGATTATTATGAGCACAGGACCAATAGAGAGCTAATACTGTAGTTGAGGAAGGGCCCTTTGGGGCCCCTCTGGCCCAAGGGCCCCGATGCGGTCGCTACCGCTGCACCCCCTATTGCTACGCCCCTGAGCGCAAGGGAACTATACAAGAGAGGGGCTGCTGAATTTGCATGTTACACAGAGAAGAGGGGGCAGCACATGGAATGGGAGAGGCGCTTTTGAACATGGATAGGGAGCAACAAGAAAAGTTATCCTGCAGGCGAATATGTACCACAAGGCACTGTAGGCTCATGCCTACAGGCGCCTGATGATAGAAAGGCGGCTCACTCTGCTCCGAGTGCCTTCCTGCCTCCTTCCCTATGCAGAGTCTCAAGTGAAGAGTAAATGAGGTTACTCACACAGGTCTCTGCATTCCACAGACAAGATCTCCCTTCAGCCAGGGGCACCTCTGGCTACCTAATACTTGCGGACACCTCTAACGTCTTAATACTGAAGGTACCTCTGGCTACCTAATACTAAGGGGCACCTGTAGCTACCTAAGCCAGGCAGGGGAAGTAAGGGAGATGTGACAGCTGGGCCAGCCAGCACACTTGTGGTGCGGGTCGGTGGTGGTTTGTAGGCTCGTGGAGGGCAAAGTCTAGGGTGCCATAACATCTGTGCCTATAGGCTCCTGTGATGTAAATACAGGTCTGGTATAGACATTGCTAGGCTGCAGCTATGGGATGGAAGGGGGGGGGGGGGGGCAATGGTAGCACAGTGTTCAAGATCTTTATAAGACCTATTGGGGCAGCTATACCAACACTAGATTCTCTGCCGAGACAACCGCACAGCCACCTCTGTTTAGTTTAGTATGAGGGTTTAGCCTTTTAACTATCCATATTACTGCTTATCAGAATTGCCTGCAGACAGAGCAGGATTATCCACCAGGCAACCTAGGCAGGTGCTTGGGGCGCAGTGGATGTCAAGGGACCCACCTGACCTCTCACCCATGCTGCTGCACCAGGAACACGCACTGCATTGTTACGTATATATTTTTAAACCCATGCAGCCACCAATTAGTTAACTGGCCATTGCACAGCTTGCGTCCCATAGCCTGCTGAGACCTGCCTGACCTGGCATATTGACTAGGGATTGGAGCACCTTTGTGTGCAGGCTGCATAATACGAATTTGGCGGAAATCCTTTCCTGGCTTACTCTGATTAGGCAACAATAACAGGACGTGACACATGCAATGTAAATGAGTAAGTCATTAGCTGGCTGCACACTGTTCATTCCTTGATGTATTTTTCAGCTCATGACTGAGAGAGGCAGCCTCAGTACTGGCTGTGATGCAGAGAGAGCTCTCAGTATGTCATATACCGCTGGGAATCCATCAAACCAGGCCAGGCAAGCAGAGGAGACGCTCCAGCGGCTCTGCAGCATATGCTAATCATGGAACCAGCCACTAAAGCAAGCTATCGCAAAGCTGCAGTTGTGTCAGGAGCTTCCAGCTCATAGAAACAAAGCTCCGCTGAGCAAAACTGAATCTATAGGAGGCTAATTAGAGAGCGTGTGAAGGACATGGTGCGTTGTGGCATCTGCAGACCTTCTCCTGGGGGGAGGAGCACGTTGTTTTGTGAACCACAAGAGCAAGGGACGTTGCTAGAAACTACTATTGGTTTCTTGAAATGTTCCTTTATTTTTTGTTTCTAACCAATAGGCGAGGCTCTTTTTGTTGGAAATATCAACAAGATTGTTACCTAAACGGCAGTATAGTAAAACAACCACAAGATGTCGGTGTCTGTAAAATGTGATGATGATCTCTATGCCATTGTTATTTCCTGTATTCACTATGTCTTCCTCTCAGTTCTAAGTATGCTGCATTATGATATATCCCTGCATGGATTTTTTTCAGTAAAGAGTTCTGACTTGTTATACTGGGTGCTTATCTGCGTGGACAGACCACTCTGCTCCATTGCCTTTCACACTATGCCCATTGCATTGTATTAATATAGTGCCTTCCGCAGTGCAGTACAGAGTATTTAGTCTTGTCACTAACTGTCCCTTGGAGGAGTTTACAATCTAAACCTTACCATAGTCCTATGTCTATATCATGTAGTGTAGGTAGCATAGTCTAGCCAATTAACTTAGCTGTATGTTTTTGGGATGTGGGAGGAAACCAGAGTGCTCAGAGGAAACCCATACAGACACGGGAGAATACAGATAAGTTAATTGGCTTCCCCATAAAAATCAACATGTGACTATGGTAGGGATTAGATTGTGAGCCCCTCTGAGGGACAGTTAAGTGACAAGACAATATACTGTATACAATATTGTACAGCACTTTGGAAGATGTGGGCGCTATATAAATACTAAATAATAATGTCTGGGGAGGAGGTTACCCGCATTAACCCCCCTGCCCCCTTCCTTGTATTCTGCAGACCTTCATGCGGCCCTTCCTAAATTAGATCGCTGCCTCATGAGCAGGAATATACTGTGCCTTTGCAACCAATGTCATTTCATTTAGAAAGCATTAATTATTAATGTGTTTATTTGGCAGTCAGAGCATCCTTGGGGAGAGTGTAGAAGGCTGTGTCTGTACTGTCCCTGGACAATAAAGCTTGTGCAGACTGCAGAGGCTAGGACTAGGTGTAAGCACAAAAAGGGCCTCCCTTGACATCCATTCTCCACACTGAATTAAAGTCCTAGTTACCTGCATAAGTTTTATATGTGATGCCAGTAGAGAAATTCTGTTGGGAAAAGTCAGTCATGCGACCCAGAGATCCATTTACAACTGCATGCAGCTGTGATGAGAGTTCCCTAGCTAGGCAGCAGCTTTCACTGATCAGCACAGTGACACCCCACCCACCTCCTAACCAGCAGCTTACATATATAATACTTTGTGGCCAGCACTTCAGTATGTCAAATTCTTGGCAGGGCCGTGTCACATTCTTGACAGGGCCGAAACTACCATTGAGGCAAAGGGGGCAATTGCCCCAGGGCCACAGAGCACTGGTGGTCTTCCCAGGTCCCCTCTCCCTGGGACCTCATGCAATGCTGAATGGATGCCTGATGTGGGCGGCCGTAGTTTCAGCCGGGCGCCACACAAATTGGTTAAAAAAAAAGTCATTTGGGCTACGGCAATAGCTAGTGCCTGAATTACGCATCCAGCTGAGTTGCTACAAATTGGAGTCAGAATAGTTAGCGTGGGCCGGGGGTTTGTGCAGGAGCAGAGTGAGATGTTTTTCAGTTGCATTGGAGATTGGGTTTATGGTACCACCCTCAGGTAAAACAGGGAAGTACAAGTCAAAGTAAAAGGTCACCTGCAGGAGGACAGTGGAAGTCAAAATCTGGACACAAAACACCATACTGCATGGTTCCTAACCGTGAGATAAAGTGAGTCAGATCACGCTTGTGCATCCTACAAAGCCAGCTAGGAAGGTAATAACAATGAATAATGCAATACTGTTTTATCTGCAATGCACTTAAAGCGAAATATAACCCTGCATTTCAACTTTGCTCTAAAACATTATTTACAGCATACTATATGCAAGAAGCATTTTTTTTTTACTAGACCAGCATTGGAAGGGTTAAACACAGAGGTTTAAAGTTCCGTGGAGAGATATGCAGAAGTTCAGATTGTTACATTCTATTTAGTTATATATATCTATTGAGAAATGTTACACACTCTTTGGCTGTCCTCCAACTCCTTCTCAGTCAGAGAGATGAGTCACATTCAACACTTAGATACATTTATGTAAACAAAATGTATCTATGTCAGCTTCGGGTGTGTCTGCAGAAATCTCCAGGAACTTTAAAGCACTGTGTAACCCTTCCAATGCTGGTCTAGTAAAAAAAAATATGCTGGTTGCATATAATATACTGTAAATAATGTTTTAGAGCAAAGTTGAAATGCAGGGTTATATTCCGCTTTAAACTTGTGTATGGTAAATTATGTTATGTTCCACACAATATGCATTAAAAAAATATGAGCATTAAAGGTACCCTGAGCAGGGGCCAGTGGCGTAGCTAAGGAGCTGTGGGCCCAGATGCAAGATTTACAATGGGGCCCCCCAAGTACTCTATACATAACAGTTGATACGGCGCACCAAAACCTGCCAATGCCAGCTACAGTGTAAGAGGTGCAAGAAGGGGATGGGGAGCAGTTTGTTAATGATTACCACTATTCATGTGTTACAAACCCCACAGAGCAAGCACATGTGATCACTGTTTGCAGCAGGATATAAGGAGACTGAACACAGAAATAAGTGAATGGTGTTTATTAAGCACAACCACACAGTGTATATACAAACAAATGAATAGTGCAACCAAAACCCTAACTAGTCTAACTAAGAAGTCATACACAAATATACAGTATATACTTATTTGAGGAAACCACACAGGAACAATATACAGGTTCTATACAATATATACAATATATATATATATATATATATATATATATATATATATATATATATATATATATATATATATATATATATATAAATACACATCAGATCGCAGTACAAGATCGCAACACAGAAGCAAGGTCAGAGGCTAGCCATAAATCAAATACCAGATAATCAGGATAGAACCAGAAATACAAAGGACCAGGAATACAGGAGACCAGAGTTCAACAAGCACAGGGGAAGCTATGTGATGTTCTGGCACCTGCTGTAATGAGAGCTGGTCTTAAGTAAGGTGAGCATTGGGTGTGTCAGCAGATCGGCCTGCAAAGTCCCAAGCAGGTTGACCTCTGCTGGCAGGAGGTGGAAGTCCCAAGAAACTCCAGAGTCTGATGCCATCTGCAGGTAAGACTGAGGATTGCAAGTTTGATGACATGAAGTGCATAGCCCCCTGGTGGTGGATATAGAAAGTACATAAGTCCCGCACACACTGCCACCAGCAGGTAGATCAAGTCCTGAACAGGTTCCTAACAGTACCCCCCCCCTTAAGGAGCGGCCTCAGGATGCTCCAACAACCACGGTAATCTCCAGAGCCAGAGTTGGTCTGAATCACACAGGAAGTACCACCACCAGGGTCCCCAGAGCCATCCTGATAATCCCCTGCCAATGCCGTCAACCAGGGATGCAGGATACCCAGAATAATGGCTGTACTCCGAAGCATAATCCACAGGCTCTGAAACCAACACATTTTACCTAGACCCAGATACCATCTGCCTGTAAGAAAGTTTTTAAACTCCCAGAGGGCACTGGCAACCCCAATGGAGTCCTTACCAATGCCCAAGGGCCTGGCAACCCATCCTGAAGGCAAGAGAAGCCAACCAAGGACTCTCCCTCTCCTCCAGGGGTCACCGGATTCAGGAGAGCAGCAGAGGTCAAAGGGCAGGAACTCACAGTGAGGAGAAGCCTGGAGACAAGCCACAAAAAACTGGGGTTTCCTATACAGAACTGTCAACAAGGCTGGCAAGGCTAGCAACAGGAATGGTCTTATCCCTGGTAAGGGAACAGAGAACCCTGGGGTTGAGGATCCTGAGATGACAGAGGCAACTGCAGGCACCTGGTTCAGAAGCACTTGTTGAGGCTGGGAGGGAGTGGTAGTCATAAGTTCCAAACAAAAGGCAATAGCAGACAGGCAAACATCAGGTAGGACAGTAAACTGAAGATCACCTACCAGGAAGGCAGGCAGGGCAGCGGAGTGGCAGGCAACAGACCATAGAACATCAGGTGGAATAATGAGCTGGGCATCCGACTGGACAACAACAGGCTGTTCAGCAGGAGTCTGTGGAGGCCGGGCAGAGGCAGCAGCAGGAGTCTGTGGAGGCCGGGCAGAGGCAGCAGCAGGAGTCTGTAGAGGCCGGGCAGAGGCAGCAGCAGGAGTCTGTAGAGGCCGGGCAGAGGCAGCAGCAGGAGTCTGTAGAGGCCGGGCAGAGGCAGCAGCAGGAGTCTGTAGAGGCCGGGCAGAGGCAGCAGCAGGAGTCTGTAGAGGCCGGGCAGAGGCAGCAGCAGGAGTCTGTAGAGGCCGGGCAGAGGCAGCAGCAGGAGTCTGTAGAGGCCGGGCAGAGGCAGCAGCAGGAGTCTGTAGAGGCCGGGCAGAGGCAGCAGCAGGAGTCTGTAGAGGCCGGGCAGAGGCAGCAGCAGGAGTCTGTAGAGGCCGGGCAGAGGCAGCAGCAGGGGTCTGTAGAGGCCGGGCAGAGGCAGCAGCAGGAGTCTGTAGAGGCCGGGCAGAGACAGCAGCAGGAGTCTGTAGAGGCCGGGCAGAGGCAGCAGCAGGAGTCTGTAGAGGCCGGGCAGCAGCAGGAGTCTGTAGAGGCCAGGCAGAGGCAGCAGCAGGAGTCTGTAGAGGCCGGGCAGAGACAACAGGAGTCTGTAGAGGCCGGGCAGAGGCAACAGGAGTCTGTAGAGGCCGGGCAGAGGCAACAGGAGTCTGTAGAGGCCGGGCAGAGGCAACAGGAGTCTGTAGAGGCCGGGCAGAGGCAACAGGAGTCTGTAGAGGCTGGGCAGAGGCAACAGGAGTCTGTAGAGGCTGGGCAGAGGCAACAGGAGTCTGTAGAGGCCGGGCAGAGGCAACAGCAGGAGTCTGTAGAAGCCGGGCAGAGGCGGCAGCAGCGGCAGTCTGTAGAGGCCGGACAGAGGCAGCAGCAGTCTGTGGAGGCCGGGCAGAGGCAGCAGGAGTCTGTGGAGGCCGTACAGGTATGGTAGATGAAGAAGTAGGAATGGCAGATGATGAAGTCTGTAAAAACTGTGCTGGAGGCTGGAACACTGCAAACTGTGCTGGAGGCTGGAAATCAGAATGTTCACCAACTGGCTGGGAGTGAGCACACTCTGCAAGTGGTTGAAAGTTTACAGATTCTGACAGCGGCTGGAGGGCTGCAGAGTCTGACAGCGGCTGGAGGGCTGCAGGGTCTGACAGCGGCTGGAGGGCTGCAGGGTCTGACAGCGGCTGGAGGGCTGCAGGGTCTGACAGCGGCTGGAGGGCTGCAGGGTCTGACAGCGGCTGGAGGGCTGCAGGGTCTGACAGCGGCTGGAGGGCTGCAGGGTCTGACAGCGGCTGGAGGGCTGCAGGGTCTGACAGCGGCTGGAGGGCTGCAGGGTCTGACAGCGGCTGGAGGGCTGCAGGGTCTGACAGCGGCTGGAGGGCTGCAGGGTCTGACAGCGGCTGGAGGGCTGCAGGGTCTGACAGCGGCTGGAGGGCTGCAGGGTCTGACAGCGGCTGGAGGGCTGCAGGGTCTGACAGCGGCTGGAGGGCTGCAGGGTCTGACAGCGGCTGGAGGGCTGCAGATTCTGACAGCGGCTGGAGGGCTGCAGATTCTGACAGCGGCTGGAGGGCTGCAGATTCTGACAGCGGCTGGAGGGCTGCAGATTCTGACAGCGGCTGGAGGGCTGCAGATTCTGACAGCGGCTGGAGGGCTGCAGATTCTGACAGCGGCTGGAGGGCTGCAGATTCTGACAGCGGCTGGAGGGCTGCAGATTCTGACAGCGGCTGGAGGGCTGCAGATTCTGACAGCGGCTGGAGGGCTGCAGATTCTGACAGCGGCTGGAGGGCTGCAGATTCTGACAGCGGCTGGAGGGCTGCAGATTCTGACAGCGGCTGGAGGGCTGCAGATTCTGACAGCGGCTGGAGGGCTGCAGATTCTGACAGCGGCTGGAGGGCTGCAGGCATTGCAGGGAGATTACAGTTCATAGGCGTTGCAGAGATATTGCAGTCAGCAGGAGGATAACAGTCCATAATTTTTACAGGAGAAATACAGTTTGCAGGTGGATTACAGTCCATAAGTTTTGTAGAAATATGGCATTCTGCAGGCATGGCAGGAAAAATACAAGTCATAAGCTTTGTAGAGATATTGCAGTCTGCAGACATTGTAGGAGGAATACAGTCTATAGGCTGTGCAGGCTGATTACAGTCCATAAGACTTGCAGGAGAATTACCACCTGCAGACATTGCAGGAGGAATACAGTTTATAGGCTGTGCAGGCTGATTACAGTCCATAACATTTGCATGAGGATTACCACCTGCAGACATTGCAGGAGGAATACAGTCTATAGGCTGTGCAGGCTGATTACAGTCCATAAGACTTGCAAGAGAATTACCACCTGCAGACATTGCAGGTGGAATACAGTCTATAGGCTGTGCAGGCTGATTACAGTCCATAAGATTTGCAGGAGAATTACCTTCTGCAGGCTGAAACAAAGTCTCTGCTGACAAGGTGCAAAATTCTGCTACTGGAGTGGCTGGAGGCAGGGCTGTTACAGGATTGATTTGAAGAGAAGCTGCTGGTAATTCAGGTTGCAGGGTGCATTTTGAAGATGCAGATTGTAGTGAAGACTGTATGTGGTTAATTGATGAGGTTGGAAAGAATTTGCGTTTATTCTTAAATGCCACTTTAGGTTTGAAGCAGGGTGAGGATCTAATCTGAGTCGCAGATGCAGGCAACTGAGAGAATTTAGGAGTGGTTGCTATGAGCGATGGCAACATGGACTTTTGCGTAGTGACAGGGTACTCCTTAGACCAAGGCATGGATCTAATTGCGGTCTGAAGAGAGGCTGCACTCTTCCGGATCACAGGAGCAGGTAAATAAGTATTCTGGGAGGTTGTTGCTATGGGCAACGGGTTAGCAGGTTCTTTGGTTGTAGGTGAGTGCTGTTTGGCCCGGGTAGTGGATCTGATTTGAGTACATGCAGAGGCTGAGATATTTGGAGTCACAGGTGCAAATGAATGAAAGTCCTTGGAGGTGGTTGCTATGGGTAACGGGTATACAGGCTGTTTACTCATGACTAAGTGCTGTGAACTCTGGTCAGAGAATAGAGGAGAGGAGGTAGTGACAGGGTGAAAATCAGGGTTGCCACATATGAAAGATATTTTATTCCATGCACCAACTAGAGGAGCAATCATTTCAAAACTACAAACCCTCCTGTTAGACAGACACAAAACAGAGTTGGAACATTCTAACCGGAACTCTTTAGATTTGTTGGAATAATATTCAACAAAGTAATCCTCATCATCCTCCAATAAATCGAGTAACATCTTCACCATTATCAGATCATAAGGTGGATCCAGATCATTGCTAGGATAACCAGAAACAGAAACTGACAGATTGCTCCAGATTTCTAGCAATGGCTGGACCTCCTGTCTGCAGAACACACCTTGCTGCACATTATCCTGCAGCTGTTTGATCAGGTGGAGGAGATCATTCTTGGGATACTCAGAGAAAATCTGTCTGCAGTGATCTCCCTCCTCATCAGCCAGCAACATATAATAGTACATCTCACTGGTGTTCATTATGAATGACTGAGTGGATAAACTTCACAGACAGGAAGTTTTATCAGCCCTTCGATATATATCAAGCTGCAGTGATCAGAATGGCCAGAACATACTGTTACAAACCCCACAGAGCAAGCACATGTGATCACTGTTTGCAGCAGGATATAAGGAGACTGAACACAGAAATAAGTGAATGGTGTTTATTAAGCACAACCACACAGTGTATATACAAACAAATGAATAGTGCAACCAAAACCCTAACTAGTCTAACTAAGAAGTCATACACAAATATACAGTATATACTTATTTGAGGAAACCACACAGGAACAATATACAGGTTCTATACAATATATACAATATATATATATATATATAAATACACATCAGATCGCAGTACAAGATCGCAACACAGAAGCAAGGTCAGAGGCTAGCCATAAATCAAATACCAGATAATCAGGATAGAACCAGAAATACAAAGGACCAGGAATACAGGAGACCAGAGTTCAACAAGCACAGGGGAAGCTATGTGATGTTCTGGCACCTGCTGTAATGAGAGCTGGTCTTAAGTAAGGTGAGCATTGGGTGTGTCAGCAGATCGGCCTGCAAAGTCCCAAGCAGGTTGACCTCTGCTGGCAGGAGGTGGAAGTCCCAAGAAACTCCAGAGTCTGATGCCATCTGCAGGTAAGACTGAGGATTGCAAGTTTGATGACATGAAGTGCATAGCCCCCTGGTGGTGGATATAGAAAGTACATAAGTCCCGCACACACTGCCACCAGCAGGTAGATCAAGTCCTGAACAGGTTCCTAACATCATGGTATCTATAGAAGTGATTATTATGAGCACAGGTCTAATAGAGCAGTGCTGCTCATCAGGATTCCGGATATCCAGGTAACCCGGATATCCAAACTTTTTTCAGCTATCCGAACGGATTCAGATTCCGGATACCTGGGCCCAAATCCGGCTAGCTATCTGCGGATATTTGGGTGCATAACGCAGATATCCGCGGACATTGTGGGTATCCGGATCCAAAATACTGTAACTAAGGAGATGACATCCTGGAGCCAATCAGAGGGCTCCCAGCAGAAGCCCTAGCAACCAATCACAGAGGGGAACCCTGGCCAGCCCCACCTGACCTCATTGAGCCAATCAGAGGGCTCCCAGCCTAAACCCTGGCACCCAATCACAGAAAGGAACACAGGCCACCCCCCCTGTATAATAAAGAGGGCTGCCATGATGAGACATATCGTCCTAGCTTGCTGAATGCTCGCTGAGAGACATGATCCAGTGCTGCTGGCCTAGCAAGCGCTGTACACAGTTATAAACCTAAAGCTGTTCAGTGATTAACCCCTTCACTATCACTACACTATTGTTAAATCATTAATTAGCTTGATGTCATTGTGTGACAGTCAGAGTGTGTGCTCCAGTGCTGCTGGCCTACCAAGGGCTGTACACAGTGATAAACCGAAAGCTGTTCAGTAATTAACCCCTTCACTATCACTACACTATAGTCAAATCATTAATTAGCTTGATAAGGAAAGATAAGCTGGCACCATCCAAAGTTGCTGGGATGTGCCTAGGCCATCCGGAGACCAACTGGATAAGACTGTAAGGAAAGATAGGCCGGCACCATCCAAAGTTGCTGGGATGTGCCTAGGCCATCCGAAGACCAACCGGATAAGACTGTAAGGAAAGATAGGCCGGCACCATCCAAAGTTGCTGGGATGTGCCTAGGCCATCCGGAGACCAACCGCATAAGACTGTAAGGAAAGATAGGCCGACACCATCCAAAGTTGCTGGGATTAATTAGCTTGATGTCATTGTGTGACAGTCAGAGTGTGTGCTGCAGGCAGCTGCTATGTGTCTGTGTGTGTGCTGTGCACAGACCAGGCCAGCTGTTGCCTGCTGGCCAGCTATTAGCCTTAGGTATAGGTTAGGTTAGGGATTAGGGAATAGGATTACTGTGTTATTGTGTAGTTAGTACTGTAGTACTGCAGTCAGTGCTAGTAGTTGTTAGAGTAGTAGTACTATATTGTGTTAGCTTTCTACAGAACTGCTTTGCTGTGAGTAGTGCCAGTGTGACAGTTAGTGTGCACTAGTGTCTTCTCCTCTGCTGTCTGACTGTCACTCGGCACTTGGCACGTGGCACGTGGCACGTGTCACTTGCCACGTGTCACTTTAAAAAATAATGATGCTACATGCCTCATTTACCCTAAAAAACTATTTAGAAGCAATTTAAAGGCCACTTTCGGTTTTCTCTCCGGATATCCAAATCCGCCGGATACTGAGGTCGGATATCCGATTCGTAACGCAAAATTTTGAAATCGGATATACGACCTGGATCAGATATCTAGGTATCTGGATCCGAATCGGATCCGGATTTTGAAAAGGGGTATCCGTGCAGCACTACAATAGAGAGCTAATACTGCAGTTGAGGGAGGACCCCGATGCAGTCGCAACCTCTGCACCCCCTATTGCTACGCTCCTGGCAGTGGCCAAAAATGTAAATCTGGACTTACCTGGAGCTTCCTCCAACCCCCCCGTAGCCCGCGAGGTCCCCCGGCATCCTCTTCCTCCCTTCCGTTGTCCCGCTGGTGGCTCCGGTTATCCAGCAACTTCGGCTGAAGTCATGTGTGCAACCCAAGGGTCTTGCACATACATGGTTCAGTCTTTAGAGAACTGCGCATATGCAGGACCCTTACGGTGACTGGGGTCATGATTTCCAGCCGAACTTGCCAGATTACTGGACCCACCAGTGGGACCACGGAAGGGAGGAAGATGATCCCAGGGGACCTCGTGGACTACAGGGGGCTGGAGGAGGCCTGAGGTAAGTCCAGATTTTCATTTTAGGCCACCGGTCAGGGTCCCTTTAACTGGGGATTAAAAGTAAACCTGTACATTTTTATAAACAAAAAGTTAGATACTTACCTCAGGAGACAAAGGCATCCTTCGTCTCCTTCCATCGCGACATTCTGAACCCGAAGCTGGCCACACTTCACCCACAGAGTAGCATGGACCTGCTCGGGCTTAAAGTGGACCTGAAGATAGTTAAAAAAAAAGTTCACTTAACTGGGGCTTCTGCCAGCTCCCTCCAACTGGCCTGTGCCCGCGCTGTCCTCGAACAATCCTCCAGTCCCCCGCCATGGCGCAATTTCTGTTTCGCTGACTTACAAGTCGATGGCCACTACGCCTGTGGAGGACGCTCCCGGCGAAGGCAACACGAATGAGGATGCGCGCGGCCAGGGCCGGCAGGCGCAGTGGATGGGGACTCTACAAAGTGAAACTGCGCCGCGGCGGGGAACTGGAGGATAGTTGAGGATCGGTGCAGGCACAGGACAGCTGTAGGGGACTGGCAGAAGCCCCAGGTTTTTTTTTGTTTTTTTTTAACTATCCTTAGGTCCACTTTAACCATTTCAGCCCGTGGGGATTTTTCACCTTATCCATCAGAGCAATTTTCACCTCCCATTCATTCGCTAATAACTTTATCACTACTTATCACAATTTATTGATATATATCTGTTTTTTTTCCGCCACTAATTAGGCTTTCTTTGGGTGATACATTTTGCTAAGAATTATTTTTTTATAAATGCATTTTAACAGGATTAATAAGAAAAGAATGGAAAAAAATTCATTATTTCTCAGTTTTCGGCCATTATAGCTTTAAAATAATCCACGCTACCATAATTAAAACCTATGTATTTTATTTGCCCGCTTGTCTCGGTTATTATACCATTTAAATTGTGTCCCTATCACAATGTATGGTGCCAATATTTTATTTGGAAATAAAGGTGCATTGTTTCAGTTTTGCGTCCATCACTATTTACAAGCTTATAATTTAAAAAAATGTTTGTAGTATACCCCCTTCAAATGCATATTTAAAAAGTTCAGACCCTTAGGTAACTATTTATGTCTTTTTTTTTTCTTTTTTAATTGTAATTTTTTTTTTCCATTAAAAATTTTATTTGGGTAATATTTTGGTGTGGGACATAAACAGTTAATTTTTTATGTTGTTATATGTGTAAATTGTAATGTAAAAAATATGTAGATGTAGTTTTACTATTTGGCCACAAGATGGCCACCTTCATTTTTGTTTTCCCTCCTTGTACTTCTCGCTAAGCGGAAGTACAAGGGGGATGCGGAAATTTTTCTGGGCAGAGAAACTGAAGCCTCTTGTGAGAGCGCTTTGGTTTTTCTGCGGGGGACATGGATCGGTGATCGGGAACCACGTTCCCGTTCACTGATCCTAGGGCTACCGGGGTACACCACGGGGGCGCGCGGGAGCGCAGCAGAGCAGCCGCCCGGACATGAGCTTTACGTCCGGGCGGCAGAAATGGTTAATCAGAAAAAGCTGAGTCTGTTCGGGTCCATTCTACTGTGCATGCATGCGTAAGGTTTTGCGAAGGTCCCAGCGCTGGAACAGGTTGGGGAAGGAGGCTTCCCTCTAATAAGATGAGTACCCATTTGAGTAATTTTTTTCCCCCTACAGGTTCACTCTAAATGATGAATAACCAATGCATTTAAATTGGGTAATTTAACATAATAATTCCCTATGATTTAATACAAAATACATCACCTAAATTAAATTATGTATTCAAGCTTGCTAGCAGCATTCTCAAAACATTCTCCTAATTAGTCAGATATTTCAAGGTCTACCATGGCACCTGGCGATGCCATCCTTTAGAACATGTTCGTTAGTGGATCCTTTATCTGTCACACTGGCCTTCACACTGAGGAGAACACATCATTAATTTTGAAACAACATATTTCTTTTCTACCAAATAATAAGACTTTGTAAAGAGGCATTAAATAAAGGGAACCTGGATGTATAGATTAAGAGGTCAGTGTAGTAACTGGGCTTAGAGGTGGCTGTCATGCTGTTATTGAAATCATTAGTTTCTGGAAAGTGTCTGCAACACCTCAACCAAATAACTGTGTGTGCCAGGGCTCAAAACAAGAGCAATTATATGGTAGAAAAAGAAAACCCTTAAAGAATAGCACCTTCCACAGCAAATTTTGGAAAAGTATAACAAAAATCTTTTTTCAACATTAGGTATAATAATAATCAGAATATTGATGCTTCAATAAAGAATACACCCTTTTAAAAAAACAAGCAAATATTCCAACATGATCCCGGCTGCATTTGAAACAATCACTCTAAATGCAATATATTGTATAATGACACAATGCTGCTGTCAGATATAATACCCCACAGTAGGCTCAATATTGAGCCCAACAGGGGGAGAACCCGGGTTCAGTATACAACCTAGTGTGATGCAAGACCAATAAACAACACCTGTGCAATAAAGTCTTAAAGAATAAACACATGAATAAATATCACATATATAAAAATAAAGTGCACAATTGCTATCCAGATATACAGTATTAATAGTGATAGGATGCCTGGTAGGAAATTGAGGCAAAGGAGAAGCCCATAGAAAAAGGAGAGCATAAAGTGGCGTAGTGCAAAAAATAGGAGATACTTAGCCCAGAAATGATAAGGTCAATCTCAGCAGCACAGCAGGGAACAAGGAATCCCCCCTCAGAGGACAAGATCCCACTAGTTCCGCGAGTGTCACCCCGCTTTATCAAGGATGTTTTTATTCTTTATTGAATCATCAATATTGTGATTATTATTATACCTAATGTTGAATAAAGATTCTTGTTATACTTTTCGAAAATTTGCTGTGGGAGGTGCTATAAATCCACTTAACGACCAGCTAACGCCTATAGGCGTCAGCAGGTCTTAAGTGGGTTACCATGGAAACGGCCGCTCGATCGAGCGGCCTTTCCATGTCAGTTCACGGAGGGTGTCTCCGTGAACAGCCGGAGAGCCGCCGATTGCGGCTCGCCGGCAAAATGTAAACACGCGGGGAAGAAATCCCCGCTGTTTACATCATACGGAGCTGCGCAGCAGCGCCGTAAGGCAGATCGGCGATCCCCGGCCTCTGATTGGCCGGGGATCGCCGGCATCTGATAGGCGGAAGCCTATCCTTCAATGCGCAGGACGGAACTCCGTCCTGCGCATTACGGAGAGAGGGAGGGAGGGAGGTAAGGAGGTAGAGGGTGGAAATGGCTGCGGAGGGGGGCTTTGAGGACGGGTAAGCTGGTAAATGTACACAGCAAGATGCAGAGCAGAGGCTTGCCTGCAGAGTCCATAGAAAAAAAACCTCTGTCTGCTTTCACACCATTATAGCTCCCAACTGTCCCTCTTCTGAAGGGACAGTACCTCTATGGACATAAGTGTGTGTGTGTGTGGGGGGGGGGGGGGGAGTCTTGGGGAATTAAGGTGGCCATACATCTGTTGTCTCGGCGATCAACCAACTGTTTTGATAATTACTATCGGATTGGGTGAAAATCAGTGGCGCCACAAGCATGCCCAATTGACAATTTGACTGATTTTGGGCGGAAATTGGTTGACTATGTGAGATGCTGGGAAATCTCAGGCCGATGTGTTTGATTTGGTGCACAGCGGTGACGACGTGCGATAATCACGAATGACGGACACAACGGAAACCCCTCGCTGTCATCCCTCCAAATGTATTATGTGACCCCCGGTGCCTGTGCAGTTATACTTTGCCTGTCACACTGCCGTGGAAGTGTCCTTGCTGTATATCCACATGGGCGCCCCACGTGACTACCAGCATGTAGCACGTGGGGTGCGTTTCTGATGTCATTTGGGCTGGGGCTGCCATGGAAACGGGCCTCTAGTTTGTGTTTTCCCCCAGGCTGAAACGTCCCAGTCCTCCCCTGCCCCCCCCCCCCCCCGCAAAACGTAGATGGCCGGCGGCGATCAGACCCCCCCGGCAGGACATCCCCCTAGTGGGGAAAAAAGGGGGGAAGTCTGGTCGCCCTGGCTTCAAAGCGATCTGTGCGGTGGGCTGGAGAGCCCACGCAGCACAGATCGGACCAGCATAGGCTGGTCCTTAAGTGGTTAAGGGCTTTCTTTTTCTACCATATAATTGCTGTTATTGAAATCATTGTCTTCTTTCAACAGTAAATGTGTGCAGACTCCTTCAAGGGACCAGAAATTGCACAGTTTTGGGGGCTGAATCCTGTACAGACACTTTGCTATGCAGGGAAGGAGGGACGATGCCGCAGCACACAATGAAGAAGCTTACAACAGGAGGTTTTAAGGAGATAAACAATGCACTCACTATCATTTAAAGATCCATCATCACCGATTTTTTAAATAGCTCGGGGGTCACCTGTGCTTGCTCGAGTTCCATCTAGCGTGAATATGCACCTTAACTCTTTTGTTGCTGGACTGTTAAAACAAGCATGTGCATACTTTGTATTAAATAAAACAATACTGCCTGCTTTGATTTTGTTTTTTACCCAGCAATGTATTCTAGAAGATGATTAATCAATAACTCAATGTTAGGGCAATTCCATCACTCCAGGGACTGAACCATCTATCTTAAATTTAGAAATGACCATAGGTAGGTGAAGGTGCCCACTCCTACCAAATTGTACATCACTTCTGATCTTTGTATTGCCTGATCCTCTAAGACATACATGTCAAACTCTGACCCATGGACCACATTTGGCTCTCAGAGCCATTAAATTTGGCCCCAAGTGGTTTGCACACTTTACATTATGTTTGGAAACAAAAACAAGTAAAGTTCTCCGGGCACCAGTTGGATTTGCTAGTCACCTTTAATACACTCACGACACCTTCAAACAATACATGCAACAGATCTAAGCCCTTGAGGCTTAGACCTTCAAACAATACATGCAACAGATCTACGCTATAGCAGCATAGAGGGTGATATAGCGGCTGGGAACGCGGAGAATCAGCCGCATTCCCAGCCTGTCGGCGCCGAACCTGGACAGGACGGCGGGGACAGGACGATCGGAGCGGGGCTGCGAGGGCACCATCCAGCTTCAGGGGGCTGAGGGATGCCCCGGGTGAGTAAATATCATATTTTTTTTGCTTAAAGGGACACTTAAGTCAAACAAAAAAAATGAGTTTTACTCACCTAGGGCTTCCAATAGGCCCCTGCAGCTGTCCGGTGCCCTCGCCATCTCCCTCCGATCCTCCTGGCCCCGCCGGCAGCTACTTCCTGTTTCGGTGACAGGAGCTGACAGGCTGGGGACGCGAGTGATTCTTCGCATTCCCAGACACATTAGCACCCTCTATGCTGCTATATGGTATATGATATATGCTATAGTAGCATAGATGGCACTATTGTGGCCAGGAACGCGAAGAATCACTCACGTCCCCAGCCTGTCAGCTCCTGTCACCGAAACAGGAAGTGGCTGCCAGCAGGGCCAGGAGGATCGGAGGGAGACGGCGAGGGCACCGGACAGCTGCAGAGGGTTATTGGAAGCCCCAGGTGAGTAAAACTCATTTTTTTTGTTTGACTTAAGTTTCCCTTTAAGTATTCCTTTAAAGGTGACTAGCAATTCCAACTGGTGCCCGGAGAACTTTACTTGTTTTTGTTTGGATATATCCTGTACTGGAGGCACAGTGGACCTTGTACCTGCCGAGTCAGCATCTAGTGCTGATTTATTCCTCTCTTCTTGCAATTACATTATGTTTGGCCCACTCTAGACCACCAGGGAAGCTATATTGGAGGTGAAGCCCTATAACACCAGGGAAGCCATATGGGGGAGGTAGGGGGAAAGCAATAAACAATATGGAACTGTATAGGGGAGGGTGGGGGTCACTAGACACTAGGGAATTGTATAGGGGAGGAAGGAGAACCACTCAACACCCGGAAACTATATAGGCATTGGAGGGGAGCCATTAGACACCAGGGAACTTTATAAGTGAGGAAGGTGGCCAGTAGACATTGAGGTTGGCCCGCGACTTGGTCTCGTGTTCAATTTCAGCCGATTTTGTACTTGAGATTGACACCCAAGACCAATCAAAGCCTCAAGCACCTCTAAGATTCTATGTGACCCAAAAATATGACTGCTTCCACTGCAGAAGGGGATACATGTATTTACTGTGCTTACTGGACTATAAGTCTATAAATTTAGGTCTGACTCACTACTAAATAATAATATAGGGATTGACAAAAAACAGAGAATAGCGCTCGTATCCAAATTTATAATTGATAGTTTATTTATCTATACATAAAAATATATATATATCTAGCCTTTGGAATTAAAACCATATAAGCATAAAGGGTTTCATATGCAAGGTCACTTCAAAAGTACTCCACAATATCCCCTTCTGCATATACTTTCTAAAAAAAATTATTTTAATAAGTGGAACAATATAACTTCATTCATGCCAAACGCACTGTCATGCATACCATGGAGCCACCTGAATCTCTAATAAAAATTCCCCATAAAAAGTTCTCCAATAAAATCCGTATAGATAAGTGTATTGGGTCAATCCTCCTATGTGTTTATAACAGTCCCCTCCGTTATCTCAGAGTGTCTATCCACCTACCGCAAAGGACGCTTTCAATCACTTGTGCGTCCAGTCACTTACGCCTCCTGCAGCTTTTCTAATTTTCACATGCGGGCTCCGGCCGGTAGCCTCGCAAGCAGGACTCCTCTCTCTTTCCGTATCGCTGCTCCCCCGGTATGGCGTCCGTTTGCAAGCTCCTTACAGCTCCGTGCGCTCCGGCTGTACAGCTTTCCGGGTGATTGGCCAGTTGGGAGTGACGTCACTTCCCTTTCCGGGCTCCTGCGTTCCAACCAGCGTTCCAATGCGATTTCCTGCTTTCAAAGCTCCCATATGCAACCATGCACCTTATACTGTACGTGCTTTTGTTGCAGAATGTGGAAACACTGCGTGGATGCTCCTAGAGCCCTTCACATCGACATGTTTCGATAGTATACGACTATCTTCATCAGGATGAGGGATAATATAGGGATTGACTTGTACATTTGTCGGACCTAAATTTCTGACTCAAAGCTGAGGTGTTGGGGGGCACACCTCTCTCTCAACCTTTGCAAAGTGAACTGCAGCAGCCACCATGCTTTATAATCTTCCTACCACTGTCACCTTTTGCTGTGAAAACACTTTGCATAGCTTACTTTTCATATAAGGAGGTTTTAGAGGCATCCATTACCAACCAATGGCTGCAATACTGAGCATACTGAGAGTAATGTGTGATATTGACATTCCTATTTGCACTAATTTGCCCAGTAATAAGTGACACGTATTTTGAAGTTGTGCCGCCTAAAGCCAACCCCACAGTACTATTCAATGGTAGAGGGTTAAGATACTGCCAGAAAGTGAGAGAGAAGAGAAGGAGCGTTAATGGTACTGGTCATGCCGGGACAGCAGAAGGTTAACAGTTCCAATCAAGATAGTGAAAAGTTAAAATGCCATCCAAAATCAGAAAATGAATGTACGAGGCAGAAGCTGCACTTACATGCACAGTAGGAAGCAGTGGTGGCTACAAAATTCCTATCACTCTCAAAGCTCTGGCAATAGCCACCTTATGATGTCACTTCCTGAAGGGAAATGATAATCTTATCTTCTAGAACACTCTATAGTAGAGTTTCCCAACCCAGTCCTCAAAGCACACATGTTTATTCTGCAGCACTTTATAGTCATGTCACTGAATGTCCTCGGAGGTGGTCTCTGCTTTAAAGCATGCTTCCTGCTGTGTGCTCTGCATGATCTAATACCGTTGCTCCTTCTCTGCCTAGTTCTGCCAGTGGATTACAGTATATATGTCTAGCAGCTACATAAAAATAAAACAGTATAAGTGCTGTCCACCTCCTGACCCCAATGCTCCACCCATGGCGCTGGATCTGGATGAATAAAAGTTGTTCTAAAACAGAGAAAATCATCACAATGATTTCACTATGACTCACCGGTCAAGAGAACGCATGGATGGAGCTTAGATTTGATTTGTTGCACCATTTATGGTAATTAACACATTTGGCTTAGAGAAGAGACTCCTATAAGTTAAACATCCCGGCACTTAATGTATAAAGTAATTTACCACGACAATAAAAGCATCATCTGCAGCACTCATCACACTTCTAGTGACATCATGCAGCAACCGGGTGACAACAAAGAATGAACCTGAAATGACAATAAAAATGGATTAACATCCCAGGATATTTAGGCAGCAGCTCATTCACGTAATCTCAGAATTCTTTCAGACATTTTCAGACATCAGGCTCTGCACAATTAATAATTGAAAATGTCAGTTGTCGAAAAATGGTTCTGTCTAATGAATTATTTATATGGCATAATGTAAAAGATAATGTTTTGGTAGGGTGAGAGCTTGCTCTTACTCACAGCAAAAATAGGATCACAACCGGGCTTGGACTGGTAGCTCTGAATGATTGTTTCATATTCATGGAGAGGAGGAAGGGCAAGATGAATCATGTGTAACAATTAAAGGCAGACTGGTACAAGTAGTACTCCAGTCCCAGGCACAAGGTGGTAATAGAATCTGATAAAAGGAAACAGATAAGGAGAGATATAAAGGCTGCTATGCTTAAGGGGCCCATACACTCAGCCGATTTTCTGGCCGACCGATCGATCCCGATCGATCGATTGATTGCAAATCGGTTGGACAATCGACCGATCGATGGCCGATTTCGATCGATTTCAATGGATTTCCATCGAACTGGCAGGGTGGAAAATTTAGGTCGATCTGATGAGATTGCTTATCAGTTTGCATTGGCCTTAATGGAAATCTGATGGCAAAAAAATGCCATCAGATCGAATTTCAATAGATTTCAAACTGAAATCTATTGGAATTCTATCCTGGTAAAAAATGTTCTAAAAACGCATCAGATAGATCATCAGATGCATTTCTTATCTATCTGCTGCCAATCTGACGAGTGTATGGGCACCTTTACTCCTTTAAAGTAGACCTGAATTCTTGCACAGGACAGAAGGAAAACATAGAGAAATGCACCCGCCGGGCGGATCGCTCAGAAACAGCCTTATCAGTCTACAGACAGACTGTACACACGCCGGACTGTCGCTGGAACGCCTACCCAGCGGGAGGTGATGACGGACCCGTCGTTGCCTGCGTGTGTACGAACCTTTAGACACAGAAGTCACACCTCTAGTATGTAGACAAATTAAGCATGTGCATCAGGCAGCTATTCGAGGAGACCATTCAGACTCAAGGGTGGAGACCTTCTAGATTTATCCCATTGGTTGAGCTTCTTAATGGACACCTGAAGTGAGAGAGATATGGAAGCTGCCATTTTTATCAGAATCAGAATCATTTATTTCACCAAGTACAACAGGGGTTGTACCCGGAATTATTTTTGGCACTTACAGAGTTGGTCATGGTACAGTAAATACATACAGTGGGATGCGAAAGTCTGGGCAACCCTGTCAATCGTCACGACCCTCCTGCACAAATCGCCGGCTGCCACGATATGTTTATACCAGTTTCCTGGCTATTCTGCTGAGAATCTGCCTCTAACACTTTTAGCCATAGACCCTGAACTAGCATGCAGCAGATCAGGTGTTTCTGACATTATTATTAGATCTGACCAGATTACCTGCATGCTTGTTTCTGGTGTGGAATCCAGACACTACTGCAGCCAAAGAAATCAGCAGGAGACCAGGCAACTAGTATTGTTTTAGGCTACTTGCACACCAAGACGTTGCGTTAGGTGCTACGTTAAGGTCGCATAACGTGCACCTAACGCAAGGTCTGGTACTCTTCGATGTGGAGATCAGAGTGAGCCGCGTTGTGCAGCTCACTCTGGCGTCCGTGATGCCGTGATGCGTACTCTTGGACGCATGCGGCATCACGTGGTCCCGCCGGCTAATCGCCGCACAGAGCGGCCGCTTCAGGAAGTAAACACTGCACGTCACAACGTGCAGTGAATATTAATTAGCCATGTGCCTGGCCGCTCTCCGCTCCTCCCCAACATTACTGAGCATGTGCAGACAGTCTAACGCGGCTTAAGGCGCTGTAACGCTGTAGTATGCTGCACTTTCAGAAGAACGTGCAGCGTTATATGTAACGCAACGTGGTCAGTGTGAACAACCCACTTGTGTTACATTGCTGTGCGTTGGGGGAGCGTTACAGGCTGCACTAACGTGCGCCCGTAACGTCCCTGTGTGTAAGCAGCCTAAAAGGAAATAAATATGGCAGCCTCCATATTTTTATCACATCAGTTGTCCTTAAAACCAGGGCAAGAGGTGTAGAAGAGTGGTTAACCACTAACTCATGGCACACTGACTGAAGAAACGCGTGGTTTGCCTTATTGCTTAGTACTATCTATTGGGAATCCTGTTTGAATTTTGCAGCTATTGTACAGCTCATTTGGGACTGCAGAATTCATTCAATTAACTCTGTCTTTGGCTTATAGCAACCTCGCACCTTCCTTCAGCTTCGGAGTAGACTCACCCCGCCCCTTGTCAAGATATTATACTTAATATAGATGCTCTGGCATACATTTTTTGATTTCCAAAGCTCTTTATCTTGTGCGCTCACACAGGCTTGTCAGTAGAAACATCTCCATCTACTTATTATCCTCAGTCCACTACCCAGAGAGACGTGTTCATAAAAAAAACTGCTTAATTTTGGTGATCTTCTCTAGGCAGAGGTGTGATGAATGATGTAATTGTGCCTGCATGTTTATACGGCCTTAACTTCATTTATATGGGCTCCAGGCATTCATCCCAGGGCTCACTCTCATTACAGAACAACATCATGTCTGTGTGTGACTTGCAGATAGTTACATCTGGTGCTGTCACAGCTCTGGACAGGCCATTATTTGTATAGACAAATGGCCATACTAATGACAATATGTTAGATTGGCTTCTGTGTCTCTGAGTTCTATGCAATGCATTAATGAGCGAGCAGTAGCTCTACACCTGTTGTGGACAATAAAAATACCAGCAAACCCTGCTGAGATCTGGAGGGATTTGCCGGAACGTTTAATTATACAACAGCTTATACCGTATATACTCGCATATAAGCCGACCTGCGTATAAGCTGAGGTACTCCCATTTCCCTCAGAAATCAGGAAAAAGTGGCTGACTTGCATATAAGCCCCCTCCCCAGTATAGCCTCATCCACAAAAGCCAGATGTTCCCCCAATACAAGTCATCCCCTCTCTCTATAGCCAAATATGCCCCAAGGATGATACAGTTGTGTCTCAAGACGCCACTAGATAGCGTCATTGTAAGGTCCACCGGTGCACGTCAGCGCCGGAATGCCGAGACTCGGGCTGCAGCTCCAACTTCCAGGTCTCGAGAAGCCGCTGACGTCACTGGAACGCAGAAGGATTCTCAGCTCTCATTGGATAGGTGGAGGATGCGTTCTCAGTACGCGCACCACAGATGTAAACAGTAACTCTGATGTTCATGATTGCGCGTCAGCTGATCAACTGACACATTGGATTGCTATTGGTTTGTGTTCAATCCTGCCTTTGTTGATTGGTTAGCTCTTGTATTTAAACCTAGTGAGCGCCCCCAGTCATCGACTGTGATAGTATTAGCTTTGGCTTGTTGCTGGGTAGCACTCACTGTCTCATTGGATTCCTGATGCTGACATTGCCTTGTATCTTGACCACGTTTAACCTTTGTTTGATTCCTGTTGCCTACTACTGCCTTGCATCCTGACCACGCTTTATCTCTGCTGGATTCCTGTTGCCAACCTTGCCTTGTACCTGGACTACGCTTTGCCTTGCTGCCTGGATTAACCTTTGCTTGGACACGGATTTGCATGAACTCTGCCTGGACTGACTTTGGCTTGTCTTGACACTATCTCTGGAAAGTTTCCTGGAATCTCTACCACTAGATTCACTCGTTTGGATAGCCTCATCCACTAGGCCTCAGGTGATTATTATATACATATCCACTGTGCTTACATTGTCTTGCCAAGTATTTAGGTTTTGCCTGGTGAATTAACAACCTGTTAGACTGTATGCTACATCTACCTGCAGGCCAGGGTGTATTGTAGTATTGTGTTAGGTAGGGATTTGCACAGGTGTTATGGGCTGTGCTCTGGGGTCAGTCATATGGGCATACAGTCTGAACTGTGGCAATTGACTAGACAAGCCTGACAGTCATAGATACGAGACACATCGATTGCCACACAAGAAGAATCTCTGATTCTTGCTCCACTCCACAAGTCAGGGGGCACAGGTAGTCTTAAGCAGCGCACTCTACACACCATGTTTCAGGGGATGCGGGGCACGGACACAGCAGGGCGCAAGCTGGCAAGAGATCACTAGTGCAAGATCCTTATGCTCCAATGCCAGTAACAAAATCTGCTCCACCATCCATTCTGCTCCACTAACTCATGTACAAGCCGAGGGGGTAACTTTTCAGCACATTTTTTGTGCAGAAAAATTAGGCTTATACGCAACTATATAAGGTACATCTAAGGTACATCTAAACAGTGCCTGTTGTTGGCCAAGTTTGGTTGGATATACGATAGTAAGCAACATTCTAAAGGCAACCTCCACCCAAGCCAGAACTAATCTTTCAGTCCTAATAAAGTGATGGGCAGATACATTTAAATAAGTTCTGCTCATAGAGAATTCCTACATATTTTCATCAGGTGATTCATTTTTAAGGATCTAATGGTTAAAGCAGACCAATGGATTCCAGCATTCGATACAAAGGTACTTTTATCCATCAAGTAAGAGATTATAACGAGATTAAAAAGGTCACCTGTGTCAACAGCTGTTTCCTGTGTTGCCACGCCTCCTCAGGACACCCAGGATTTTTAAGGCTCTAGTTTGCTGTGATCAGCCATGTGATCATGTCTTCTGATTCCTGCTGTGGCCCAGGGGCGGTGCTGTCTGTGGAAAGAGCAGAGCATCATACATTAACTTCATCTAGTCGCTCGACATGTCCTCACTCCTCTCTTCTTCCCTGTAGCTGCTGTACAGTCTATTTCCAAGTGGCTCCCGCCTCTGCATGTCACGTGACATGAAGAGAGTGGAGTCGCAGGGAGATAGACTGAGAAAGAGAGGAATGAGAACATGTTGCGCCGCTAGATGAAGATAGTGTATTACGCTCAGCTCTTCTGTGCACTTGCCACAGACAGGACGGGGAAGGGGGGAGGAGTCAAATTTAACTGCAATTGGGGGGTTGGAGGGAAAGGGGGGCATGTATAGGTCAAGTTCTCCCCCCATGCTTTGGCCTACAGAGGAAGCTTAAAGGATAACAGAGCCCAAACACAGATGCCCTTTCTGCCCGCTCGTTTAGCTGCAATTGCCCCATGGCCCCGTCTTCTGGTCGGCTGGGTCGGGGGCATTGCGGCTTTCTGCCCAGGCTGTACGCGTACTGATGTATGCGTGCCGGCAGAGGATGCGTGCTACAGCATGCATGCAGCCCAGCCAGAAAGCCCCAATGCTCCCGACCCGGCCGACCAGAAGACGGGGCAATTGCAGCTAAATGAGCGAGCAGAGCCATTTCTCATCTGTGTTTGGGCTCTGGTATCCTTTAAGACATGATCACATAACTACAATCAGCCAGTCAAAAACAAGCAAATTAATCAGGTAGTTGATTCTCTGAGAAATCTCCTCAAGGAGAATTTCTGTAAAATAAATAGGTTATATTCCTAGTAAAGCTATACTGTATACAGGGGCGTAGCAATAGCCATAGCAGTTATAGCAGCTGCTATGGGGCCCTGGAGCAGAGAGGGCACAGATAGTAGTTGATGTGCTCACTATTTACTCTGCTTTCTTTCTCCACCCTCCTTGTCTCAGTGCCCATGGACTATACACAGTTTACATTGCATGGGAATGTAAATTGCACAGTCAACTCATATCCATAGGGTAGCATTGCTCAAGATCTGGTGAACCCATGGAAATGTTGCTATGGGGTCCCATAATCTCTAGCTATGCCACTGCCTGTATAATATAGGGCGTTAACTTTTACATTATGCGTTCTCTGTTTTTCAGTCTACCAGTGTTTCTGTGATATCATCATCATTATTCTTATAATTTATTCATCATCCAGCAATCTGATATCGTTTACAAGGAAATAAATATGGCAGTCTTCATATCCCTCTCAGTTCAGGTGTCCTTTAGCATCGGTCACACACACTGGCAGACTGATCTGGCAGATATCTGTTAGAACATCAGAATGTAGCAATAGTGGAGGTGATCACTGGAGTAAATGTACCATGAAGAGCAGTGCAGTTTCAATGTATAACGTTAACCAGGCTGTCACATGCACATTTGGTTTCTAAAGGTGCCCATACATCTAGCAATTTTATGTCCTGATTCAAAAATCGGTGCTGCAACAAGCACGCCGATCGATGATTCGATTGTTTTCAGGTCAACATTGGTCTAATGTTTCAATTGAACATGCTGGAAAATATCAGGCCAATGTGGTCAATCGGTTGTGCGGTTATAATAGCGAGCGATATCCCAATGACCAACATCCGTGACGGGCCCCGGCCAATGGCTCATCCACCATCACTCCCGTGTGGCACCAGGCGACATGACACACGCGCCATGTGCTATACCTCGGCGGCGTGTATAATCCTATGGGAGAAAAGCGCTTTACAAATGTTATTGTATTGTATTGTTGTATTGTATAATGCAAATGGAGGAGCGAGATTCTGAAGACGGGTGGGCACCGCACGGTGGGCGACACGTATAGATAATGTATAAATGCACACACGGGGGGCACATTTATATACTAGGGGGAACAATTATTATTATTATTTATTGTATTTATAAAGCGCCAACATATTACGCAGCGCTGAACATTAATTTAGGTTACAGACAATATTTAGGGGTGACATACAGCAATATGACAATACAGGAATAATAGAAAACCAGATCACACAGCACAGTATGAGTACAAGGTAATGCTTAGTCAGTCACTGGATTGAGCATGGAGATTAGGCAAGTTAGGTTCACTCAGATGCATAGCATGGGTTCACAGTAATGGAGGTGCATGATCAGGTAGGACACAAAAGGAGGAGGACCCTGCCCAAAGGCTTACAATCTAGAGGGAGAGGTAAGGACACGAACGGTAGGGGACCAGAGTTCAGCTGTAGGTTTAGAGCACTTGTGAGGGGTAGTAGGCCAGAGTGAAAAGGTGAGTTTTGAGGGCTTTCTTGAAAATGTTGAAGGAGGGGGCTGCCCTAATGGGTGGAGGTAGGGAGTTCCATAGTGTTGGAGCAGCTCTTGAGAAGTCCTGGAGGCGTGCATGGGACTGGGTGATGCGGGGGGCGGTTAGGCGAAGTTCATTGGAAGAGCGGAGTGAGCTGCTAGGTGTGTACCTCTGAGTAAGATCGGAAATGTAGGTTGGACAGGTTTTGTGGACAGATTTGTAGGTCAGACACAGTATCTTGAATTTGATTCTGGACTGGATAGGAAGCCAGTGGAGGGATTCTAGGAGGGGATCTGCCGTGGTGGAGCGATGGGAGCAGTGGATAATTCTGGCTGCCGCATTCATGATGGACTACAGTGGGGCTGTTCGGGTCATAGGGAGACCAGACAGCAGGGCATTGCAGTAGTCAAGGAGGGAAATTATGAGGGCATGGATGAGGAGTTTGGTGGTGGCAGAGGTCAGGAAAGGGCGAATCTTACAGATGTTATGAAGGTGGAAGTTGCAGGACTTTGTGAGGATTTGGATGTGGGAAGTGAAGGAGAGTGCGGAGTCCAGGGTGACACCCAGACAACGGGCTTGAGAGGTAGGGCGAATGGTAGTGTGGTTAACAGTGACATGCACATCTGGGAGGTTCGTGGATGGCCGAGGTGGGAAGATCATAAACTCCGTTTTGTCTAGATTTAGTTTCAGGAACCTAGCGGACATCCAGGAGGAGATGGCTGATAGGCAGGAGGAGACCTTGTCCATGGTAGTGGTGGATATGTCAGGGGTGTGGAGGTAGATCTGGGTGTCATCTGCATACAGATGATAGTTAAAACCCATGGAGGAGATAACCTTGCCAATGGAGGATGTGTATAGGGTGAACAGTAGGGGGCCAAGGACCGAACCTTGGGGGACTCCCACCGAGAGGTGGTTGGGGGTGGACGAGGACTCATTGAAGGCAGTCGTGAAGGAGCGGTTGGAGAGATAGGATGAAAGCCAGGACAGGGCGAGATCGTGAATGCCCAAGGACTGGAGGGACTGGAGGAGTAGGGGATGATCTACTGTGTCAAAAGCTGCTGAAAGGTCAAGGAGGAGGAGAATGGAGTATTTACCTTCAGCTTTAGCTAAGGCAAGGTCATTGACCACTTTGGTGAGAGCAGTTTCGGTTGAGTGGGCAGGCCGAAATCCAGATTGCAGTGGGTCTAGGATTGAGTTGGCATTGAGGTACTGGGTCAGGCGTTTGTGAACCAGACGCTCCAGGAGTTTTGAGGCGAAGGGGAGGAGGGAGATAGGATGGTAGTTGGAGGGTAGCGAGGGGTCGAGGGAGGGTTTCTTGAGCAGGGGTAGTACAGTGGCCTGCTTGAAGTCTGAGGGGAAGGTGCCTGTGGATAGGGAGAGGTTGAACAGGGTGGTGAGGACTGGGGCCAATTCCGTGAAGTGAGGCTGGAGTAAATCAGAAGGGATGGGGTCAAGGGGCGAAGTAGTGGTATGGGAAGTCTGCAGTAGGTGGTTGACTTCCTCGGTGGTAGTAGGAGTGAAGGTTGTGAGGGGAGGATAGGGTGGAGGAGGAGCTGGTTGGGAGGGGGTGGGAGGTGAAGATTGGATATTTCTTGGCAGATGGAGACAATTTTGTTGGTGAAGTGGGTGGCTAAATCTGTGGCAGAGAGGGAGGAAACTGAGGGTGGGGGGGGGTTTAAGCAGGGAGTTGAAAGTGGCAAAAAGACGCCGGGGATTGGAAGCTTGTGCTCCGATGAGCTTGGTAAAGTATTCCTGCTTTGCATGAGCAAGGGCAGTGTGGAACTGCAGCAGGTTGGTCTTGTACTGTAGGAAATCCTGGTTAAGTCTAGTTTTTCTCCATTTCCGTTCAGTGGTGCGTGTTTTCCTCTGGAGGTTGCGAGTATGGGTAGTGCGCCAGGGCTGGGGGTTAGGGGGTCGGTGGCGGCGAAATATTGGTGGAGCAGCTTTCTCTAGGGCTGATGAGAGAGTTTGGCGATACTGAGCTGCAGCAAGATTAGGACAGGTTAGGGTGGGGAGAGTGGAGGAGAGGGCATGGAGGGGGTCAGCAAGGACACTAGGGTTGAGCTTGCGTAAGTCTCGCTGCCATCGACCAGGTGGGTGGGTGGGTAATTTGGAGGTGCTTTCCGTGAGGAGGTTGAAGGTGAGAAGGTGATGGTCTGAGGGTGGAAAGGGTGCGATGTCAAGGTCTGCAATGGTGGTGGATTTAGTGAATATAAGGTCGAGAGTATGACCTGCAGTGTGAGTGGGGGTGTTGGCGTGTTGTACTAGTCCAAGTGAGTTGGCAATGGTGAGTAGCCGGGTCACAGCGGAGCTCTGGGCTTCATCGATGGGAATATTGAAATCCCCAAGGATGATGGTGGGGAGGTCAGAATCAAAATCGCATTTATCATTCAACTTATGGTGACAACAACATACCCCACACAAAGACTATAATTTTACAATAGTCTGGCTACATAGATTCATTAGCAAAGTTCTGCACCTAAATATGTAACGTTAATCTTACAATCATTAGAAAAAAAGGCTCCTCATAATCAAAGTTGGCCAGCGCAATGCCTCATCATGGGACAGACCAAATGATTTGCATACCTCTGCCTCCTTTTGACTGTATTAAGCCTGGCAGCCTTTCCATCTCACAGGCCACGCCTCCTCTGCCCTCAGACAGCCCATCCCAGGACTCAAGTCGGGTATGGACAATGGACAAGGCGGGGAGCCATGATATACAGGCGGCGGGGAGCCGCAGAGAGTGGCAGCATTAATGTAAACAGCCATCTAGCGACAATCTGTGTGTCGCTAGCGTGACGGTTTTAATAAGGGGGACAGCAGAGCATGGGGGGGGAGGGTGGCTGGGGGCACACTATAAGGACACAGAGGCTGGTGATAGTATGCAGAATGTGCCTCTTTGTCCTATATGAATTGCAGAAACCCACCTTTGGCTCTCTTTAGGGCCCATTTCCATTATCGCGAATCTGCATGCGTTTTCTGCATACAGATTCGCATAACCAATACAAGTTAATTAGCCTGTTTCCCCTTGTCAGGATAACAGCGTGTTTTTTTGTACAGGAAATATCTGCACAGCAGAGCCATTAGAATTCGCACACCGCCTTTTGCATGCAATGCAATTCATAGGAAATTCGCATGCGTTTTCGCTATGCGAATTTTCCATGCGAATTTTCCATGCACATTTGCGTGCATTTTCACATAAAATGTAACGGCCGTTTCGACTAGTGCGGTGCGATTTCTATGTGGAAAAAGCATAAACGAATTCACATGTGCATGCAAATGGGTATGCAAATTCGCATGCCGGGGATTTTGTTGTGTTCGTCGCTCATCCCGATATCGCTCGCCATTACCGCCGCACCCTTCGACCACGACGGCCCGACATCTTGCAGCATGTCCGATTGATACATGCAGCCAATTTCGGCCAGAAAATGGGCACATCGCCAATCGGGCACGCTCTTGGTCGCAAAGATTTTCATCCGTTTTGATAATAATTATCGAATCGGATGGTTGATCTGCCGCCAAGTAGACTAGTACATGGCCACCCTTAGGCCTTGTTCACATTACAAATTGCCAGCGCTATCCCAAGTGCTGAGCGATTTGGATAGTGATTTTAAAAGCGCTTTTCCCTGCGCTTTGCACTTACAAAAGCGCTTTTGTAAGTGCTTTTCTAAGCGCTTTTGATGAGCAATTAATTTTGACTCTTCCTAACGTCAGTCAAGAAGTGAACTCTTGTATCCGGAAATGAATAAATACAATGTATTTATTCATTAAAGCGCTCGGGAAATCGCAATTTCCCTATACTTTCTATTGAACACAAATGCTCTGAAAATGGAACAGGAGCCGCGTTTGCGATTAAGTAGAAAACGGTGCGCTCAAGTATGAACACTCCCATAGGAAATCATTGCACAAGCGCTTTTATAACGATTTGCAAAATCGCCGGCGCTTAAAAAAACATAAAAGTTCATTGGACTTGATTCACCATACCATGATAATTGATATCACGGTCGCCCAATCGCAAATTTTTGCACGCAATCACAAATTTTCACACCAAAATCGTTATGCGCGTTATGACGCACGCAAAACGCTAGTGTGACTGTGATATCAGTTATCACAGTTTAGTGAATCAGGCCATAGTGTGAACAAGCCCTTACACAGCAGAATTCATGTGATTTCTACAAGCCCTGCGCCTCTCTTCTGAGTCACGGCTGAAGATCTATAAACCTCATTGTTTCACAGGGTTTGGCACACACAGGCTATTGTGCCCACACAAACATGGGCTGGTAAGATGAACGGTATATGCCAGGGAAACTTGCAAATCTCAGTCCAGAGCTAAGAACCTATGGCATTGCCCTGTGTTAATCTTAAATTAGCACTGCTTATGCTTACAGTATATTTTACATGTGAGAATAGCAATGTGAAGGCAGTGTATAATTACTAGTCATTTTGCAACTCCATAGTACTTATTCTGCATAGACTATAAAGCTGTCAGTCAGATAATAAAGTTTGGCATGCAGAGGTGTATCACATATAGCCGGGAGATATTGGCCGCACAAGCGGGAGAGCCTGTCAGACAGGAGCGGCCCTTTCTAAGCTCCATTTATTGAAGTCTCAGCGCTCTGTGTGACAACTGTTTGTAAATGCCTGACTACCACAAGCAAAAGTCCCAATAATTGCCAGTAATAACTATGTTCAACGGTATAACAGACAGGCCCATTCTTTTGCCATTGTATTTATTAAATGTTGAATGGTAATTGGCTAATTATATTTAGGAACAATGTAAGCAGAAAGCTATTCTTTTTGTGTGTCACAATCTGCATTTCCAAATTCCAAAAGTTTGGTGCTTTTTATCTAATATACACATATATATTGATCAGATGAAAAAGTAAAACTGTCTGCCTGGTGGCCTGGGTGTGTTGGGTGCAGCGCTGCAGGGACATCGACTTTCCCCGACGGGTCCAGGTCTGTCTTGGCATGGAGTGGTCTGGGTCTCTCCTGGCATCCTCAGCACCACCAGGTTGGTCTTAGGTAAGTGTTTGGGGGACCATGGGGGGTGTTGGGGTCTTTCAGACATGTCTGGATTTCCTTGGGTTCAGGATGGCCTGGGTTTGTCGGGTACCTGGTGCCACAAAAAGGCTGAGTTGCTCTTGGAAAGAAGTATGGGGGGGGGGGTGTCTCAGGGTGGTCCCCAGTGGGTGTTGGTCTCCCCCGACATGTCGGGGTCTCTCTTGGTCTGGGACGGCTCAGGTGTGTTGGGTGGGGTTTGGCTTGGCACCATGGGGGTCACCGGGGCAGTTTAAAGGACTACTGTAGGGGGGTAGGGGAAAAAAGAGTTGAACTTACCCGGGGCTTCTAATAGTCCCCCGCAGATGTCCTGTGCCCGCTCAGCCACTCACCGATGCTCCAGTCCCCGCCTCTGGTTCATTCTGGAATTTCTGACTTCAAAGTCGGAAAACCACTGGGCCTGCATGCCCGTGTCCTCGCTCCCACTGATGTCTTCAGGAGCGTACTGGGCAGGGCCAGTAAGGTCTGCACCTGGGTAATGCACTCCTGGTGACGTCAGCAAGGGAGCGGGCGTGCGGGCGAAGTGGCTTTCCCACTTTAAAGTCGGAAATTCCAGAAGTGAACCAGAGGCAGGGACCGGAGCATCGGTGAGTGGCTGCGCGGGTACAGAATGTCTGTGGGGGACCATTAGAAGCCCCGGGTAAGTTCTAATCTTTTTTTTCCCCTATCCCCTACAGTACTCCTTTAAGGCATGTGCTTGACTCCCTTGGTGTCGGACTTCAGTAGTTAGGCTTGGATGTTTGAAAGATGGGTGGGGAGATCTTTTTTATTTTATTTTTTGCTTTGTCATTTGGTTTTATTTTGTCATTTGGTAATATCCTCTGCAGGCCCGGCCCTAGACTTTTTGCCGCCTGAAGCGAACTGTAAAGAAATTGCCGCCCCCCCCCCAAAGCCGTGGGTGTAAGGGGCTGCCGAGCTGGAGGGGATAGCGGGCAGGAAGGGGGTATTGGGCCTAGCGGTGGGGAGGGGGGTCGGACCCCCCCTTCCTCGCTTGGGTCCCCCGTCCTCCGCTCCCCTCCAGCTTTAAAGAGTGAAGTTGCTGCAGCTGTTGTAAGAGGCGCGGGCGGGGATCACTCACCTTTTCCGCGTTCCAACGTGCGCGTTCCACTGACGTCACTTCCTGTAACGCCGTCCACTTACAATACAGTGGGCAGCGTAGCAAGAAGTGACGTCAATGGAGCGCACACTGGAGCGCGGAAGAGGTGAGTGATCACCGCCCGTGCCTCTTACAATAGCGGCGGCAACTTAACTTTTTAAAGCTGGAGGGGAGCGGAGGACAGGGGACCCAGCAGGCCCGGCCCTAGACTTTTTGCCGCCTGAGGCGATCGTCAAAAAAATCGCCGCCCCTCCCCCCCGTGTGTGTGGGGGGCCGCCCGAGCTGGAGGGGATAGCGGGCAGGAAGGGGGTATTGGGCCTAGCGGCGGGGAGGGGGGTCGGACCCCCCCCCTCCCTCGCCTGGGTCCCCCGTCCTCCGCTCCCCTCCAGCTTTAAAAGTGACGTCCCTGGCTGCAGCTAGCTACATTGTAAGAGGCAACGGGCGGGGATCACTCACCTCTTCCTCGTTCCAGCCCGAGCCTGCGCTCCACTGACGTCACTTCCTGCTACGCCGCAGGAAGTGACGTCAGTGGAGCGCAGGCTCGGGCTGGAACGAGGAAGAGGTGAGTGATCCCCGCCCGTTGCCTCTTACAATGTAGCTAGCTGCATCCAGCGACGTCACTTTTAAAGCTGGAGGGGAGCGGAGGACGGGGGACCCAGGCGAGGGAGGGGGGGGTCCGACCCCCCTCCCAGCCGCTAGGCTCAATACCCCCTTCCTGCCCGCTATCCCCTCCAGCTCGGGCGGCCCCCCACACACACGGACGGGCGGGTGCTGCCCCCCCAGAAGTGCCGCCTGAGGCAAAAGTTTCACCACGCCTCATGGGCGGGCCGGCCCTGGGACCCAGGTGAGGGTCCCAATACCCCCTTCCTGCCCGCTATCCCCTCCAGCTCGGGCAGCCCCCACACCCACGGACGGGCGGGTGCCGCAACCCCCAGAAATGCCGCCTGAGGCAAAAGTTTCACCCCGCCTCATGGGCGGACCGGCCCTGATCCTCTGTACAGCGCTGCGGAAGATGTCAGTGCTATATAAATACTAAATAACAATAATAATAACCTAGCTCCAACTTCTCCCAAGTTTTCAAAATCTACCTGTACCTAAAATAAATTTTAAAACAGGCATATCAGGAACACAATGAAATGGTAATGCAGGCAAATTAATTATCAGGTTTTACGATCTAGATCATAAATAAGTAACAGAGTATAAAGCAAAAACACATGAGCCACTACTCAAAAAGTAAAACATTAATTTATACCAATGACTAATATACTTTGAATATTAAAGGGGATAAATTTTGACATGCAAACTCAAAGGCAAATAATTCATAATCCCTAAGAGGAGGTATTCAGGGCAAATGGAGATGCTTTGGCCTACGGACTGAAGTACATAATGCATACAAGATTAATGCCGTCATACTGGAGATATATGAATTATTTACTTTGTCAGTTAAAGCAGCTTAAAACTGGGTTGCCTAGCAATAAAGCTTCAATCAGAACGGTATAATAGTAAGTATAGGTAATACTAAATGTAACATTTAGCATTAAAGTGAATCTGAAGCGAAAAAATAAACATGATATGAGTTGTATGTGTAGTACGGATAATAGAACATTAGTAGCAAAGAAAAGAGTCTCATATTTTTATTTTCAGTTATATTTCTTTTTTTTATAACATTGCATCATTCTTTAATATTTGCAGTTTACAAATTACACTCTGTATTTTAAATGATGAAACAGAGCAGAGCTAATGACCCTTTAAACTTCCTGGCAGTAAAACCTTAAACAGACAAGAAACAGAGAGAGACAGGTTGAGATAAGTGCTTCAGAAAACAGCACTGTAGCCGACCCAGGTTGAGTCAAAGAGCTCAGAGAAGCACTTTTGCATAGATAACTGAAGTTTCTTAACTCTTCATGTACTGGAAATAATATGAGAGACTCATATCTGTGTTACTAATGTTCTATTTCTTAGCTGTACTACACATACAAATCATTATATCATGAGCTTATTTTCACTTCAGATTCCCTTTAATGTCATGTGCAAAGTCATATCATAAGTATCAGGGAGCAGTAAAAAAGGGCGCATATGGCTAATGGACAAAAAGAGCGCCGCCATACACTGCAATGCAAAATATCGGCTATTGGGCGCCCGACAGGAAATTTGGGCACCCGAGAAATAGCGGTTGCAGGGATCGTGTTAAAAGTTACGTTTACAGAAAAAGCTTTATTAAAAATATTGTTTACAAATTCGTTTTGACTTTGTGTTTTACTTATTTTTTCGTTTTTAAATTTCGCTTATAGGAGGTTTTACTTATTTTTTGTTTTTAAATTTCGCTTATAGGAGGTTTTACTTATTTTTCGTTTTTAAATTTCGCTTTCAGGACTGTAATAAGTAAATTTTCGTTTACACTTATTTTATCATTTTAAAATTCATTTTCATACGTATAATGCTTAAATATCGTTTTCAACGTTACCCTATTAGAAATACATCGCTTTTGGTATTAACTTTGTTTTTTAGACTTGTAATGTGTTGATTATAGTTTTCAGATTTTTTTAACTTTCTAATATATTGCTTTTAATATTACCGTTATTTTAAGATTTTTAATGCGTATGTGATTGTAAGGCTATTTATTCTAATATATATATATATATATATATATATATATATATATATATATATATATATATATATATATATATATATACCCTTTTCTATTTATAATATTATTAATGTGTATGTGATTTTAAGGATATTTATTTTATTACAAATATATAAATTATTCTATTCATGTTATTTATAGTGAAGTATTTTAAGGATTAAATATATTATTGTTTATATGTGTGTACGGGTGTTTGTGCAGTGGGGATGGCTAGGGTTAGGCACCACCAGGGGGATGGTTAGGGTTAGGCACCACCAGGGGGATGGTTAGGTTTAGGCACCACCAGGTGGGTGGTTAGGGCTAGGCACCACCAGGGAGGTCTTAGGGTTAGGCACTACCAGGGAGGTGGTTAGGGTTAGGCACCACCAGGGGGATGGCAAGGGTTAGGCACCACCAAGAGGGTGGTTAGGGTTAGGCACCACCACGGGGGTCTTAGGGTTAGGCACCACCAGGGGGGTCTTAGGGTTAGGCACCACCCTCTTGGTGGTTAGGGTTAGGCACCACCAGGGGTTTTTAGGGTTAGGCAACACCAGGGAGTAGTTAGGGTTAGGCACCACCAGGGTGGTCTAAGGGTTAGGGATAGGTACAGGGAGGGTTCTGTGTGAGAGTAGAATTAGGTATAGTTACAGTACAATATTTGTAATAAATTACAAATTAATAGATACAATATTTGTAATAGATTACAAATTAATAGATAGACAATTTATTAAATTATGTAAATTTACTCAAGGGGGGGGGGGTCTAGGGGTTAGGGATAGGGAGAGACCCATGTGAGCCTACAGTTAGGTATAATTGCAGTAAAATACCTGTAAAATCTACCATTGTATTACTATGCTTAATAGAAGTGTAAATATCATTTTTTTTGTTATAGGCGCTATTTGACATTTCATTTCCGAATTCGTTTTTTTGTTATAGACAGTATTTTGCCGTTTCATTTATTCAACCTACTTACCACTAGATTTTTGTTTATAAGCTATAAACGAAAAATATTGTTTTACATTACAACATATAATTTCGGCTATATCCTGCGCCCTTTTTTGATGCACACTAAGGCCTCAATTCACGAAGCATTATCAAACGTTTATCAAACACTTTATCAAACGTTTGATAATTTACCTCATGGGTAAAATCTAATTTTAAATTCACTAATGTGTTATATATTTATCGAATGTTTTACCAATAAAACGTTCAACAAATATATAACACCTTAGTGAGATTTTACCCATGAGGTAAATTATCAAACGTTTGATAAAGTGTTTGATAAACGTTTGATAATGCTCCGTGAATTGAGGCCAAAGTATCATAAGTACATATCTAGTTTTCTTGAAATTATTATTATTGATTTATAAAGTGCAAACATATTCTGTGGCACTGTTCAAAGAATACTGATCTTACTGTGAACTGATGACAGTGAAATTCTTGTAATGGTATTTCTGACTGTCAAAAGGGCAATGGAAATATAATAATTGAAATAACAGATAGATCAGTACATGAAAGACGCCTAGAATAATTGACTTTGTTCAGTACAAGCCTGGATAAGGCCATTACTTGAATTAATCATTTTAATTGAGTGACATTAGAAGAGCTGGTGTATGACATGCTGTTAGTGCAAGAATAATAAATAAGATCACTGAATAATACTCAGGCCTGGCAGAGACAGTTAAAGGCTGCTGGATACACAATGATGATCTGGTAGCCTTCAAAGCATTCCAGCCTGTAAGCAGGGCCGGTTCAGCGTTCGATGGGGTCCTGGGGCAGAGGTAACATGGGCCCTCCCAGCACATTCAGCCACTAGGGTATCTGAACTGGGTGCTGTCCACCTATCGACTCCCTTAAAGAATACCCGAGGTGACATGTGACATGATGAGATAGACATGGGTATGTACAGTGCCTAGCACACAAATAAGTAGGCTGCATTCATTTTTTTTCCTTTCTGTGCCTAAAAGAGTTAAATATCAGGTATGTAAGTGGCTGACTCAGTCCTGACTCAGACAGGAAGCGACGACAGTGTGACCCTCACTGATAAGAAATTCCAACTATAAAACACTTTCCTAGCAGAAAATGGCTTCTGAGAGCAGGAAAGAAATAAAAAGGGTCAATAGTTCATAGATTTTAGCTCTGGCATAGTTCAATGAATGAATGTGTCACTGAGCAAAAACAATAAAACAGTTAAAACTTAAAGAGACTCCGTAACAAAAATTGCATCCTGTTTTTTATCATCCTACAAGTTCTAAAAGCTATTCTAATGTGTTCTGGCTTACTGCAGCACTTTCTGCTATCACAGTCTCTGTAATAAATCAATGTCTCTTTCCCCTGTCAGACTTGTCGGCCTGTGTCTGGAAGGCTGCCAAGTTCTTCAGTGTTGTGGTTCTACTATGAACTCCCCCTTCCAGGCCCCTCTATGCACGCGAGGGATGCTCAAATTCGGATTCGGGAGATACCCGGATAGTTGCTATCCGGATATCTCCCAGTAAACATGAGCGGGCTGGGCGTGGGGGTCAAGCTTACCTATCTGACGTCTTCTTCGGTCAGTCCCTCGGCGCCTCCCACGATGCGGTCCACGCGCATCACGTGACTACAAACATTTCCTCCTTCAACCCGGAAGGAGGAAGTGTTTGTAGTCATGTGACCGCCGCGTGGATCGCATCGTGGGAGGCGCCAAGGGACGGACCGAAGAAGACGTCAGATAGGTAAGCTTGACCCCCACGCCCAGCCCACACATGTTTACTGGGAGATATCCGGATAGCAACTATCCGGGTATCTCCCGAATACGAATTTGAGCATCCCTGATGCACGCTGCCTGTGTGTTATTTAGGATTAGAGCAGCTTCTCTCTTCTCTCTTATCTTTTACAAGCTGGATAAATCGTTCTCTGAGCTGGCTGGGCTTTCACATACTGAAGAATTACAGACAAGGGCAAAGCTGTTTGCAGGAAGAAAAGAGCAGCCTGAAACTTCAGTGCAAGAGAGATGCAGGGGGAAAGAAACACACAAATGATCTCTTGAGATTCAAAAGGAAGGCTGCATACAGCCTGCTTGTGTATGGATGTATTTTCTATGTGTGGACATACTGTACATCAACCTACTTCCTGTCTTGGTGGCCATTTTGTTTGTTTATAAACAAACTTTTTAAAACTGTTTTTAACCACTTTTAATGCGGCGAGGAGCGGCGAAATTGTGTCAGAGGGTAATAGGAGATGTCCCCTAACGCACTGGTATGTTTACTTTTGTGCGATTTTAACAATACAGATTCTCTTTAAAAAGTAGATTTAAACATAAAATAAAGCTGTGGAATATCTTAAAAAATCATTTTTAGGAGAAGGAAGATAGATACAATTGTTTATTTAATTCGTTTATTTTCACCTCAGGTGTCCTTTAAAGGGAACCTTAACTGGCGGGGAAAAAATAATTCACTTACCTGGGGGCTTTCCCAAGCCTCCTGCAGCCGTCCTGTGCCCGCGCCGGTCCTTCGGTGCCCTCCGGTCTCCCTCCGCCGCTAAGTTTCGTTTTCGGACGACTGCCAGTCGTCCTCGGGCAAAGCGTCATCTTCTTCCGGATTCCCCGTCGTAAAGAGCCGTAAAGCGTGTCCGCATGACGCGTTTGGCGTCATGCGGACGCGCTTTACGGCTCTTTACGACGGGGAATGCAGAAAAAGATGACGCTTTGCCCGAAAACGAAACTTAGTGGCGGAGGGAGACCGGAGGGCACCGAAGGACCGGCGCGGGCACAGGACGGCTGCAGGAGGCTTGGGAAAGCCCCCAGGTAAGTGAATTATTTTTTCCCCGCCAGTTAAGGTTCCCTTTAACTCTCATGTGCTCCCCAGAGCCCCTGTCCCGCGCATTGCTCCTTGTCTTCTTCCCACTGTCTGCCTCTTGTGATCTGGTGCATGTTATGCGTAAGCGGATGAAGACAGTGAGTAGGAAGGTACGGAACAGCGTGCCGGCCGCTGGAACATGTGAGATACAATGCTGCTATTGTGAAGGGGCCCCGGGGAGCACATAAGGGTTAGAGGGGAGGTCAGGGGGCCCAGGAGGGCAACAAGAGGCGGCTCCCCTCCCCAAATGTCCCCCTCCTAGATGCGCAGTGCCGCTTCACTCGCCTACTCTCAGTGTTCCAGGAACGGGACCTCTATCTGGCATCTGCCGGTCCAGCATCCAGTATCCATGGCTACAGCGGTGCCTTGTGACCTGTTATATGCTGCCAGGTCACATGAGGTGCTGCTGTAGTCAGAGAAGAAGCAGGCCTTCACGTGTGGTTGGTGATCCTATTGCTAATCTGTGAGAGTGGGTGGGTGATGCAGCGCCAGCGCAGAACATACCGTGCACCTTGTGATCAGCAGGGAAGAGATGCTGTCTTGGAGAAAGCAGAGGGAGGTAAACGTAGTGCCAGTGTGCTGTGCACACACATTGGGATGGTGTACTCACAATGCATTGCTCATATGCTCACTCCAGCTCGAATAATAGCAAATACCTTCTGCTTTAAAAAGGCAGATTTATGTTTTTACTATGAGCGAGAGAGTGAAAAAGGATGAAGTGTGATACCTGATACTGTTATATTATAGGAAAGGAATAGCAACTGCTAAATGAGATCCAGCCTGGCGAACTGCTTTTTCTTCATCTAAGGTTAGGCAATGTGTTTGAGGCTTGTTTTGACCAACCTAATTTGATAGTAAATAGTTGGAACTGCCAACTAAAATCTGATCCTCAGTTCAAAAATGTGGGCCAAGACACTGTCTACATGGAGGTTGTATGTTCTTTGTATATTTGCATAAGACCCTTCATGGTCATCGTTTTTTTGGTAAGATTTGATAGGAGTAGCATCAAAAGACCCCTAGTCTTTCTCCAGGTCATAGGCAATTGCCTCAGTTTCCTTGTGGATGATGCGTTGCATGGATTTTCTCAGGGTACTCCGGTTTCCATCAACATCCCAAAACCATACTAGTAGGCCAACTGGTTACTGCACTCCTAAAAACTGGCCCATAGCTGGTTCTTCTGTTACAGGTCCTGATATTTTAGGCAGTCAAGGCGTAGTGTGCATGTGCAGTAGCATGGAGTTGCTTGCGCATATGTGGCTTCAGGCTTACTGCACAGGCGTGGCCATACTCAGGAAAGCATAGTACGGCCACACTCCCATCAGCGCAGCTCTGATCAGACTTACAAAAAGTCCTTGTTGGAAAACTTTGGGGAGGTCCATGAGGGGCATTGGGAGACTGGAAGCTTTGCTTTTCTTTAGTTAAATATTTCCTTTTGATCCATACATTACTCCATTTTCTATCGATCAACTTAATTAGGTGATCGACTACAGTTGAAAGTAGACTAGTGGCCTAACCAGTACACACAAGATCCTATGTGACTCTCCATGAATATTGGATCTGATCGATGTGCCTCCATGATCTGAAACCAAAAATTGATTATGTGTCGATCTAAATCATGTTAGTAATCCATCCTGCCTGACTGAGTAAATTGGTCATTTCAAACAGATATAGGCCAATTTCCATCAATCAAGCAGAATTTATTACATAATTTATTTTGCCCAGTTCCAATAAATTGATTGAATCGAACAGTTGATCGTACAGGAAACTCAAGTAATGTATAGGCACCATTAAACTATAACAGGTACACTTGAGTATGAAAATAGTAGGGATTACATTGTGAGCTCCGCTGAGGGAGAGTTAGCGACATGACTATGGGAGATGTCAGCGCTATACAAATACACAATATTAATAATTTCATTGTGTAGCTAATTTTGCTGAAAGATGATACCTATTGGGTAGCTAAACTTTAAACTGGCACATATGGTGGCAGGGCCAGATTTCTGGAAAGGCCACAAAGGCCCAGGCCTTGAGCAGCTGCAGCCCCAGGGGGGCACCTGGACCTCAAATAGGGGTGACTACATATGAAAGAGAAGGCTGCAAATAGCGAGCAACACATGAAAAGGGGAACATGGATGCGACGCATGAAAGAGGGGGGTACATGGGAAATGGGAGAAGCTCTGCCTCACATGGAAGAGGAGCCCTAACATACTTGGCCCAGGGGTGGAAAATAAATCCTGCCTTGCACAGTGGGCCTAATTTTACTGAGGATGTTTAAATCATAACAGACCGTAGCAGGTGTTCCGAAAGGTTAGTAAATTAGTTTATATGGAAGAACTTTCATGACACAACACCCCAGACTAATAAATGTAATAATCAGACATGACGTTTTTGAACCCATAATTATATTGTTACACGGTGATTAAACAATGTTTTTAATTTCAACCTTTTTTCTATTTTTACCAGCAGTATGCTATAATTTAAATAATTTATTATCCCTGGTTTATGGAAGTATCTTCTTTACCGTACTTACTTTGATCCCCTTCTTCTGCTAGGTGTAGAACAGGGGTGGCCAAACTATTTAGGCCAAGAGCCATATTGCCATTCTTGAGGGTGCTAGGGGGCCGAACTAGCGAAATTAAACACAATTTTTGCTTATAGCCATTAGGTAAATTAGGCCTGTGACATTTTTCTGAAACATTTCCATGGGAAATAACCCATAAACCGTGTGCAGTTAGCACAGTGGCAGCTGCTAACCAGTGCCTGCGACTGTTGCTGGCACAGTGGCAGATGCTAATCAGTGCATGTAACTGCTGCTGGCCCTTGCATATGGCACTGCAGCTACGCCCTGTGGGCCGCATGGAATTAACAACTATAGAGAGCTTTGGGGGCAACCTGAAATTGCTCAAAGGGCCACATTTTGCCCCCAGGCCATTTTTTGGATGTGCCTGGTGTAGAGGATAAAGAGGTATAGAGCGTCCATCATGCTTTAAGGTCCTGCTAGAAGGTTCTGTCTGTGCCCTAAACTCCTGCCTATTTCTTTCAGAGCTTCCAGTACATTTTCCATCCACTCCCCTCCAGGCTTTCCTTCAGGTCATTCTTCACTATTCCTTGCTTGAAACACTTTCTTAGAACACCTTCTCCTGTTCTCATCAAATGGTTAAACCTCCTTAATGGCGCCTACTATATTTCTTTTGCAGGGTCCACCTTCAATTTGAACCATATTAGCTTGTTCTGAATCATCTGTCCCTGATTTTTGAAAACTTCTTGTAGGGCCTTGTACACATGGGCCAATATTTGCTCCAGACAGAGCAGGGACAAGGTCCTCCAGCACCCAAGGCTGAGACACCAAAGTGCGCCCCTCCATCCCTCCCACCCCAGCCGTCACACACTGATTGCTATTAGACTAAGAGGACCACAGGGCCCACAACCTCCCCAACATCTTAATATCTAGTTCTCTGGCCTGCAGTCACTGCTATGTATCCCCTTTTCTTATTTATTTCTGCTTCATACACAATTAGGAATGACAGCTGAATGAATTGTGCGCCCCCTCCTACACTGCACCCTGAGGCTGGAGCCTCTCCAGCCTATGCCTCGGCCCGGCCCTGGCTCCAGATCAACAAAGGGTCTAATCAAAATGCTCGAATCTCGTTGAACTGGAGTTAATTTCTTTGATCACTATAGTTTAAAACTTGGCAGCCAGCATAAAGGCTTTAGGATGAACTCTGGATCTGGTAGATAGTAGGTGGCCAACATTGGAGGACCTTAGAAAGAAGTTTGGGGGTGAGTAGGGGGTATAAATTGAAGACATAACAACAAAAGTTGTTTAGGTGATACCTTTAATGACTAACTGTACAAGATTTCTTTGCAAGCTTTTTGAAACTTTTAGTTTCCTCTTCAGGCATGTTTCAGAACTGGCTCAGACCCAGTATGGCATGGTATGGTTCTGATACATTTCTGTATAATGCCTGAAGAAGAAACTTAAAGTTTTGAAAGCTTGCAAAGAAATATGGTACAGTTAGTCATTAAAAATATTACCTAAGCTACTTTTGTCATTATGTCTTTAGATTCTCTCCATGACTTATACCTGCCCACACACAGTTAGGGGTGATAAACTCACATACTTACAGTTAAGATCATATGTTCTCTCACAAGTATGCAACATAACAATTCTAGCATCACAGACTGAATTTGATAAGCTGATAGGACTGGGGTGAGCACCCAGAACATTGTCAGAATTACATAGAGGTCTACAAGATATAGAACTAGAGTAGGGGCAACAAATGGTCACTAAAGCATTGGGAAAAAAATGTTAAAGGATGACACTGTAGGTGAAAAGATAATTCAAGGGCATGTGATGCTTAGAGCATTGATACAATGCGAAAAGTGGAGGACATCTCGTTTAGTATCCCTACATAAGGCTAAGTATGCCTTCGGTATTACGGTAAGCATGCAAACCCACCTTCTCATTATTCGCCAGATTGTCCTAAATGTAATCTGTTCAATGCAGGACTGTTTCACTGTGTGGAGGAATGCCTTTACATAGAACAATTCTGGGATAAGTTTACCACATTTGCCAACAGGATGTACGAAATGTAGAGACTTATACCTGTTCCACTACCACAAACTTCAGAGGGAAGCCAGAAAAAGGGGCACAAGAGCCCTTAGAGAAAAAAACGGCAACACCATAGGTGCCTATTGTAAAAGCCACGATTTGCAGCAAAGAAAGGAAATTTGAGCGTCCGCTGAAACTTACCGTATGTAACGATCGGTGTCAGCACACAGAGAGAATCTGATTGTTGATGATCTGCAGAATCATCAACAATACAGATGTATACTCGATTATGGATGATCTGCAGAATCACCAATAATACAAGTATGACTAACCTCTGGACACCTAATGAGTTAATGTGTTTGATGAACTGGAGGCTATCTCCCGAGGAGCGGGAGATATAAGAGACTCGGCCAAGAGCCACCTGAGGGGCAGGTGGCCCTGGGCAGTACAGAAACTATCTCTTGATAGTGAGGACCTGGTAACCAGGGATAACAGTATTAGATGGTGAACTGTACTGCAGCCAGAGGAAGGGACCACTGGCTGCTAACAGGCCGGACTCTCTGAGGAGCGGGAGTCCTGGTTGCAGCTGACACCTGATGGAATGGTGTCACTGCTAATACTGATAGACTGAGCACTCAGGGAGAGTGACAGCTAGGATAGTCGGGCAGGCCAGGTCGGCAACACACGAGCAGATGAGGTACAGAGACAGAAGACTGATTCGGTAACCGGTACAGGCAGGGTCTGGCAACAGGTAGACAGATATGCAGAGGTACTGAATCAGAAAGCAAGAGAAAGGTCGACAGAGCAAATAGTCATAACATATAAATATAACAGAGTCCTAGACTGCGGTGTGAGCTCCTTGATCTCGACACCCGGGAACTAGTCTAGAGTATAACACAGTAATGACACAGAGTCCCTAAGCTTGGGTGTGAGGTCCTTGGTCACAACACCCTGGAACTGGTCTAAAGTATAACACAGCAATGGCACAGTGTCCCTAAGCTTGGGTGTGAGGTCCTTGGTCACAACACCCTAGAACTGGTCTAAAGTATAACACAACAATGACACAGTATCCCTAAGCTTGGGTGTGAGGTCCTTGGTCACAACACCCTGGAACTGGTCTAAAGTATAACACAGCAATGACACAGTATCCCTGAGCTTGGGTGTGAGGTCCTTGGTCACAACACCCTGGAACTGGTCTAAAGTATAACACATCAATGACACAGTACCCCTAAACCTGGGTGTGAGGTCCTTGGTCACAACACCCTGGAACTGGTCTAACATATAACACAAACGTATTCTGGCTAAGTGTGAATTCCCAGGTCCTCCTGGTTCTAACACACTGTGGGATCTGACTGGTCTGAGTGCTCACACGCTCCTCAGCGCCGCCCAGCACCACTCAGCCAATCACCCTCTGCGCTGGGATCAGCTGATCGTCCTGATCAGCTGATCCCTCTCCTATTGGCATAAAGGTCCTGCCTCCTAGCGCGCGCACGCGTAGCTCTCCATCTGTGTGCACTACTAGGCTCAGATACACCAGACGCATGCTGCTGTGCGGAAACCACCGGTCTGAACGCGGAGACAGCTACCCCGCTGCCAGACCGCGCGGCGGTGTCTCCGCAATCCATTACACCGTAGTGATATGCGTCAAGGAAGCTAAATCTCGGCGCCGGGAGGTGCATGATTAGCGCCAGTGACAGCATTGTGGGTGCTGGGGCCTGCAGAAATGCTAATTGCGGCAGTGAATAGCGGGAGCGCCAATCAGTTGTTTCGCTCTCATCTTCCCCCATTTCCCAGCATCCATTCATTTGTAAACAATGGACTTTTTCCATCAATGTTCAGTCGTTTCTATTTCCATCAACTGTTCAAGCACTTTTCATTTTAAGGGATTTTTGTGCTATTCCATGTTTTGATTGACTCTCACACTGGATCTATTAAAAATGGTGTATATTGTAGGGATGTAACTACAGATCATGGGGCACCTACCCGAACTTTGATGGGGCGCCCCAATGTTCACATGCACTCCCTTGCCAACCCCTGATGAGCCACACAGCCTGGGGACCCATCTCACAAAGGTCATAAAACAAGTGTGGACATCATAATCTTCACCCATAACAAGTGTAGCCACAAAAACACCTGATCTGAAGGATGGACCCCTTTATTGGAGGGAGTGAAGTGGTAGTTGAGGACCCCTTACAGCTCTGGGCCCCCCTGCAGTTGCAGGCACTGCTCTCCTGTAGTTCCACCCCTGGTATAGTGTATGGGGTACCTTAATGCCAGAACACCATTTTTTACCAATGTATTGCAGGTCGACTGAGATAAAACACATCTGCTAAACTGCAGGAAACAGAACATGTGCAGACAGGTTTTGGCCCTGAGATATCGACAGCGGCCTATCAATCATGGTGGAAGGGAAGGGCAGGGCTACAGGCATCCAGTGTGTCAGCCAAGCGGAGGTTATCTGCAGCCAAGCTATCAATCAAGCCAAGCAACAACATTAGGTACTGTGGAGTGTCAATGGCTGGAGGGCTGTTCACCTGCGTATGTTAATGACAGCGAAAACCAGAAACTTCACTTCTTACAGAAGCAGAAATATGTTCCAACTGTCCTTGTTACTGTATACAGTTTATACACGTTGGGGAAGAAAATGTTTAAAGGACAACTGAAGTGAGAGTACAAGGTAGGGTAACCAAACACCCTAAAAAAGAACAACACCGAGACAACCGGAGCCCAAATGGTGCAGTATGTCACAAGAGGAGTGATGGAAAACAAAGGAACTAATATACTCATGAAGGAGGGTTGCACAAGGGGCAAACAACTGCTGAAAGCAGGAGGAGGTCCATAAACCCGACTCCCTCGGTTGTCCGGCTAAAGCTGAATGCGGTCACACTCTTGGGAAAACCAACAAAAGGTCCTATCGATGGCAAAGTTCAATCCTTGGTTAAAGGAAACTTGAGACCAAAGAGGTCTAAGATTTTATAGCGCTGTGCGCGCTTCCCTGTGGCCACAGAGCTGGAGGAGGCCTCAGGTAAGTATAAAACTTGAGACCTCTTTGGTCTCAGGTACACTTTAAAGTTCCTCTTTAACTCCAATGACAGAAATGAAACAGAACTGCCTTCTGTGTGGTCAGAGTAAAATCCAATAAATTATAACAGTAAAATTGTTTATTATAATTATTTATATTTAATTAATTTATAATTGTTGTCCTTCCCTCTGCTTCACATAACAATGCTCTCTGAATGGAAAAACCCCGAGAAACACCCTCTAACTTTATGCTATATCTCCTGTGATTGTGTTTACATAGTTCATCATGAACAGTGGTAAGTACTGCTGCAGCAATCAGCGGGAGGGGAGGAGGAATTCTAGAGAATGGGACAGAACTTTGGAAAACTGTATAATTTTTGTTTTCTTTTAGCATTGGTTAGACTTGGGAAACACACACCAAGCATGCGCACCACAAAGCAATTCGGGGGCTGGAGGAAGCCCTAGGTAAGTATGGCATTTTTTAGTTGTGTTCAGTTTAATTAGTAAGCAGTATCTTCTGCTCAGGCTGCAAGCTTTGATTGATCCAGTGCTTGAAAACAAGCAAAGCTCTGGAGAATGTATGATGTAATGCTGCAGACAGAGGTGTATTATCAGAGACTGTAAAACAGGAGTCTATATACTGTGCAGGGAAGCCTGCTCTTTGTCACACTTGGCAGCGGTCCAGCTCACCACTTCCTGGCCAGGGATGAGGTATTGTTCACATTACCTCCATGTTTTGCCATGTTCTTTCTGCAATGCTGAAATCCAGAAGCACTGACAGCCCTGACTAATCAATGGGCTAGTTCACACTGAATGCGTTTTCGCATAAAAAAGTCAGCTTGACATTTATTCCAGATAACCTACACATTTTGTCTTCCAGTGTCTTTTATGGACCGGTACTGTATGTTTGAACAGATAGAAAAATGTACACGAGCACACTGCAAAACGCGCTTCTATAAACGCGCTTGTCAAAACACAATTTTTTTTGCAATTGCAAATGTGAACTACGTGCACACCTTATGCAGGTGAACAGAGGCGCCAAAAGGATAAAAGGTAGCTAAATGAGCTTAAAAACCAAATTCTTGGTAAATAGAGGAGGTAGTGCTGGACTTACCTCCTCCAAGTAGACAGACAACGACTGTAGTAAAGACAGTCAGTATATTTTATTTATGAACTCCACCTCACACAGAGGTGCCTGGCTCTTCTACTGACCACATATGCTATTGCTCCGTTGTTATTGCCTGATGAATCGGGATCAAACCTGCGAAACACGTTGCATATTTGGAGTTCATAAATAAAATATATTGACTGTGTTTACTACAGTCGTTGTGTGTCTACTTGGAGGAGGTAAGTCCACCACTACCTCCTCTATTTACCAAGAATTTGGTTTTTAAGCTCATTTAGCTTCCTTTTATCCTTTTGGCGCCTCTGTTCTCCTGCATAATATTGAGTCCACCCTGGGTGGAGGGTTGAACCCCCTTTTTTCTCATCTACAGAGAGCGACTTCTTATTCTTGAGTGGGGTCAGGAAAATCTCCCCACCTGCCTTTACAGTGGTTGCCTAATGGTAACCCTGGTTTGTGAGTATTAATATTTACTCTATCTAGTAACCATTTACCAGTACATATTACACTTTTGGGGCTCTTGGTGTTACTTGTTTTTATTACGTGCACACCTTATATGTTCATTGGCCGCAATATTATGTGTCATCGTTTTAAATAATAAACTAGAACAGGCCTGGGCAATGTTTACATGGCCCGGGCCGCATTATGCGGACCACGGGCCACATTCTTAAAATTCTACTCCTCCCTCCCTCCCTCCCTGTAAAATTGCACGTGGGCAGTAGGGAATTTGAAACTCACCTCACTCACGGAAGTCCCACGTCACGTGTAATACGCTGGCGCTTCCTGACATCACATCATGTGATGTCCTGTTGCCATGGAGACGCGACGCGGGACTTCCATGAGCAAGGTGAGTTTCAAATTCCCCATTGCCCATGCACAATTTTACTGGGAAGGAGGGGGATCCGGCTGACTGTCAGTGGGCCGGTGTAATAGCACAGATCTAGAACCTGTCAGGGGCGTAACTTCAGAGAAACAGCCCCTGCAACCACAGGGAGGCCCAGAGCTGCGAGAGGGCCCAAACTACCAACCTTCCCTTCCTCAAATAAAGGTGTGGAGAAACACAAGAAAGTTAATGGTGAATACATTAAGTACCACATGGGCCCCCTCTGCTCCAGGACCCCATAGCAGCTGTTATAGCTGCTATGGCTATTGCTATGCCTCTGATGACAAGCCATCTGGTGGGCTTGGTCGTATTGGACCAAATGCTTTGTCCCTAGGCACCACCTACCCTACTCCCTCTTTATAGGACAGTATACGTCACTTAGCCAAGCAGAACATTCACAGCTTGTAAAAGCTGCATATCTATACATGGCTTTCTTCTAAGCAGTGCACATAACGTAATACGCTATGCATGAAAGTCATAGCTTTATCACAAAGTTAAACAGTGAAGCGTTAGCATTACAAAACTGTGTGAACTTGCATGCCTTCCTTGGTGTGCTGCTGGGTTGTCCTTGACTGGTGGCCTTGAGACACAGGTTGTCATTGCCACCACATACTAATGAATGCCATGAGTTGATTTGTGAAAGTCCTATGGCATATGGTATGCTGTAGACTGAAAGAATAAACTACAGCTTACAGCATCCCATATGCCATAATTACTCAACGTATTTCTTGTGCGTGCCAGAAATCATGGGAAACATGTGAACAGTCTGATCAGGAGAGGTTTATAATGCTGGTAATACACAGCGCAATTCTGAGCCATTTAGATGGTTAGATAGGTAATTTTCGACATGTCCGATCATGGTTCAATCGTTTTACCGCTCGATTCACCATCGACGTTAATTGAAAAAAGATAAGAAAAACGAGCGGAAGATAATAGATTCGAGCGGGCAATACGATCGTGCGCAGAATTGAGCGCCAGAATCGACCCGTGTATTCCCAGCATAAGGCTTGGATTTGGTGATTACAATCTCGTACTAAAATAGAACAAATCATAGCCGTCCAGAGCGCCTAATGAAACAAATCACAGGCTTCACTGGGAGTTCAAGTACTACTTACAAGAAGCTTGTTCTTGCTAATGCTGACCTGGGGTTGGCTTGGCATTGCAAAGCTGGTAATTTGACCTGGGCTAGTCATCAGATAGAGTACCTTTATAGGATTATTCCACTTCAGTACAGATATTTACATACACTCACCTAAAGGATTATTAGGAACACCTGTTCAATTTCTCATTAATGCAATTATCTAATCAACCAATCACATGACAGTTGCTTCAATGCATTTAGGGGTGTGGTCCTGGTCAAGACAATCTCCTGAACTCCAAACTGAATGTCGGAATGGGAAAAAAAAGGTGATTTAAAGTGCATCCGACATTAACTTTTACTTATTGCACAATTGTGTTCCTTTCCTATTGTTTATAGGGCATTCCTCAAGCCAAATATTTTTTTGTTTTTGTTTTAATCCTCTAATTCCCTATAAACTAAACAAGCAAAACCCACAGGTTTTCAGAGAGCCTTGGCAGTAGCAAGGGCTCATGGGAGCTCAGTCTGGGCAGGAGGAGGGGGAGGTATTACTAGCCAGAGATTTCAGAGGCAGAGGGGAGGAGGGAGGAGGGGGGATTAGGGTTTTTTCACAGGCTGAGTGCTCAAGATGCAGATAAGCCTGCCCCTGTGTAATGTTTACAAACAACATGGCTGCTGTCATTGTATCATATTCGATTTATCATATTCGATTAAAGCTGTTTGCAGATAGATTTGTTGTGGAAACTATCTAAACTTTAGATAAGATATACAGACAAGTTACTTGTTATAGTTAGTTTTTCATCTCGGATCCGCTTTAAGCAATTTTGAGTGGGGCATGGTTTTTGGTGCCAGATTGTAATAGATTGCGGAAAAGCCGCCGCGCGGACTGGCAGTGAGGTGGCTGGTTCCGCATTCAGCTCAGCGGTTTACATGCGGCGGCGTGCGTCTGATGTGGCTGGGCCTTCTAGTGCACACAGATTGAGGAATACGCGCGCGCGCGCGCGCTGAGAGGCGGAACCTTTATGACAAACGAAGAAGGATCAGCTGACCAGGTTGGTCAGCTGATCTCAGAGCGGGCCGCTATTGGTTGATCAGCGATGGGTGGCACCGGGAAGCGCTGCTCTATATATAGTTATAGCTGGTCAATCTCAAGTTGTCTGCCGTTGCGAACACTTACGTGAAAGCAGTGCTGCTCGTAATGGAAAAATCTACGCTTACGAATCATTACGCGTAATTTTACGCTATTACGCATTACGGAATTATGCTTACGGCGTAGACATTTATCTACGGTTCATGTCTGTAATTACGCATGGGCCTTACGCAATTACGCGTAAGAATAACGTAATGCAGGTTGCTGCGTTATTGCCTTACGCATAATTTCCTACTAGCAAATGCGTAAGGCAATGCTCCCAAGCGGAAAAGTTGACGCATGGATCAATGTTAGGTAGCCGCCGACTTTAAGGGTTAATAGCAAAGCCCCCTTAATTGCTGAGAGCCTAAAATTTGGAGAATATATTAAGGAGATCAGAAGGAATAAGAGGAAATTTTTTTTTTTCAAAAAGACCTTATAGTTTTTGAGAAAATCGATGTTAAAGTTTCAAAGGAAAAATATATACATTTAAAAACCCGCCGACTTTAACGGTTAATAGCAAAGCCTGCTTAAAATTTAGGAACACCAAATTCCCAGGGTATATTAAGGGGATCAGTGGGAATAAGAGAAAAAAAATTTTTTTCAAAAAGACTATAGTTTTTGAGAAAATCGATTTTTAAGTTTCAAGGGCAAAAATGTCTTTTAAATGCGGAAAATGTCAGTTATTTTTGCACAGGTAACAATAGTGTATTATTTTCATAGATTCCCCCAAGTGGGAAGAGTTTTACTTACTTCGTTCTGAGTGTGGGAAATATAAAAAAAAAACGACGTGGGGTCCCCCCTCCCCGAGACCTCTTTAACCCCTTGTCCCCCATGCAGGCTGGGATAGCCAGAATGCGGAGCACTGGCCGCGTGGGGCTCCGCACCCTGACTATACCAGCCCGCATGGTCCATGGATTGGGGGGTCTCGGAAGGGGAGGGGCAGCCAAGCTTTCCCCTCCCCCTCCGAGCCCTTGTCCAATCCAAGGACAAGGGGCTCTTCTCCACCTCCGATGGGCGGTGGAGGTGGAGGCCGCGATTTCCTGGGGGGGGGTTCATGGTGGCATCTGGGAGTCCCATTTAAAAAGGGGTCCCCCAGATGCCCACCCCCCCTCCCAGGAGAAATGAGTATAGGGGTACTTGTACCTCTTACCCATTTCCTTTAAGAGTTAAAAGTAAATAAACACACAAACACTTAGAAAAAGTATTTTAATTGAACAAAAAACATAACCACGAAAAAAGTCCTTTAATATTCTTAATTAACCATTAATACTTACCTGTCCCTTTAAATAAATGATCCCTCGCAATATCCTCGGAAATGTTCTATCAGTTACAATGTAACAAAGTTATTACAATGTAACAACTTTGTTACATTGTAACTACGCCGCACCCGACGTCACTCGCCGCTCAGCCGCCGCATACACTTACGCGTCCATGCAGGACGCTAAGTCCCCGCCGGCTCCCGCTGTCCACCCCGCCCACATCTGTCACCCACATGTAGGTGACATGTGGGTGACATGTGGGAGAGGCGGGGAGGGCAGCGGAGCCGGCGGAACTTAGCGTCCTGCACGGACCCGACAGAGCTCTGAGCTATATAGCTCAGAGCTCTCTAAGCATCTTTGTATTTGGGCTCCAAGGAGCCCCATTGGTCCTTAGCAGACCAATGGGGTTTCTTCAAATCAGAAGGAACCCCATTGGTCTGCTAAGGACCAATGGGGCTCCTTGGAGCCCAAATACAAAGATGCTTAGAGAGCTCTGAGCTATATAGCTCAGAGCTCTGTCGGGTCCGTGCAGGACGCTAAGTTCCGCCGGCTCCGCTGCCCTCCCCGCCTCTCCCACATGTCACCCACATGTCACCCACATGTGGGTGACAGATGTGGGCGGGGTGGACGGCGGGAGCCGGCGGGGACTTAGCGTCCTGCACGGACACGTAAGTGTATGCGGCGGCTGAGCGGCGAGTGACGTCGGGTGCGGCGTAGTTACAATATAACAAAGTTGTTACATTGTAATAACTTTGTTACATTGTAACTGTTAGAACATTTCCTAGGATATTGCGAGGGATCATTTATTTAAAGGGACAGGTAAGTATTAATGGTTAATAAAGAATATTAAAGGACTTTTTTCGTGGTTATGTTTTTTGTTCAATTAAAATACTTTTTCCAAGTGTTTGTGTGTTTATTTACTTTTAACTCTTAAAGGAAATGGGTAAGAGGTACAAGTACCCCTATACTCATTTCTCCTGGGAGGGGGGGTGGGCATCTGGGGGACCCCTTTTTAAAGGGGACTCCCAAATGCCACCATGAACCCCCCCCCCCCCCAGGAAATCGCGGCCTCCACCTCCACCGCCCATCGGAGGTAGAGAAGAGCCCCTTGTCCTTGGATTGGACAAGGGCTCGGAGGGGGAGGGGAAAGCTTGGCTGCCCCTCCCCTTCCGAGACCCCCCAATCCATGGACCATGCGGGCTGGTATAGTCAGGGTGCGGAGCCCCACGCGGCCGGTGCTCCGCAATCTGGCTATCCCAGCCTGCATGGGGGACAAGGGGTTAAAGAGGTCTGGGAGGGGGGACCCCACGTCGTTTTTTTTTTATATTTCCCACACTCAGAACGAAGTAAGTAAAACTCTTCCCACTTGGGGGAATCTATGAAAATAATACACTATTGTTACCTGTGCAAAAAAAACTGACATTTTCCGCATTTGAAAGACATTTTTGCCCTTGAAACTTAAAAATCGAAGGTCTTTTTGAAAAAAAAAATTTCCTCTTATTCCCACTGACCCCCTTAATATACCCTGGGAATTTGGTGTTCCTAAATTTTAAGCAGGCTTTGCTATTAACCGTTAAAGTCGGCGGGTTTTTAAATGTATATATTTTTCCTTTGAAAGTTTAACATCGATTTTCTCAAAAACTATAAGGTCTTTTTGAAAAAAATTTTTTTCCTCTTATTCCTTCTGATCTCCTTAATATATTCTCTAAATTTGAGGCCCCCTAGCACTTAAGGGGGCTTTGCTATTAACCCTTAAAGTCGGCGGCTTTTTTATATTATACGGGAGCGTAATATTACGCGAATACGGCAGACTGTGTAATTTCAATAGGAGTTTACTGTCTTACGCGTAATTTGTTACGCGTAATAACGTAACCTACGGTCTACGCGTAATTAATTACGTGTAATACGGTAACCTTACACGTAATGCTTACGGTGCATTTGTAGTGAATTACGATGCGTAATTACGCTAATGCGTAATTTCGGCCCAGCACTGCGTGAAAGCACTCAGACCATAGTCAAATCTCACAGTGTGTTAGAACCAGGTGCCCCTGGGGATTCACACTGAGCCAGATTACTACTGTGATATTTACTATTGTGTTATACTTCAGACTAGTTCCAGGGTGTTGAGACCACGGGCCTCACACCCAAGACTAGGGATACTGTGTTACTATTGTGTTATACTTCAGACTAGTTCCAGGGTGTTGAGACCACGGACCTCACACCCAAGACTAGGGATACTATGTTACTATTGTGTTATACTTCAGACTAGTTCCAGGGTGTTGAGACCATGGACCTCACACCCAAGACTAGGGATACTGTGTTACTATTGTGGTATACTTCAGACTAGTTCCAGGGTGTTGAGACCACGGACCTCACACCCAAGACTAGGCATTGTTTGATATCTGTTATGACCTATTGCTTTCCTGACTCTCCTTCTGCTTTCTGATTCGGTACCCACGCATATCTGATTACGTGTTGCCAACCCTGCCTGTCCCTGGTTACCGAATCAGCCTTCTGTCTCTGTACCTTATCTGCTCGTGTGTTGCCGACCTAGCCTGCCCGACCTTGCGAGCTATCACTCTCTATTGAGGGATTAGTTCTCAGTGCTGCTTGTGACGCCCACCTTCTAGGTGTCACTTAGCCACAGGGCCTTCCTGCTAATCAGCCTGGGGCTCCACCCCTTTGGAGGTATTTCTCATACGGCCAAGGACCACCTGCTCCTCGGGTGGTCCTACTCAAAGTCATTACTGTTGCACTAAACACTCACACTATATAGGTGTCCAGAGGTTAGTCATACTCGGATTATTGGTGATTCTGCAGATCATCCATAATCGGGTATATATCTGTATTGCTGGTGATACTGCAGATCACCAATAATCAGATTCTCTCTGGGTGTTGACTCCGATCGTTACACAGATGGACTGGTCTGAGTATTTCACAATCTACTCAGTTACTGGGATTTTCACGCACAACCATTTCTAGGGTTTACAAAGAATGGTGTGAAAAGGGAAAAACATCCAGTATGCGGCAGTCCTGTGGCCGAAAATGCCTCGTTGATGCTAGAGGTCAGAGGAGAATGAGCCGACTGAGTCAAGCTGATAGAACAGCAACATTACAACCGAGGTATGCAGCAAACCATTTGTGAAACCACAACACACACAACCTTGAGGCGAATGGGCTACAACAGAAGAAGACACTACCTGGTACCACTCATCTCCACTACAAATAGGAAAAAGAGGCTACAATTTGCACAAGCTCACCAAAATTGGACAGTTGAAGACTGGAAAAATGTGGCCTGGTCTGATGACTCTCCATAAAGTCAGAATTTGGCGTGAACAGAATGAGAAAATGGATCCATCCTGCCTTGTTACCACTGTGCAGGCTGGTGGTGGTGGTGTAATTGTGTGGGGGATGTTTATTTGGCACACATTAGACCCCTTAGTGCCAATTGGGCATCGTTTAAATGCCACGGGCTACCTGAGCATTGTTTCTGACCATGTCCATCCCTTCATGACCACCATGTACCCATCCTCTGATGGCTACTTCCAGCAGGATAATGCACCATGTCACAAAGCTTGAATCATTTCAAATTGGTTTCTTGAACATGACAATGAGTTCACTGTTCTAAAATGGTCCCCACAGTCACCAGATCTCAACCCAATAGAGCATCTTTGGGATGTGATAGAACGGGAGCTTCGTGCCCTGGATGTGCATCCCACAAATCTCCATCAACTGCAAGATGCTATCCAATCAATATGAGCCAACATTTGTAAAGAATGCTTTCAGCACCTTGCTGAATCAATGCCACGTAGAATTAAGGCAGTTCTGAAGGCAAAAGGGGGTCAAACACCATATTAATATGGTGTTCCTAATAATCCTTTAGGTGAGTGTATATCAACAAATCAGAAGTCTCTTTGTAGCTTAATGCTACAATATACAGTATTTATTTTATATTATATGAAAGAAGAAAGGGGTACAGGATATCAACCTACAATATAATCTGTCTCACAGTAGATCCATGACCAGGATCTCTTGCTTGTTTTTAAGGGGGGTTTGAATGTGTGTCATTATATGTTAGCTCTTTTTCAATAAATTTGTACTGATTTTGTAACTAGTCTAGTGCTCCCTGTACCCCCTTTTTTCTTGCTATTTTATACTATATTTCGACTTCAGTCTGAAGCTGCTGTAACACTTTAGAAAACTTCCTGGAAACCATTGTAACAGTGTATGGTTTGATGTGAAAAGCTTTCTGTCTTTCTGCATCCATTCCTATAGAGCAATGACAGATTCTTTCACGGCATGGATGGATCTGATGCTGGGAATACACGGGTCGTTTCTGGCGCTCGATTCTGCGCCCGATCGTTTTTGCCGCTCGATTCCCACTCGATTCTCTTATCTTCTGCTCGTTTTTCTTATTTTTTAAAATCAACTTAAATGGCAAATTGAGCGACAAATCGATCGAACAGTGATCGGACATATCAGAAATTATCTATCTAACCATCTAATCAGCTAAAAAACGACCTGTGTATTCCCAGCATAACATATTCATAGAGATGCAGGCTCAGTGATCACTTCCATCTCATCAACAGCTGAGAGCAAAACAAGGTCTTTTTACAGTGAAAAATGAACTGAGCAGTGACCTTGGAAACATGATACTTGAACTATGATGATTTGATTGTTTTCTCTTTGGAAAAGTGGTTAATGGCAGGGGTCAGGTAGGCTTATGCTGGTATGTTCTGGCATAACATTGCTTTGCTCGTGGAAGCCTGTCATTGCAGAGACTAGCTGCTGAGCTGGTTACAGACAGCTGGTGCTGAGCTGGTTACAGGGTTATTGTTGCTTGCCTAGTGCTGGATGTGATATAGGGCCCTTTCAAAATCTCATATTTTGAAATGGGCACACGCACAGCACTACCCAACCATAATGGTTTTCATATTTGTGCACAGTTTGAGGGGGCTGAGTGACATTCGTGTCTGCAAAAAACAATTCCTATTATCTTCAAAGCGAAGGCAGCACAAATCTTTATTTTTGTGGCAAAAACAGAGGCGTAGCTAGGGTTTTCAGTGCCTGGGGACAAAGACGCCCCCCCCCCCTCTGGGCAAAATGGGCATGGCCACACATTAGAATGTGGTCATGGGTGGAGTCAAATGTACAAATGCTGTTTAGAAAGACATACAGTATGTGCATCCCTTCCCCTAATTAGATAGCTAAATGTGCCCCCTTCCCACATTCAGGTAGCCTGATGAGACCCCTTTTAGATAGACAGATGTTCCCCACTTCCCGCCGTTTAGATAGCCAGATGTGCCCCCTTATAGATAGCAAGATGTGCCCTGCTTTTTCTGCTGCTGCTGCTAACGCTTCTGCACTCCTTTGCAGAGGGAGAGAAGCAGGGGCACCTCAGGCAGCCAGCGAGCTGCCTCTAATGCACGTGGGGGTGCAGTGACTGTGCTGAGCGCTCTCACAGTGCTGCACATGGGGACATATGTCCCCCCTTAGCTACGCCTCTGGGCACAAAAGGGCCCAAACCTAGCACTAGCTAAATATAATGGAATTTTTATTTGTGGAGCTTCAGACAGCCTACCCGGGTCCTGGAGGGATGGGGGGTGGCAAATGATTTGCATTCCCCTATGTAAAGATCATTTTGAGATTATTGAGTTCTGCTTACGTAGCTTACTTACTATATCCCACTCGCATGACAAGTATGAATATAATCTGTTCCATTCACTGTCTTAATCTATATGTGGTTTTCATGTTGTGGTTTATCGGTGTCTTTTCTAAATGCAAGGAAAGTAGCCTGAGATAAATGAATCTGAGAAATGACTTGAGGTAACTTGCATCAGGATGTCAACATTCAAGCTCAGCACATGTGCGTAACACACCCAGGCAAACGCCACACTGTAAAACCACACCTGGTTTCTCATATAATCAGTGCATCAATGTGAACTCAGGCATCTAGGTTAAAAAAACAGCTACACTCAACAACCTGTCTGCTAAGTTCTATACAGAGCTCCTCCTGGATAAAGCATACCTTTAGCATAAATACTGAATATAAAGTCTGATAATAGCTGCTACATGTGTCACAACCTGGACTGCCCATATTGCCTAACCTCTGTGCTTTCTTATACTTAATATTCAGTGGAACAATTGTAACAAGAACTACAGCAACTGTTATATTTTGGGAAATTGAAGTGGTATTTCTGTGGCAGTACTCTACAGAAAATTTTAGTGACTTTTTAAGAACCTAAAGTGTAGGCTTGGAACTGATGAAAGTGTAGGGAGGGAGGGAAGGACCTTTTTAATAGTTTACATCACCAGAAGCTGAAAGGATGGACAGCATTCCTGCAGGGCCATATCAGGGTAATTGCCCACCCCACCCCCCACGCCACCCCCCTGTCCTTCAGAGCCCCCCTCCGCTCTAAAAAAAGCATCCTTTCTTGCTTACATGTGTAATTTGCTGTCCTGAAAGATCTTTCTGTGAATTGTCTGGGAACCATCATTGTACAGACAGTCTGTTCCATTCTCTGGAAAGGGGAGGTAAGTACAAACGAGAGGTGCTCCACTGCATGGACTACTGATCTAACATGATGAATGCCTAATGATGGTAGAAAGGCTGTTTCTGGGCACAGACCATCCAGGCAATGGTGTGGGGTGTACTATAGTGTGCAAGGTGCAATACTAGAGTAATGGACATTGGTTGTCAGTAACATCAGGTACACCTTCACTCACACTACACTTCAGACAACGATTTAGTATGTTTAGCAAACCTAAAGTGAGGAAACTCACTTCAGGTTTGGTACATACCTAAGCAGACTGAAGCCTCTGGAAACCATAAATCTTACTGGTCCTTTGTTCGCCCCGTAATTTCTGGACCACGCCCAGTTAAAGGAAACCTGAGACCAAAGAGGTCTCAGGTTTTATACTTACCTGGGGCTTCCTCCAGAAGGTGAGCGTGATGGGAGAGCGTGCGTGGCTCAGCCGCGCATGCATAGCAGAGCGTGACTCGGGTCAGAGTACCGGGCCATTTTGCAGGAGACAGGAGCAGCCCAGGAAGATGACGAGAGACCTCAAGGGGGCTGGAGGAAGCCCCAGGTAAGCATATGTATTGTATAGCCGCCGGTGAGATGGGCGCAGAGCGAGCCGAATGACGGTTCACCCGGCTGCCGCTAAACTCCCCGGTGGTGTTAAATAGTATTCCCTCTCCGAGTTGCAGCAAGATGTAATTTGGTGTCTGGTGATCGCCAGATGCTCAAATAACTCTTGCACAGAGCGCGCATCATAGCACTAGTGCTATGATGGCGCCCAGCTTTGGCACTGCTTCTGCCAAGTATAAAACCTGAGACCTTTTTGGAACTCTCAGTATCTCTGTGTGTAAAGCCAGTTTTAGTTTCAAAAGTATTTTATTGGAATATTTGATTGGTTACATCTTCGCTTTGCAGAAGCCCTCAGCAAAGGGCATAATATGAAACGGTTAGCATAAAAATATAGTAAACAGTCTACTCAAAACGAGAGTAGTGAGATAACAGATAAACAATATTGGTTGTTTACAAACAAGCAGTTATTTTGGAGTTACTATCCGGGTAAGTATATAGGTCTATAGCCAGTTTTTACATCTACACTTTTAGGAAACTAAACAGGTCAAAACATGCATCTGTAACATTGATATAGCAATAAGTGTAATTATTGTAACTTTAACAATTCAGTGTGTACTGGGATTTAAAAACCACAAACACTGGTGCACATGACAGAAGGGGGCCCCAGACTCTGCCACCGCCCAGGAGCCCCAAATTCCTATGCAACACCAAGAGGGGGAGTGCAGGTGAGCACCGGAGCTGCCACCACCTGGGATTCACCCACACTGCCTCTATATAAATGCTGAATGCAAAACACAAGAGAAGCAAATGCTCACCCCCAGCCAGAAATCTGGCATTATATATGTTCCACAAACAGCCCGTCAGCTAATCAAGTGTAATGGTATACACCCGTGTCTGCAGTATCAAATCTAGCAGGAATTGCATAAGTTCAGCAAAATTCAGGTGGGAGGGTTTGGTTGGACATAATCCTAGACATAGTCACCAACAGGGGGCACCACGTGCAGGTATACCTCTAACATTGCCTCCCTCCCTAAGTATCCACTTACCTGATACTGCATACAGGAAGCTGGAAAAAAGAAAATTTAAAACCACAAACACTGGTGCTGGTGACAGATAGGGGATGTAGATATACTGGGATTTACAAAAGTCCCTCTTGGAACACAACATTGGTGTAAAATAAGGCTTGGCCCACAGACCACAAAGTCCAAGTCTGCACTGATTCTAGGTACTTTTTTCTTCGACGTAGCCCATGAAATAAACAAAACAAACAATATCTCAATAAGATCAATTTCATAACTCCAAGACAAACACGTTGTGTTGGAAAAGCTTTTATTATAACTTCCGTATATTCAGTAAAAAACCTAAAACATTATGAACATTTATTTTGATTTTATATTTTCAATAAAGCACAAAAACATCGCTTTCTTAAAATAGAAAGTTTTACAATGCCATCTAAAACTTGTTACATTTACAAGTCATTAGTGCTTTACTGTAAGACAGAGGGCAGAGTCATGCAAAGCCTTTCTTTATACACCCGTGGCTAACTATGGGTTAGTGTACTTACTGTATACTTTACTGTGCTAAAAATACCTTAAAACACACCCAGATCCCTTATGTAATGTATATTCATTACTAGTTTTACTCCCAGTTTTATGATATTAATGTGTCAACGTCAGGATTGTATAGCATGAGCTGATATCAGAAGTAAAATAGCTTCTCTACACTCCATCGCTTTAGACATCTTTATTTTCAGCAAACAATGGGCCAGATTTATCAAGAGTGTCTGAGACAAAATATTGGTAGGTTTTTATAAATCCGTGCAGAACTGTCTCAGGCATCTTAAGAAAGCATTAGATTGAGCAGATTCCTTCTAAAACTGTCTAGCCTGCACTCTCCAATCATGTTTAGCCTGCAGTTCTACGCCTGCAGTTCTACATCTGTAGAACTGCTATCAATCACTTCTTAATCTGCGCCAGTTTTGAGATGGATTTGCACTTTTCTTAACTGTAGTGCAGCTCTAGAAATTCACTTTAAATTGCCACTATTACCTAGGATTTAAGATTTATTATCGTGCAGAACTGTTGATAAATCTCCCCCAATGAGTACAGGAGAGGGGAGCTATAATGAGTTATTCATTAATGTAAACAACGGCACTGTAAAAAAAATATATTTATTACAAAAAAAAAGGATTTAATGCCTGATATTTGGGATCAGCAGAGCATCTGTGCTGTCTCGTCATCCGAGCAGGGCCAGATCTACCATGAAGATCTAGGGGGTGACGCCGACTCCATCTGAACAGTACACAGCAGAGTAGAAATACTTAAGGTGGCCACTAACGATTCAATCTTTTTCATCCAATTTTACCAAATCTATGTAGTATAAGGGTACATTGAGTGAATATATTGAATGGATCATTTAGGTAGTTACCTTATATTACATAGAAATGCTTGGTTGAAAAAGATTGTATCGTTAGTGGTCAGCTTAACGGTGGTCACGCACGATACAATAAAATGATTCAATTTTACGTTAATTCGATAAATATGATCGGATCTCCCTGAAACAAATCGATAGCTTTTATTTCATTCGACTGAAAAATCCAATCGGATTTCCTGTTTCTTTTCTATTTTTATGGAACCGGAATGCTGGAATTTTTTCTTAAATTTTTCTAAAGATTGTATTGTGTGTGTTAGATTGTCAGTTTACTAATGTACACGCCCTAGCAATGTTCTTAGAGTTTCCAATCATTTCTATCATAATTCCGGAAACATTGAACATAGGTGTGTGGTACATTGGTCATATTTTTGAAATGTTACAATCAGTCAGAAAAATTGATTGCAATTCTAGAATTGAACAGATATTTAAAAAATTGTATGGTGTGTGGCCACCTTTAGTCTAGCACCGGGTCCTCTCCTCTTCTGCTCTGCAGCCTATCAGCGTCTCTCTGTAGGCTCCAGATATCATGTGACATGTATTGGGAGTCTACGGAGTGACACTTCTGCATGGTGATAGTCTGCAGTGAAAAGGAGGAGAGGACCTGGTGCTAGATTAGCTATTTGTGCTCTGCTGCATGCTCGTCTATTCAGATGGGGGTCGAAAGAAGGAGGCGGCCACTTCTTATACTACAGGGGTGGGAAGGAGATGGTGGTACAGAATACAGACTCCGCCCACACCTCTCACCAAGGTGGGGGAAGGGATGAGTTATAAATTCTGGCTGCACTTCTTCTTGGGGTTTGGATGAGGGAAGGTTGCTTCAGGTGGCAAAATAATCAACAAAAAGTCTACAACCTGCCCACTTACCTACTTTTGTAAATTCAGACAAACTCCCTCTCCAGGAACATGCTGCTGGAGATATGAGGAAGCCTCCCCTAATCTGTCCTGAAAACAACAACAACAACAATATATAGATCACTTAGGTGTGATAAGTAGTAATAAAGTTATTGGGGAATAAATGGGAGCAGCGCTGATACGTGAAAATTGCTTGTGGGCTAAAGTAGCAGCTTGTTTATAAGATTTGAAAATATCACAGAGGAAGCTCTGAGTTTAGGTCCGCTTTAAAGTGGTCTAACACCCAGCATTTCAACTTTGCTTAAAAAGATTGCTTACAGCGTAGAAACTATTATGCGTACTGAGGTTTAGATACAAATGTATCTATTTACAATGTAAATACACAAACATCTGTCCGAGAGAGCACAGAGGGCTTCCCAGACAGGCTTTTCAAAGGTCTATTTGCATTCCAAACAAAGATACATTTGTATCTAAACCTCAGCACAGACTTGGATTTCTAGCTAAATGCAACACTAAAATGTCATGTTTAACCCATTTAGTAAATCTGCTAAAAAAAATCTGGCATAATAGTTTCTAAGCTGTAAGCAATCTTTTAAAGCAAAGTTGAAATGCTGGGTGTTAGACCGCTTTAAGTAAGTCAAAGTGTGTGAGAATACACTTGATAAAAGGTGGAGATTTTTCCTATCATTTTGAATATGCTCTGATATCTACATAGCTTTGAGCTACATTTTATCTGATCAAAAACAATATATTTGATCTTGTTACTCAACAAATTCCATGGAGCATTCAGTGTTAGTTTACCACAAGAATACAGATACAAATCATTGCCCTGGGTCTGAGAGAAATGTGAATGTAGAGACAGATCCAGTGCCTGCAACTGCACAATTTATTAAGCTGGAAATACTAGAAGCCAGGGGATAATTCTATTAACTGTCTGGAAAAGACTTTTAAATCTGGACAGATCTGGTCTTAATTAATAAAACCGGTCAATACTCACTGACTGTGCACACAATACCACAGCAACCAATCATATTTAAGCTTTCTATAGGTTAATCAGTGAGATGAGGAACATTGTCAATTGCTACTTATTACTGTTTTATTTTGGTTCTTTTGCACATAATCATTGCACTTTGTATTGCTTTTTAAAAGGATATGCATTCTCATAGTGAATGTACCCTTATTAAATTATCCTCTATGCCTCTATATCTTGAGTGGGTGGATAGTATCCGAATAGTGTCGTGCAGTGGCTGGATAGTGTACTGGTTAAAAGCGGGGTTGTCACCATAAAAATCAAATTTCAACAGGAACTGGTCTGAGTGTTTTAAGTGATAAAGATGCTAATCCTGCATTTAAAACTTTTTTTGCTGTTATGGTTTGTAGTTATCACATACCTTAGGAACACTGACCCTTTAATAGCCATTGCCATTCAGTTGCCTACTGGGGGTTCTTTTTATCTATAATATATTCCTCCTCTTCCCTTTATTTCCCTGCCTTGCTGAAACATGATCCTCTGCTCTGTGTTTACAAGCAAGGCTGAGATGACTCAGCGATTGGAGAAAAGAAAAAAAAGTAAAGGGAAGAAATTACATCAGGATTTAGCCTCAAACTGTGGGCAAAAGACATGGTTCCCACCAGGAACAGAATTCTCTTCCTTTACTATATAAAATTCACAGAAATCAAAACGTGGACACTACAATACACGTGTGTAATATAAGTAGATCAAGATTTCATTTTTCAGCTCGACCTGGCACCTGCTCACAGTGCCAAAACCACTGGTAAATGGTTTACTGACCGTGGTATTACTGTGCTCAATTGGCCTGCCAACTCTCCTGACCTGAACCCCATAGAGAATCTGTGGGATATTGTGAAGAGAAATTTGAGAGACGCAAGACCCAACACTCTGGATGAGCTTAAGGCCGCTATCGCGAAAAAAGTAGGCAGTTAAAATGTGACAGATGACAGGTTTTGGGCCAGTCCATCTTTTTAAGGGGGATTCTCGGGGCTTTCTTTGTTTTCAACAGCATTTCCTGAACAACAGTTGCAAAATCTAACTGACATAATAGTGTGCAAGTGATTAGGGAGGCCGGCTGGTATCTTGCTATTTTGGCAGTTAAACTGCTGTTCAGGAAATGCTGTTGAAAACAAAGCAAACCCTTGACATACCCTGTGAGGAGATGGATTGTCCCAAAACCTGTCGGTTCTGTCAGATTTTAAATGCCTACTTTTTTTCGCGATAGTGGTCCTTTAAGGCCGCTATCAAAGCATCCTGGGCCTCCATAGCACCTGAGCAGTGCCACAGGCTGATTGCCTCCATGCCACGCCGCATGAAAGCAGTAATTTCTGCAAAAGGATTCCCGACCAAGTATTGAGTGCATAACTGAACATAATTATTTGAAGGTTGACTTTTTTTGTTTTAAAAACACTTTTCTTTTATTGGTCGGATGAAATATGCGAATTTTTTGAGATAGGAAATTTGGGTTTTCATGAGCTGTATGCCAAAATCATCAATATTAAAACAATAAAAGGCTTGAACTACTTCAGTTGTGTGTAATGAATCTAAAATATATGAAAGTCTAATGTTTATCAGTACATTACAGAAAATAATGAACTTTATCACAATATGGTAATTTTTATAGAAGATCCTGTATATATATATACATATATACACTGTATATACTCACATGAGCTGGAAAGTTACCCCCAGTACCCCCCCCCCCCCCAGATTATATGCGAGTCAGTGGAGCAGAACGGATGGTGGAGCAGGTTTTGTTACTGGCAGAGGAGCGTAAGGATTGTGCACTAGAAATTCTGCTCTTGCCAGCTTGCTCCCTGCTGTGTATATGCCCCACATCCCCTGCAACATGGTGTGCAGAGTGCGCTGCTCAAGATTTCCTGTGGAGCAGAGCGTGCAAGCAATGTGTCAGCAGTGCAATGATTGAGGATTCCTCCTGTGTGGCATTCGCTGTCTCATATCTATGACCCCATCTAGTGGCATCTTGAGACACAACTATTGTCCTTGTGGCACATCTGGCTATGGGGAGAGGGGCTAACTTGTACTGGGGACACATCTGGCTACTGTGGAGTGGGCTATATTGGGAAGGGGGCTTATACACGAGTCAATCACTTTTTCTTGTTTTCTGGGGGGAAAGTGGGTACCTCTGCTTATACACTGGTCAGCTTATATGCGAGTTTATACGGTGTGCGTGTGTATATATATATATATATATATATATACATATATATATATACACAGTAGAATCTCGTTATAGTAAACTCTGATATAGTAAAACTCTGGATATAGTAAACTCAAGTCAGGTCCCAGCAAATGCATCTGTATAAATATACAATATACGACCAATTCTGATACAGTAAACTGCTTTTCCTGGTCCCTTGGAGTTTACTATAAAGGGATGTAACTGTATGTGGAAAAAGAGAGGAAGGTAAAACAGTCATGCACTGAATGATTCCAGGGACCTACATAATCGGGGCTCCTTTCCTCTTTCCCATTATGAAAAAAATGTAGTACCTTTCAGTGACTAGAGAGGGCTTTAAGTGTAGACAAGACAAACAATTTAAATATTACATGAAATGATTGGTGATGAAACTTTCCTTCCTTCATCTCACACCCAAGTAGGGATTTACATGTTTATCTCATCAAGCCACGTCACTTGGATATTTTGTTTTGCTAATACAGACACATGGGGAGGGGTGTGGCCCAGTTTCCTGTTTATACTTCCATATGGATATCAGGAATCATACAATTGTGATTGGCATTAACTACAGTCAGTAAAAGCTGAGTGGAAATGCCAAGATGGTGAGACTGAGGCATTGGGTGCTACATTGTGTAGTATTAAAATCCTTATCATGTGAACAAACAACAATAGGTATGCAAACAAGCACCACATGCGGCTGACTTTGTTTAACGGGTACCTGTAAGGACAAATAGTGCTTCATTTAGATACTTACCTCAGTAGAGGGAAGCCTCAGTATAATCCAGAGACTTCCCCCATCCCCCTTGCCTCCACTGATTTAGCGCTGGGACCCCCGGACCTCATCAACAAGGGCTTTGTCAAGTGGTGTGCGCAGCCATGCTCCTCTCTGTGAACAAGCTTTTTCCACAGAACCCAAGTGACTTTGTGCAACTGTGTAGACGCAATGCTCTCCCAGCGCAAGGTGTGCGCAGCCATGCTCCTGTGGATAAACAAGCTTTTTCCTCCGAGCACGAGTGACTCTGTGCTACTGTGCAGGCACAAGGTGTGCATAGCCATGCTCCTGTGGATAAACAAGCTTTTTCCTCCAAGCACGAGTGACTCTGTGCTACTGTGCAGGCACAAGGTGTGCATAGCCATGCTCCTGTGGATAAACAAGCTTTTTCCTCCGAGCACGAGTGACTCTGTGCTACTGTGCAGGCACAAGGTGTGCATAGCCATGCTCCTGTGGATAAACAAGCTTTTTCCTCCAAGCACGAGTGACTCTGTGCTACTGTGCAGGCACAAGGTGTGCATAGCCATGCTCCTGTGGATAAACAAGCTTTTTCCTCCGAGCACGAGTGACTCTGTGCTACTGTGCAGGCACAAGGTGTGCATAGCCATGCTCCTGTGGATAAACAAGCTTTTTCCTCCGAGCACGAGTGACTCTGTGCTACTGTGCAGGCACAAGGTGTGCGCAGCCATGCTCCTGTGGATAAACAAGCTTTTTCCGCCAAGCCCGAGTGACTCCGTGCTACTGTGCAGGCACAAGGTGTGCATACTGCATAGTCATGCTCCTGTGGATGAACAAGCTTTTTCTGCTGAGCCGCAGTGACTCTGTGCTATTGTGCAGGCGGAAGGAGTCCTGCACCTGTGCAGTGCGGTCAAGGTTGTTCATGGACAGTAGTGTGGCCACAAACTTACAAAGGGCCCAGCGCCAGATTGGCGGTTTTGAGAAGGACGAGGGGGTCCCTCGGGGGTCTCGCTGGCGCCCCCGAACAGCGTCAATGTAAATATTTACCTTCCCGGGTCCTGAGCAGGCGCTGTGGCGGCTCTCAGCTCCGAAATAGGTGGAAATATCCGATCGCCGTCGGGTCTGCTCTACTGTGCAGGCGCAAGTCTCCGAAATCCTGCGCAGTAGAGCGGACCCGACTGAGATTGGGTATTTCCGCCTACTTCGGAGCCGAAAGCCGCCACAGCGCCCCCGCTGGAGCCTGGAAAGGTAAGTATTGCACAGGCTGTTAGATCTGTCAGGCCGCTGTTTGGAGGCCTGCAGCGAGACCCCCGTGGGACAGAGGACGGCGTGGGAAGCCTCATTGGGACCGTGAGGCTTCCCCCTCCAGAGGTGAGTACCCCCCAGGGGAACTTTTTGATGTTACAGTGTCTCTTTAATGTTTTACCTACTGTATACATGTAAAAGAGATCACCTTGATATAGTTACTCTAAAGCAGGCTCGCACTCGGCCAAATCGTGTGCATTACAAAATGTGTTCAGTACCTTTTCCATTTCACTGCTGTAGACAGACAAAATGGTGTCAGATTGCTGAATACCTTAAAAATCATATATAAGCTTGTGTATGTTACATTACTTTTGCACGGTTCTGATCCACTTCAGTATCATGTCTGAAGACGAAACGCAATGTTTCAAAAGATTGCAAAGAAATCTTGTACAGTTAGTCATTAAAGGTATCACCTAAACTTTTGTCGATGTTTTCAGATTCTCTTCATGACCAACACCGGACTACACACAACTGACTATAAATATTTTCACACCCTTGTTTCTATGTATAATCCAGTGTTCTCCTCAGAATTCTTTTCCAGACGGATGGCATGAAAAAAAAGCCAGATGAAGGGCCGGCAAAACTCTGCTTACAGAATAGAAGAAGCATAAGGTGGGGAGCCCATGACAGCTGGGTGCTCCTCAAAACTAACTGGGTGGAGCACCCAGCTAAAAGAGCCTGAGGAGAACGCTGTAATCTGTAATTATACCCTGCTGGAACACAGAGGCAGCTATTCTGCGTACATGAAAAAAGGCGTGCAGAAAAGCCAATAGTAGAATATCGGTAAATTGATTCTATTGTTAATTTATTTATTTATAAAGCGCCGATGCAGTCTTTTCACTAATTGTCCCTCAGAGGGGCTCATAATCTATTCCCTACCATAGTCATAGGTATGTATCGTGTAGTGCATGTATCATAGTCTAGGGCCAATTTAGGGGGAAGCCAATTAACTTATCTGTATGTTTTGGGCAGTGGCGTAGCTAAGGAGCTGTGGGCCCCAATGCAAGTTTTACATTGGGGCCGTAGAACCCAAGAACTCTATACATAACAATTGATACGGTGCACCAAAATCTACCAACACCAACTGCAGTGTCAGAGGTGCAAAAAGGTGATGGGGAGCAGTTTGTTAATGATCACTACTATTCAAAGTATCTACAGAAGTAATTATTATAACAACAGGACCAATAGAGAGCTAATACTTCAGTTGAGGGAGGCCCCCTCTGGCCCAAGGGCCCCAGAGCGGGCGCAACCTCTGCACCCCCTATTGCTACGGAAACCGGAGTGCCCGAAAGAAACCCATGCAGACACAGAGAGAACATACAAACTCCTTGAAAATGTTGACTTGGCTGGGATTAGAACTGGGGACCCAGTGTTGCAAGGTGAGATTGCTAACCACTACACCACAGTGCTGCCTGTTACAGTGCAAATGACAATAGTGAAATATTGGTAATAAATACTGATAAATTACTACAGCTAAACATAACCCTATTCCCACACTGAACCATCCCACTAACGATGCCTAATCTTACCCACCCCACAGCTAGCCTTATCCACCCCTTATGGCAAACCTTATCCACCCCACCCCCATAGCTTATACCCTCCCCCCCTGCAATAAAGTGCATAGAAATAATGGCAATGAGGGGAACTTTGGGCGCCCGTAATGCAAAATACAGCAACCAATGGTGGGCCCCCAAATGCGTCTTGTTAGTTTATGGCAAAGCGTAGATGTTTAAAAAATCACTAATGCGACGCCAAGTCCCACATGTGCGGAAGCGTATTATAACAATATGCTTCTGTGCACTTCCCCAGACCCAAAGCAGGAAGTGACGACAAGCGCATGTCACTTCCTGCGTGGCCAGCGGCTATTGCACAGTCTTCCCTGAAGGCCTGTTTTTGATGGTGCGATGTGGTGCATCAGGCGCGACGCTCCGCATCGCTGACGCTGGGTCTGGTGTGAAACCAGCCTAAAGATCGGACATGCTGGAGACTATCGATCGATCAGTGGATCACCATTGCATGGTGTGTATCAGCCTTTAGGATACAGTTGGCCTGCTTAGAGACCAATGGCTAGTGTTATGGTAAATGTTAGAAGAATCCACCCTGTGTGTATTCAAAGGGATGAGCCTGTCCAATTCCCCCTCATCTTCAAGTAATCACAAGTGTAATTTAAGGTCTCAGTTGTGTCAGCACAGGAATTCAGCACTCTCGACAGACACAGCTAATATGTAAACACAGGAGGTTATCCCTTTCTCTGCTTCCACGAAAGCAGGAAGTAGACACACCGTAGATTTATTGGAGGAGTTCTGTAAGCTGTAACAAAGAAATATGAATTATGTGGTTGTTAATCTTTTAGAGAAGAGAGGAAGTTCTGAGTTCGGCTCCACTTTAAGAAGGAGTTAGGGGCAAGCCTATTGTGAACTGTCTGTTATCGGTGTCCTCCTAAGCTTCCTCATATGGTTAGGCTCATACAGGAAGTATGAGATGAGATCAAGAGCAACATATTCAAGGCAAAGAAGATACCTTTTTTGCTCAGGATAAAAGAGTGATTTGACATTGCGGACATGTGCCCTGATGATTCATGGGTAGTGTGACTGTAGTCAAAGGTATGTTTTAACAGCACACACTGACATCCTGTAACCTTCTGGCCTAAGTTTAGCAAACAAAATATTGTCACAAGAAATAAACTGGTCTCTGAAGTTTGCTAAGTTTTGACAACAGGTTATAACAGGCTTAGCCAATACGTGCTACAAAGCAACCTGTGGCAACCTAAACCAAAGATGCAGATTACCTTGCGGGAAAAATAATGAAACCATTAATTCTGTAGGGGCTTCCTGAGGATAAAAACCGCCACTTACCTGGGGCTTCTATCAGCCCCCTGTAGCAATAATGTCCCACGCCGTCCTCCTCTGATCCGTTGTTCCCCGCCGCTGGCCCCAGTCTGCGCGACCTGCTCGTTACCGTCCGCATCATCAGAAGCTTACTGTGCAGGCGCAGTACAAGAAACCTGCGCAGTAAGCTTCCGATGACGTGAGCGGCATCGCGCATTATTCGGCTATGACAGACGAATAATGCCCGATGCCGGCGGGGGGGAACGGGTGATCGGAGGAGGACAGCGTGGGACATTATTGCTACAGGGGGCTGATAGAAGCCCCAGGTAAGTGGCGGTTTTTATCCTCAGGAAGCCCCTACAGAACCCCCTTTTTTTTTTTAAAGTTTCTTTTTATTTGTTTTTAGAGAAGAGAACATACATTTAGATACAACAGTCCCCAAAAACAGTTGGGGATTCCAACGTACAGACATTAAGAAGAAGTCAATAAATGGTGTTGGGTATTAACAGTAAGCTGTATCTATAATAGAGTCAACATTCAGATAATTAATTCTGTATCATATTGCATGCAATACAGTGTGTAGTATTCCTACATTACCTCACATATCACATTTGGCATGTATTCTTAAGGATGCATTTTAAAGTTGAAGGTATCCTCCCCCTCCTCTTATGTCGTGTCCCAGCGAACATTTTTTTTATTTTTGTATTATTATAGGTTGACCTAACGAGGAGTGATGTAAGTTGCAGGTATGAGCCCCAGGAAAGAAAGACATCTTTGATCCTTAGTTTCTTTTAGACTAATATTTTATTCTGAAGAGAGCGTTTCCCTGTTTCTTGTCCATATGCCCCACTACAGAACCCCTTTAAAGGAATACTGTAGGGGTCGGGGGAAAATGAATTGAACTTACCCGGGGCTTCTAAAGGTCCCCCGCAGACATCCTGTGTCCGCGCAGCCACTCACCAATGCTCCGGCCCCGCCTCCGGTTCACTTCTGGAATTTCAGAATTAAAAGTCTGAAAACCACTGCGCCTGCGTTGCCGTGTCCTCGCTCCCACTGATGTCGCCAGGAGCGTACTGCGCAGGCCCAGTATGGTCTGTGCCTGTGCAGTACGCTCCTGGTGACATCAGCGGGAGCGAGGACACGGCAACGCAGGCGCAGTGGTTTTCAGACTTTTAATTCTGAAATTCCAGAAGTGAACCGGAGGCGGGGCCGGAGCATCGGTGAGTGGCTGCGTGGGCACAGGATGTCTGCGGGGGACCATTAGAAGCCCCGGGTAACTTCAATTCATTTTCCCCCGACCCCTACAGTACTCCTTTAACCTCCTTGGCGGTTAATTTTTTTTCCTTATTAAAAAAATCCTCTTTTTTTTAAATGTTTTTTTTTGTTTCATGTAAAGCTACCAGAGTGGTAGCTACATGAAACACCACTAGAGGGCGCATGTGGCCCTCTAGTCCGATCGTCGCCGGCATCTATAGCAAACAGGGGAACGCGTATATAACGCGTTCCCCTGTTTGGCTTCTCCTGTCGCCATGGCGACGATCGGGATGACGTCATGGACGTCAGCCGACGTCCTGACGTCAGGCTCACCCGATCCAGCCCATAGCGCTGCCCGGAACTCATTGATCCGGGCAGCGCAGGGCTCTGGCGGGGGGGGGGGCCCTCTTCAGCCGCTGCGTGCGGCCGATCGCCGCAGAGCGGCGGCGATCAAGCTGTGCGCGCGGCTAGCAAAGTGCTGGCTGCGCGCACAGCAATTTACAGCACAGAAACCGCCCCACCAGGGGCTGAGATCTCCCCCTGCGCGGCATAGCCCGAGCTCAGCTCGGGCTTACCGCCAGGGAGGTTAATACATATTAGCTGCTGTGGGCCTACTATACTGTACGTCTTTTCTACAGATCTTCACAGTGCTCGTTGTTTCACTAAACTATCAGTAAATCTAGGTTTATATTGAAAAAGTAATTACATGAAGTAAGCTGAAGAATCTGGCACAGGAGATCTCTTGTCTTAACTGAAGGGGTACATAACTGTTTACAACTTTAAACTCCACTTTTGTTAACCTCCCTGGCAGTCAATTAAAACCGCCAGGGGCAGCGCAACAGTTAAATTTTTTTTTTAAATCATGTAGCTAGCCTAGTGGCATCCCCCCACCCCTTCTGATTGCCTCCGGCGATCAGGCCCGTCAGGAAATCCCATTCTGAACGGGATTTCCATGAGGGCTTCCCCCGTCATCATGGCGACGGGCGCGATGACGTCACCGACGTCATAACGTCAGAGGGAGTCCCGATCCACCCCTCAGTGCTGCCTGGCACTGATTGGCCAGGCTGCGCAGGGGACTGGGGGACACACCCTCTAACGCGGCGGAGCGGCGGCGATTGGTGAGTTCACGTAGTTAACAAAGTGCTAGCTGCGTGCAACAACAACAAAAAATTACGCAAATCGGCCCAGCAGGGCCTGAGAAATACTCCTGTGCGGCATAGCCCGAGCTCAGCTCGGGCTTACCGCCAAGAAGGTTAAAGCAAACCTGAACTGAAATTTAAAATAAACATGCACAAGTCATACTTACCTCTTGCGTAGTATACTCATCAATCTCTTTCTCCTCTCCTGCGTCTTGTTTGTTCACTGTAATCGATGGAATTTTCCGGCCTTCATTTTAAAAATGGCAATGGACGTGCAACAGCTTCTGGGTCAGCACTCTGTTAAACTGTGATATCGCCCACATGAGCTATAGGGAAGCATTGACATTACCTTGCACATCACTTGTCCTTTCAGTTGTAACTGACAGCAACTGATATATATTTCAGCTCTGACAAAATCTTGTCAGAATCAGAAGGAATCATTGTTAGAAGCAAATGGTGAGTTTCTGAAAGGAACTGGTGGCGAGGTAAGTATGTAATATTCATTTGCAGGTACATCATATGTTTATTTTAAATAATTTTACTCAGTTCAGGTTCCCTTTAAAAGACCACTACAGCGGAAAACTGTCAGAACCGACAGATTTTGGACTAGTTCATCTTCTCATGGGGGATTCTCGGAGTTTTCCTTTGTTTTCAAAAGCATTTTCTGAACAGCAGTTGCTCAGTCTAACTGCCGAAATAGTGTGTCAGCAATTTAGATTGTTCAATCAAGATTGTGTCATTGCGCAAAGGTGGATCAGCGCATCACCAGGCCGCCTCCAAATGGCCACCAATCAGAGGTGCGCTGAGCCCCCCCAAGAAACTACAAACGGTGCTTGAAACCAAACAGCAGCTCTGCATAAACATCAATAAGCAATGCTATTACACGGGAGCAGCTGACCAAAGTTACTTACATTTGTACATGGCGAGGAAAGGAACAGCGCTACTTAAAAACAGATTGCATCCTTATGACTACCTGCTTGAGAGTGCAAGCCCCACTAGTGGGATAAAATACACACCCAGCATTCAAATATAATGCACCTGTCTACCACTGGAGGATGTTGGTTTCCTGTAACAGCTTGCATGCAACTTATTAGGTACTCGTCCCTCCCACTGTGAAGAAGTCATCCCCCATAGGAGGGGCCCTAACACTAACTAATCCTAAATTATGCATATGCATAGCCTGGGTGCACCACCAAGTAAAAATAAAAAATTGCGCAAAGGTGGATCAGCGCATCACCAGGCTGCCTCCGAATGGCCACCAATCTGTTTTTAAGTAGCACTGTTCGTTTCCTCGCCATGTACAAAGATTGTATCATTGATAGGCACCTAATGACTATCTCAGAGTGTCAAAGGTGCTGGAAATCACTAAATTCGTGCAGGTCTGGAACATAAGTAGCCACTGCTCCTGCTTAGTTCAGCAAATTACTTGTACATTCTATACCAGGTTGTCCGCTACTTACAAACAAGTGCTGATTTAGCATAACAGGAACCCTGCCTAGCATCCTCTAGTGCATACATGTCAAACTCTGGCCCCCGGGCCAAATGTGGCCCTCAGAGCCATTCAATTTGGCCCTCAAGGGATTTCCCCACTTTGCATTATGTTTGGCCCACTCTAGACCACCAGGGAAGCTATATTGGAGATAAAGCCCTTGAACACCAGGGAAGCCACATGGGGGAGGAAGGGGGAAAACACTAAACACTAGGGAACTGTATAGGGGAGGGAGGGCCACTAGACACCAGAGAACTGTACAGGGGAGGAAGGAGGACCACTAGACACCAGGGAACTGTATAGGAGTTGGAGGGGACAATTAGACACCAGGAAACTTTATAAGGTGGCTAGTGGACATTAAGGTTGGCCCGCGACTAAGTCCAAGAGTTCAATTTCAGCCCACTTCGTATTTGAGTTTGACACCCCTGCTCTAGTGGATGGACGGAGTAGTAACAGATGCGCTTTGTGGCTTCAATAAAAGAGGATTCCATGAGGAGTGCCGAAGTCTGTCAGTTCTTTCAGCTATGGAGTAGTAACAGATGGATGGAAATCACAAATTTGAACAAAAAGAAAAACCTGCACATCAAAAACTTCCAGCAACATGCACGCACGCACACACACACACACACACACACACACACACACACACACACACACACACACACACACACACACACACACACACACACACACACACACACACACTCACACACACACTCACACTCACACTCACACACACACTCACTCACACTCACACACACACACACTCACACTCACACACACACACACTCACACTCACACACAAACACAGATATACAGTACACTACATGCAAACTCCACTCACAAACAGACCTGCACATGTACATTTTCTGTGTTTATGAATGGAGTACAGCAGAGACTGAAATGTGCACATGCATATAGGCATAAATATAAATGCACAAACACACCTCCAATATTCATGATAAGAGTACAAGAGGGATGCTCTTGCATGGAAATTTATAAGAAACAAGTGGAATTTATCCTGCTGAATCATCCCACCCTCTGGAACAAGCACTGACCTCATTCTTTAAATACTTGCTGTGACGACCTGCTACTAAAATGAATCAGATTTATATATATCTTCTTGTCTCTATGTTTCGCCAGCAAGTGCTGCTATTGGAACCCCTACAGACTCAAGCAATTGCTGGTAAATTCCTGCTTTGTTCTGCATACCAGTCTTTAGACATACAAGTATTTATAACAGTCCAATCCAACATGTGATCAATCCCTCCCCAATCGAAAATCAATCAGATATAAGTATGAGGCATCATTCACACTAGGGATGTTGCTGTATGCTTTTCAGAGCGCACTGCGATGTGCACTTTGCTAGGTACAGTTTTTTCCATCGATTCTAATGTACCACATTTACATCTATGGGCTTTGTTACTGTCCGTTTGAGAGACGTGGTGTTGAAGGCATTTCTGTGCATTGCCCTGTGAAGTGCACAGCAATGCAAGTGAATGGGTGCGGATTTATAGCGCATAGCAATGCGCTTTGGAGATACTTTTTTTTAACCACTGATTCAAAAAATAATTTCAAATGATAACAAATCTTTATTAACAACTGCTACATCAAATAAGCAAAACATGCTGAACAAAAACATGTTGAAGAGTGTTAAATGAATGGAACCGCTTAAAAACGCACATCAACGCATGCATTTTTTATCATGTGCATAACTACGTTTCTGAACACACCCAATGTGAATGAGGCCTTACTACTGCCTAGTCCCACTTCATGTCAATTACATTTCAGCAAACATCTGGTCAAGATTCAATCAAACCACAAGAGTAATATCGTTTGAAGCAGTTACATGTTAAGCCAGATACATGCCTGTAATAATGTTGCCTGCAGGGATCGGTACTCAATCCCTTTGGTGACAGTTCAGAGTCTGATCTGGTACAGGTGTGTTGCTAGCCTCCAGGCTAGGGACATGTTCTATTGCTTTTGAGGGATGAGGAGGACGATGTGGATCACACGACAGAGCGGTGCAGAGTGGGAGTAGTGAGCAAGGAAACCAATGGAGTTTGCCATGTTGCGGCACCAATTCTCTTATGATTCAATAAAATTATCGAATTGGAAGGTCAACTGGCCCACAATATCGAGTAATGTATGGGCACTCTTAGGGCTTGTTCCCACCTAGGGCGTTTTGCAGCTTTTTTTCTTACCGCTCAGCAAAGTGCTGCATGTACCAAATTTTGGGGTGATTTTGCCACAATGGAAGGTATAGGAAAAGCACAAAACGCTCACAAATCACTTTATCCAGCAATTGCGTTTGCGCTTTTATGAATAAATACATTGTATTTATTCATTTCCGGGTGAAAGAGTTCACTTCCTGAGTAACGTCAGGAAATGATAGAATGGAATCGCTCTGCAAAAATGCATACAAAAGCACTTTGTACAAAATCGTAGCGCGCAGTGGAGCGCCGGGATTGAGGAAAAAAACAAGCAAAAAATAAAAAATTGCTGGCATCAGCGATTTCGATTATAGATGTTAATAAAGCCTTAGGGTGCATACACACATCCAAGTTAGATTGGCCAATGACTGGCCAATTTTACCACTTCCTTGTAGTATGAGGGCCAACAGATTTTGAATCCTGTAGTATGAACAGATTGTGTAGGTACAGGGGTTGGACAAAATAATGGAAACACCTAACATTTTGGCATCATAATCTTTGAACATGTTAAAGAGACACTGAAGCGAGAATAAATCTCGCTTCAGTGCTTATCTTCAGGCAGGGCTAACGGCTGCAGCCCTGCCTCTCAGCGCCGTCTATCAGCGGCGCATCGCCGTCTCTCCCCCGCCCCTCTCAGCAAAGGAAGACTGAGAGGGGCGGGGGAGAGGCGGAGATACGCGCTGACAGACGCGCGTGAGGCAGGGCTGCAGCGGTTAGCCCTGCCTTAATCTGGAAGAGGGGATGCGCTGTTTGGAGGGGTAATCGGGGGGTAAGGGACCCCCGTTTAGCCGTGGGATAGCGGCGTTTTAGCAGGGGCACACATGCCCCTGCTGACTATGAGGTCTGAAGCGAGATTTATTCTCGCTTCAGACTCTCTTAAAGCAATCAAAACTTGACATATGTTACATTTTTTTTGTTTATTACTTTTGTTATTTGATAGGTTTGATTAAAATTAATGTTTTTTAAAGATATTTAAACCAATGTTGGTTATAATTTATAAAATGGCTGATCTATCAGACTTTCAAAGAGGCCAAATTGTTGGTGCTCGTATGGCAGGCGCTACTGTAACAGAAACTGCCCGAGTGGTTGGCATTTCAAGAGGTACTGTCTCAAAAGAAATGACTGCCTTTGAAAGAGAAGGAAAAACGTCCTCAGCAAAGCACAGTTGTGGCCGAAAGTCGAAGTTGTCTGAGAGAGACCGTCGGACTCTAAATCGAATTGTTAGAAAAGCTCCACGGCTCCTAAAATCACTGCAGAGCTGAATGAACACCTTCAGAACCCAGTTTCCACAAAAACTGTTCGTCGGGAGCTGCACAAATCTGGATTCCACGGAAGAACTGCAATTAGAAAACCTCTGCTCTCAAAGACAAATGTTTCAAAGCGTTTAGAGTGGTGTAGAAACCACCAGAATTGGTCCCTCAAGCAGTGGAAAAATGATTTTCTCTGACGAATCATCGTTTACCTTATTTCCGACCTCTGGTCTAGTGTACGTTTGGAAACAGCCGAAACAAGCAATTCATTCAGACTGCCTTCTCCCAACTATAAAACATGGCGGGGGTTCTGTGATGAGCTGGGGTGCTATTTCTTGGAAATCCGCTGGGCCAATGATTTCCCTTCATGGAAGAATTAACAGCTGAGACTATTTTGAATTTTGGGTGACCAAGTCCATCCTATGGTTCAAAAACTGTTTCCGGAGGGGAATGCCATCTTTCAAGATGCTAATGCCCCAATCCATACAGCTAAAATTGTTCTAGAATGGCATGAGGAACATTCTAATGAAGTTGAGCATCTCATCTGGCCACCACAATATCCAGACCTCAACATTATTGAACATTTATGGTCGTTATTAGAGATTCAAGTAAGAAGTCGATTTCTGCCGCCATCGTCTCTAAAAGAACTGGAGGGTGTTTTAACTCAAGAATGGGCTAAAATTCCTTTGGAAACAAGTCACGATTTGTATGAATCAATACCTCAAAGAATTGAGGCTGTAATTGCCACAAAAGGTGGACCTACACCATATTAAAATATATGTTGGTGATTTTCAAGGTGTTTCCATTATTTTGTCCAACCCCTGTAAGCTCTATTACATGGAGGTGGTATAATTGCCCAATAAAAATTGGATGTGTGCGCACCCTTAGTGTGGATCTCACCCCCAGGAAAAAGCATTATGCTTGCCCAGGAGGATACTGTTTTGCTACCAGGATATCAACTCAGTTCCATACCAATACCTTTGGTGTGGGTGGGAGCTGGTCTGTCAACCAGGACTAGATTTTTGGAAAGGCCACATATACCGTGGCGCAGGGAAACTGCTGACCAAGGGGGGAGATTAATAATGGACTACAGAGGGTTGCTGTACATGGAGGTTGCACCTAGGAAAGTGGGCCGCACAGAGAAGTTGTATATGGGGAGGCTGCTGTACACGGAACAGGGACTCCTGTATATAAAAGGGGGAAGCATAAAGGAGAGCAGAGTAAAACAATAAAATTGGTGAAAAGTTAAAAAAATTCAGTCCATCCATCTCTCAACCGCAGAAGCAAGCTCTCCCATGGAGTCCTGCCCAAAAGGGCTGACTAGAGGCTGGTTCCAGCATTATAGGCCCCAGATGGTGTTGAGGGGAAGTTTTAATAACTATTTAGTCTCACTCTTTTAACACTGTCAGTGCCGCCCGGCTATAATTTAATGAAAGCTGTATCTGATGTCTCCACTCCCACTTGACTGTAAACAAGAGTGCTCCCTCACCCCATCCTGATTGTTGTGTGACTACTTCTTGCCATTACTTCATATGCTTTGCCAGAGCAGTATTTGTCAAGGATAGATAGCTTACTCTGTACACTGCAACAGGAGACGATGGAACCACATAAATTATTAATAGTAAAGGTAACAAAATGTTCTCAAAATGCTCTTGATAATCATTCACGCAGAATACACGCATTCTAAAAGAATCCTGGATGTCTGGAAGCACTGACCTTAGGCATTAAAATGGTCAGCCTTATTGGTGTCGCACTTGTTATAAATCACCTTTTGCTCCGGCACCAGCAAACTCATCAGCAAGATTTTGCAAACACGACTCCTCACACAGCAAGCAGGAGATAGACTTTTCTCAGGCCTCTTCAATGGTTACGGAGTTTATTCAGGAAACAGGTATACAGATAGATACAGTTCATCATATCCTAGCAAGCAAAGCAGATCTTCATGTTTCTTGGCGTTACAGCTCTTGCCTAACTCCCTGCGGAAGTTAGTCAGGTATTCTTATATCTACTCTATGTTACACTAGACTACCTATGTACAGCATACATCATATCAGATTACAGAAAGGAATGAACATACTTAGAGGTCCCAGTCAGTATTGAAGCATAGCAGGAATCAGAGAGAGGATGCCCTCTGTCCGCCCGTCCTGCATCTTTAATAGCGGATAGGAAAGAGTTAAATATGACATCATCTTCGCCATCCCCTAGATCAGACTATTGGTGGAGCCCCCTCGTTGGGTCATAATACCCACCTACTATTAATATTTAATGAGGCTTTTGACATACATACAAGAATTTGGTATTTAGAAAACAAGGCCTATGTTTACTGTTCTTGTGGTGTACGTGTTGAGGTCAGAGTAGGCCGGTGGCCTTCTTCTAGGAACATGTTCTCAGTATCTGCGTGTATCCTCTGCTACACGCAGACCCTGAGAGGCCTCTGCCTGCATCACAAGAACTCTATCTATTTTAAAGGCATACACTGCGGACAAGCCTTTTACATAAAACTCAGGCCAAGTAACTGAGGCCTACTTAAATTATAACAATCCCCCCTAAAATGGCTTGATCCGCAGAGCACGGGTTTTACAATGGACAGCCTTACTGGTGTCCTAAGCACTGAGCCCGGGCATTACAATGGACAGCCTTACTGGTGTCCTAAGCACTGAGCCCGGGCATTACAATGGACAGCCTTACTGGTGTCCTAAGCACTGACCCCAGGCATTGCAATGGACAGCCTTACTGGTGTCCTAAGCACTGAGCCCCGTCATTACAATGGACAGCCTTACTGGAGTCCTTAGCACTGAGCCTAGGCATTACAATGGACAGCCTTACTGGTGTCCTAAGCACTGAGCCCGGGCATTACAATGGACAGCCTTACTGGTGTCCTAAGCACTGAGCCCGGGCATTACAATGGACAGCCTTACTGGTGTGCTAAACACTGAGCCCGGGCATTACAATGGACAGCCTTACTGGAGTCCTAAGCACTGAGCTCAGGCATTACAGTGGACAGCCTTATGCTAGGTACACACGTTACATTTTTTCATTCAATAGATGCGTTCGATTGATAATTTACGTCATGTCCGATATTACTTTCAATCGTTTTACCGCTCGATTTCTCATAGAAGTGAATGGAAATTGATAAGAAAAGATAAGAAAATGGAGCGGGAAATAGAGCGGAAAAACAAATCGAAAATCGATCGAATGGGAAATCAACTGAAAAAATGCATTGTGTGTACCCAGCATTACTGGTGTCCTAAGCACTGAGCTCGGGCATTACAATGGGCAGCCTTACTGGTGTCCTAAGCACTGAGCTCGGGCATTACAATGGACAGCCTTACTGGTGTCCTCTTAAGCGCTGAGCTCAGGCATTACAGTGGACAGCCTTACTAATGTCCTAAGCACTGAGCTCAGGCATTACAGTGGACAGCCTTGCTGATGTTCTGACCTAACACAAGGGAAAGACTGGAAAAACTATTTGATTCAACAACAGGACAGACAACACACTACACAGAATGGAGGACTATTGAGAGGCCAATGGCTCATTACTGGGGACATAACAGCACACCATTTAGGGCATACAATGTTATAAGAGGGACATAGGTGCTGCACATATTTTAAGAGGGAGATGGCTGCCCCCATTATTTTAGGGCATGGGATGCATGTTATAAGGAAAATACTGATGCTGCACGTTATACGGAGGCGTGGGGGCACATGTTAATGTGGGGACATGAAGTATATACAGGTTGTAAGTGGAGGCACAGTAGCCACACAGGTTGGGGGGGGGGGGGGGGGGGGATGATGGGAGCCACATATGTTACAAGGAGGCCAGAATTTTTATAAATGAGACACATGGGCCACATATATTATAAGGGGCCATGAGGGTCACATACAGTATGCTTCAAGAGTACATGGAGGCCACACAGACCAAACATGTTATACAGGGGACCAAACATTGATTCAAGGGAAATATATGTGCCACAACTGTATATAGAGGAAGTTCTGCCTGCACTTGTCATGTGAGACTAATGATGTCTACCTTTTTTATATACAGTAGGGATATGATGTCTGCACTTGTTATGTTGGAATTATGATGTCTGTTCTTGTCATGTGGGAGTAATGATGACTGCACTTGTTATATGGGGGTAATGATGACTGCACTTGTTATATGGGGGTAATGATGGCTGCACTTGCTATGTAGGAGTAATAATGACTGCACTTGCAGTTATATAGGGGTAATGGTGGCTGCACTTGCTTTGTGGGAGAAATGATGCCTGCACTTGTTATATGGGGGTAATGAAGTCTGCACTTGTTATGTTTGAGTAATGATGACTGCACTTGTTATATGGGGGTAATAATGTTGCCACTTGTTATGTGTGAGTAATGATGACTGAACTTGTTATATGGGGGTAATGAAGGCTGCACTTGTTATGTGTGAGTAATGATGCCTGCACTTGTTATATGGGGGTAATAATGTTGCCACTTGTTATGTGGGAGTAATGATGACTGCACTTGTTATATGGGGGTAATGATGGCTGCTTTTCACTTTATGCTATCACAATAAAAGAGCTTTTTACTTCAATGGACGTGATTCACTAAAGCGTGATAACTCAAATATCACACCTTATGAAAAGATATCACACCTTATCAAAGTTAACATGCCTTATCAGAGTAGCATACCGAGCGCTACGAACCTGCAGGGGCTCAGGGCAGGACGAGTTCCATTGCCAATTAGCAGGCATACGTTTTTAGCGCTCGCTATGCTACTCCGATAAGGTGTGTTAACGTTGATAAGGTGTGATATCTTTTCATAAGGTGTGATCTTTGAGTTATCACAGTTTAGTGAATCAAGCCCAATGAGTGATGCCGACTATTCTACAAGGACTATCCATATCGGCTCGAGATGCAGAGACCATGGTCGTTACACACTATTCTCTCCTGCATGTGGGTGCTGTTCCAGCTACAGTTTGCTTGTTATATGGAGATAATGATGACTGCACTTGTTATATGAGGGTAATAACGCTTGCATTTATTATAAAGGGGTAATGACAGCTGTGATTGTTATTAGGGGATTATTAGGGGGTAATTTTGTGTATCGTGGGGTATATACAATAATCGTTGGTAAGAATGCCATCATGGCAATTTGACCATTAACTCCTCTGATAAGACAGTGCACAGGGTTTGCGCTAATTGCGCAACGCATGCTACCCTGTCACCAGAATTCATGGTAAAACTACTGTGCGCTCTCTGTGCATGAAAACTTTACCAGTGTTTAGTAAATATGCCCGTTATATCTACAACTTAATAAAACTTGATAGCACAACATTGTTCAATTTACTTTGAACAGATACTTTACAACATTCCTCATACTACACAGATGTGTTAAGATTGTACAATCAAAATTGTATACTGTACAATCTACCCCCACGTCACATGCATGCACTAGTTTTATACTGTTTTACATTCGTTTTCTTTCTTTTTACAGAAAAGAGCAAGAAATGAACAAAATGAACAAAACAAAAGTCAACCCAGCACCCACATACGGCTTATTTTTACACGCTCCCATCACTGTCAATAGCCATTCTTGAGTATGGAATGCATACATGTAAGCCTGGGCAGGCTCATTCCATCTCTATGATAGCATTGGCATTCTTTCCAAAGCGAACTGCTCGTCTCAATAGCTCATTGTAATCACCCCACAGTTATTCAAAAAACAAATTACACAGCACAAGCATAACTCTGCTTCAAAGGCGCTGGTGTCTCTGTGTCCATCAATGGGACACTATGTGAAGCCATGTGCCTTCATAAGGAAGGGTGGGGTATACAAACAAAGAGATGTTCAGTCACATACTCCTCTATCTCATCACTGTGCTAGCCACTGTTTATGTTCATCTATAACTGTCTCTGCAGCTTGGGGATGCGGTTTCTAGGCAGCGCAGAGCAGGGATGTTGGCAGCACTGCATAGACAAATCCTGCAGTGCATTCTGGGAAAGAGTTGAAAAGCATTCTGATCAACATGACGGTGCAATATTTTCATCATATATTCAGCCCAGCGCTGATGAGTGTGCCGAAGGCTTACAGCAAATGTTGATGGATGGATTTAAACAGTGAGCTTGAAGATAAATAAATGTGCTTTCTGTCATATGCTGAAAGTGGACCTGTCATTCCTTTTAAAACAAATCGGTCAATAACAGTGCAGTTTGCGAGAAAGCTTTGCTGCAATGCACAGCAGTTGCCACTTTTCTTCACTAACAAATCCAGTCCATAATATGAAGTCTTGTTCCCAGTGCCAAAAATGACTTAAAACAACTTGAGACACAAGAAAGACAAGCATCTATACTTACTTGGGGCTTCCTCCAGCCCTTTTAGGCCATCGGCTCCCTCGCCGTCCTCCTGGACTGCTCTGTTTTCCCTCAGTCAGCGCTGGTATTTGCTGACTACTGTGCAGCACAGTCCTAGCTGTGCATGCGCGTAGTCTCCCTCCTGTGATCGGGAATGTTCCGCACCTGCACAGTCTTTTTTCTCCCAAATAAAGTTATTCTATTTTTTAATACAGTACTAGCAAGGTATAGCATCAAAGGTGACTCTCTATTTTGTTTAAAAAAAGTGGCCCTCTATACTTGTTTACCTGGCGGGGGCGCACATCTGGGGGTCCCCTTATCAAAGGGAACTCCCAGATACCAACATAAGCCCTACCAGGACCTATGTATGCCCCCCCTCCTCCTGGGCACCAGAGGTGAGGAAGAGCCCTTGTCCATGACATGAACAAGGACTCTGTAGAACAGGGGTGTCAAATTCGAATATGAAGTGGGCCGAAATTGAGCTCTGGGGCCAAGTGGCAGAGCAACTGCAATGTCTAGTGGCCACCTCTCTCCATTACAAAATGTCCTGGTGTCTAATATCTCCCCACCATTCCCTATACAGTTTCCTGGTGTCTAGTGGCCCCCTCCTTCCCCTATACGGTTCCCTGGTGTCTGGTGGCTCCCCTCCCTCTCCTATACAGTTCCACGGTGATTTCCCCTCCCTATTTGGCTTCCCTGGTGATCTAGGGGTTTACCCTTCAACATAGCTTCTCTGGTGGTCCTAAGTGGGCCAAACATAGTGCAAAGTGGGGAAACCACCTGAGGGCCAAATCGGATGGCTCCGAGGGCCAGATTTGGCTCACAGGTCGGAGTTTGACATGTATGCTGTAGAAGAAGGGGGAGGCTTTGCCGCTCCTCTCTTATGCTGGGGATACACGGTACGTTTCTGTACCGTGTATCGACCAGCTGATCCGGCCAGCTGATAATATTCAGCTGGCCCGATCATGCCGCTCGACCCGCGCCCGCTCGATTCCCGCCGGCGGACAATGGCAGGGAATCGAGCAGTGATAAGGAAGCGCCGGCGGGGACGAGCGGCAATCGATCCGCTCGCACGAGCGGACGAGCGGGGATGCGCCGGCATTGAGGCGCTGGCTCGATCCGGCGCAATAAACGAGCCGTGTATGCATGGCATTACAGAGTCCCCAATATCATGTACCATGTGGACTGGTATGGTAAGTATGGTGGAGCCCCACGCAGGTTGAATCCTGGATATACCAGCCTGCATGTGCCATGATCTTCACACCTATAATTAGTGTAGCCTCAAAAACTCCTAATATTAGGATGGATCCAGGTATTGGAGAGATGGAGAGAGGGAAGGTTAATAGTTGCTCCATTCCACAGAAGGAATAGACAGCCCAATAGGTTTCATGAATTTCATCCACGTCCTGTGCAAAACTGTACAGCTAATTATTTTCTTTTTAAAGGGAATATGAAGTGAAAATAAACTTATGATATAATGATTTGTAGGTGTAGTACAAAACAAATAAAACATAAGCAGCAGAGATATGAGTCTAATATTATTATTAATATTATTTCCAGTACAGGAAGAGTTAAGAAACTCCAGTTGTTATCTATGCAAAATCACTTCACTGATCTCTCTGACTTTGAAAGTGGCAGACAGCTCTGTCTTCTGAAGCTTATGATCTCAACTGCCTGTCACTGTATTTTTTTTTCTGCAGAGGTAAGTTCAAAAGGTCATTAGCCTGCTCTGTGAAATCATTTAGAATGCTGAGTGTAGTGTGTAAGCTGCAAATATTAGAGAATGATGTAATGTTATAAAACAAACAAACAAACAAACAAAAAAACACTATATAACTGAAAATAAAAAATATGAGACTATTTTCTTTGCTACTAATGTTCAGTGTCACTTTAAAGAGAAACCGTGACCAAGAATTGAACTTCATCCCAATCAGTAGCGGATACTCCCTTTCCCATGAGAAATCTATTCCTTTTCACAAACGGATCATCAGGGGGCGCTGTATGGCTGATATTGTGGTGAAACCCCTCCCACAGTGTGATGTCAGGACTATAGTCCTGACAGTTTCCTGTCTGTGAACCGCATTGCATTGTGGGAAATAACAGTTGTTTTCAACTGCCAAAAAAGCAAGCAGCATCTCCTTCCACTGACATCACCTGTCAGCAGTAAAAATGTTACCATGTGGTAAATGTTAGAATATAAATCAAATGTTAGAATATAAATCAGGGAGAGGAAAGATTTTACAATGGGCAAACACTGACTGAATCGTTTATACATATATATAATTATTGTAAAAATGAAGCACTTTTTTATTAATTTTTTTTTCACTGGAGTTCCTCTTTAAGGCAACTTAGTGTTAGGCTCAGTTCACACTGTCCTAAAAAAGTTCAGTTTAATGGAAACAATTGGAATGGATCCCAACAGATGCATATGGATCCTATGTTAATCAACTGGATCTGTTCACATCAATCCATTTGCAATGGATCTGTACTTTCCGTTCTACTGAACGGAATGCAAATTTAGGGAATCTGAGATAATTCCCGCTTGAGAGATCCCTTGCATTGACCAAGACGTCATAGAGGGATGTCGAACCGGTCCTTCAGGGGCCGAGGTCCTCACACATTTTTGCCACAGCTCAAATGAATTGATGGGTCTGAATCAGGAAAGGTGTGGTCCATCAGGTAGGACACATTCCTCTCTTTCTCAGTCCTTCCTAAACACTGTCATGGATCTGGCTCTTCAGGCCTGGAGTTCGACACCTGTGCCCCAGATGAAGAACTGATAACCAATGTAAAAACTGATCTGTAGGATGGATCTGTTTTTGATCTGTGCAGTGTTAACCGATCCTCGGCAGAGCAGCGAATTTGTAAACACAGGATGTTAACCCTTTGTCTGCTTCCATGAAAGCGGGAAGTAGACACACTGCAGATTTATTGCAGGATTTGTATCAGGTGTAACAAAGAATTTTTTTTCTTTAAAGGTTATTATGTTGTTGCTTATCTTTAAAGGGAAGGTCCAGGCAAAAAAAAAGAGTTTCACTTACCTGGGGCTTCTACCAGCCCCATGCAGCCATCCTGTGCCCTCGTAGTCCCTCACTGCTGCTCCAGTCCCCCTCTGGCAGCTAGTTTAGTTTTTACGCGTTGCAACACTAACGCGTAAAAATGTATGTGTTAATGTTCCTGCACTAGCGGGAATGCGTTAAAATGTACGCGATGCGGCCCCCGACCTCCGAGGTCTGCAAAAACTAAACTAGCTGGCGGTGGGGGATCAGAGGATTAGTGAGTGGCTGCGAGGGCACAGGATGGCTGCACGGGGCTGGTAGAAGCCCCAGGTAAGTGAAACTCTGAGTTCGGTCCGCTTTAAGTCCCGGGTTTGAATCTTGGCCAAGACACTACTGACACTGAGATTGTTTGTTTGCCCTGTCCTTGTACGTGTTTCCTCCGACACTCTAGTTTCCTCACACATATTAAAATACACTGATAAGTAGATTGATCTCTCTCCCCCCCAAACTGGCCTTTAGACTATAGTAGGGATTAGATTGTGAGCTCCTGAGGGACATAAAGTGATTATGTAACTGTGGACTCAGTAAAGTATTGTGAAATATGTCAGCCCCTATATAAATGGATAATAATAATAGTTATTGGAAACAATGCACAGTGCAATAAATATAAATGCAAGTGATCTAACCCCCTAATGCCCACCCAAATCTGAAATGCCAGTTATAAGTGAAGTACTCCCATACTGCAGTTTGCTCACACACAAACGTGGCACTTTAGCACAACACAACAAAATATAGAAAAAAAGCCTAAAGAAAACAGAATAACGTTTACCACGAAGGTCTGACTACACCACATGTTACTATATATTTCCGTGGCAACCCTTAGGGCTCGTTCACACTAAGGGCATTTTTGCCCTTTTTTCAAGCGCAGGCGATTTTCAAAATTGCCCATAAAAGCAAAAGCGGAACCGTTTTTGGGGCATTTTTGCTATAATGGAAGGTATAGGAAAAACGCAAAACGCTAACAAAATCGCTTTTTGCAGCAATTGCATGAGCGTTTTTTTAAGAATGAATACGTTGTATTTATTATTTTCCGGGTCAAAGAGTTCACTTCCTGACTTGCGTCAGGGAGGGAATTACAAAACCGCTCTGGAAAAGCCCTTACAAAATCGCTTTTAGCAGAAACATAGCGCACAGTGGAGCGCCAGGAAGGGGAAAAATTGCACAAAAACGCAAAACGCTTGCGTTTTCGATTTTAGGTGTGAATGAGGCCTGAGAATGTCTATTATATAAACTTGAACTTGTTTGAATGCTCAGCTAAACACAAGCAGGAGTTTGTAGCATGCTTGTAAGAGACAACAACAACTGCAGTAAACTGAGCCTCAGCATCTGGCGCAGGGGCCAGTGAATTCCTGCACTGCAAATGGTAAATCCAGTACTCACATACATATGGTCTTTATTATGTGGCAAGGAAAAGCAGAGAGCATGATGGGAAACAGTTTATACTTTCCTGACCAATAGTAGGGAAGTACTGCTCACTTTACCACCATGCACCATTTCAGCAGGAATCTGATCTAATATCAATCTGAATGCAGTTACTATTAACTTTGTACTGTCAAACATGTGGCAGTTAATCTGAGTAACAACAGGGATGTGCCGAGTTGTTCTACTTTGTTGAGTTTTACTACCCGGTCGTGTCAATCGGTTAAAGTGGACCTGAACTCTTGCACAAGACACAAGGAAAACATAACAGAAATGCACCCTGTATGTATTTAGAGAGTTTAGCCAGTGTAATTCCCCCTCATTTGTGTCTAATCACTATTTGTAATTTGATCTCCCCGTTAGAGTTGGGCCGAACGGTTCGCCTGCGAACGGTTCCATGCGAACTTCAGTGGTTCGCGTTCGCGTCCCGCAGGCAAACCTTTGCGGAAGTTCGGTTCGCCCCATAATGCACATGGAGGGTCAACTTTGACCCTCTACATCACAGTCAGCAGGCCCAGTGTAGCCAATTAGGCTACACTAGCCCCTGGAGCCCCACCCCCCTTATATAAGGCAGGCAGCGGCGGCCATTACGGTCACTCGTGTGCTGCCTGCGTTAGTGAGAGTAGGGCGAGCTGCTGCAGACTGTCTCTCAGGTAAAGATTAGTTAGGCTTAAAGGGATACTGTAGGGGGGTCGGGGGAAAATAAGCTGAACTTACCCGGGGCTTCTAATGGTCCCCCGCAGACATCCCGTGCCCGCGCAGCCACTCCCCAATGCTCCGGCCCCGCCTCCGGTTCACTTCTGGAATTTCAGACTTTAAAGTTGGAAATCCAATGCGCCTGCGTTGCCGTGTCCTCGCTGCCTCTGATGTCACCAGGAGCGTACTGTACAGGCCCAGTATGGTCTGTGTCTGCGCAGTACACTCCTGGTGACATCAGCGGGAGCGAGGACACGGGCGTGCAGGCGCAGTGGTTTTCTGACTTTAAAGTCAGAAATTCCAGAAGTGAACTGGAGGCGGGGCCGGAGCATCGGTGAGTGGCTGCGCCAACACAGGATGTCTGTGGGGGACCATTAGAAGCCCCGGGTAAGTTCAGCTCATTTTCCCCCGACCCCCCTACAGTATCCCTTTAACGTGTTCCTGTCTGGCTGCATACCTGTTCTGTGAACCCACCACTGCATACTTGTGCTGTGAACCCACCACTGCATACCTGTGCTGTGAACCCACCACTGCATACCTGTGCTGTGAACCCACCACTGCATACCTGTTCTGTGAACCCACCACTGCATACCTGTGCTGTGAACCCACCACTGCATACCTGTTCAGTGAACCCACCACTGCATACCTGTGCTGTGAACCCACCACTGCATACCTGTTCAGTGAACCCGCCACTGCATACCTGTTCTGTGAACCCACCACTGCATACCTGTTCAGTGAACCCACCACTGCATACCTGTTCAGTGAACCCACCACTGCATACCTGTTGTGTTCAGTGAACCCGCCACTGCATACCTGTTCTGTTCAGTGGACCCGCCACTGTATACCTGTTTAGTGACCCCGCCACTGCATACCTGTTGTGTTCAGTGAACCTGCCACTGCATACCTGTTCTGTAAACCCGCCACTGTATACCTGTTCTGTTCAGTGAACCCGCCACTGCATACCTGTTCTGTTCAGTGGACCCGCCACTGTATACCTGTTCAGTGAACCCACCACTGCATACCTGTTGTGTTCAGTGAACCTGCCACTGCATACCTGTTCTGTGAACCCGCCACTGTATACCTGTTCTGTTCAGTGAACCCGCCACTGTATACCTGTTCTGTTCAGTGGACCCGCCACTGTATACCTGTTCAGTGAACCCACCACTGCATACCTGTGCTGTGAACCCACCACTGCATACCTGTTCTGTGAACCCACCACTGCATACCTATTCAGTGAACCCACCACTGCATACCTGTTCAGTGAACCCACCACTGCATACCTGTTGTGTTCAGTGAGCCCGCCACTGCATACCTGTTCTGTTCAGTGGACCCGCCACTGTATACCTGTTTAGTGACCCCGCCACTGCATACCTGTTCTGTTCAGTGAACCTGCCACTGTATACCTGTTCAGTGAACCCGCCACTGCATACCTGTTGTGTTCAGTGAACCTGCCACTGCATACCTGTTCTGTGAACCCGCCACTGCATACCTGTTGTGTTCAGTGCGTTACACGGTGAGTTTGGTGTGTCAGTGTGAAGCAGTACCTTAATTACACTACCTGATTGATGTATACACATGCAAGATGTTTTAAAGCACTTTAGGCCTGTCATTTAGCATTCAATGTGATTTCTGCCCTTAAAACGCTGCTTTGCGTCAAATCCAGATTTTTCCCGGGGACTTTTGGCATGTATCCCACTCCGCCATGCCCCCCTCCAGGTGTTAGACCCCTTGAAACATCTTTTCCATCACTTTTGTGGCCAGCATAATTATTTTTTTTTTCAAAGTTCGCATCCCCATTGAAGTCTATTGCGGTTCGCGAACTTTAACGCGAACCGAACCTTCCGCGGAAGTTCGCGAACCAGGTTCGCGAACCTAAAATCGGAGGTTCGGCCCAACTCTACTCCCCGTGTCACATGACTGCCTATGGGAGATAGGCCCATTTGAAAGTACAGGCTGTAAACAATATGTCTGCTTCCATGAATCAGGAAGTAGAAACTGTGCAGATTTATTTTAGGATTTGTATCAGCAGTAACAGAGAAATGTCTTTTGTTAAAGGTTATTATGCTGGTGTGTATATTTTAGAGCAGAGAGGAGTTCTGAGTTCAGGTCCACTTTAAAGTGTCTAAATATCTATTTTATCAGGTTATGTTACCAGTCTGCCTAACTCCCTCACCCTTCTCCACTCCTAACACTAACCTACCCCCTTTCCTATCCTCCTAACACTAATCCTCCCATCTGTACACCTAACCTCCCTTCTCTTCTACTGACACTAACCTCCCTTCTCTACTCCTAACTTACCCCTCTCCTAACCTTTCTTTTAACCTGCTCCTATGGGATGCTTAGTAGTAGCTACTATCGACAAGGCGGCGGAGGGATATTAGTAGGACTGAGCCCGTGCAAATGTGCAGATGGATTTCAGCATGCCTCGATAGGAAGCATAAATCGGCATTAGACTGGTGCTACCAGGCAAAGAGGGCCATTGCCCCTGAACACTGCGCCCCCCCCCCCAGGTCTCCCCCACACCCCCCAGACTGCTCCCTGGGGCCCCTGCATGATTGTGAAAGGTGTACAACTTACATGTCCCGACGCTGAGCCATCTGTGCCTCTTGTCTTCATACCTGCTGCCTGCATCATCTCAGTGATCCAGCATGTTTTTACACAATAACATTATAACACAATCACATGCAAGGGTTCTAGAGAAGATGCAGGCAGCAAAGGTGAGATATACTGGGGGTTACATCTGGCTACCTAGTACTGGGCACCCCTGGGACCACTAACTACTAGGAGGGTACCTCTGGCTTCGAAAACTGGGCTTTACATAATGGGGGGCTGACTACCTATACTGGGGAGAAGGACGGGGAGATTAAGTTTAAACTCCACTTGCCCTGAGAGCTAAAGCATGCATGTCAAACTCCAGCCCGCCCGTGGGCCAAATCTGGCCCTCAGAGCCATCAAATTTGGCCCCAAGTGTTTCCCTACTTTGCATTGTGCTTGGCCCACTCTAGACCACCAGGGAAGCTATACTGGAGATGAAGACCAGATCACCAGGGAAGCCATGTGGAGGAGAAAGGGACACAGCAAGAGACATCAGGGAACAGTATGGGGGATGGGGGGGTTCCACCATGGAACTGTATAGTGTAGGGGGGGGGGGGGGGGAGACACACTAGACACCAAGGAACTGTATAGGGGAGGGATGACCACTAAACACCAGTGAACTATATAGGAGTGGGAGGGTGGGCCACTAAACACCGAGGAACTGTATAAGAGAGGAAGCATTAGACATCAGGGGAGGGAGGACCACTAGACACCAGGTGACTGCACCACTTCGTATTTTATGCTCAACACCCCTGGCCTAGAGACACTGTTCTGGGAAACATAGTTGAATGGTACAAGCAGGGCCGCCATTAGAAATTTTGGGGCCCCTCACACATCAACAGGCCTGGGCCCCCCTCCCTGGGCCTACCCACTGGTTGTTGTGCCCGTCCACTCGCCACCCCACCCCCGTCCCCCTGTGCGAAGTGTGCTGCGACGAAAAATGTGCATGTCTTCGACACTGAAGATATCGGCATGCACAGCGTGATGCGGCAAAAAGTGGGCGTGACCATGGTGTGTTGTGGGTGGAGCCAAATACTAGCAAAATACAGGAAGTGTCCGGTTAACAAATGAGATAGGGACTTGTAGGTCCGTTCTTATCCTTTATCCGTTCTCTTTTGCCCCTCTCCTTTCTTCCTGTACCTCTTTTGTTCCCCTCTGTCTCACCTCAGTTTGTACCTCTTTTCTGTCCCTCTGTGTGACCTCATGTTCCCATCTCATCTCTTTTCTCCATGTGCCTCTTTTGTCCGCCTCTGTTCCCCCTGTGCTTCTTTTATCCCCGTGTTACCTCTTGTCCCCTTCTGTCTCAGCTCGTCCCCCTGCCCTAGCCAAGGTTAGGTGCCCCCAGTATAGGTATCCAGGCATAGGTGCACCCAGTATAGGTAGCCAGGTATAGGTTCCCCCAGTACAAGTAGCCAGCTATAGGTGGTGCTCCGGTTTAGGTAGCCTGGTATAGTTTCCCCCAGTTTAGGTAGCCTGGTATGGGTGGTGCACCAGTATAGGTTAGCCAGGTACAGGTGCTCCCAGTATAGGTTGCAAGCTATAGGCGCCCCAGTATAAGTAGTCAAGTATAGGTGGTGCCCCAGTATAGGTAGCCAGGTGTAGGTGGTGCCCCAGAGTAGGTAGCTAGGTATTGGTGGTTCCAGCCCCATTATAGATAGCCAGGTATAGGTGGTGGCCCAGCAGGGACGGATCTAGACCAAGTTGCGCCTGGGGCAAGGTCAGGTTTTGGCGCCCAAAGGTCAGGTTTTGGCGCCCAAAGGTCAGGTTTTGGCGCCTAAGGGTCAGGTTTTGGCGCCTATACTGCCATTCCCCATCCAAATTTTGCTGCCTTTTTAAGAATTCAACAAACTGTGCCTGGGGCAAGAGACCCGCCTGCCCCCCTGATCCATCCCTGTTGGCCAGAATGCAAGTTAGAGAGACACAGACCCAGCACATGCGGCCCTTCCAGCGCTTTTGGAGCCTGGGGCCCCTCACTGCAGTGTCAGTTGCCCCCCCCCCCCCCCCCTGATGGCTGCCCTGGGTACAAGCTATAAATTCAGATGATGCAGCGCAGCAGCTGTGTCAGAGAGAGTAGCGTAAAAAACAAACAACAAAACTTCATCAGGCTGCATGACACCGCATAACAACTCGTGCCTCATCAGCACCAGTCCTGCCACAGGCGCGGCTAGAGTGATATTATCAGCCCTCCCGCTGCAGCACGAAACACGCCTCCATTGGCTGAAACGCCGATCATTCCAAAAGGGAATCACTTCCCTATTGGCCACGAACTTTGTTACCGAGGCAACCCCTAAAATTCTCAAGGATGCGAGGCGCGAGCCCACCGGCACATCTCTCGCCTTGTTCTCAGCCAGTTCCGGAATGTGGCTCCTTGCGCCAGGCTATTGGCAGAGCCGCTTGTCATTCGAAAGCGCCGAGGCGTAGCGGTCCGTGACGGTTTCCATGGCGACCGCCATCTCTCGCCTACTTCTGCTTCTGATTGGTGAAAGTATTCCAGTCACTCTGGACTTTTTTTTTCTCCTCACAGCTGGCTGTGGCGGGACGGTGAGTCAGTCAAGGAGTGCTGGCTCCGCCCACCACCTGGCTGGTTGCTTGTGTCTCAGGCAAGAGGGGGCGGTATCTGCAGCAGCACCAGCATCCCCGCCATGATGATAGCCACTGCTGGTAGAGTGTGAGTCACCAGGGCGTGGCACAGCAGCGCCGGGTCTCCCCCTTCCTCCCTCCCTCTCCGCTCTGTATTGTTATCGCAGCTCAGACGGGTGGCGCACTTCTCCTCAGCCGGCAGCCCTCTCACTCTGTCCAGCAGCAGCTCCGCCATGGAGGACCAATCCCCGTATGTGTCATCCAGCAACGCTGAGCGCCATTCCCCGGTGCCGGAGGAGCAGCCGCACCACGGAACCGGCGAGCCGCACCACGGAACCGGCGAGCCGCACCCCGACCACTGGAAGGTTCTGGAAGACGTGCTGGACCTGACCGCAGGACAGTATTCCCACCCGGCCTTCAGCGTCTCCTTCCCCGACAAGAAGGAAGAGGAGGAGGAAGACAAGCAGCCCAGCTACTCGGACAGCCTGGAGCCGTCACCTGAGGAAGAGGAGCCCAGCAGCATCGGCAGCGACGTCCCCCGGGCACAGGTCATCCCCAGCGCACCGGCCGAGGAGCATGACACGGCGGCCGCACCTTACAAACCCCCATCATCTGGCTCTGTTGGTGAGTCAGGGGCAGCTGTGCATGGGGTCAGGGGGCTCATCCCTGGTGACTAGTGAATCCCCCTGTAGTGCAGACACGTGATGCCTGCCTGCTGTCAATGAGGGTGCTTTTCCACTTCATGCAATCCACTCTAAAAAGCGATTCGCAAGTCGTTAAGCCGATCGCAATAGCGCTGTGCCCTATTTAATGCGATTCATTTTTGCCCAAATTGCAATCGCTGGTCTGCACAATTTTCAGCGTGATTGTGATTTGTTCCCTAGGGCTGCATGGTGCAATTGCGGTGAGAGAAAATAGCAGGTTGTGTGAAAACGGTGTGATTATGCTTGCAAATGAGCTTCCAAGAGGCCCTCATAGTGCACCCTCATGGTGCCGGCTGTGAATGAGGCCCTCATGGTGCCAGCTGTGAATGAGGCCCTCACGGTGCCGGCTGTGAATGAGGCTCTCCGTGCACACACGGTGCCTGCTGTGAATGAGGGCCTCATAGCGCACACGCATGGTGCCTGCTGTGAATGAGGGCCTCATAGCGCACACGCATGGTGCCGGCTGTGAATGAGGGCCTCAGTCCACACGCATGGTGCCGGCTGTGAATGAGGCCCTCAGTCCACACGCATGGTGCCGGCTGTGAATGAGGCCCTCAGTCCACACGCATGGTGCCGGCTGTGAATGAGGCCCTCAGTCCACACGCATGGTGCCGGCTGTGAATGAGGCCCTAATAGTGTACACACATGATGCCTGCTGTGAATGAGGCCTTTGTAGTACACACATGGTGCCCTCATAGTACATGGCACAGTAAAGTCCTGGTTAACCGGAACTCAAGCACTCTGCAGTCTCAATTAAGCGGCATGCTAGGTGGGGAAGACTGGGGGTGTTGCTTTCACAGTGTGCAGAGAATTGTGCAGTAGAAGTGACTTATGAATCCTCCGGATGCTGGTCTTCTCTCCCGCAGCTCCCAGCGACCTTGCAGCTTCCTTGTGTGGCTCCCCTGTGTCAACTGACCTGTATCGGGTCACTTTATGCATCAGAGCTGTGCATAGAAGACTCCACAATGCTGCTGGGATCTACAGGACTTATGCAGACTGGTACTTGGAGGATTTCTAAGTCACTTCTGATGTCCACAACTCTTTAGTCAATGGGGGGGGGGGGGGGGGACAGGAGGAGGAGGTTAGTGTTTAACGCCTGGTTGCTTGACTTTCATGCAACCATCGAGAACACAAATCTGGCATCAGGCAATTCCAACCTGTGTTGGATAAATAAGACTCATCTTGATAACCGCTCTTTTGCCATATGAAAGGCTGCACCATAGAGCGGAAATGGGATGCAAGTTCCCTTGTGCCCTTTCTGATGAGTTCCCTTTAGAATGGGTTGCCAGCTCGTCTCTAAATGACCTGCATGGAAAATAATTTTTAGTTCCCCGGTGGTTGCTAGTGTGGTTGATGTGAGAAAGTCCATAGGGAAATTCTGGTAACAGGATTGGGTGGACAGAACACTCTCAAACTGCTAGGTTTCAGGTAGATTGTAGTATTATGCCCGCTCTTTTCGGGTAATTGGACTGCTTGAAGTTGTAGACCTTGCTGTGATTGGAGAACTTCACTGAGCTAGGTAGAAGGACCATCATAGTGTTGCGACTGCATGCCTGCTTTTTTCCCCCTGTAATGCAGGGCTCAAATTGGCTACTATGAATGGTACCCCCATAGAGCAGCATGAGGGCTCATCTGGACCCTATCAATTAAATTGCCATGTATTGGGATGCCACCTCTCCTCAACACAGAGAATGGGAACCCCATAGAGCAAAATTGTGCCAGTTTCACTGTGTTGGTTGAATGAACCCTCTTGTGGAGACACTGGATGCCAGTTCTCATTAAAATGTAATAGTGTAGAGCATAAATAAGATAACCCTATGCATAACAAAGCTGCATGTCAGCACCCCTGCATCCTTTAAATTGAACCACAATAGAGTAGAATACTGCCCCTCCCTCCTTTGACCAATGGATGGGACCACCATAGAGTAGTATGCTAGTCCCCATGTGATTAGTGAATGAAATTGAGCCCACATAGGGTAGCATGCCAACTCTCATGTCCAGTAAATGTGAGTCCCAAAATGCAGGTATGTAATACCAGCAGTACTATTCCCCGATAAAGGGGACACCTATAGTGCATGGCTATAATGCCAGCTCTTCTGTGCCCACTGGATGGGGCACCCATAGAACAGGATATAGAATACTGGCTCTGCTCAGTTATTGAGCTTCTACCCCCTACCATGGTGTAGGAGACAATGACAACTCTGTTCCCAATCTGGTGCTTCTATAGTGCATACGTGATATCTCTTACCATATTCTCAGTGATTACAGCCCCATAGAGCTGACACAAGATGACAGCTCACTATACACAGTGGTTGGGGCACCATAGAGCTGACACAAGATGACAGCTCACTATACACAGTGGTTGGGGCACCATAGAGCTGACACAAGATGACAGCTCACTATACACAGTAGTCGGGGCACCATAGAACTGACACAAGATGACAGCTCACTATACACAGTGGTTGGGGCTCACTATACACAGTGGTTGGGGCCCAATAGAGCTGACACAAGATGATAGCTCACTATACACAGTGGTTGGGGCACCATAGAGCTGACAAACGATGATAGCTCACTATACACAGTGGTTGGGGCACCATAGAGCTGATACACGATGATAGCTCACTATACTCAGTGGTTGGGGCACCATAGAGCTGACACAAGATGACAGCTCACTATACACAGTAGTCGGGGCACCATAGAACTGACACAAGATGACAGCTCACTATACACAGTGGTTGGGGCTCACTATACACAGTGGTTGGGGCCCAATAGAGCTGACACAAGATGATAGCTCACTGTACACAGTAGTTGGGGTACCATAGAGCTGACACAAGATGACAGCTCACTATACAGGGGCCGGGGCCCAATAGAGTTGATAGGATGACGGCTCACTATACATAATGGTTGGGGCCCAATAGCGCTGACACAAGATGATGGCTCACTCACTAGACACAGTAGTCGGGGCACCATAGAGCTGACACAAGATGACGGCTCACTATACACAGTGGTTGGGGCTCACGATACACAGTGGTTGGGGCACCATAGAGCTGACACAAGATGATAGCTCACTGTACACAGTAGTTGGGGTACCATAGAGCTGACACAAGATGACAGCTCACTATACAGGGGCCGAGGCCCAATAGAGTTAATAGGATGACAGCTCACTATACATAATGGTTGGGGCCCAATAGAGCTGACACAAGATGATGGCTCACTCACTAGACACAGTAGTCGGCGCACCATAGAGCTGACATAAGATGATTGCTCGCTCACTCACTATACACAGTAGTTGCGGGCCCCATAGATCTGGCACAAGTTGACAGATCTTGATGTGTTTAGTGATTGAAGCAGAAATATAACCGCTGTCTGTCTGATCAATAAGACTCTTAAACATTAGGATACAGTATGCCAATGAAAGGCTTCTAGAGCAGGACATGCAATGTTGGTGCCATAATGGGAGCCAATAATAAAAATGTAGGATGCAAGTTTCCCTATGTCTTGTCAATGATGCTCTCCATTTTTCAGAGCATACAGTCATTTCCCCAGTCCCCAATAAATGGGATACCCATTATGCAGGCTCCTGTTATCTGTAAATGGAACCTGCCTATAGCAGACATCCCCTTTGGTGAATATAATTTCTAGACAGCAGCTGTGCAATGGCACCTTCCTTTTCCAATAGCTGACCCTCCAAGGAACAGACACTGGATCCCTGCTATCCTTTCTGGTGCTGTTGTTTTTGCCCATTGAGCTCACATAATGCCATTTGCCCCCTCTGCCCGGTAAAGGAGATCTCCACACAGCCAGAATACTCGAAGTCACAGTATGCAGGAATTTAATAGGTCACCAGCAATCACCAAGACAGTACAGATAACCCCTCCAATGTAGTGTTATAGTGTGACATGTAGTGAAGGCCTGTAGCCAACATATTTCTGTGTTTGGATTATGCCTGCACTTCTGTCATCTTTAGTTCCCTTTCAGAATACTGTAAGTTGTAGGGTGATATTTTTGGTCTGAGTGTGACAATGAGTTGCTGTTTTTAAGTTGTACTCCCTCTTTCATTTATTATTTATGAGGGCTAATGCTGATTAATAAGCATACCAGACAGCTTTATAATGGGGCATTTTAATAGTCCCCTACTTACAAACTACTCCAGTGGCAATGTTTCAGATACAAAGTTATCTTCATGTACAAAGTATACATTGTTGTTTGTTTTACACATTTGTTAAATGATGCAGCAATGTTTAAACAGAAGTAGTTTAAGACACATTAAAAGCACAGTTTATCCTACATCACCAAAAGTAAACAATTTATCCTTGTTTCACCATTTTTAACACAGGAGTCAACTTACAAACACATTTAAAATTCTCATGGATTGGAGCCTGTTTGTAAGTAGGGGACAGCCTGTACAGGGAACAGTCTCCACTCAGCATTGAGATGTCTGGAAATGTTCACAACTAACTCTGTTGGCCACGTGTTTTTTCCCTTGTGCAAGCATGCTCTAATGTTCTGTGACTGCAAATATCTCAGTGTGAGAGCTCTGTGAATGGAGGTGTGACATTGCTGCGATAAGCTGCATGTCTTTGACATGCTTGAAGTTGCCACCTGACCAAAACACTGGCCTAGTCCCATTCCTACCCTAATGATCCCTTCTGCTCACTGAGGTGGTGTATAATATATATATATATATATATCTGCTGAAATACTTTACTTGCACATGTGACTACATATGCGTTAGTCAGAGTGATTCTACAGCCATTGCGCTGCTCTAAAAATATGCTTCCTTTGCTAGTCCGCTGGAATTGATGGAGTGCTCTATCACTGTCGTGAACAAAGTGCTGCCATATTCTTGTCCACTTGGTGCGCAGAGGCTGAATTGAGATCAGGTGTGATTGCGTGATTATGAGTTGTTTATAGAACCAAAAGTGTTTACTTTAACTCAGTTAACTCAGCACATGGAATCTCTATTTTTCTTTGCCAAGAGGTTTGTTTTTACTTTTCTTTGCCTTAGATCGTGTTTGGGGAATGACCTGGACATTTGGATTTGTATAGTTCCTATATTTTTTTTTTTTTTTAGTGTAGACATATTAAACATCTTTTGACAGTACTTAGAACTATGTATATATTGCTCATCTGCTGAGAAACCACCTTGCTCCTTCTGAATACACCTAGGCTAGGGGAAACTTGATTGTTTCAGCTAGCTTACTGAGATATCTGTGAAATGAACTGCCAGTGGATGCCTTTTGAGGGAGTCTGTTTCCTTCCCCCATCTACCCCCCCCCCCCCCCCACACACACACACATTACCCTAGAAGTGGAGCTAGTGGTGTTTACAAGACATGTTTGTTAAATGTGTGCAATGGGATTTTTGCACAGTGCCAGAGCTATTTTGGAAGTGTTTCTGGTGAGTGCAATGAGATTTAGACATGCCCTCTACCTTTCAAAGAGTTAAAGGACAACTGAAGCGAAAGGGATGTAGAGGCTTCCATATTTATTTCCTTTTAAAGAGAACCCGAGGCGGGGTTCTTCCATTGCAATCCATATAGAGGCTGGGTCTGTCTATAGAGCTCGGCCTCTGTTGCTAGTTCGTTCCCTCCAAAGCCCCCCCCCCCCCCCCCCCCCCCCCCCCCCTGCGCGCTGTCAGACCCCATAAATCACAGCCGCCCTATGCGGCTGTGTTTATCTCACTACTGTCAGTCTCTGCTGCTCCCCGCCTCCTGAATCGCTCCGGACCCCGCCCGCGTCCCTTCCCTCCAATCAGCGGCGAGGGAAGGGTCGGGGACCGGAGCGATTCAGGAGGTGGGGGAGCGGCGAGACTGACATTACTGAGATAAACACAGCCGGCTGCGACACGCTGCGTGTTGCCAGCGTGGCTGTGTTTTATGGGGTCTGACAGCGCGCAGGGGGGGCTTTGAAGGAAATGAACTAGCAACAGAGGCTGGGCTCTATAGACAGACCCAGCCTCTGTATATGGATTGCGATGGAAGAACTCCGCCTCGTGTTCTCTTTAAGCAACGCTAGTAACCAGGCTATCCTGCTGCTTCTCTGCCTGTTATTTTTAACTATAGACCCTGAACTAGCATGCAGCAGATCAGGTGTTTGACATTATTGTTAGATCCGACTAGATTAGCTGGATGCTTGTTTCTGGTGTTTAAACACTACTGCAGCCACATAGATCAGCAGGGCTGCCAGGCAACTGGTATTGTTTGGAAGGAAATATGGCAGTCTCCATATTCTTCTCACTTCAGTTGTCTTTTAATTGTTGGGTGTGGATGTTTTCTTTAGGTTTGATCTAGGACACCTTCCTAAATGTATGCCTATACATGTTCTATAGTGATGTGAAAAGATGCTTCGGCCCTTGTTGGGTAGAGATCTGTTGTAGAGTCACTCATACCATTACAGCATGCAAGGAAAATGCAAGTCAGCATGCTATGATGCAGCATGTTTGACTTATTTTCTATATTGCTGCTTCCTGCCACAGCACATTGGTGTGATGATCATCTTTATGTTTCTAAGGCTACTTCTTTGTTCTGCTTTTTTGCTGTGTTGGCCAGTGCAGCCATATGCGCAGTAATGACAGAGATGTAAAGAGGCTGTCATGGGCTAAGTAGCATAATGCGTTTCTGGCTTAATAGGAAGGTTGTGTTCTAACTCAGTCTGTATTCAGTGTCAGAATTGTTCTAATGCTGGGTACACACTGAGATTTTATGGTCTATTTACTGTCAGATCGATTATTTCCAACATGTCCGATTTGCTTCCAATCTATTTCCTATTAAAGTTAACGGAAATCGATCGGAAAATGCTCGAAAATCGATCGGAAAGCAAATCGGACATGTTGAAAATAATAATTCTGACAGTAAATCGGCCATAAAAGCTGTGTGTACCCAGCATAACACACAGTTTGGGCCCTGAATAGATGGACTTGCTGAAACTGCACCACACCTCTCACCAGGGCTGTGGAGTCGGTCCAAAAATCCACCGACTCCGACTCCTCAGTTTAGGATTCCACCGACTCCGACTCCATGACTCCGACTCCTCTAATTTGCATATTACAATTTTGTTGATTAAAAGTATGTAACATGAAATTCGTCTCATAACTGCCAACGCTTAAGAATTTTACAAGACAACTGAAGTGAGAAGGATATGTAGACTACTATATTTATTCCCTTTAGACTAAAACTAGTCCTTAGTAATAGTACTTGTAAAAGGTACAAACCGGAACAAAGAACATCTATCAGGCCCTAGGCAATGTAAGTGTGGGTACATGTAAGAATGATGTGCAGGTACTCTGCAGGGGAATGAGGAGATTGTAAACAGACAACACCTCTGTGTTCAATGTGCACAGCATTCTCAGTGGATTCCCTGCAGCTCTGTGAGGAGTGCATATGTAGAGTATAGTACTACTGTGTAACAAAGTAAACCTGAGACAGATGAAATTAAAGTTTTATACATACCTGGGGCTTCCTCCAGCCGCCTTCAGGATAATCAGTCCCTCGTTGTCCTCCTCCACCACCTGGATCTTCTGCTATGAGTCCAGGTACTTGAGCCAGTCTGGCGTAGTGCGCATGAACACACTCCACCGCTAGGAGCATACTACACCTGTGCAGCACTATTGCGCAGGTGCAGAATGTTCCTGGCTGTGGGAGTGGCATGCGGCCGGACAGCGCTGACTGGCTGAATTACCAGGACTCATAGCAGAAGATCCGGGTGGTGGAGGACAGTGAGGGACTGATTAGCCTGAAGGGGGCTGGAGGAAGCCCCAGGTATGTATAAAACTTTACTTTTCATCCGTCTCAGGTACCCTTTAATTTGTAGTCACCAAACCAAATTGTAATAACATATCAAATGATTTGATTTCATCAGCAAAGGGAGTGCATACATTTGCATGCATCAGTGCAGAATTATTTCCATCTCATTGACCATCTCTATTAGTGACACAGCTACACATCAGGCTTTATTCTTACAGCATAGATGTTATTTAGTATATATAAGAGATTCCTGTGTACGCATCATATATACAGTCACAATCCGATATGTATATCTGACCTAAAAATACGGGGACTGCTTTATTGAAGCAGCACAAGTAACTAATTTTGATTGGTTTATTTCATTTTTGTGGACTAAGCACAGCTATTACTGTATATATACATTATTTTTAATGACTATTATCTGAGAAATAGAACATTTTATCATATTTTCTATTTTAGTTACAGTTACAAATTCATTAGGAGTCGGAGTCGGTGCATTTTTTCCCGACTCCGACTCCAGGCACCCAAAATTGCCCGACTCCGACTCCACGACTCCGACTCCACAGCCCTGCCTCTCACAACCTCAGATCAGCAGGATCCATAAACTTGGTTGCTCCCAGAGTGCACCTCAAAACCTTTGGAGCCAGAGCTTTCTGTCATGCTGCCCCTACCCTTTGAAATTCCCTACCACACCCAGTAAAATCCGCCCCATCCAGGGGGTCATTGAGATCCACACTGAAAAGCCACTTGTTCAGCCAGGCATTTGCAGACTTGCAGAATTCTTCCTCTGTATGAAAATTTACCAAACAAATTGGTCAGAGCCATGCTTATGCGAGGTGAGAGGTATATGGAGGCTGCGATATTTATTTCTTTTTAAACAATACCAGTTGCCTGGCAGTCCTACTGATTCTGTGTCACTAATAGTTTTAGCCATAGACCCTGAACAAGCATGCAGCAGATCAGTTGCTTGGACTCAGGTTTTACTGGATTATCCTTATGCTTGTTCCAGGGTTTGACTCAGACATTAATTATGCCAGATGATCAATTGGCATTGTTAAGAAGGAAATATGGCAGCCTCCATATCCCTCTCACCTTCGGTTCCTTTTTAAAGTTACTTCTGAAGTAGCTAGACTGCATTGATATACAATGGTATGAAAGAAAATAAAGGAAACAGATGTAGTATAGCTTCAGGAGGGCCTGGCCCACATTCTTGCAGTGCGGAATTCTGGGCAGAGCTCTTCTGATTTAATTGCCAAATATTTTGCACTTGTTTTGGAAACTCTGTCTCTAACATGACTTTAGTTGAGCTTGGTTTTCTAGCCTGCTGTTATTGTAAACATGTCATTAGAGAAACATGGACCCAGCCCCTGCTCTCCACCACCTGAAGTTTTCCTGGCTGGAATGCTGATATACTGCTTCTAAAACAAAACTTTACCAAACTGCAGACATGGGACTCAAAGTATAACCTAAGGGTCAAAAAACATACCACAATACTCTTCCCCAGTGAGTGTCTATCTGTTCCCTTTTCATTCTTAGGTACTCCTCTTTGCCCGGAAAACTGCATGCTCCACTGGAGGTCTTCAGGCCGTCATATTCTGGATGACCATCGGGTCCTGCCCCAACCGGGCACCTGAACTATGGGATAGTACGCTGTCCAGTTTCCAGTGAGGTGTCTGAAAGCTGATGAGCAAAAGGCCCTGAAGAATCTGTCAGTTGTTTAAAGTGAACCTGGGGTGAGATTGATATGGAGGCATCCATATTTATTCCCTTTTAAACAATGGTATCTTTGGCTGCAGTAAGTATGCAGCTAATCTTTTCAGATCTGACAATGTCAAACATCTGATCTGCATATTCTTGTTCAGGGTCTGTGACTGGAAATACAGTATGAGGGCTAGTTCACACTCTGCGCTCGGAGTGCCGCTAGTCTACGTTCGGATCGCAATTTTAAGTCTCGCGATTCTTGCTCGCTTTGCGCTTGTTATTCCCGTTCAATACAGGGCTGTGGATTTGGTACAAAAATCATCCAACTCCTCAGTTTATGAAACCTCCGGGTACCCAAAATTGCTTTGACTCCAACTCCTCGACTCCGACTCCACAGCCCTGGTTCAATAGAATGAGAATCACAGCACAATTGCCCCCAAAACGTTGCATGCAGCGCATTTGCGATTAATCAAAATCGCAACCGCTGCAGTGTAAATGTATTCATAGGAATACATTGTAGCAGCGCTTTGCTGATCGCCAGCGATCCGCAAAGCACAGAAGAATCGCCCCAATGTGAACCAGCTCTTAGAGGCAGAGCAACAGCAGGACAGCCAGGCAACTGGTATTGCTTAAAGGGGAACTGAAGATAGATAGATATATATATATATATATATATATATATATATATATATATATATATATATATATATATATATATATATATATATATATATATATATATATATATATATATATATATATATAGCCATATTTCCTTTTAAGCAATACCAGTTGCCTGGCAGCCCTGCTGATCCTCTGCCTCTAATACTATTAGCCATAGCCCCTGAACAAGCATGCAGCAGATCAGGTGTTTCAGACTTTAACCACTTTACCCCCACGCGTACGGATTTCTCCGGCCCTTTTTTCCCTCCTAAAAAAACCAGGGACGGAGAAATCCGTGCCTTCCGCGCTACCGCCGCTCGTGCGCGTGCACCCGCCGCTCGTGCATGCCGCCCGCTCGCCCGGAGATCAATGAACGGGAAAATCCATTCCCGTTCGTTGATCTAAGCCCCCGCAATGATCTGCTGCTTCTTTCAGAAACAGCGAGATCATTGTGAGTCTCCCAGCCTCCTACTGCTTCCTGTAAGCGTCCTTCCGGACGCTTACAGGTCGCATGTAAACAAACACTCTGTGGCCATCTTGTGACCAAATAGTAAACTACACCCTAAAAGCATTTTACATATACAAACATTACATTTACACAATAAATTAACTCATTACCTCCCACACTCCCCAATTTTTATTTTTATTTTGTAATTAAAAAAAAAAAAAAAAAAAAAAAACATAAATAGTTACCTTAGGGACTGAACTTTTTAAATATTTATGTCAAGAGGGTATAACACTGTTACTTTATAAACTGCGGGCTTGTAATTAGGGATGGATGCAAAACTGAAAAAAATGCACCTTTATTTCCAAATAAAATATTGTCGCCAAACATTGTGATAGGGACATAATTTAAATGGTTTTATACCCGGGACAAATGGGTTAATACATTTCATGGGTTTTAATTACAGTAGCATGCTTTATTTAAAAACTATAATGGCCGAAAACTGAAAAATAATTTTTTCCCCACATTGTTTCCTATTTCCCCATTAAAACACATTTAGAATAAAATAATTCTTGGCATAATGTCTCACCTAAAGAAAGCCTAATTGGTGGCGAAAAAAACAAGATATAGTTCATTTCATTGGGATAAGTAATAATAAAGTTATAGACAAATGAATGGAAGGAGCACTGAAAGGTAAAAAATTGCTCTGGTGGTCAGGGGGTAAAACCCCTCAGTGGTGAAGTGGTTAAAGTCTAATCTGTCAAGACTAGCTGCATGCTTGTTTCTGGTGTTATTCAGATACTACTGCAGAGAAATAGACCAGCAGGGCTGCCAGGCAACTGGTATTGATTAAAAGGAAATGAATATGGCAGCCTCCATATCCCTCTTGGCTTGGATTCACTTTAACCACCTGAGCGGTCTGGACGAGCTCAGCTCGTCCAACACCGCCGGAGGTCGCCGCTCAGGCCCTGCTGGGCCGATTTTCATCAAATAAAAAGCAGCACACGCAGCCGGCACTTTGCCAGCCGCGTGTGCTGCCTGATCGCCGCCGCTCTGCGGCGATCCGCCGCGAGCAGCGGCGAAAGAGGGTCCCCCCAGCCGCCTGAGCCCAGCATAGCCGGAACAAAAAGTTCCGGCCAGCGCTAAGGGCTGGATCGGAGGCGGCTGACGTCAGGACGTCGGCTGACGTCGATGACGTCACTCCGCTCGTCGCTATGGCGACGATATAAGCAAAACAAGGAAGGCCGCTCATTGCGGCCTTCCTTGTTTATTCTGGGCGCCGGAGGCGATCGGATGATCGCCTCCGGAGCGCCCTCTAGTGGGCTTTCATGCAGCCAACTTTCAGTTGGCTGCATGAAATAGTTTTTTTTTAATTTAAAAAAAACCCTCCCGCAGCCACCCTGGCGATTTAATCAGAATGCCAGGGTGGTTAAGAGGAGTCTTGATCCAAGAAGAGGGGACTGGGGAACAGATGTATACTCTCCGAAGAGGGGACCCACAACATTTTCTTACCACCGGCTACTCTTCTTCTTCTTGTTGTTGTTATTGTTATTGTTGTTATACTTTGGATAAGCATGAAATCCTCTGCAACTTGAAGTAACTGACTTGCTTACTACTACACCACAGCTGATTTCTGCAGCCTATTTTAGGGCTGGTTCACGCGGGCGTCTGCTGAGCTTTTGCTTGGCATTGCGTTTAAACGCCAGCGTTTAAAAGCTAGCTTTTGAAAAGCGTTCAAGGCTAGCAGTTCTGGTCTCTGCTATTGTTTCCTCGCGTTTACTGCCTCTGAAAGCAGCATGTTGCTTTTGAGACTAGACGCAACGCTGGGATCTACTGCCAGGCTTTCATGAAAGCCTGCAAAAGCCAGCTCTAAACGCTCCCATTTACTTGCATGGGATGGCAGTAGATCCCAAAAAACGCTGCGTCTGAAACGCTGCGTTAAACGCCACAAAAACGCCCGTCTGAACCAGCCCTTATTTCTATGCACAGGGGCTGATATCTTGCTGATGAAATCTGCACTATGCACAGAAGAGGTGTAGTTCTTAGCATTTTAGCCTGTTCTGCAGGGGCAGCTCTGCCTGTCAGCTGAAACAGTCAGAGATGATAAAGTTATAAAAATGCAGAATAGTTAAAGAGAACCTGAACTGAAAATTAAGTCAAAATAAACATGCACACGTCATACTTACCTCCTGTGTAGTCTAATCAGCAGTCACTTTCTCCTCTCATACATCCTGTTTGTCCACTCTGGTCAATGGAATTCTCTGTCCTCCATTTTGAAAATGGCTATTACCCCATAACCGCTTCCTTGTCAGCACACTGCTAAACTGTAATATCACCCACTTGAGCCATAGGGAAACATGGACATTAACTTGCACTTTCAGTTGTAACTGACAGCAGCTGATATATAACTGAAAGCTACTAGTATATTTCAGTTCTGACAAAATATTGTCAGAACTGGAGGGCTCACTGTAAGAAGAAAATGGTGAGCTTCTGAGAGAAACTGACAGTGAGGTAAGTATGTAATATTAATTTGCAGCCAAATCATGTGTTTATTTTAAATAAATTTACTCAGTTCAGGTTCCCTTTAAGTCAGAGCCCATGATCTGCATAGATGAATAATTTAAAGTATTGCTTGCCTGGCCAGGGATCTGTAGAAGGGAGTATGGAAATAAAGCTCAGCAGTGCCATGTTTAATTCTACATTCCTTTACACGCTTGCACTATAATGCTGCAAATACTCAGAGATATGTGCCAGAAACACTCATCCAGAATATTCTGGATAATATTGTTTCATTGTCTGTTTTGTATTAAATAAATGTTTGTTTCTACCCATAGAAGTAAACCAGGTCCCCAAGATTGTTAGAGGGTTTCAAGACCAGGGTTGCTGAGGTCACAGCTTTGCTGTCCCTACAGTGCTAAAATGCAAATTTTTGCTCATGGCCATGTTTTATCTTGAACTGTCCTAGATGAAATGTTACAGAAATAGTCTGCAGATAGACTGTATGGTGTTTGTTAGGTGCTGTAAGCATATGTGTGCACGAGGAGTAGGTTATTACAGAAGATAACTTGGCCTAGAAAATCTGCACTTGATCTTTCTCTTTGTTCCTCTAATGCAGAGCCCCGGTCAGGATGTAGCTGATTTAGGCCATGAGGCAGGAACGAGATGCGTCTGCCCACCTCCCGGCTGCGTGGCTGTTCCTCAGTATGTCTCATTCTTTCAGCTAATGCATTGTGTCTGGAAGCTGGCTTTTTACAGAAAGAGCACTGCCTGCCCACCCTTCTGCTGTACAATTCCTTCGCTTATCTTTTCCCAAGAGCATGACAAGGCCATTTTGCCCTGCTTCTGCATTGGAGTGTGAGCAGTGACTTGTGCATAATGCAGATTTGGATGTCTGGGTGGGATCTGATGTGTGCCAGCTGCAAAGAGAAACACCATTCATTGCTGCTAAAGTGCTGTTGGGTGGGGGGATGTGACTGGTGTCAGGCTCCTCCATCACTGCCTATCAGCTGAAGCTTGTAGCCATAGTTTAATCATTCTCTTCCCTGAACTTCTGTATGTGTGCACTGGATGCCTGCATCTCATTCAGGCCCTCTGGGTTAATTATTAACCTTTGCAGTGTTTGGAAGTGAAGGCCTTCTTTTGAATTCAGTTGGTTGCAAATAGATCCTGAGTCATCTTGTAGACTTTTTTTTTTTTTTTTTTTTTTTTATTATTCATTCAGAGATGTGCCAATGACTAAGCAATTATTGGCTTTTGCGTGGTCACTGTGTTCATCAACAGATTGCAATGGCTGGATAGTGTACTGGTTAAGGGCTCTGTCTCTGACACAGGAGACCAAATCTCATCTCTGTCTGTTCAGTAAGCTGCACCTATTCAGTGAGGAGACCTCGGGCAAGACTCCTTAACCCTGCTACTGCCTATAGAGCTCTTCCTATTGGCTGCAGTTTAGTTGCTTTGAGTCCACCAAGAGAAAAGTACAATAGAAATGTTCTGTATCTTGTCTATCAGAAGAGCTTGATAGCAAGACCCAACATCTTTCCCAACGGTACTGTATCTCCTGTGAGTCTTATTGGACTTCATTTCTCTGACTTCTTTGGTATTGTAGACCTTCTGCTGGATGCAAGGTGTCTAGCATTACAATGTTGATTACTACAAAGAGTTCTTATGCTGCACAGGCACAAGTAACTGAAGGCTTTTCACCTTTGCAGGCATTAGCTGTACTGCTTGTATTACTTTCCGCGGTTTCAGGTTTAGCAGGATCATTTATTCAGGGCTGAATGGTTTATGGACAGTTTCCAAGGTTTTATACTCGTGAGGCCCACCCCCATCACCTGTACCAGTTAACAGATTGCCCAGCACGCTCATGGTCAACCAGAACTCATTGGAGTGTGTTGGTGTAAAAGGGACCATAAACACCCTCTTACTAAAATGCTATGTGAAGTAGATACTGCAGAAGCACAATCCAGCCTGAATCATTGCAAATACCTTCAGGCAAACTTCTATTTAGCATTTTAGTAAGAGGGTTTTTTGGTCCTTTTTAGCCCCTTAAAGGGGTTCTTTCGCGAAAAAAGTAGGCAGTTAAAAAATGTGACAGATGACAGGTTTTGGGCCAGTCCATCTTTTTAAGGGGGATTCTCAGGGCTTTCTTTGTTTTCAACAGCATTTCCTGAACAGCAGTTTAACTGCCAAAATAGCAAGATACCAGCCGGCCTCCCTAATCACTTGCACACTATTATGTCAGTTAGATTTTGCAACTGTTGTTCAGGAAATGCTGTTGAAAACAAAAAAAGCCCTGAGAATCCCCCTTAAAAAGATGGACTGGCCCAAAATCTGTCATCTGTCACATTTTTTAACTGCCTACTTTTTTCGCGAAAGAACCCCTTTAAGCACTCCTAGGAATTCTGTTTCACCATGAGCTTTCTGGAAAATCTGTTACTCTGAGTGTTACACACATCCACGTAAATTCATTACACCATTTATTTTATATTTTATTTTTTTTTGCTTTTATATATCCTATAGCGTGGCGGTTGGTGGACATAGAGCCATGTCATTATGCAGAGAACAGGGCTCTGTGTACCATCTGCCCCCCAAAAGATCCACCTCTGGTTCTCTTTTAAAGGTTATGTTCAGTTGTGTTTTTTTTTAATGCGGAACTGAAACCTGTTACAAAAATGCTTCACTTTACCTGGGGCTTCTGCCAACCCCCTGCAGCTGACCTTTGCCCTCGTTCACTTTTTTTTCTTGTACTGAAACCCAACTTCTGCATTGACCTTGACTGCGCCCTGGTCATGTGTATCCTAGTACAAGTTCCTGTAGCCAGAAGCGCCCTGTGCAGGCGCATTATGAGAAAGTCTCTACTGCGTCTGCGCAGTACGCGTCCGGGTATGGGAGTGTGAATGGGTACACGTGCGGCCAGGTCCACACAGGTGCAGTGCACTCGAGCTGCTCAAAAGTGAACTGCGGCTTGGGACCAGAGCATCGATGAGTGGCTGCGGGGGGGCTGGCAGAAGGCCCAGGTAAGTGAAACTCTTAATTTTTTTTTTTTTTTTTGTACAGGTTTCAGTTCCGCTTTAAGATGTCAGGAAGTTGTCAATGTTAAGCTAGCTATGAATACAAAATATTGATTGTACAGTTTTATGAAGTCTAACCACTACTGGCACCATTTATGCTAGATACACACCATACAATTTTGTGTTAGACAGATGGTTCGATTAGATAATTTCCGACATGTCCGATTTTTATTTTTGATTTTTAACTAATCGATTTGTCATGGAAGTGAATGGAAATAAGAGAATCGGAAATTGACCAGAAAATCGAATCGGAAATCGATCGGACGGAATATCGACGGAAAAAAATGCATTGTGTACCCAGCATAAGATGTACCTTAGCCAGCCTGGCGCTGTGATATACACTTTCCTAATGGGTTAGCTGACAGCAGCCTGCATACAATCGGCAAACCTGTTTGTTATGCCTGGGCACAGTTTGGCTATGCTTTATTGTGGTTATTCACAGTGCCTGCTAATTCTATGGCTGATATGTGACTGCACACTATGAAATGTTAGTATAAATAATTGGCCATCAGAAAGCAGAAGCAAATGAATAGACCAGAATGTGGAGGCACGGAACATTAAACTGGCTAATAAGAGAGCTGGTGGTATATAATGAATCTGATAGGTGACTTGATATGAGTTTTAGCAATGGTAGAAATATATTGCTGGCAAAAAATGTTTTATGGCCATAGCATTTTTTTTGCTTTTTTTTTTTAATGCGAATTTGCATGCGTAAACGTTTTTGCTTTAACCTGTTGCCATTCATCACTATTGACATCCGCACGCGAAAGACATACGTGTAAACACCTATGTGAAAACGCATACCAGCGTTTTTTCTTTTTCTCACCTGCGGAGGGAAGAGAATTTCGCCTGTAATGGGAATAGGCCCATTGAAATACATTGTGTATGCCAATTCGCATGCGGCTAATCCATACAAATTCGCCATAGTGGAAATGAGCCTTTATGGAACTGCTGATTGGCAAATGATCTGCTAATAATGGCACGGGCTGTTTGATAACTGATCTGTTTTTTGGCCATCACTCCATTACTTATGCTGGGTACAAACAATGCAATTTCCCATCCGATTGATCAAGAAACGGACGATTATTTCCGTCTTGTCCAATCTCTACCCTATCAATAACTGGATCGATTTTTCCAAAGTTATCATGAAATCCTCAATCCTGTGATCGCTTTTGGAGCAGTTGGGACATGTACTCACTATACAACTTCCTGTCAGATTACCAGTCGATCAGATTGTAAATTGCATTGTGTGTACCAAGCATAAATCGGCATGAAACAGAATCCATTGTACATATTTTTTCACGGGTTTATACTGACTCCCCCACAAACTGAGCAGGTAAAACAGTCCGTACACAGCCACTGTTGTATTTCTATTGCATGCTGCTATATACTGTATGTTTCTAGCCACTGATTAAAGTGGATGTGAACTCAGAACTTCATCTATGCTCTAAAAGATGAGCAACAGCATAATAACCTTTAAAGAAAACCATTTCTTTGTTACAGCTGATACAAATCCTACAATAAATCTGCAGTGTCTACTTTCTGCTTTCATGGAAGAAGCCATGGGGTTTCCATCCTGTGTTTAGATTAGCTGCTCCACCATGGCATCACATTACAACTTGTGATTAGGCACAGATGAGGGGGAATTAGACAGGTTAAACTCTCTAAATACATACAGGGTGCATTTCTGTTTTCTTCTGTCTTGTGCAAGAGTTCAGGTCTGCTTTAAGGTTACAGAGAGGTCAGTTGAAAAGGAGCCCCTCTTTACCCTAAAAAATCTTGGTGCAGCTTCACTAAAGCAGTCCATACACACATTGATTTTTCTCGTTCAGTTGTCGGTAGATTCACTCATTGTGGTCGCATTAGCAGGGAATCAATGGCACAAAAACATCAATTTGATTCCGGAAGGATGGAAAACATTGCTCGATTCGGAAGGAATGGCTGTCAATTAGCAGCTCAAAGTGTTGCACTTCAAAGAACAGTACAGTGCAGTGCTGCAGTTATATGGATTGTAATTGATTCCCTGCTGGTATAGACCTTGAGTAGCATACAGGGCTGTGGAGTCAGTCAGAGCAATTTTGGGTAGCTCCTAAAGGTGCCCATACGTCAGGAGATTATGGGCAGATTTGACAGACCAATATTATCTCTAATCAAATCTGATTAGAGATAAATTTGTCTGGTCGTCAGAGTTGCCCATATACTGCAGGCCGATTTCCGTCCTTTTTAGCATGAAATCTTAAGGGAATTGGCTGCGTCCATCCCGCTGCTGCCCCCCTAATGTATAAATGTGCCTTCCCGTGTGTGCATTTTTACATTACCTGTTCTGTGTCAGCCTTCAACGCGGTGACTGTAACTTCTGGGCGGCTCTCCGTACACACCACCGACGCATAGCAACTGTCAGACGCTATGTGCCGATGTTAGATGCTATGCGCAAGTGGCATGTACGGAGGCAGCCCAGAGGTTACCGACATAGCACAGAAGGCTGCTACAGGACCGGTAATGTATAAATGCGCACACACTGGGAGGGCAGATTTATATATTGCGGCAGTGGGGTTTTCGTCGCTCGTTCCAAATTGCCCGCTGCGCACCCGAGCAACCAACTTCGGCCAGACCTCATACTGTATGCACGAAGTTACCAATTTTGGGCCCATATTGGCTGTATAGTCAATCAGGCCTGCATTGGCACCAATTTTCAACCAATTCGATAATAATCAAATTGGTTTGTCGATCGGCTATCAGTCGCCTGATGTATGGGCACTTTAACGTGTATTCACTCATTTCTAAAATCTGTATTTTGCATATCCCAGTATATAATTTAGCCAGACAGGTTGAGACTGGAACATAATTGGTATAATATGCCTTGTTTAGCATTACACAAGTGTCTATGTATAAGATATAAGCTAGATAAGGATGTGCTTTGCTTTATGTGCAGTGCAGCCCTTCTAGCATGTGATCAACTTTCTAGCTGTGAAACAGAATATGGCTTCTCTCACCAAATTCCTCTCGTGCCCTTTCCAAGCAAACATTTCCACTAATGAGTTGGCAGGCAAAGGTTCGCTCATGCACATGACACACCGAATGAACTGTCTTCCACTCCAGATAATCATCCCATTAAAGGAATTTACAGGTGTCCTAAACATAAAATAATTTTGCATAGTTTTGGAGATGACTGCACCTTTTAAAGTAATGCTCAATTGTTCACTCTCTCTCTTCACATGCAGGATAACTGTAGATGCCACTCCCTGGCTGGGACATGCTGATAACTCTCATTGTGGCGGTCCTGGTATTTCCCACACAGTTCTCAGCAGTGTACACATTAGGTGGCACTCTACTGCGCATTTGCATGCTGAGGTCATGGATCTAGTGTTTTTGCACATGAGCTGTAGAGCATGGGTTGATATTTAAGGGCTGGTTCACACGGGCTTCTAGTGGCGTCCCTTTTGCCAGCGTCTCATTTGGGCGCTTTCGGCGGCTTCCCATCGCGAACGGCATTTTTTTTTTTTTGTCTCCTCAGGATGCATGGAAAGACGGGGAAAATCGTGATTGAAACACCGCATTCATGCAAATGCTGGTAATTGATTCACGCTGTCCGATACAAACGCTCCCATTCACTTGAATGGGGGAGCGTTTGACAACGAGTTCTGGACGCTGGCGGTAAACACCTGCCAAGCGTCCGTGTGAACTGGCTCTAAGGCAATTTTTTATTCATGAATGTTACAATTGCCTAAAAATGGTGTCTTCCCCCCCCAATATAAGGGGCCCATACACTGGTCGATTTCGGTCATTGATCGACAGTTGATTCGACCACTCTGATTGAATTTGAAGCAATTGATGTAATTACTGCAATTAGTACAATTTTTTTTTTTTTTATTTTATTTATTTATTTTTTTTCCCTCATTTTGTGTTGGGATATTTCCTCCAGGGTTGTAGAGAGGCAGAGTCTATTTTCATACCATTAAATGGTTAAGGACTTGCATACATGTTTAAAATAACATCTCTGGTCTCGAGTTGCCGGAGTACATCCACAGACATTATGTGCATTAGCCCGGCATGCTTCGTAGTAAAACATGGGGGTCTTCTTTCACTGCTTTTATTTGTCCCTCGACTGACGTCACTCTTCTACTTTATTTACAGGCCGTACATTTTTAGCCCAATTTCTGCGAACTGAAGGTAAACCAAAACTAAAACCAGGATGTACTAATCAAATGCAGCTAATCTGCAGCCACGATTTACTGAATCAGTTTGTTACCTCTTCATTAATTTCATAATCCAGTTAAAGAACCTCTAACCATTAAATGTTGAATAATTATATGAAAGATTTTAGGATAAGATTTTAGCAGATCTAATGTAGTAATAAAGTAATCATTCTTGTGATTTGGGAGGGTAAATCAGTTATGTACAGCATAATCCTGCTTTAATCTGGATTCAAATTATCTGAACAGTTTTTTTTGTTTTTTGCATTATATATCCTTGAAATGTATTGATAAGTGCTGTTTTGTACCTAAATCATTTGCATAACATGATTATAAGATACTGCAGGCTTCTTTTTAAAAGTTACAATGATGATGATTATGATTTTGTTATGCAAATTAATTGTGAACCACACATTGTCAACTTGCTACACATTGGGGCACATTCCAGTCGAATTTGGCATACTTGAAAACACGCACATGCACACAATGTAAACTATTCCCTTGTGTTGTGGCCCAAGTTATTTGAGATAAGATACATACATACATACATACATACATACATACATACATACATACATACATACATACATACATACATACATACATACATACATACATACATACATACATACATACATACATTTTGTCACCCTTAATTATTCCTTGATTGTGAGAGATATTTGAGGTTATGAGTTCTGCACTGACATGCTGTTTGGCTGTAGCCAAGTAATGTGGACAGTCAGGAGCAAGACAGTAGGGCCTTGTACGTGTGAGTAGTTTGTAGCAGGTAAGTATGAGAATAATGGGCTCACTTGTAGCTTCTTGTCTAGTTTTCAGCTGGGGCAAGGTCCTCCTGCACCCAAGGCTGAGACACCAAAGAGCATCCCTTCATCCCTCACACACACTGATTGCTTTTAGACTAATGCTGGGAATACATGCTGGGAATTATCTATCGAACCATCTATCTGCTGAAAAAACTTATGGTGTATTCCTAGCATAAGAGGCACCCGAGGGTCTGCCATGGCATGCAGCAGTGACACGAAGACAGCAGAGCGACTCCTCCGGTAACATTGTGTGTACAGGACGTACTTCCTGTTATGCACCTACTAGGTCGGAGCCGCTCTGCTGTCTTCTCGTCACTGCTGTATGTCATGGCGCCGGGCATGCAAAGAGGATCAGCGGAGCGGACTTCCGTGCAGGACGTTAGCCGGAGCAAGGGAGTGATGGAGCGTAATCACGCTCTATCACTCATACAAGGAGGGTGGCAGTGCAAATTTACAGTGGGAGGGGGCGGAGCCGGGAGCATGGCCGCGGGCCAAAATCAATGTTAATTAAGAAAACACTTGCGGGCCAACTTTTCTGGCGCTGCGAGCCAAATTTGGCCCGTGGGCCACAGTTTGACACATGTGGCCTAGGGCCTGATAGATGTTCTTTGTTCCGGTCTGTACCTTTTACAAGTACTCTTAACAAGGACTCGTTTTATTCTATGACTAAAGGGAATAAATATGGCAGTCTACATATCCTTTTCACTTCAGTTGTCTTTTAAAATTCCCAAGCCTTGGCAGTTAAGAGACGAATTTCATGTTACATACTTTCAATCAACAAGATTATAATATGCAAATTAGAGGAGTCTGAAATGGTGGAATCCTAAACTGAGTCAGAGTCGGATTTTTGTACGGACTCCACAGCCCTGTTTTTGAAGAAAAAAATTATATCTATCTCTATATAATTTTTGTTTTGTTCTGTTTCATACAAGTACCTTTTTTCTACTGCTGTACATAAGTCTTTCTGCTACTTATTGAGCATGGGTGCTGGCAATGCCTTTTGATCCACATCCTTTGCTTTGTGTGGCACCTTTGACAACTTCTCCACCCACCTTTGTAGAACGTATGTGTGTTTTTTTTTTTTTTTTTTTTTTTTTTGTTTTGTTTGTTTTCGTTTTTTTTCCCTTTAAAATGCCACCAGTCACAGAACCAGTTTTCTGTGGGTTAATTCTGACAGGCTTATGTTTGAAAAGTGTTTGGTTTTGTTTCACATAGCCATATACAGGTAGCAGTATAATGTGTGGATGGCTTTGGACTCTTCTGAGACCAGTTTTCAAAAAAGCTTATCCTCAACTTGTCCTGATCAATCCCCCTTCTCTTCTTATTATTCCACTTGAATGCCTGCTCCACCCCTTTCCCAGACAAGCGTGACTATTGGAAAGCTTTTCAGGCCTCACAATTTACAGGCAAACCTGTGTGCTGGCTGCTGGGAATAATTTGAATTAACTTTTAATTCATATTTTCCTGCCAGACAGTTGTCTACAACTTCATGTTTGTATACAGTACTATATTGCTTCAAGGAGTTACTAGGCAATTGTAACACATAAACACAGGTGTTTTTTGTATATAAAAAAAATAAAAATAAAATTCAAATGCTTGAATGTGTATAATAAAAAAAAAACAGGCTGTGTTGTCTCTGCTATAGTTCCTTTAGTGTTAACTGTGTGTCCCTTTCCTTCTGAAGAGGGGTTTTGTATGAGCTTTTGTTTGTCTTCTGTGATGAGTCTGGCTGGTGCCCAGCGACGGTGTCATATGATGGGAGGAAGATTCCTGGCCAGCAATGCAGCATACATTTTGTGGCATTACTAATCCAACTTCTAGAAACCATTCCACTCAGCTCTGTATTTGAAATTGTCTCATAACCTAGCCCCATAATTCTGAAGTGGATGTAAGAAGATAGATGCAAGGTTGGCTCTGCTAGTGTCTGATGCTGCTATCATCCTCATATGTCATCATAAATCACTTGAGGTAATCTCAAAGGCAGAACCTGCTAGTCTCTCCCTGTGAGCATAGAGCTGACTTTGTTCATTTCTCCACAAGAAAAAGTAGAGCGAGGAGGTGGGTGGGGTTTGGGTTAAAGGGGCACTACAGCGAAAAACTGTAAAATGTAAAATATGTGCAAACATATACAATTAAGAAGTACGTTTTTTTTCCAGAGTAAAATGAACCATACATTTCTTTTCTCCCATGTTGCGGTCTCTCACAGTAGGCAGTAGAAATCTGACATAAGTGACAGGTTTTGGACTAGCCCATCTCTTAATAGGGGCTTCTCAGCAAAGCTTTTATTATTTTATAAAGATATTCCCTAAAAGGTATTTATACAAAGATGCTGGCCAGCTTCCCTGCTCCCTGTGCAGCTTTTGGCAGTTGGACAGAGCAACTACCATTCACTAAGTGCTTTTGAAAATAAATATATCCCTGAGAATCCCCTATAAAGAGATGGACTAGTACAAAACCTGTCACTTATGTCAGATTTCTACTGCCTACTGTGAGAGACCGCAACATGGGAGAAAAGAAATTTATGGTTCATTTTACTCTGGGAAAAACGTACTTTTTAATTGTATATGTTTGCACATAATTAAAATGTTAGTTTTTCGCTGTAGTGCCCCTTTAAGTCTCTGTGCTGGGGAAGCAACCCTCATACTATTGTCTCCCTGGTTTTGTGCGCAGATCTCAGGGCCACATGACTGACAGTGAATCTCTTTGTAGTGTGTGCATGAAATCTGGAAATGAGTAATGGCATAATCACTTATTTACTTGTACTAACTATGAGTAGTCTGGGAGGATGGGCTAACGCTTTAGATCCCACACCCAGATTTTTTTTAATCATGAATAGTGTGTAATGGTTTGTGAAGGGTATCTGAGGGTGGTATTGCTGTCTGTGTTCCAGTTATAGAAATAGATTCTCACTTCCTAATCCTGTAACTTTGTGTAACCTGTTGCTTTGTGGCTTTTAATAAGGACAGAAAAAAAAAAGTACCGGTAGTCCCCGACTTATGAATGACCCGCTGATACGAATGGCATGAATTCTGTGTTTCCATAGGAACAAGTAAAAAAAAATAATTTCAAATTGGACTTTTTTTTTTTTTTTTTTTAATTCAAAGAAAAATGGCTTTTAAACTTGTATAAACAGGTGCAGAGGTGACACAAAGGGGCACGCTGGAGGCATAGGGGGGCACAGAGGAGCTACAGGGGACAGATGGCACAATGTTCCAACTTAAGAACAGATTCAGGTTAAAGACGCACCTACAGTCCCTATCTCGTTTGTTAACCGGGGACTACCTCTATCAGATTATTTCTCTTCCTAAGTGTGGTTTGTTTTGTTTGGTCTTCCTGGACAGGAAATATGAAAAATTATCACGTATGACAACACTTTTTTTTTCACTAGGTCTAGAAGTAAAAAGCCAGGCACCAGTATTGCAACAAAGTAGAAACTTTAAGGGCCCACTCACACTTGGGCGATTAGTGGGTGATTCCCGCTAATTAGCGAAGTGCTAGCACAATGCTAATTTAATGGCAGTGATCTCACTACTGTGATTGCTGCCAGCTGGAGGTGATTTGCAATTAGCGGCAATTGCGAAACAAGGTGCATGCAGCATTTTACTACGATTATAGAGCGATCGCGATATAGTACTTTAAAAAAAGCACTAATCGTGATCGCTCAAAAATAAGTGTACAGTGATTTTACTACGATAATCGCTTTAAAATCACCCGTGCAAAATGCTGGCGTTTTACGATCGCTAGTGTGAATGGGCCCTAATGGAATTCCTCAGCGATACAAAACACAGTACACTGGCGTACAGAAGTAAGAGGCGTCAACAGGATAAAATATCATACATTTAAAACAAATTAGGGTGAGGGTGGACTTGCCTCCCCAGGACAAACACATCAATTCTAAATGATCAAAAGTTTTAATTCTTACTCCAAAATTTTGGAGTAAGAATTAAAACTTTTGATCATATAGAATCGTTGTTTGATATTTTATCCTGTTCGCGCCTCTGTTACTTCTGTAAGCTATTGTGATCCACCTGGTGGATGGGTGTGTACAACCTCGTTTCCTTCTACGGAGAACGACTTCTTAACCTGAGTGGGGACAAGTCTAATATCCCCTCATGTGCATATAGTGGTTGCCTGAACTTCGGCATCCCACACTTGTAAGTAGATTTCAATTTGCTGCTACAATTTATCCACCATCATCAATAATACACTATTGAGGGCTCTCGATTTTGTTTTTATTTTCCAAAAAGTACACCAGGGTGACAAAGACAAACCTAACATCGGTTTCACTGGTCTCCCGCTTCGTGAGAGACCCGTGAAACTGCTTTCAGACTGGCCTTTGTCACCCCCAGTGTACTTTTTGTATCCCTGATGAATTCCATTAAAGTGTTTGGCTTTGTTGCAGTACTAGTGCCCGCCATTCTACTTCTGGATCTAGCGATTCATGGTAGCTTATGCTGGGGAGCACAGAATACACTTGATAGTCTTCCTAGGTGACTGTTTGCTAGTAGCACGGAGTGTAAGCTGTGTTTTCTGACTCTACTCAAACTAAACCATTTTTCCTGGAGTTGGAGCAAGAAAACGTACCATCTTTCAAGAGGAGTTTGTTCCGGTCTATGTAAACTGCAGGACACAGATATAAAATAGAGGTTCAGTATGCAGGTCTTACTAGAGCTGAAAAGGTGTGTGTGTGTGTGTGTGTGTGTGTGTGTGTGTGTGTGTGTGTGTGTGTGTGTCTTTTGAATACATTTTGTGTTGAGAAGGGCAGAACTGTACTACTCAAGTCCTAGACCGTATTGTAAGAAAAAGCCTACTACCCAGACTTCCTTCTCAGTAGCTGAATGTTTGATAAATAGAGTCCTTGTTTAGCCTATTCTTCAGACATTGTTCTTTTTCCAGTAATTAATTGAATACGTTTTTCTTAAATCCTCTGTTTATGCTGCACCGTATAGTGTTCTCTTTTCCCAGTGCTTGTCTGTTAAGCTGCTTACTTCTACTGAGGCTTTCTTGTATTTGTTTTTCAGATGTGAACCTCTTTCCTCTATCTGCTGCATCTGCACCTCTGATGCACTCCTTTGCAGGCAAGTTCTCTGTACTCTGCTACTCTCTACTGCTGTGCATGAACACTGGCTCTGCATCTATCTCGTGGACTAGAATAGCTTGTCTGTCTTCTAACTCTTCTTCTCAGTGTCACATGAAAGCAAAATGACCACGTTTGGTGCAAGTAGCTGATGTCACCAACATTTTCCTTGTGACCTGCTTGGATTACATGGACTACAGTATCTATTGCTCAATAATGGTCTGCAAAAATAAAAACCTTTACAGCTTAAAGTAATAACTCTGAACATTATCTGCTCTCAGTAGGAAAGGCTTTGTTCACTGAGGTATTAAGTACACTTAAAGCAAAAAACCCTTTTTTTTAACCTCCTTGTTCACACTATACAAGTAGCTGTGTGCATTTCAGTAACGCATATGATGTGCGACACTGGAACATCAGAAATGCATAGACTGCACTGTGATTTTCGGACTACATGCGCTGCACATAATTGCACCACTGCTTACATTTTCCAGGCAAAGCGCAGCTGACCCATTGCCTGTGGTGAATAGGCATAGGATGGTGGTGAATAGGGTCAGCAGGGCAGATGGCGTGTATTCACGCATATTGCGTTCTTCCAAGAACCTCTTTCGGCCCCATGTTCCAGGACAGGATCCCGAAGAGTTTTCTTCAGGGCGTGTGTGCCTAAAAAGCACATCTGGATGGGTCATGTAAAGTACGGTCTGCACTTGTCCAGTAGAATGAAAGGGCAACTGAAGCGAGATATGGAGGCTGCCATACGTATTTCCTTTTAAACAATACCAGTTGCTGGGCTGTCCTGCTTGTCTATTTTGCTGCAGTGGTGTCTGAATAACACCAGAAACACGCATGCAGCTAATCTTTTCAGATCTGACAATGTCAAACGCCTGATCTGCTGATTGCTTGTTCAAGGTCTATGGCTAAAAGTAATAGAGGCAGAGGAGGAGCAGGACGACCAGGCAACTGGCCTTGCTTAAAAGGAATAAATGTCAGCCTGCAGATCCCTTTCACTTTAGTTGCCCTTGAAGTTCTTGTGCACAGATAAAAGCCTTGCTTAAGTGGCTTAGTTCTACTGGGCATGCATGGACCTTACTCACTCGTGCATGGCTGGGAATGTGGCCAGAAGATCAAGGTGGACCCTGTGCTGGAGTGGTATGCTCGGTGCTGCAGGGAGCCTCTGGATTATCGGGAAGCTTTTAACTACAGGGGTAAGAAACATACAACTTCTGCATTGGGAGAGACTGACAAACTGAGCATGTCACATCTGCAGCCAGTCAGTTAGTGCAGTTGTGGTAAAAGAGTAACAATTGTTCCTGCTCTGTAAGGCTGCATACCCATGCATGATCTGGACAGTCTGTCTTGCAGAGTTCAGATTCCATGTTGAAATGATATGCAATTTATCCTTACAGTTGAATTCATAGCTGGTTGTAACGGAGATGGAAAAATAATTAAGGCCCAATATACTTGTAGTGAATAGCAAAAGTGGAACTTCACTTGTGATTTGAATTGGGCCATGGTGAATAATGTAATATACATACGTTCTTTATCTTTAGTTTGTCGGAAAAGCTGGCCTTCCAAACTTTGGATGTGTATACGCCAGTGTCTAGTACCTGTGTGACCAAAGCCTATTGCTTAAGAACTTAACAAGCTGATCTTAATTGGATAGCCTTTAATTGGCTTCAAGAGACGTATAGTTCTGCAGGTGTCCAGGGAACAAATGTTTCAAAGCTTAGACCCTCTGAAATGCAGGCCAGAACTACAAAGGGAGCTGCTGGAGCGAGCAGGATTCTAATAATTCTGTTTTGTAGACGTAAAATGGATATGATCAAACCATCATCTATTTTGGTTAGTAGAAACCAGGTGGACAAGCACCCAAACAGGCACAGACGTGTGCTTGAGTGGATAGACTCAATAGTCCTTAGAGTCAAACGAATTCTATTTTGGTTAGTTGCATATTCTTAGGGTACATACATACATCAGACTAAAATGAAAGATCACAGACCAATCTTACCACCCTTCATGTAGTATGAGAGCCATACTCTACACAGTCTTTTCTATGGAGCTGAACTCAACATCAGAAAAAAATCTTTGCAAGATGCTGCACACAGATGCTGTACAGACACAAAAGATCAGTATCTGCAAAAGATCTGTTCCTGCCAAAAATCCATTCCTGCAAATTGCAATGATAGTCTATGAGATCTGCAGATCATCATACACACATGATTTAACTGACATTCATCTGCAGATCAGATCCACCAGGATGGATTTTCAGATTGCTTGATCTGCAGATGAATGTCCGTTAAATCATGTATGTATGATGATCTGCAGATCTCATAGACTATCATTGCAATTTGCAGGAATGGATTTTTGGCAGGAACAGATCTTTTGCAGATACTGATCTTTTGTGTCTGTACAGCATCTGTGTGTGCAGCATCTTGCAAAGATTTTTTTCTGATGTGGAGTTCAGTTCAGCTCCATAGAAAAGACTGTGTAGAGTATGGCTCTCATACTACATGAAGGGTGGTAAGATTGGTCTGTGATCTTTCATTTTAGTCTGATGTGTGTATGTACCCTTAGTGATGCCCCTTTGCGTACATTACAAGGCTGTGCAGCTGCAGTGGTTTGGATTAATTTTTGATCTTTAACCACTTCAGTTAAAGGACACATACAAGCAAATATAAAAAAAAGAGATCTACTTACCTGAGGCTTCCTCCAACCCCTGGCAGGCACTCCGTCCCTCGCTGCAGCTCCGGAGTCCCCAGATGCCCTCCGTTGCAGATGCTGACCTTGCCAGGTGGGCATTTTCTGTGCCGCTCACGATTACACATAGCCTGGAGTGTACTGTGCCTGTGGTCTCCGGAGCTGCGGCGATGGACAGGTAGGCTGCCAGGGGTTGGAGGAAGCCGCAGGCAAGTAGATCTCATATATTTTTTTTTTTTTTTTTAAATTTGCTCTGACATGTCCTTTTTAGGACCAAAGACTGCTGGTACAAGAAAACGGGGCTTAGCGAAGTCTCGCCGCACAGACCCACCAATCGCACTGCTCTCCTGTCGCTGAAGATCACTCGCACTGCCATCGCTATGACAGCAGAGCTCTCTGACTGGCTCACAGAGCTGTGCTGTCATACAGCAGGGTGAGTGGGCTTCAGCAGTGGGAAAGGGGTGCCTGTGGTGGTCTAATTGAAGTCTATGCCCTGGCAGGATTATAGGACCCAAATAGAGCATAGATTTCAATTAGTGGGATCTGGAAGCTGTTAAAGAATTATTGCACACACACCCCCCCCCCCCCCCCCCCCCAAAAAAAAAAAACTTGGGTAACCACAACAGTTTTCAGTTTCTTTCCTTGGTTTGTTGGAGTAAAATGACATCAGATACCAAAGTAAAAAATGCCACCTGTAGCTGCATACATATTACAATTTTCTAATCTGAAATGATTGTTTGTCTGTTTCGACTAGCACATTGTCTGTACAGGCATCTGCTGTCAACACATGGTGACAATCTAGGATCTTGGACGTTTTCAGCTGATTGGTTAGTACCTGGGGTCCTGCAGGGAGCCTCCAGGCTATCCCTGATTGATCTAGTATAAATAATAGAGTAATAACTTATTTTCAGTAGACCAGATTTGGAAGGGCCTTTTAAAAGCAATAGTTCTTGCACAACTAAACACCGTAAGGATTTTTTTTTTTTTTAGGCATTGAGGGCAAATTTTAAATGTTACTTGTGGAATGGAACTATTCAAATGCCTGTTGTAGCTGTGCACCTATCTGTACAGACCTGAGCTGTTTTGTAGAAATTACACCACCATGAAAATTGGGGAGGTTTTAATTACTGTACTTCTAAATCGCTTTATATATCACGTGCACTAGAATTGCATAGGCAGGAAAATGTTGGTGAATGCACTGTTAAATAACTTTTTAGGTCATTTGAATTCAGGGTACACATGGTACTGTGCATGATTTGCTGCATTCAGAAGCATGACCTATTTTCTGTGTTCTTCCTTTTCTATAGTGTTTAATAATCCATGCGTCTTCAGGGTGGCCATTTTGTGTGATGACATATTTGAGAATATAGGAGCCATTGCTTTGCTTCTTGTAAGGTCCTTGGCTCATGAGATAAACTATTCCAAATTTTTTTTTTAAAAAATTGCTTTAAAAATCATGAATTTATGACCAGGTGTTAGACAAAACATCTGTAGAAGCCTCAAACATTGATGACTTTGAACAACCGACCACTCTGTTGGCTCACGTACGTTTTGATGACCTTCTCTTTTCCCATTACATTAAACAGGGAGATTAAGTAATATTATAGCCACTCCCATAAAACAGATGCTATGTTTGTCCTTTTTAAGAAGCCATGTGTGAAAAAAGTCATTGGCAACTGGTCAGTTCACTAATAGCCTAGACCAGGGGTTCTCAAACTGGGTGCCTCGGCACCCTGGTGCGCCTTGAGCACCTGCCAGGGGTGCCTCGGCGTTCATCCCCATCCTTTGGGAGATGCTGCTGAATAAGGGTCGTAACAGCATTTCAGTAGTTATTTTTGCCGAGGGTGCCTTGAAAACAATTTCAGAGCAATCAAGGTGCCCTCAACCGAAAAAGTTTGGGAACCACTGGCCTAGACAGTCTTCTCCTGGAAAGCTTAAGTCAGGTGATCTTGCAGAACTCTGGTCCTGCCTGAATGTCAGTCTTCTAAGCTACATCAGCTGAGATCACATGACCCAATGCCTGGGGTGTTGCCTCTGTTGGGCATGTGACTTTCCTCCCGATTAACATGGGAGTATTTTTTAGCATAGGATAGGTTCTTTTTGATCAAGCCTCACTCCAGGCACGATTACTTTCTGAGACCTTATTTGATAAAAGCTTCTTGATTAGTTGATGCTAAATAGGAAGCATGAGCACTGCCCACTTCCTGCATCACAGACCGTAGATACGGACAGCAGATACTGTTTGACTCAAAAATGTTTGAGCAATCTGATCATGAAGCTATTAAATGGTAATTTAATTTGTGCGTGGAAAGTTTTTACAGTAATTTGTCAGTGGAGAATAGATCTTGGTGTAATGTAACTGGGAGATATTTCTCTGTGGTACTCTACAAAATAATAAAACACAGTCCATGCGAGGGTAGTATTCAAGCTGCTTTACCTATTTCATAAGTATTTAGTTATATTGAAGTAGGCACCTCTTCCCTGCTAATCTAGTATAATAAGACAATTAGACCATCCTTGTGCATTATTTCCTGCTCTAAGTTAAGGATATAGCTGTAGAGAGAGTGCTTGACATACAAGGATTATTTCAATTCTCCTTCACAGCTAAGGAAAAAGTTGCTGATTCTTTTCTGTTGGTAGGGCAAGAAATCTGCCCTTTGCAGTTGGTCAGATTTTCAGTTGGTCAGTAGATCTGTCAAAATTTAGAGATATCGTGAATACTACAAAACTTGCCTTATTCCTTTCCAGGCAAATAATGGCTTGTTTCTGCCCTCGCTTATTTTTAGAATAATAAACTCATAAAGTAGTTGGACTATACAATTTTGACAGCCCGGGAAACCTCAGGGTCACACTATGTTCCTGTCATCTCATTTATTGTATTTTCGAAATCCACAAAATGGCTGCTTTCATTGTGATTGATATGCTTTTTTTTCAAGGGGGTTTTCTACTTTTTATTGAAAAGGGAACCGATTAAAGAACCTTCTTATTTTACAAAGCAGGTCAGTTCTCAGGATCCAGGATTTGTGGTTAAAATACCACAGGTGGTGTGCATTGTTCTATTCTGCCACTGTCTTTAAGTCACAACGACAGTTAACTGAACCTTAACCAAAATTAAATGGTACCTACAGTGGGTCCTTCCAACAGAAGTGTGTAATGAAAGTTGTTAGTTGCCTTTACCTTTTTCTTCCTTTGAAACTGCTGTGGGAAGCGTCACAGAAAAGACTATTGGAGTAGTCCGTTGTTCATCTCAGTCCAGTTACGACTCCTTGCTGCTCATGGGATCACAAACACTGGTCCACACGACAGCCGGGGGCCCCAGTCTCTCTCACTGGCTTGGGCCCCCAAACCACCATGCGACACCCAGAGGGAAGTGCGGGCGAGCCCTGGACCTCTCACCCCCACTGCCCCTAAACTGACCGCCAACCGCAACAAACACAATTGCTAACTCCCAGCCAAAGCAACTTCCCACCCACATCTGGTCAGCAGATGCCAGTCAGCCAATCAGGTGTACTGTCATACACCCTTTGCCCGCTGTACCAAATCTAACAGGAATTGCATAAATTGGGTAGCATTCAGGTGGGAGGTTTCGGTTGGATGCAATCGTTGATTGCATCTGTTACAGGGACGCCCGTGTAGGCACGTCCCACACTGCCCCGTCCCCAACCACCCACTAGTTAAAAGCATCATGGAAGCTGCAAAAAAAGAAATTCACAAACACTGGTCCGCACGACAGCCAGGGGTCTCTCTCACTGGCTGGGGCCCCCAAACCACCATGCAACACCCAGAGGGAAGTGTGGGCGAGCCCTGGACTGCTCACCCCCATGTGATCACTCTGGACTCCTCCCCTCAGCTATGTCATGCTGTCTTCTGTAGTGTGATTCCAGACAATACTTGGCATAGCTGTTCTGTTGCCTGCAGTCACACAGTGCAGCATGACTCGCTTTGGCTAATAATCTAGTGGGTGTGCAGATTTAGCTGGGCTGAATAGTCAAGTCCTTAAAGTGGACCCAAAAATAAAAATACAAGATTTCAGAAATAAAATCTATTTTCTAACTTATAATAAATAGCAGCCTTTTTTTCAGCTGCATGATGAAAAGTATAAAATATTTTACATTTATTGGAAGAACCCCTCCCTCCCTTCCTTTCATATTGCCGAGACAGAATCCGGCAGACTGGTGGAGGTCTCAGCTTGTGTGAGATTTCACATAGATGATGCCCCTGTGAGGGAGGGTAGCTGATGACAAACACACCCATGATCTAAAACCACCTACTAAGCTCAGAAGTAATGGCTGCCACCTGTATAACCACTAATTAGTCTTTGTATGTGTCAGAGTGGTGCAACTAAATGTTTTGAATTAAAAAAATGTTTGGTTTGGGTCCCATTTAAGTGGTCAGTAGGGATACTCGATGAGATGCAAATATTTGAGTTTATGCAAAATTATGCACATTTTCATGCAATATATATATAGCTTGAAAGTGGACCAATCAAGTCCCACCCAGGTTTAAATTGGTGCATTTTCAAGCTGCATATATTTGCATAAAAAATTACATAAATTTGCATAAATGCAGAAATATTTGCACATCCCTCATGGTCAGATTTCAACTGAAGTCAGAGATACATGGAGGTTGCCATATGTATTTCCTTTTAAACAATAAATAAATATGGCAGCCTCCATATCACTCTCGCTTCAGTTGTCCTTTCAGTATTTCAGTATTCCGGCAGTATTGGAAGGAGAGGGAAGGTGGTTAGTCGTGCTAATAAACACGCATCGGCTCTGCTTTCATTACACACTTCATTGAACGCTATAACTGTAATTTCTTTATCAATCCACTGACTGAATTTTTAAATTGAAGTGAGCATCTCCCGATACCTGCCTTAAATAGTCTTTCTCCTCTGTATGAGCCAGAACAGTCTCTGCCTCCTGCAGTGCCACTAAACTGGATCTACTTTTCTTGTAAAGTGGGAAACCCCTTTTAAACTCTATTTCTCTAACAAAGCTATCAGTTTGCTTGCACTAACTCTCTCTATTGCCCTTCTCTGAGTAATTGGTTTCTTTCTGTTTGTCCTCTTCTCTCTGTTCATGGTCACAGATAATGTAATGGATTTTCAGCAGCCTTCTCGCATTGAGCCAGCTGGTAAAGAGGACTTTTCATCTGTGCTGCTTGAATCTACTGCTTCCCTTCCTTCTCTGTCCGCTGGTTATACTGCTGCTTTCTCTGTTGACTCCACTAGCCCATCAGCTTTGCAAGGTTATGATACAGAGACTGACTATACTGAGAGCAAACTCCATAAATTCACATCTGGCCTAGGGGAACTAAATGAAGACACAATCTTTTCCGAGAGGGGTTTTACCGTTCAGCACCCTACATCTGACCCGGAATCTGTACCCGGCGATCATGCAAAATTGTACACACAGTCTGCTAAAGAGATGTTTTCTGGAATGCTGAAATCTGTTGGACCTCCTCATGAAGAGTTTACAGATCTCAAGGAAGTAGCTGATGAGCACTATGTAGACTTCAAGCCATTCGCTAGCACCATGGGCCATGACTTTGGGTTTGAAGTTAAGGATGCCCCTCCTGACTTTAAAAGTGATATCGGTCATTTAATATTTGAATCTGGGAAGTCTTCAGAAATATATAGTGAAGAAAAGGACATAGACATATCTGATGACATTTCCCCTGCTTCCCCTGAAGCTATATCAGATTATGAAACCTTTCCTGCTTTACAGCAGTCAGCTCCATTGGCTTATGGCGGAAATCCATTCACGGATCATAAATTTGACCAGAAAAGGCTGGAACAAGTGGAGACCCGCCCTACATCCCATTTAGGTTCAAATGTTGCAACGGTTAATCCCTTCTTGGAACACATGGACCAACAACTAGATTATGTCTCAACCGACAGTACGTCTGGAATTGTCACCGCTCAGGTTTCCAGCAAGCCCGAGGGGCTTACTCCTGATATTGTACAGGAAGCCTATGAAAGTGAAGTCCACGAGGTGGGTGTACCAAAGCTGAACTATGAACCGAAAATCGATTTGGTTCAGACCACTGCTAAAGCCGCACAAGAGAATGTTTCCCCTGTAGCTCAGAACACAGCCCTGTTTGAAGATTCAGATTCTGTCTCTTCACCGGTTTTGCCTGATATTGTTATGGAAGCCCCACTGACGTCAGCTCCGGTAGGCTTAAATGCTGTAGCCTCACAGCCTGATGTTTCCCCAGTAGGTCAACGCAAACTAGACAGTGAGGAAAAAATAAAATCCTACTCCGAAAAGCCACCATCGTATGACGATGCTGTTAAAAAAGTTAACTTGCAAGAACAGCAACCTGTTGTATGTGTCGAGCAGGGAAAAAGGGCACGAGGGGAAGAGACAGAGGCCCCATATATATCCATAGCATGTGATTTGATAAAGGAAACAATACCAGAGAAGGTTACCGATTTCTCAAAGGCCCTAGCTAGTGAGTTTGATTCACCTTATGCTGTAGACTATGACGAGAGTTCTCCGGAATCTGAGCCTAGCGAACCTTCATACAAGCATTGGGAATCGGAAGTGATCTCAAAAGTAGCAGCCCCTGCAGTTGGAAGTGTGAAGTCTCACGATGTTACGTTGGAAAAGGAAAAAGAAAGTGATCTGAAAGGGAAAGAGCAAGTTCCCAGCAAAGGTTATCTGGAGTCAGAGGCTTATATTTCCGATAAAGTTTCATTGGCCAAGGAGCCAGTGACACAATCATCCAATCAAGAGAAGCCTTTACAGATGGAGGCATTTGGGAGGATCTATTCTGAAGAGGTGCCACAGGTTAAGCCACCTGTACACTTTGAAAAATCCTTCCCTGTACCAACTATTGATGAGTTTGCCTCCAAGCCCTCCAGAGATGACCGAGCTGAAGTTAAGGAAACCAAACCACGGGATGATCATGTACAGAAACCGGAACCCAAGAAAACAGAAGAGGCACACAAACAGCAAAAAGCCAAAGAAAGTGATCATGCTTCTGATAAGCTGTTAGACCTTAGTAAAGCGGGAACTGTGTTTGAAGAAACTGTTTCTAAGCCTAAACCACCTGCAAAGAGTGCAGAGATTACCAGTTCAACAAGTACAGAAAAGAAACAACCTTCAGCTCCTCCCTGTTTGGGCGTTTGTAGTTTCAAGACATCAGGTAATGCATGGTGTACTTTGCAGTCTGTAAATCACGTTGTACTGTGTGTAACAGGGATTTGACCATTCATAAAGTGTGAACTATGGATTTGCATTCTGTTTTTTTTCTCTTGCCTTTAATGCTCACCAGCGGTAGATTTATTTTATGATTCAGCTTGGGCGATTCACAAGAAGGGTGTAGTGGTAAATGGTTTTTAAATTGACTTTCAAAGAGTATGGGAGTGCCAATACACATGCCTCCCATCATTGCCCTGATTGTGGTGTAAAGTCTGGGAGAGGAACACTTAAAGATTCATTCCCTAATAGCTTGATGTAAGCAACCTGTTATTTGTATTGTAATTGTACACGGTTACTCCTGAGGAAATCATAATTGTCGTTTTGTTTTTTCCCTTCTGTTTTTAATCTTTGGGCGGTTCTGGATTTGAGAAGGCCCTTGTTAGGACAGTTTGTGTCCTTTAATCTGACTTAAAGGACACCTGAAGTGAGAGGAATATGGAGGCTGACCTATTTAAAATGCATATTACCTGACAGTCCTGATCCTCTGCCACTAATACTTTAAAGGAAACCAGAGACTATCTGAAATAAGTTTTATACACATCTGGGGCTTCCTCCAGCCCCATACACATGGATCGCTCCCATGCCACCGTCCCCAGCCTTCTGTATCCGGCAACTGCCGGAGAGATATGCGCAGAGAGCGCACGTTTCTTGCGCAGACTGGCTGAAGTTACGGGATCTGGTACCGGTGATGCAGAAGGCTTGGGGATGGTGGCATGGGAGCGATCCGTGTACATGAGGCTGGAGGAAGCCCAGATATGTATAAAACTTTTATTTTAGATCATCTCTGGTACAGTTTTTTTAAACCATACACCCTGAACAAGCATACAGATCAGAAGTTTTGACTGGATTTTCCGCATGCTTGTTTCAGGTGTGTGATTCAGACACTACTGATGCATGAAAGATCAGCATGATGCCAGGCAACTGGTATTGTTTGAAAGGAATTATGGCACCCTTCATGTACCTCACGCTTCAGGTGTCCTTTAAGCTAGACCGGGAGAGACACATGCATGATTTTTTTTTTTCCTGACCTATTTATTGAATTTGTTGGAAATCCATTACCTCAACATGTCCAGTCATCTCACTTTTCAATAAATTTAGGGTAGTGTAGCGATCAAGTGTGGTGGGATGTGTTGCTCTCTAGGAGTAGGGGATTGATGGTCATTTAGCGTTACACTGCATAAAGCAGTACAGCGATGGCAGTTTAAATTGGATGTGGTGTTTTTTTTTGTTTGGGGAGGTTAGTATTTCGGTGTGCCTTTTGGGGGTTCGCCATTGCTTGCCTATAGGCGCTGCTCCTGTAACGCGACCCCCCCCCCCCCCTTCCACCCTTACCCCGTCCACTGGAGCTGCAGTTTAAATACTCCACTTGTAGAGAGCACTCCCAGCCTCAATGCATGCCAGGAGCTGTAGCCCGCACATCTCCTCAGCAAGCAAAAAAGTGTTATGGGTGCTCAGTGCACTTTATAGATCAATTGGGAAAAACTACACACCTCCTGACACTTAAAAGCTATTGCGTCCCCATGGTCTCATGAGCACCCTACTATAAGAAACCCAGCTACTTGTTCACCTGCCAGATCCTTAGCATTGGTGCTAAGACCAAGCAGTGACATCTTAAAGGGTGTGGCCTATATGGAAGAGACGCAGCATGGGTTGGAAGGTGTCATCACTGAGGGGGTTGTGGCTGGGCTTCTGAACCAGGAAATCCAGCCACATATCAAGACTTGGTGGGGCCAAGCAGAATGGTGGCAGTCTGTGCTATTAAGATGGTAAAGCTGCATAGTATGCATACCTTCAAATATTTCTCCTCTCCTTTTAACATCAGAGCAGAGAGATTACCGCTGTGACTAAACACTAAAGCCACCTAAAGCCATTCTGGCTGGAATGACTTTGGGCATGAAGAGGTAGACCTTAGTACAATTCAGGATTACCATGCAAATCCTCGGGCCCAGTTTAGATGGCATTGTTTCTATTTTCAGGCAGGTCCCCAGGGATGACAGTTGTTTCTTGCATTCGGCATAGGTTGTTCCTCTCCATGCAGCTCTATAAATATGTTTTGTTGTCAAGGTACTTTCTGAATACAAGTCACGTGCAGCTTTTCCATAGTGTCACAGAACTCTGCTATTGCAAATGCCTTGCTTGCCACACTGCATTTTCTCACTTTATCTCAGGCATTCCCAATGAATTGATCCAGTGTGTGCAAGAAACTACAGCAAAATAAAGCAAATTACACGTCCATGCTTTACATTCTCTGCAGGAGAATGCTGCGTATTGTCCTCATGCAGTTTTTACATAGAGAAAATTCCCAAGTTTCCCAGTTTAGCAACCAGCAATGATAAGTTTGATTTTTGCACGGTGTTCTACTTAATACTTGTACCAACTTTGAATCACTAATAGCAATAACTTATCTAGAGGTTGTTTCTGCGTTCCTTACTTGAAGCTGTAGTGGTATGCAGCTGCTGTCACTGCCCCCCCCCCCTTTCAGAAGAACTGCAAGGTGTTGAGTCCCCTGTGAGCAGGGCTTTGGAGTCGGTACGAAAATCATCCAACTCAGACTCCTCAGTTTATACCACCACTGACTCTTCGACTGGACTCCGGATGTGTGAGTCAGTAGTGTGTGACTTCACACATTCGAAATAAGCATGTGAATCCTGTCACACATTTGGTCTGCGTGCTTGTTGGTCAGAGTTCTCCCCAGGCTCTTAGCCGGGTGTACCACCCAGCTAATTTTGGTGAGCACCCAGCTGTCATCTGCTTGCCTCCTTATCCTCCTATGCGGTAAGCAGAGTTGCACCGGCCCTGCGTTCTTCCGTCACACCCTGGTTGAACTCTATGGACGTATGTCTTTTTTCAACCAAAATAACTATGTAACCCCACCCAGCTACTTTTTTCATGACATCGGCTGGAAAAAAATTCTGGGGGGGAACACTGATGATGGTCTATGGCTAAAAGTATTAAGAGGGCCATACATCTGTAGATTTGGCTGCTGATCAACAATCCGCTTCTGGATTATAGAATCGTATGAAAAGATTTACTGCCAAAAGCATGCCTGATCGACGTTGCAACCAATTTTGGGATGAAATTGGTTGCATGTATCGATCGGACATGCTCAAAAATCTTGGGCCGACATGTTTGATCGGCTGCGCGGTGGTAACTGTGTACAATCACAAACTCAACAGAATCCCTCGGCCACTGTCCCCCTAATGTGCATATACACCCCCTCCTGGTGCTCCTGCATACCTGTCCGATGTCTGCTGCTGTCTCCACACCCTTTCCGATTCACTCCCCATGTGGTTGCCGGCGCACTGCAAGTGGGGTGCGTGTGTGATGTCACACCGGCTCCCCATACAGTATGCTGGCAACCACTTGGGTCACGGAGGAGTCCAGACAGCGGTGGACGCCGGACAGGTAAAGTATTTAATCTAGAGGCATCAGGAGGGGGGGGGGGGGTACATGTACCTTAAGGGGGGGGGGTGGGGACAGTGACTGTGGGTGATGAGGTGGCATCATCATGCCGATTGCTGAAAGATTTCATGCCAAAATCGCTAGATGTTGGCAGAGGATCAGCTGGACAATCAGACAATATGCATTGTTTAAAAGTAAATAACTATGGTAGCCTCCATATCCCTCACACTTCAGGTTCCCTTTAACATAGTGATCATTTGAGTTTCCACAGAATGTCAGCCAGTAGTTCTGCAATTGCTTTATTTATAAAGTGGTGATCAGCTTCTCACCATGCTGTACAGAACCAAATGCCTTTTTTTTCTTTATAGCCTATGATCTCTGTTTCTCAGTGTAGAGATGTGGTGGTCGCAGATGTAAAACGTAGCGGTGCACAGATGCGTTGCCTGTCACTGAGATGTGCCGCTACTTTCTCCGGTGAGAAATGGCGGTCAAGGCTGGTGGTCACTTTCACCAAGTGAATTGGACCTCTGAATGCCAGTTTAGGCCAACAACTGAATCGCCGATCACCACCATTTACATCTGATTGGCCTTTTATAAGTTTTTATAGTCTGAAATGAGGCAATCCAATTTTAAAACAGTGGGCAAAATACTTCAATTATAAATGGGGCTCTCTGAACCTTGTAATGGGTTCCTCCATGCCATCTACTTGCGTAGTTGGGCATTATGTTCAGCTATGTAATGCTGCCACCTGCTGTATAGAAAGATGAACTGCTGTCTTGAATACATTACATTTTAGATATCTTAAAACTTAACTCCACCTCTTTGATATACATGACTGTACATCATTCTCTTTTTATTTATTTATTTTTTGTCAAGTATTTTGTAGTGTAAAATGTCCGGAAAAATGTAATGTACAATATTTTTCCTACTGCCAATAGTGTGCTATAGATAGAGCTGCTTCTATATCACTTCTCTCTGTTTGAGTGAATAGAAATTAAGAGGTTTTTTTTATATTCTGCTACCTCACAGCACAGGTATTTCTGACAGGTTAATACTCAACGTGTAACAAAAAAATCTGGTTTACAAAACTGTTGTATTGCCTACCTTCTAGAGCTGATGTAGTTGTCTTGTGAAGACGATTCTTAGCATTAAAGGGAACCTGAGGTGAGAGGGATATATGGATGCTGCCATATTTTATTTTCAACAATTCCGGATGCCTGGCAGCCCTGTTGATCTGTCCTAAGTAGTGTCAAGAGTCAAACCCTGGAACAAGCATATGGCTAATCCAGTAAAAGTCAGCTGAGTCAGAGTACCTGATCTGCTGCATGCTTGTCTAGGGTCTACGGCTAAAAGTATTAGAGACACAGGATTAGAAAGCCTGCCAGGCAACTGGTATTATTTAAAAGGAGATAAATATGGCAGCCTCCATATACTCATCACCTCTGGTTCACTTTAAGAGCTACGGTTACTATTTAGTATTTATATAGCGCTGACCTCTTCTGCAGCGCTGTACAGAGTATAATTGTCTTGTCACTTAACTGTCCTTCAGAGGTGCTCCCAATCTAATCCCTACCATAGTCATGTCTTTGTATGTATCAGTCTAGGGCCAATTAAGGGGTAAGCCAATTAACTTATCAGTATGTTTTGGGATGTCGGAGGAAACTGGAGTGCCTGGTGGAAACCCAAGTAGACACTGGAAGGACCTAGAAACTCTGTGCAGATAAGGCCCTGGTTGGGATTTGAACCAGCGCTGCAAGTCAAGAGTGTTAACCACTAAGCCACTGTGCTGCTATTGTATTGCTGTAGTAGAATGCTAGTCTTGCCTTCGGAGGAATAGGAGGTACCACTGTAACAGAGCCATATCCTCTACATATAATTTGAGAATCCACCAAAGTGAGAAAGGCAGAAACCTGGAATTGTGATTCCTCCAGTGACCTCTCTAGATGTACAATAACGACATGCGAAAGAGCGCAGTCGCGCATGCGCAGTACAGAGTGGCCCTTCCTCAGGAGCACACAGGCTCCTGAAGCCTACCGCAGCGTCAGAGCAGTCTCCGACCCATCGGTCAGAGAGTGTTAATGGGGGAGCCAGAGTAGGAACGACTGGACCAGGAGAGGAATGGGAAGGCTATATAGGAGCCAGAGCCTTCCAAAAATGACATTCATTAGGGACAAAATCAATACCTGACATGTAACATTTAAAGAGACACTGAAGTTTTTTTTTTTTTTTACCTTATTTGCTTATTCATCCTTCTTCAGCATTTAATTCTAAGCTGAATCACCGCATCCCCGCGGCAGAATTAGTTATTTATAGCCCTGAAATTGACCTGGAAAGTTCCACGACTTTGCAGGTCGTAGATTTTGCTCCCTGGTAGAGGCAGAGCTTTGAGTGGTATCCAGTCAATCTCCGCCTCTGCCCGACCCTCTCAGTGAAAGAAGACTGAGAGGGGTGGGGAGAGGCAGAGATTGACTGGAGTAGAGGCAGATCTACTGCGCACAGCTCTGCCTCTTCCTGGAAGCATGATGTGAGCCCTGGAAGTTTGCAGGGCAATTTCAGGACTATTAATGACTCATTCTGCTGCAGGGATGCGGCAATTCAGCTTAGAATTTAATGCTGAAGGATGAATAAGAAAATTAGGTAAAAAACAAGACTTCAGTGTCTCTTTTAAAAACGGAGTAATTCGGTCACCAGCCTGCCGTGTTACCCTACTGAATAACTGACTGCTTCAAAGAGGGAGTAGTATTTAACGTCACCGGGAATTTGCTGCAGCAGGGTGAGCCTTTTTTTGGCTTCACCGTGTGCTCAATTTTCCTGACTCCTTCATTACATGTACATGTACATGACAGGTGGGCATAGTGAGTAGGAGAGCAATGCTCTGGGGGGGTCGCTCCAGAAGTTGCTAAAGATTCTCCATGCTGAATATTTAAGTGACATCGGAGGATTTCTATCCACCTACTAGATTCTTGCCCGATGCAGACTCTATTTTTTTTTATTTTTTTTAAATAAAGGACACGTCCAGGAAGAATAGCAGCCATCCTGTGCCCTCACCGCAGCTCTGCTCCCCGCCGGTAGCCCGGGGTCCCCTCCAGTACAAGACGTCTACTTGCGCTCCAACATGCAGCTCATGAAGTCGCAATGACGTCATCCGGATTGTACTGCACAGTTGCAGTACATTCCGAATGACGTCAGTGCGACTCAGTGAGCCCCACAATGGAGCGCAAGTAGATGCGAGGTCGGCATCTGCAGCGGAGGGGACCGGAGCTGTGGCGTGGGCACAGGACGGCTGTAAGGGGCTGGAGGAAGCCCCAGGTAACTAGATTTTTATTTTTTACGCTCCACGGACCTTCCCTTCAAGGCTGCCTCAGCCTAGTTCAATTCTGACTGTGAAGCTAGACAGCCTTTTAAAGTTTTTTGAGTATAGTTAAACTGTAACAATGAACTCCACCCCCCCCCCAACCCCCTACCTCCCCCCCCCCCCGCCTTTTGTGTTATATAGATAGAGATAAATGTAGGTTTACTTGCTATATATACCTTGCCATGTTTACCTGCCATATATAAAGTACATCAGCTGGCTAGCATTGACAGTTTTTTCTGCCAGCTATGTATGCTTGTGGCTGGTCTATTGTAGTGTCCCTGGACAGGTGTGTATGGCAAGCATTCTTGAATTGGCATCAACCTGAATAATTGCAGGTAAAAGCCACTTTTTACAAGCCCTGCTATGCAGGTAGAAGAGACTTGTTACAGCTACTAGTTGTAAGCTACAGCAACAACTCTGGGCTGAATTACATACATCATGTCTGTGCAGCTATACATCTCTCCTTGTATTAGACTTAAAGGGACTCCGAGGAGTGCCCGAATTTAAAAGAATACACTTAGCTGGGGCTTCCAGCTCACCGTAGGCGGCGAGGTCCCGCGGCGTCGTCCTGGTGACCTCAGCGGGAGCGAGGGCGCGGCTGCGTAGGCATAGTGGTTTTCCAAATTTAAAGTCGGAAATTCCAGAAGTGAACGGGAGTCGGGGCCGGAGCATCAGTGAGTGGCTGGCTGCGCGGGCACAGGACGTCTGCGGGGGACCATTAGAAGCCCCGGTAAGTTCAACTCTGGATTAGCTGTATGCTTGTTTCAAGTGTGTAATTCGGCCACTAATGCAGCCAGAGATCAGGGCTGCCAGGCAACTGGTATTGTTTAAAAGGAAACCTCCAAATCCCTCTCGGTTAAGGTTCCCTTAAAATCTAATGGCTTATGTTTGGCTTTAGAAACTGTGGCGTTAGCACACAATGCTGATGAAACTATTGCCACTAAATCATCATAGAACAGCTGGTGATGTTTGCAATTAAAGGTGCACATACATATGATCTCTGGAGTCTGATCGAAGAGAGATCTGTTGGCTGCTGATATATCGCAGGCCGATTCCTGATCGATTTCAGCATGCAATCTCTTGGGAATAGGCCTTGTGATGCCGCCTTGCCACCCCCCGTTGCTGTCGTCTCTCCCCTCCCTTGTAATAAAAGGTGCCCCGTGCACTATACTTTACCTGTCGATCTCCACCGCTGGCTTGTAACGCACGCTGTTAATTCCGCAAATCCAATCATTTTTCATCCGATTATAATTGAATCGAATCGTCGATTGACCATCAAGTCACCTGATGTAAGGCCAACCTAAGAGTTCAGTGGCTTTGGGGGGTGCTGAGGATGAAAACACACCTGTGGCTTCTATCAGCCCCCTGTAGCAGTAATGTCCCACGCCGTCGTCCTTCAATCTGCCGCCAGCCTCGGTCTAGTGTGGCATGCCATCCAACTGCGGCTGCGCTGCCGTGCGACTGCTCGCTGCCACCCGCGTCATCGGAAGCTTAGTGCGCAGGCGCAGTACGACAACTTCGTACTGCCTCTGTGCAGTAAGCTTCCGATGACTGGAGCGGGAGCGCGCATTATTCGTCCTGTCAGACGAATAATTGCCCGGTGGCGGGGAACGGTGAATCGGAGGACGATAGCGAGGGACATTGCTACAGGGGGCTGACAGAAGCCCCAGGTAAGTGTCTGTTCTTATCCGCATCCCCCCCCCCCCCCCCCCCCCCCAGAGCTCCTTTAAGAAACTGTCTTAAAAAAACAGAGCTGCAGTGATTCTGTTCTGGATAGTGAGAAACCCTCCACATCTCACTTGTGTCCATTACTCCTATCAGAAATGGTTATACAGTTGCTGGGCCATCATGTTTCTTCATATAGAAAGTTCCCTTGCTTTCCTGAGAATACCTACAGCATGAGTATATAGAATTCCTGTCCAGCTTGCTCTCTGCACCTATTCTCTGTACTGCTTTAGTTTCCCATCACCCAGAGCCGCTGGAGCAGTCTCCTTGCTTGTGTAATAAGATTTGATGCACAATTAGTCTCCTGTTTACACCACCCTGCTGCACGCCCATGTGGCAGTCAGATGACCCTTGAGCAGTAGAGCAGAGGGTGAACTGTCTGCTAACCAGTCCACAGTTCACTGAGGCTCGCAGGCTTCATCAGTGCTGCCAGGGGTATGCTGTAAATCTGATCGTACCAGCGAGGAGGTCGCATCACTGGGCAGATGGAGAACTGGAAGCAAACGGGTATTTTACTTTTTACTTCCACACTCACACAATGGAGATGGCAGCAAGTCTATTGCTATGTAGCCACTCCTAGCACAGGGCTAAGCTTAATGTGTTAATCAGCTTGTGTGCTGAGCGATGGAGCTGTTTTTAGTTCCTAAGTAACCAACATAATGCCTATTGTGTATTTTAGGCATTTAGTATCGCAGCCAGACAAACAAGCAAACTGTATTCTGGTCATAACTATGCTTATGGCATATGAGAGATCAGTGTGCTAGAAGTTATAAGTCCACTAGCTAGCATTGTTATCTGAATATCCTTTTTTTGGTAGAAAGCCCTGAGAATGTAAGATTTTTGCTATTTGGAGGCTGTCTCGCTGGCACGTAGGAGAGGAGCAGGAAATGATCCAGGGGTAGCGTTTCTTCCTGGCATCCTTTTGCATGATTACTTGGCAGAGACGTGGGCCCATCATGCGGTCATTTCTGCTACAGATAATTCGAAAAGATACTGCATTGCTTAGATTGAGAACTACCACCCACTAATGCTGTTGTCTCTGGATTGCACGACTGCAACTAATTTAAAGGAATACTAAAGAGAGGTATATGGACTGCCATATTGATTTATTTTTAAGGAATACCAGTTGCCTGACTGTCCTGCTGATCCTCTGCCTCTAATACTTTTTAGCCGTAGACCCTGAACAAGCATGCAGCAGATCAGGTGTTTCTGACATTGTCAGATCTGAATAGGGATGATCAATTTAAACCCAGGTTTAAATTGATTGGTTCATTTTCAAGCTGCATACATTTGCATGAAATTGTACTTAAATTCGCATCAACTCAGAAGAATTTGCATATCTGTGATCATCCCTAGATCTGACAAGATTAGCTGCCTGTTTGTTTCTTGTGCGATTCAGACACAACTGCAGCCAAATAGATCACGGCTGCCAGGCAATTATTTAAAAGGAAATAAATATGGCAGTCTCCATATTCTTCAGTTGTCTTTTAAACTTTAAAAGGAACCAGACTTGAGACCTATGGAGTCTGCCTTATTTATTTCCTTTTAAACAATTCCAATTGCCTGGCATGCTGCTGATGATTCTAGCATTAGTAGTGTCTGAATCCTACCTGAAACAAGCATGCAGCTAATCTTGTCATTTTTGTCAAACGCCTGATCTGCATGCTTGTTCAGGGCCTATGACTAAAAGTATAAGCGGGAAACAGCCAGACAGCTAGTATTTGTTTAAAAGGAAGTAAATCTGTCTGCCTCCATATGTCTCTTTCCTCAGCTTCCTTTTAAGTAGCAGTTATAGAGCAGTAGTAGCTGCAACATACCCTAAATATCCTTAATGCCGTTGTCTCTGATTGCGCTGCCTGTTTTGCCCCACATGTGCAGTAGGAGACTGTGCGGCCACATTACCTATTGCATGATGCTGCTGGTGGTAAAATACTAAATATCTCCGCTCCCACACCTCTTATGGCCCATACTCACGGGCTACAATTGTTGCCGCAACACGCGGCGCGCACGTGTTGCGGCAACAGGTCGCCCGCGAGTATGCACGGGCGCGCACCTCGAACTGTCGCCTGTCGCGGATGTTGCCGGGCGACAGTAAGTTTCAATCGCCTGGCGACAGTCGCCGCCGCAACTGTCGCTAGTCCGCGTGAGTACGCGGACTAGCGACAGCAACCCCCATTGAGGTAGACGGAGCTTGGGGGGGGGGGGGGAACGTCGGCGACAGCTTCCGTCGCACCGCTGGTCCCTCTTCCTCGTGTGTACGCGGAGGGACCTGGCGAGGAGCTGTCGCCGGCTTGTCGCCCACACGCTCACGTGTGCTGGCAACAGGCCACTTTTGCAGCCCGTGAGTATGGGCCATTACACTCCCCAAATTTTCAGGAAAGAGCGCGGCTCCCTGTAGCGGCGATCTGTATCGCTGTTACCAGGGGAACCGCTCTTTCCTGCCCCCTGCAGCGTCACAGCAGCAGCGCCAGGCGCGCTGCTGTGATCACTTAATACGCGCATGAGAGCGGGGAAGAGGAAGCCGCTGCCTAAACAAGTAATAGCAGCGGCTGCGGGGGGAGCGGGGCCACGGACCACCAGGGAAGACTCACATACAAGCCGACACCCCAACTTTTGACCCCCTTTTTGGGGGTCAAAAATTTGGCTTGTATGCGAGTATATACGGTAATACCAGTTGCCTGACAGCCTGTTGATCTTTCATGCACCAGTAGCGTCTAAATCGCACACCTGAAACAAGCATGTGGCAGATTCAGTCAGTAACATCTGAGAGGCTGACCCATCTGGGGGTCAGTGATCTTCAGAGACTGACTGCCTTGTTTGTCCTTTAAAGAAGTGTTCCCCAACATTGTCCTCAAGGCCCACCAACAGTACATGTTTTGTGGTAATCAGCTCTGCTGAGACACTAATTACCTCACCTGTGCAGTTTTGTGGTTTTCTGTAAAACCTGCACTGTTGGTGGTACTTGAGGACAGGGTTGGGGAACTCTGTTTTAAAGTGAATGGGAACCCATATATAAATTAAAAAGTCAGATACTGCCCTAAGGAGAGGGAGGCTCTGAGTCCCATAGAGCGTTCCCTCTCCTCTCCCGTTTCCCGCTGTTCCGCTGGCTCCCCCATAGCGGTAATCGACAGTTTCGGTCAAATACCGCTGTTTCCCCGCCGAAGAGAGGCTTCGGAAATGCTTCGGGAGCTCAAGTGCTCTACACTGCGCACGTGCGAGCACCCTCTATGACGCACCCGCGCGTGCGCAGTATGGAGCCGCCTGTATTCGGGAGCACTCTGCTCCCTAAGACTTCCGAAGTCCCCGCGGCAGGGATTTGAACAGGGGAGCCAGCGCAGCACCGAGGGCACCGGGAGAGGAGAGGGAAGGCTCATTAGGACCCAGAGCCTTCCCTCTCCTTAGGTGAGTATCTGATTTTTTTTTTTTTTTTCTATTTAATCACTGATTCCAATTAGCTTTAAAGGACAACTGAAGTGAGAATAATATGGATGCTACCGTAGTTATATTCTTTTAAACCATTCCAGTTGCTTTGCCGCCCTGCTGATCTATTTGGCTGCAGTAGTGTCTTAAGCTGGCCATACACTGGCCCGTTTTGCCGCCGTTTCGACAGCAGATTCGATCACTGGGATCGAATCTGCTGCCAATTGTTCGCGCTACACGCTGAATTTCGATCCTTTTCGGCCGATCCCGTCGATTGCTCCGTGCGGAAAATTAGCGTCGATCGCCCGCGGGTAGGGAGCGCGTCGCTAGCGGCGTTCGAGTACCCGACGACCGACGCAATAGAGCTGCATACATTACCTGCTCCGCCGGCACGACTACCCCCGGTCACCGCTGCTCCGTGTCCGCGCAGGTCTCCGGCATGCTTCAGTTCCTCCTGCCCGGCAGGAAGTTTAAACAGTAGAGGGCGCTCTACTGTTTAAACTTCCTGCCGGGCAGGAAGAAGTAAAGCATGCCGGGGCCGGAGACCAGAGCGGAGACGGAGCAGCGGTGACCTGGGGACTGGAGTCGCGCCGGCGGAGCAGGTAATGTATGCGGGCGGGGGGAGCTGCGGCAGCACCACCACCACAACAGATTGTGAACCGATTTCAGTCTGAAACCGTTCACAATCTGTTTGTAGTAAAGGTAGCCATACGATCCCTCTCTGATCAGATTCGATCAGATAGGGATCTGTCAGTTGGTCGAATCTGATGGCAAATCGGCCAGTGTATGGCTACCTTTAATCACACCAGAAACAAGCATGCAGCTAATCTTATCAGATCTGACGATGTCAAACATCTGATCTGCATATGCTTGTTCAGGGTTTATAGCTAAAGATATTAGAGGCAGAGAATCAGCAGGGCTGGTTTTGATTAAAAGGAAAAATATGGCAGCCTCCATAACCCTCTTCCTTCAGTTGTCCTTTAAAGTCAATCCAAGATGAACTTTTACTCATTGCATAATTGTGTTCCTTTCCTATTGTTTATAGGGCATTCCTCAAGCCAAATACTTTTTGTTTTTGTCTTAATACTCGAATTCCCTATAAACTAAAGAAGCCACGCCCAGAAGTTTTCAGAGAGCCAAGGCACTTTCAGACAGTAGCAAGGGCTCATGGGAGCTCAGTCTGGGCAGGAGGAGGGGGAGGTATTACTAGCCAGAGATTTCAGAGGCAGAGGAGAGGAGGGAGGGGGATTAGTTTTTTTTTTTTTTTTTTTTTTTTTTTTTTTTTGCTCAGGATGCAGATAAGCCTGTTTTTGTGTAATGTTTACAAAACATGGCTGCTGTCATTGTACCACAGGAATAATCAATCATATTCTATTAAAGCTGTTTGCAGCTAGATTTGCTGTGTAAACTATCTAAACTTTAGATAAGATATATAGACAAGTTACTTATTATAGTTAGTTTTCATCTCGGATCCGCGGTTAAGAGTAGTGTAATTGTGGGTTTGGAATCCGGGTAGCTCTCTTCTGATTCCTTTCGGGTTTCAGTACTTGGTAACGAGGGATCTTAGGACAGTGTTGGAGCTTATAGGATCCAGAGGCTTCCCTCTTCTTGGGTAAGTATGACTTTTGACCCAAGGTTTGCCTCGTGTACACTTGCCATAACTAAAGTTATGCTTCGGAACAGCATTTGGCACTTGTTCTTAGGTGCTCCCCTATTAGATGTATAGGACTGATATCCTCAGTACGATGCACCAGACCACAATGTCACCAACACTATAGAATGATTTTTCATGGAATTATTATAAATACCAAGGCTGTGGAAGGAAGAAATGCATCATTGTGATATTTACATAGGAGTTAATAGTGAAATTGCCACTTCAAAGGACCAAATGCTTGACTGTATCTCTGATTGCAGGCCAGGGTAATGTAAAGGTTTGGCGTATACACCAGGTAGTTGACATAGCCTTGATAAGTTGGGCCACTTGTATTGAGAAAGATCTGTTGGGCAAAGGTCAGTCATTCTTGAGTGTTTGTTATAAGCTTGTCCTCTGGCTCTGAAGCTAATCTTATCAAGCTGTCTAGATAGCTAAACTTAACAAGCTGTCTAGATCTCTATACAAATGGCTGCTTGTTATGGCAATGCCACAATCCCATTGTGTGGGGTGCAGTGTATCAAGAGGATATGTCCTCACAAGATCCAGGTACAGAGTACATCAATGCTCATGCACCCTTCTCTGGATGTGATGTATGCATTATAGCATGAGATCCAGGTGCAGAGTACACCATTGCTCATAAGCCCTTCTCTGCTGTGATGTACGGTATGCATTATAGCATGATATAGGTACAGAGTACACCATTGCTCATCAGCCCTTCTCTGGCTGTGATGTATGCATTATTGCGTGAGATCCAGGTACAGAGTACACCATTGCTCATCAGCCCTTCTCTGGCTGTGATGTATGCATTATTGCATGAGATCCAGGTACAGAGTACACCATTGCTCATCATCCCTTCTCTGGCTGTGATGTATGCATTATTGCATGAGATCCAGGTACAGAGTACACCATTGCTCATCATCCCTTCTCTGGCTGTGATGTATGCATTATTGCATGAGATCCAGGTACAGAGTACACCATTGCTCATAAGCCCTTCTCTGCTGTGATGTACGGTATGCATTATAGCATGATATAGGTACAGAGTACACCATTGCTCATCAGCCCTTCTCTGGCTGTGATGTATGCATTATTGCGTGAGATCCAGGTACAGAGTACACCATTGCTCATAAGTCCTTCTCTGGCTGTGATGTATGCATTAGTTAATGGGTACCTTCAGACATAGTGCTGCTTCAGTGTGTTTGTAGTGCCTTTCATGTGCAGTTTCTTCAGCTGTTGTGTTACAACATAAGTTACATAGGAAATGTGTGGCAGAAGGGTTAGCTATGTCACACAGGTTTACAATAGTGTGTGTGTGTGTGTGTGCACAGCACATGTACTCAGAGGTTTGCTTCCTTACTTATGTGCATTTCCTCTCTCTGTCCTCTAGGGGGTGGCACACCTCTGTGACCATAGGGAAACAGGCTGCAGTGTAAGGACCAGTCCTGTGTCTTTTGGGCTATAGATTACACAGAACCTCGTGTATTTTTCTTGAGGCAACTGCTTTTGCCTTTCGTGTGGAGTTGATGCAGTCTTGATTGGCCGTCAATGTGCAGCTTTCAGTCAGATATTCCTCTGCATCCAGGGTTCCTGCTGCAGAATAAGCAGCAGAAAGGAATACTGTGGGTCGCTGGCTCATAGACTCAGAGAAGCTTGCACAAAGTGACCTGAGCTGTTTCATTCTAAGAAGCACTGCAGAGTAGGTTGTCAATGTATGAATTCATAGTAAACCTTGTTTAGTGATGTCTTGTGACATCTGTACTGACGCAACATATCCGTTCGAGACCATAACAAACGGTGACCCTGCATGACAAGAATCAAAATGTAGCCTCCGCACATAGCTTTAAGCTAGATACACATGCTAGGTAAAAATTGTCCGAGGCAGGTGGAAAGGACTTTCTCTGCCGAGAGTCTAACATTTGTACAGGAGATTCCTGATGTTGGCTAAAGAGGGAGGCCAGATTTTTAGTGACAGTGATGCTCAACCACCCCGAGTGGATTGGTACCCCGCCCACTGCAAGCGTTTAATCATGCATTGTGAATCTTCCCTTAGCAACCGCTCTATGCTCTAAACCAGTGCTGTCCAACTGGCGGCCCGCGGGCCGCATCCGGCCCGCCAGGCCACCTGCTGCGGCCCGCTCGTCTCCCTGGGATGCAGGCATGGCTTGCGCTATGGGCGCCATGCCTGCTCCCTCTTACTGTGTCCCCGCTGGCCTCTCCGGTGTCGCCGCTGGCCCCTCCTATGTCCCCCTGCTGCCGCTGCCTCTCCTATGTCCCCCCGCTGCCGCTGCCTCACAGATCAGACCTCACAGATCGCGGCGACTGATGTAAACAGAGGGCGCATGGTACCCGCACGGAGTACGTCACATGCGGAAGTGAATCATTAGTCACTTCCGCATGTGACGTTCTGCCGCGCGGGTGTCATGCGCGCGCTCTGCTTGCTTCAGTCGCCGCGATCTGTGAGGTCTGATCCAGCGGGGAGACCGGAGAGGCCAGCGGGGAGACCGGAGAGGCCAGCGGGGAGACCGGAGAGGCCAGCGGGGAGACCGGAGAGGCCAGCGGGGACACAGGAGAGGCCAGCGGGGACACAGGAGAGGCCAGCGGGGACACAGAAGAGGCCAGCCCCAGAGGTAACGGGCTCGCTACTGGTGGGGGCACCTGTCACTAACTGGGGGGGGCACCTGTCACTATCTAACTGGGGGGCACCTGTCACTATCTAGCTGGGGGGCACCTGTCACTAAAGGGGCATTCTGCTTATTTATGTGAAATGCTGTCTATTTATGTGCCTCATGACTGCTGAATTTGTCGTGTTGGGGTCCACATGATTGTTGGGGGCATCACGATTTTTTGGGGGCCTCATGATTGCTAAATTTGTCTTGTTGGGGGCATCATGATTGCTGAATTTGTCTTGTTGGGGGCCTCATGATTTGTTGGGGGCCTCATGATTGCTGAATTTGTCTTGTTGGGGGTCACATGATTGCGAACTGTGAGACTATGGAAAAGCTGAATCGTCATCATGAGACAATAGCATTAAACCTACTTTTTTAGCTTTTTAAAACGAAAAATAAAACTGGGAGGTTCTAAAAAAAAACCCACATTTTTCAGGAGTAGGATGGATGAAATTGTTTATTTTCAACTTGGATTTTCCATAATGTTCATGTATGAGTTAAAACGTTTGTATGTAGTTTAAATTGCTGTTGCCACTTTGCGATAAGTGACTTTTGGGTTGCAGTTTGGACACTCGGCCTCCAAAAGGTTCACCACCACTATCCTAATCTAATGTCCCACATTGCTAAGTTCATGTAAATTTGTCTCCACCCATGGCCACACCCGCATTCTGGTCCATGGCCACACCCATTTTTCGGCGCGGCGCGCCGCTCAATGGAACCCTCGTGTTTTCTTCACCATTATTTTAAATTGCATTTTGTGAAAAGTGCTGCCAATCTAATTATCCTTTAATTGCATTTTTTCCGGGGGGGGGGGCGGCGCCTGCGGCTCTAGCAAGAACCTTCGGCCCTCCACCATGGGGGCTGAAAAAAAAAAAATGGCCCTCCATGCCCATGAAGTTGGACAGCACTGCTCTAAACTGTCTCTGCAGTTCCAATCTTTGGAGCCCGAAAGTACATGTGCATGTACATGTGTACTTTCTGCTTTGGCCATCTTAGTGAAGCCTGTCAATACAAAATGAATTAGCCAGGACTATTCCATCACCCTGGCATTGCTAAACCAATAAAAAGATCATTCAGGCGCTTGTCACGTCTAAATTGCCATGTTACTCTGCTCAGTTTTTGCTAATTCAGCGTATTTGTGCCACATAGCAAGTGTAGATTTGGACCACTTTGCGTTATGTCAGCTTATAGGGAATCTGAAGTGAGTGGGAAATGGAAGCTGACTTGGAGAGGTCGGCTTCTGCAACGTAGAAGATCCCGGGACACCGGAGCTGCGATGCGGGACAGATAGGCCCAGTGCACACCAAAACCGCTAGCAGATCCACAAAACGTTAGCGGTTTTGGGTGCGGATAACGGATTTGGGCCAGTGCACACCGAGCGGATTTGGATACGACCCGCCGGCCGCATCCGCGTGGCTAATGTATCTCTATGGGCTGGTGCAAACCGCAAACGTGCAGCAAGAGGCATCCGCCGCGGATCCGCCCGGTGTGCACTGGGCCATAGGCTGCAAGGGGCTGGAGGAAGCTTTATTTTTTTTCCCTCGCGCCTTTTTTTAAGTCAGTAGTAGAAATCTGACAGGTTTTGGACTAGCCCATAGCTTCATGGGGAGTTCTTGGGGTTTTCTTTATTTTCAGAAAGCACTTGAACTTCCAGAATAGTGTGCGAGCAGGTGGGGGAGGGTCTGCATCTTTTATACAGAACCCTTTCCAGGGAGTGCCTTTGTAAAGAATACTGTGAGTGAACTACTGAGAATCCCCCATGAAGAGTTGGACTACTCAAAAACCTCACACTTCCATCAGATTTCTACTACTTACTGTAAGTGACAGCAGCATCGAAGAAATGTCATTTATTGCTCATCTTACTATGGAAGAAACATACTAATACCAATCAACTTCCGAATCGGGCTGCTGTAGATGGTTGTCTGAACCAGTGTTTTATGATGGTTTTGGCAGTCAAGATTCCTCCATCTATATGGCGCTTTTCTTCTGACCTGTAAGGGACGGTAGCCACGTGGTTTATTTCTGAATTGTCTACATGGGCTTATATCTTTAAAGCGTGAACCTTAATGGGCACTAAGATTTATTTTTATTGCCCTCTTCCACTTTGTTCCTCTCTAATTTGTTTTTGCTCCCAGAAGACCTGCATCTGGAGGAAAATGAATAGCTTCGGGCAGACTTTCTTTGTCCTGCAAGTAACGTTCACCCTCCTCCCCTCCCCCTGCCTGTGCCCTGCTTATGCAATGATTGCAGCTTTCCCATTGAGTGAATGCTGAGGCTCAGCAGCTTGCTGGTCTGGGGTCTGAGGGGTGTGTTCTGTCCATGGCTGAGTCACACAGCAGGCAGTTGCGTGTTCTTTCTGACCTCCTGAACGCTCCAGCAGGAAGTGAAACGAGCTCCAGTTAGTCAGCTGTGGAAGGTCTCACTGCATGCGGCAGCCTAAAGATGGACTCCAGAGCCGGTTAGTGCATCCTCCTCCTCGCTGTGATGTTGGCTTGCACTCTGTACCTCTACCTAGTGCTGTGCTGCTTGTTTAATCACTGCCGTCCATAGTTACTTGTACAACGCATGTCTGTGTTTTTTTTTTCTTTTTCGTATTAGTTCTCTATGCTTCACATGTGCTTTTTTTTTTTTTATTATTTTTTTATTTTATTTTATATTAACCTTTAAGGCAAATGAAATTGTCAGTAACCGGTACTGTGACTGGTACAGACTGCACTTGGTGTTGGGCTGTGTGAGCTTTACATGTAAGGCATAGAGGCAGGCTGCTATTTATAGTGCTAGCAGATGCCACTTCTCTTTCATACTAGCTGTCCAAGTGACGGCAGCTGCTGCTGTTTAACATCTACTTTCTTTCATCCTAATTAAACACAGCAAATGTCTTATTTTTTTGTGCAGCGAAACATAATTTGAGCGTTTATCGAAACGTAAAAACAAAAATGTTAAACGTGGGTTAATTGTCAGTTTTCTGGTTAATTGGATGGAAGTGTCACTTCTGTTGTAGATGGGAATGGTCTGCAGAACTTTATAGTGTATTTTGTAGGTCTGTGTATACAGTGTGCTGGCTATACCTTCACACAGCAGGTTAGTCCACCCCGTGGCTGAGTTTTCTTGAGTAGCTGTTGGAAGTTGGATTGCGCTAATGGTTTTCTTGTGGTGGTGTGAGATCTTTGCACTTGAGTTCTCAGCCTGACAGGTCTGGCTAGAGAGCTGCCTGTCTCTATTAGGTTTTTATGTTGTGAAAAAAACAGCAAGAGTGTGGGGATCCTGGAAGGGTGGAAACCTCACAAACTCTTGAGTGGGCGGAGGAATAGAAACGATAGTCCCTTAAGTGGCTCATATCAGACCCATCCAGTATCAGAAGTGTGATTGTGCTCTTGCAAGGAGATCTGTGCTTCAAGACATATGGAAGTTTCCATTCTAACTCAGAGGCCCAGTGCACACCAAAAAGCGCTAGCGTAATCGTAAACTCTCAGCGCTTTTTGAATTGATTTTTCTAGGTGATTCTAGGTGTGTGCCTAGTGATTTCCTAAGCATGACTTGTGATTTCTGGAGTGTTTTGTGTATTTTTATTTTTTGTTACAGTAGAGCTGTAACTGAACAACTTCTGTAACACAAAGGCTTGGAAAATGGCTCTGATCTAGCGCTTTTCAGAGGGATTTTCAACTTTCCTATACTTAACATTGAGGCTGAATCGCCTCAGAAATCATCAGAAATGCTGCAGGACCCGTGTTTGCCTTTAGGAGAAAATCACATCGCTTTGGTGTGCTCCATCCCATCCCATCCCATCCAAATATATCAGCCAAGCGCTTTTCAAAAGTGCTCAGAAGTGCTCTTGGCATGCACCAGACCTTAAAGGGAAGGTTCTAGCAAAATAAAGAGTTTCACTTACCTGGGGCTTCTACCAGCCCCATGCAGCCATCCTGTGCCTTCGTAGTCACTCACTGCTGCTCCAGTCCCCCGCTGGCAGCTTGCCGACCTCGGAGGTCGGCGGGACGCATTGCGTACATTTTTACGCATTCCTCCTAGTGCAGGAACATTAACACATACATTTTTACGCATTACTGGTTTAACGCGTAAAAATGTATGTGTTAATGTTCCTGCACTAGGAGGAATGCGTAAAAATGTACGCAATGCGTCCCGCTGACCTCCGAGGTCGGCAAGCTGCCAGCGGGGGACTGGAGCAGCAGTGAGTGACTACGAGGGCACAGGATGGCTGCATGGGGCTGGTAGAAGCCCCAGGTAAGTGAAACTCATTTTTTTTTATTTTGCTTGGACATTCACTTTAAGCCTGGTTCACAAAGGCTACTGCTGCTGGCTTCATTTCACAGATCTCAGTGCTCCCATTCATCTCCATGCAGGACACGGTAGATCGGATTCTTGGGGTGGACGACGAGGACGTACGTTGATAGTTACCTGTATGAACGGGGCCTAAAATTGACATAGCCCTGATCCTAAGAGGACTCTCCCATAGCCTTGTTTGGCCTTGCAGGTTAAAATATACATCTAGAAAAACTACCCTAGAGTCCAAATGTTAATGCTATGCGCCCATAAAGAGAGATCATTATCTTTATCGGTTCCTGTCGTCCCTACTCCATACCAGTAGGACACATTGCTAGCCTGTAGGCTAGTGACTTGTCTGTACAGCACTTGGCCTTGAATGTTCACTCAAGAGATTAAGGGCCTGTTCATACTTGCTGCGTTTGTAGAACGCGTATAAATTCAAAGAAACGCAAGTTGAAAAACGCATGCGTTTTTCTTGCGTTTGAATGCGTTTTCTATTGGGTTTTGCACAAACACGTGACCCAGGGGAAAAAAAAGAATTATGGGAACCGCAGAGGAAAACGGACGCTAAAAACGCAATAGTACGCGTTTTTGATACGCGTCCATAGACTTTCATTGCGTCCGTTTCTATGCGTATCGCACAGAACTGCGTGCAGCAATGCGGATGAGAAACGTATGCGTCTCATACGCATACATGTGAACTAGCCCATTCAAAAGCATTAGGAGCCGTTTCTATGCGTTTTTTGTTCCAGTACGCGTTCCCTGAAAACGGCTAGGAACGCATATAGTGTGAACAGGCCCTTAGTCCCGATCCCTGCAAGTGACAGATGTGTCAGGGATGGGACCCACTAGGCAAAGCACCAGTGCTTTTCAAAATACTCCTGTGGTCAGAGCTCCAGCCCTTGCCATCCTTTCTCTGTGCACCTATGTTTGCAAGCTAACACCTCCCCCCCCCTCCCCAACCATTCTCACTCATTTGAAAATATCTTGCCAAGTTTTGGTAATTGAATATGGTCCTCTTTCCCCATTTATGTAATGGTCTGGCCTTGTAATGTTTGTCTTGGGCACTGATCAGCATACTTGGGGGAGTGCCTGGCTTTAATCTACTAGGAAGTGCATGGATTGCATGGATAGCATGGATTGTGTGCAGTAACAAAGCTCAGTGCATGGTTGATGGTGATGAAATGGATTAGTGTAGATCCAATCAGCACCATAAGATGCTGCATGTGAACAGGCAGCTTTCTGTAACAATGACCACTTGAAGAAAATGAGTACCGGCTTCCTACAGTATTTTTGATCTTAAAGGTCCGTACACACGCCGGACTGGAGGCCGGGCGGATCGCTCAGAAGCAGCCGTATCAGTCCGCCGACAGTGCGTACACACGCCGGACTGTCGTTGGAACGCCCACCTAACGGGAGGTGACCGACCCATCGTTGCCTCCAGTCCGGCGTGTGTACGGACCTTAAGTCTCTAAAACTTTGTCTTATGTCTTAAAATTCAGTGGACTTTCTTTATTGATCAGTAACTGGTCCAATTGACCAATTTAATGCATCGGGCAGGATGGAAAATGTGTATTGTATTTATAAAGCGCCAACATATTACGCAGCGCTGTATTACATATTTATTACATGTTTTGACATAATATTTATGTTAAATATGTAATATTGGTCAATCGTATAGGAATTGGCTACAGTTGACATAATTTTGAGTGACTCAGTCGATTTCCATTTCAGAGCGTGGAGGCAAAACATTGTTCAGCTCAATTAGTGAAGGGGAATCGCATAGGCTCTTGCTTGCAGTGTGTGGGGCACTAGTCAATCGACTTTCGATCAACCACCGTGTTGATTGCCCATGAATGTCAATCTTTTAATTGATCTATTTGAAGATCGAGTTATGTATAAGCACCGCTAGTAGCTGTGATAGATTTAAAGTGCAGCATCTGCAGGGTACTGTACAAAGCACTTCCCGTGTATTGATGAAATGCAGTGTTTTCATCTCCATTCGGATATGACTGTAGGTGTGAGCCGGCACCTCAGGATTCTTAATGGTTATGAGCATTAAGATCATTTCATCAATCCAAGTTTGTGTTTTTCTTTCTGCTGTAGTGCTTTAGAGTGAATGGGTTAGTTGAGCACATGCTGGTGTCTTGAATGCAGTGACTAATGTAATATAGTCAGAATGTGTTTGCATTTCTCTCATTATCACAGTATTATTGTACACGGGTGCTGCTCTGTCTTTGCTGCATTCTCGCGTGAGCGCTCAGTTGTGTAAGCACTGGAGCTGGTGTGAATCTGAATCTCCCGTGTTGTGCTTATGTGCAGCGATGGGAATTTGGATGCAATTTATGAATGATGCAGGCGCATTTTTCTTCTGCACGTGAATCAAGTGACCTATTGCTTTCAATCGGTTTTAATCTGCATGTAGGAAAACTGGGCAGATATCGGAAGTGGAAATGGGACCTTAACCCCACAGGAACGATTGTTTGCTACATCCAGTGATGGATGCCTGCCTTGAAATGAAGGTCTTCTTGCACACAGCTGATAAGGGAAGGCTAAAGTGGCATAAGGTGGCCTACTGTGTTGCCGAGTCATCTGGAGTGTTGGGTTGCCTCAGCTGACTGCATTATTCTCATCCATACCCCACCCACTCGAAACTCCATCATGCACTCTGCTGTTGTCTCTCTCCCCCCTCCATAGTCTCCATGCATCACTAGTCTGTAGGCAAGCGGCCTGTCTGTATAGCACTCGACTCTAAACCGTCGCCTGAAGGATCGAGTAGCCATCCCATTTCTGACTCTGACTAGCCTTGTGTGAAGATCTAGTTCCTTCCACTACAATACCCCTTTCTGGAAGTGGTGTGTTTAGCCATCAGGGACAACAGGGATGATATTCAGCAGAGATGCATTGTGTGACACCTCAGAGCTCACTCCAACCTGAATAATCCAAATACCTCCTGTTTTTACATTTCAGCAGAAATCTGAGAAGTCAATCTGTAAGAAAATTTAGCTCCTCAACCAGTCACACCTTTAAATTATAAACTGCAAAAGCTATTTGTAAGTGTATGGGTTGGGCTTAAAGAGGAGCTGTCAGCTATACTATCTTAGAACCCCTCCTCCCCCCCATATATAGATAAATACTTGCTCTAGATACGTAACATATGTATTGCACATTTTGATTTTAGTTATTTTTCTACAGTAAATAAAGAGAAAATCCTTCTTGGCATTTCCCATTTTAACTGCGACTATTTTGAAGCCAGTCCAGAAGTCCTTTCCTCCCTTACTCTCCTCTGCCTGATTGTGTATGCTTTGCCCGCCCTCCAGTATAGAAAGTGCATTGTCACCGCATGAGAAATATTGGCCAATCGGAGAGGAACTGAGGTGTGGGAGGGGAAAGGCTTCAGCCAATCAGGCTGCATTAGTTAAGTCTGAGGGGAAAGTAGAGCAGCAAAAAAGGACAACCCAGCATGCCCTGCAACTTCTTTTTTTTTTTTTTTGTACCAAATAAGTCAGGTAAACCGGGGAATTATCATTTATCAACAAAAGTAATAGTGATGTTGTAACTTTTGGATTGCCTGATTAGCATCCTTATTACTTGTTTACCAGATAAAAATAATTGATTTTATGCCCGACAGTTGCACTTTACCTTAGTAACTGCTCATTGTTGACATACGGTTGACAACAAAAAGTGACATCGCACCTGAGTGTAGCCATCACTGCACTAGTAAGCACCCAATCACTGCACAGGAGCACCAGGGACTTCCCTGCCCTCAGCCACCTGTGTGAAAGAGGCGCAAGTCTTGATCAGGGATGCTCACTGGATGGAATCCAAATGAGTTTTATTCAGATTTCATCCAGGTATGTAAAGTGTGTGTGGGTTAAACTTGCCCAGCAGGCAACTTCTTTAACTAATCTCACGCTGTGCGTCCCACTCTGTGTTCCAAGCTGCGGTCATGTGACTGCTACGCTTCCTCCTTCAACCCGTTCACGTGACTGCGACTTGGAACGCAGATTGGGACGCACCGTGAGATGAGTTAAGGAAGATGCCTGCTGGGTAAGTTTAACCCCCTCTCGCACACTGGCTCCGGTGCTTAACATACCTGGATGAGATCTGAATGAAACTCATTTGGATTTTATCCGGTGAGCATCCCTGGTCTTTATAGCGCTGGGGTAAAATAAATTATTGTTTGCAATGTCGTAATGGCAAGTTAAAAAAAAAAAAAAAAACCCTTATGCTGGGTACACACTGAGATTTTCTGGCCGATTTACTATCAGATCGATTATTTCCAACATGTTCGATTTGCTTTCCGATCGATTTCCGAGCATTTTTTGATCGATTTCCTATTTCAGTTAATGGAAATCTATCAGAAAATGCCCCGAAAGCGATCGGAAAGCAAATTGAACATGTTGGAAATAATCGATCTGATAGTAAATCGGCCAGAAAATCTCTGTGTGTACCCAGCATTAGGCCTCTTTTACACACCAACTGAAAAATGATGCGTTGTGAAAAAACTTAAAATACTTGAGAACTGAGCTAAAGGAAAACATGTACGTTACCTTAAAGGGAACCAGAGAGGAATGCTGCGTTGAAATAGAAAAAAGCTTGTATACATACCTGGGGCTTCCTCCAGCCCCATAAGCCTGAATCGCTCCCACGCCGCCATCCTCCACTTCCTGGATCCGCCGGTACCGGGCCCGTCATTTCCGGCGGACGCGGCCAATTGTCCGCATCACAGGGGCTCCCTCCATACCCGTACGCATGCGGCTGCGCAGTAGGCAGCCGCACGCGTACCGGTATGGAGGGAGCCCCCTGTGATGCGGAGAATTGGCCGCGTCCACCGGCCGACTTGCCGACTCGCGGCAATGACGGGACCCGGTACCGGCGGTTCCAGCAAGTGGAGGACGGCGGCGTGGGAGCGATCCAGGCGGATGGGGCTGGAGGAAGCCCCAGGTATGTATACAAGCTTTTCTTCGTCCTCTCTGGTTCCCTTTAATGTCAGTTGTCCTTAAAAATAGCTGACAGCAACTGATGTAATGTAAAAGGACCCACTTGCACATATGCAGTGTTGCATGATGTTCTAACTCAGTGGCAGGATTATGTGTCCCAATGATCTTGTCATTGCTGATGTGCTGTTAATTTCTGAATTGTTAGCTGCAGGAATGAAGACAGGCTGGCCATAGTCCTTCTGTGGTAGATAAAACCTTTTGCCTTTATCTAGCTGTAATCATGAAAGGTGTGATTGGATATGTACTGTGCTGTAACCACAATACTTCTGTATGCTTTGGGCCCATTTCCACTAGTGCGGAATTCCTATAGCTAGAGCATACATGTCAAACTCCGGCCCGTGGGCCAAATCTGGCCCTCGGAGCCATCATATTTGGCTCTCAGGTGGTTTCCCCACTTTACATGGTTTGTCCCACTCTAGACCACCAGAAAAGCTATATTGGAGGGTAAGCCTTAGTTCACCAGAGAAGCCATAATAGGAAGGGGGAGATCACTAGTTACCAGGGAACTGTATAGGAGAGGAAAGGGGGCCACTGAACACTAGTAAACTGTATGAGAGTTGGAAGGGGGGGCGGCATTAGACACCAGGGAACTCTATAAGGGAGGGATGTGGCCACTAGACATTGAGGTAAGCCCGCAACTTGGTCCAAGATCTCAATTTTGGCCAACTTGGTATTTGAGTTCGACACCCCAGAGCTAGAGGGATTCTGATGCAACTTGCATCACAGCTTTGCCAGCAACGCATAATGCATGTAAATGCATAGAGCGTTCATGCACATCCCTTAAAAAGTAACTTTAATTGGCAAATTTAGATAACTTTTTTTTTTTTTTGGTTTAGGTACCCTTTAAAAGGAATGAAATATGGCAGCCTTTATATTCCTCTCACTTCAGGTTCCCTTTAAGTTTAAACCAGAGGATCAACTGCTACTTGAAAGAATGGTGAAAGATCAGCTTGAGAGACAGAAATCTTGAGTGACTTTATCCTAGTCTAAATTGTTGGGATTAGAGATTATTCCATGCTTGCCAATATGTCCAGCCTGTCTCCAGAGATGGTGTGCCGGAAGGACGGACATGAGGTCACAGTTTTTCTCTGAAAATGCTGTAATGCTATTCCTGCCCCACGCCTGTGGCACTGCTGTCACATTCCAAGGAAGACTGGTTTGGGGAGATCTAGAGGATGGATTCCCCATCTTTGCTCAATGTTTGTCCTTAGCGATTGTAGCTATGCATAAGCATTGAACAGAGGGAGAGCAGGGCAGGACTAAACTACTTCTGACAGCTGGGGTTAGTGACAATTAAGCACACTCAGTTGTTGGTGTAGTTTAGCAATGTGACGTGCCAGATCGCTTAATGAGATCACAAAACACTTGGACACATGCAAAATTCACAGCTGAGGCCTCGCAGGACAATTGTATTGGCTGAGTTTTTTTCTAACATGGATTTGTGCCTTAACTGTTGTCTATGGGATACTAAAGCTACAGTAGACACCGCAAATTATTGTTGCCTGGCACAGCAGCAATACATGATTGGTTCAGGTGACTGGATGCTGTTCACAGGCATCCCCAGACATCTACTTTCTCATCAGCAATCTGCCATATGGATCACTTTGGTCAATTGCTTTTACACTTCCATACTGTGGCTTGTGTCCTTTTCCTGCGCTCTCAACAGGACAACCCATGCAGCTCTGCAGAGAACCCAGCAAGCAGGTCTGTACAGTGACTGCTACGAAATGGTCACCTGAAACCAGCATGAAAACGCTCCTAAAAGCATTCATAGCTTAAAGCGGATCCAAGATGAAAAACTAACTATATAACAAGTAACTTGTCTGTAAACTATCTAAACTTTAGATAAAATATATACAGCAAATCTAGCTGAAAACCGCTTTAATAGAATGATTATATTTCTTCCTGTGATACGACAGCAGCCATGTTGTTTGTAAACATTACACAGAGGCAGGCTTATCTGCATCTTGAGCAAAATAAACCTAATCCCCCCCCCCCCTCCTCCTCCCCTCTGCCTCTGAAATCTCTGGCTAGTAATTCCTCCCCCTCCTCCTGCCCAGACTGATCTCCCATGAGCCCTTGCTACTGTCTGAAAGTGCCTTGGCTCACTGAAAACCTGTGGGCGTGGCTTGTTTAGTTTATAGGGAATTAGAGTATTAAAACCAAAAACAAAAGTATTTGGCTTGAGGAATGCCCTATAAACCATAGGAAAGGAACACCATTATGCAATGAGTAAAAGTTCATCTCGGATCCACTTTAAAGCTATGTACCTACCTATGTAAACCTGTACCAGAAAATATAAAATTAAACATACGCATCATACTTACTGTATAGCCAGTCTCTCTCTTCTCTCCCGTGTTTTTTGTCCTCTGTGATCAATGGAGTTCTCCATCCTCCATTTTTGTTCGGGGTAAGCCGCGCAGGAGGTTTTCTCAGGCCCTACTGGGCCGATTTACTTAATTTTTTTTTTTTTTTTTTTTTTGCTGGACGCAGCTAGCACTTTGCTAGCTGCGTCAGCACACCGATCGCCGCCGCCCCGCGCTTGATCGCCGCTATCCGTCGCGCCGCGCGGCCCCCCCCCCCCCCCCCAGACCCCATGCGCTGCCTGGCCAATCAGTGCCAGGCAGCGCCGAGGGGTGGACCCGGGACTCCCAATGACGCCACGACACCAGTCACGTCATCCCGCCCCGACGCCATGGCGACGGGGGAAGCCCTCCAGGAAATCCCGTTCTTTGAACGGGATTTCCTGATCGAAGCGGGGGGGATGCCGCTGAGTAGCGGCTATCATGTAGCGAGCCCTAGGCTCGCTACATGATTTTAAAAAAAAAACAAAAAAAAAACTGCTGCGCTGCCTCCTGGCGGAAATAATTACACCGCCAGGAGGGTTAAAAATGGAGATGACCCCGTAATTGCTTCCGGTTCAGCACTCCATTAACCAGTAATATCGCTTGAGCCATAGGGAAATTGGGAAAAGACATTACCTTGCACATCAGTTGTCCTTTCAGTTATAACTGACAGAAACTGATAGAGTAAAAAAAAACCCCTAATGCTTTCAGCTTCCAGAGACAAGTCTGACAAGATCTAGTCAGAACTTTTTGAAAGGAACTGATGGCGAGGTGAGTACGGAATATTAGTTTGCAGGTACATTGTGTTTTATTTTAAACATTTTTACACTGTTCAGGGACACTGTAACTCTTCCTTTGTATGACCAGCTTTGTGGGTTGTTTTTACCCCCTCCATGCCCTTGAACCTTCCTTAGGCTAATTTTATTTTCTCTAGTTATCTGCATTGGAAATATTATCTCCCTTCGTACACTTGGCTTTATTTTTCTAGTAGTAGCTAAACCTCCTGCACATTTGCTGTTAACTCCACAGACGTAATCATTGCACGAAACGCTTAGCACACACAGTATCAGTCAGAAACTCTCATTGCCTTCTATATTAAGAGAGCTGCAAACCTTTCCTGCCCTTCGTATTCTGTGGATTAAAGATTGGAAGAGTCAGCATGGTGTCATTTTCAGGCTGCCATGTGTTCCCTTCATGGCTGTTACTCCCTCCTGTCCCATAGACCCGGCTGCAGGGCGCAGCCTAGCATGTGCTTCTAGCCTCATTACAGAGGTCCTGTATGAATTCAGAGCTCACACTAACCAATCAGGGCATGGTTTATTAGCCTGTGTCCAGCAGACTGCTCCAAGCTGATGGATGTGCTGTAATTGCTCTCAGAGCCATTAAAAAGCTTCTTAGGAAGTGATTTACAGGCCTCTAACAACTGTTGGCTTGCTGGATCAGCATCCAGTCCAACGACTAAAGGTTGCCCTAATGCTGGTCTCAGTCTACATCTCATCAGACACTGAAATATGTAGAAGGACACCTGCTTGTATTGCACTTAGAAACCTCCTCCCATTATATTAATTCAGGGGAAATGCTCAGGGCCCATTCACACTTAAAAGCACAAAATGGTAACGCTGTTTTGCACAAGTCATTTTACCGTGATTAGCGCTCTAAAATCACTGTACACTTAAGCACTGTACCGTGATCATGACAAAATGCTGCAGGTAACACGTTTTGCGATTGGAGCTAATCGGCCGCAATTGGTTCCAATCGGGGCAGTGAGATCACTGCCATAGGGTTGGAATGGCACTAGAGCTTTAAAAAACGCTAGCGCTTCGGTGATTAGCGGGAATCGCCGTAGTGAGAACAGGCCCTAAGCCTGGTACATGCAAATCCTCTCACAGGCAACCTTTTCACTGATCCCAATCCAATGGTCCAATTGCATAACGACCAGTAATTGTATTACTTATTGGTCATTTCTTATTGGTCTGCTGAATAATTTAATTCCAGTCAATGGGAGACATGATTATTTTGAATGTAACATTTGCTGATCTGATCATTTGATGACCATGAATGACTTGGTTTGTGTCATTCAAGTCCTTATGCAGTCTATGATAAATTGTGTACTAAAGGTACATCTTTTTTGTTTTTGTTTTGCGTATTACCTGTCATGGTGTTTTTATTTGGGGTTTAGTAGTTTGAGGCATAGTGGACACAAGCAATGCAACTCAGCAGTCAGAACACCCGGCTTGCATACTTGTTCTGGGTTCATGATGCAGGAAAGGTTAACACTGCAGACAGGAAGTAGCAGTTTCAAAAGGAAGTCTGCAAAGCATCTTTCGCATTACTCAGTCTAGGATTCTTTTACACATAGATTAGTCTGCAACATCCGGTGATCCCATCCTGTCTACACATATTTGGAACCTATTCTTGCAAAATTTTTGCTTCGACATGGAATTATTTATTTGATTTATAATGTGCTAACATATAAATTACAAGCGTGACAGACATAAGGTTCTACAACCTAGGACAAGTTATACAAGGCAAACGGTCCAAAATACATGATCATGTGATTTTAGGCTGGTTAGGAAGGCCCAGTAATACAAGTATGAGGTGATGGCGTGTTCCTTTCCTATGACCATGTAGAAAACACTGTTTACACAAGATCACTTTCTATACACAGCTGCTAAAGGTCCATACACACTAGGGATTAAAGTGAACCTTAAGTCAACTATAAAAATAAGATTTACTCATTTTTACTCAGGAGGCCGCAATAGCAGCATAGGGGGCGATATACAGGCTGGGAAGGCGAAGAATCACTCGCGTTCCCATGCATGTCGGCTGGTGACGGCCAAACCGGAAGTGTTCGCCGGCGGGTCCTGGAGCGTCAGAGCGGGGCTGCGAGTGCACCGATCGGCTGCTGGGGGCTGAGGGAAGCCCCAGGTGAGTAAATCTCATTTTTTTTATAGTTGACTTGAGGATCACTTTAAGGAGGCCGATAATGGGCACCTCAGCTGATGGGCATGTGTGTACAGTGGCCGCTGGCCTGTGAGCAATCTGCTTGGTGGATCAACTCACCCAAACGACCAATTGCATTGTCTGTGCCGCTACCCCGCCCACCGTGTGAAGTCACGCACGCGCCACTCCATCTTCTCTCCACCCCATGCAGAACAGAATGCCTTGTTTGCTACAAAGCTGACACTCGTCTGTACAGGCTGATCAGTGGGTGGCGTGTGTACGTACCTAAAGAACTAATAAGACTTCAGGAGCGCCCCACAGCTCTCTCCCCAATACAATAAACATTGAGGCTGAACCCTTTCAGTGCTCCCTGCTAATTTCGAAACTGCCTTACATTGTATGAGAATCCTAATTTTTTTTTAATTTTTTTGTCTATAAAGGTTATCATGCTGAGGCAGGATGGAGCAGAGGAAATTATGAGTTTAGGTCCACTTTACACGTAACCTGCATATGCATTCTATTAACTGTGCATTGACTGTTTCTAAATTAACAACCAAAATGGCAACAGTGTCGTGCTTTATGGCTCTTTGCCTGGCAATTAGTTGTACTCTATAGGAGGAGGGGGGGGGGGGGGGGGGGGACTAGCAGAGGGTTTCCTTTTGCAGCAGAAACTACAATAACTTTAGGCTCAGAATTATTCAGCTTGAGGAGATTGCTGAAGAGTAAAGATGGCCATACATCTAGTCATTTAGCTGTATGATCGACCATTCGATTCGATCATTTTATAGAATCGAGAGAGAATAGTGTGCTCCAGTATGCCAAATCGATGAAAAGTGGCTGATATGTCGAATCGACCAGCTTAATCGATTGAGCAAGATATGGGTCAATCACACAGAAATTGGCTACAGTTTGTCATTCGATCGACTCTGAATCAATATTTGTAATCAGAGCATGGAGACACATCGTTCAGATCAATTGGTGAAAGTGAATAGCATATTGCCTGTACTGTGGGGGCCTCTAGTCGATCGACTTTCGATCAACCATAACGAAGTTGATTCCTTAATAAAGTCGAGCACTTTGTCGATTGAACCGGTATCGCTAGATATATGGCTACCTTAGAGCAACCGCAAACAAAAATGTAACTTTATACCAATGAGTTACATTTATACATTACATTATACCTCCCTTTTACATGAGAAATCTAGTCCTTTTCACAAACAGATGGATCAGGGGGCTCTATATGGCTGATATTGTGGTGAACCCCACCCCAGGAAACTGTAAAGACCATGGTCCTGGCAATTTCCGGTGAACCTCGTTGCATTGTGGGAAATGGCTGTTTACAGCTGTTTCCAACTGCCAATAAAGTAAGGAGTAGCTACTTCCACTGACATCACCTGCCAGCAGTAAAAATGTCACCATGTGATGTCAGAATGTAGATCAAGGAGAGGAAAGCTTTTACAATGCGCAAACACTGACTAAATCACTTATACATAATTATTGTAAAAATTATGTTGTTTTTTTTATTAAATTATTCTTAATGGAGTTCCTCTTTAAGGACTCTGCACACACAAGATTGTCACCCAAGACCATTGTTAACAGGTGTTGCCAGTATGCCATGTGTATATAGCTTTGCTGACAGGAGATCACTGAGTGTCTATGGTCAAGCTGCAGTCTGTTTTATTTCATTTCAGATATACAAATCTGGAGCTTTTAACACTCCCAGGCATTTTTCGCATTGTGTTCTTTAGGTTTGGTGCCCATTGTAGCAATAAGCAGCACTTGCTGTTACATTATGGCAGTTTGCTTGTGTTTGGCAACTTCAGTGTGCATTATTAAGCAATGAGTCTTTGCCATGTTTATCTTACTGTGAGCTAAACCATATTTAGTAACAAGTGAAACACATTGTCTGACACTCGCAGTAATCCAGATGGGATTTTATACACTTGCATTGGCTATAGCTGCACAATAACCCCTTTGTTCCCACTTGCAGCATGCCTTATATCTCATTTCTACTCCTTGTTGTGTGTTGCCTGTTGCTGAGAAACTGTATCCATAAAGCTTGCCACATACTGCCATATAATAGGAGCTGATGGTAATAATTGCCATTTCCTGGTTAGAAAACAAATTGGAGTCAAGTGATGCAGTATACAGTAATCTGATTCCAGTATGATTGAAATTGCGCAACCGTACACATGACTGGACTAAAGATGCCACCGCTTGTGATAGATTTCCAAATGTAAATCGGGGAGAGGAAAGCTTTTACCATGGGCAAATGCTGACTAATTTATAAATTAATATTGGGAAAAAAAGAAAAGCCATTTTGTTCCGATATTGTCATTATAGTTCCTCTTTAAAGTGACCCTGAGAGGAACATTATTAAGATTTATACATACTTGGGGCTTTCTCCAGCCCCCTCCGCACGGATCGCTCCCATGCTGTCTACCTCCGCCTTCTGGTTCACCCGTTACAAGCCCCGATAGCTTGGCGAGTCGGGACGCACTGCTCCCCGCTGTACTCCCATGGCTGGGAGTGATCTGTGCCTGCGCAGTACTACACCGCAGAACGCTCCCAGCCACGGGAGCAAGACTGGGTGGCGTGCAGCCGCATTGTGCATGTGCCGACTGGCCCAACCTACGGGGCTTTTAACCGGACAGCGAGGAGGCGGAGGGAGACAGCGAGGAAGCGATCTGTGCGGAGGGGGCTGTAGAAAGCCCCAGGTATGTATAAATCTTTCAGTAATGTTCATCTTTGGTACACTTACTACTGGTGGCTACTAATGATGCAATTTTTTTGTGTGTGCAGTCTTATGCTGGGAATACACGCTTCGTTTCTGCCGTGCATTTCTGCTCTCAATCGTTTTTGCCGCTTAATTCTGCAGTCGATTCTCTTATCTTCTGCTCATTTTTTCTTATCTTTTTCCATTCACTTCTATCAGAAAACGAGCGGCCAGGGAATCGAAAGGGAGATCGGACGTGTCGTAAATTATCTATCGAACTATATAATCAGCTAAGAAACGGACCGTGTATTTCCAGCATTATCATTTCTATGTAATAGAAGGGACTACCTAAAATATCCAGTCAAAGTATATTCATCACAGTTCACCATTGTACTTCATAGGTTTGGTAAGATTGTACAAAAAAAGTCATCATTAGGGCCTGTACACACTGCTGCGCTTGCGCTGCGTTTTTAAAATCGCAAGGTCTTTTGAAAAAGAATGAAAATCGTGATGACTTGTACACACTGGTGCCTGCTGTGCTTTTTTAAGCGCAGCGCTTGAAAAACGCATTAAAAACGCATGCGTTTTTGCCTGCGTTTTTCAGAAGTCAGTATCCCAGAAGACTCTGAAATTTCCTGATTCCTGTTGAAATGTAAACTAGAAAAAAAACAAAGGATTCTTTAGCCAATCAGCAATTACAAGAAAAACGCAACGCATCAAAAACGCATACGATGCGTTTTTAAAACTACATGCACTTGCGATTTTAAAAACACATGTGCTTGCGATTTTGCTTGCGTTTTTCAGTGTGTACAGGTAGATACTGGCCTTTAGTAAGGATGAGGTGATGACTCTGATCCTTTATGGTAGTTTTATGTGTGAGCCCAGGTGGATGCTAAAGGCTCATAATCTCCTGAAGATCTTCACGGTGATGAACAAGAGTTTGTGTGATATCACTAAAAATCTTTTAACTAAAGTACGTTAAACCATGTTCAACGGCAGATCACCCAGGACAGTCGTTCGACTATCATGATGGATCCCATTGACTGTCAGAACAGATCTTTGACCCCAATCGTTCAAGGTCACAATGTCTGTTGTTTGTTCCTGCGGTATGCGATTGCAGAAGATGGATTGGGGAACTATCGTCGCATCTTTCGCCGCCGTGTATTCCCCGATCCATCTTCCGAGGTCTTGAGGTGGGTATTCAGCTTTAGGTTAGCAAATGCTGCATCTGAGTGGGAAGGTCGTGCCGTTATGCCGTGATGTTATGCGCACATACAGTTAATGAAAAGTAGGCTCCACTGTTAAGCTGTCTCTTGTGGTAATGCGCTGGATGCAGTGTGTTAAGATACTACACGCCATTTAACAGTTTTGCACTGACCGCACTGTGAATGTCGCATAGGTGGCGCATTGCAGTATGTTGTTCGTTGTTGCAATGCGGCCATTGCCATGCAACACCTCACTGTGATTCTAGCCTTAACCTCCTTAGCGGTAACCCCGTGTGTGACACGGGGTAAGCCGCCGGAGGGTGCCGCTCAGGCCCTGCTGGGCCGATTTACATAATTTTTTTTTTTTTTTTTGCTGGACGCAGCTAGCACTTTGCTAGCTGCGCCAGCACCCCGATCGCCGCCGCCGCGCGCCCGATCGCCGCTATCCGGTGCGGCGCGCGCCCCCCCTCAGACCCCTGCGCTGCCTGGCCAATCAGTGCCAGGCAGCGCCAAGGGGTGGATCGGGTCTCCCAATGACGTCCCGACGACGCTGACGTCGGTGACGTCATCCCGCCCCGTCGCCATGGCGACGGGGGAAGCCCTCCAGGAAATCCCCGTTCTTTGAACGGGATTTCCTGATCGGAGATCGCCGAAGGCGATCGAAGGGGGCAGGGGGATGCCGCTGAGCAGCGGCTATCATGTAGCGAGCCCTGGGCTCGCTACATGATTTAAAAAAAAAAAAAAATATAAAAAAACTGCTGCGCTGCCCCCTGGCGGTATTTTTCATACCGCCAAGGGGGTTAAAGGGAACCAGAGACTAAGCACCCTCATGTATTGCTAATCATGTGACGCTTAATGTAATGGAGCGCACGCGCAGCCCAGGGGAGGCAGAGGAATCGGCGTTCTTCTGAGCCGGATGCTATGCGCCGGCCAGAAGCGAAGTGGGGATGACATACTGCGCGCACAGGACGCAGTATGTCCAGGTTATAGGTCAACAAAGTCGCCGGACACCGGGAGGGTTATTAGAGGAACGGCAACAGACGGAGGGGGGCAGGAGGAGCTAAAGGTACGACGGAAAAATCCGACGTGTGTATAGGCCTTTAGACTCCATAAACCTCTAATCTCAATACATGAATGGAGGCCACTTCACTGCTGTGCGGTTGTCTTGTCCGTCAAACCTTTGAACGGGAAAGGCAGTTCTTCAGGAGATCAAATGGATGAAATGGCACAACAGTCAGCCCATAACTTTGTACTGCGATGAACAGTACATACAAAGCAAGCAAGCAGGTGGATTTTGGTGTAGTGTGCACTAACCAGTAACTTTGTGTATGTGCGTGCGCTAATCCAGAATTGAAAATTCCAGGAAAATGGCCTAAAGTTACATACAAGACACGGAATATTTAAATTGTGCTTTTCTCCTGGCAGACTCAGAGGGCCAGAGCTGCAGCCACTAGGACGTGCTCAGCAGGCAGTAGCAGTGTTAGGGAGTCTTGCTCAAGTTCTCCTTACTGAATAGGTGCTGGCTTACTGAACAGGAGGAGCCAAGATTCAAACCCTGGTCGCCTGTATCAGATGCAGAACGTACACTATCCATCCAGAAATTTGCCACCCAAAGAGATTTGGGGACCCCTATACAGACATTAGACTGTATCTCTGATTTAAGTGTTTGTGGCTGCTGCAGTGAATCGTGTTTTCATTTCATTTTTTTTTTTTTTTATCGCCAATGCTTTTTCAGGCGGTAGGATGCCTCCCCAGTCTTCCCTTCTCCCTAGAAAAGTACATGATGATAAACTGAGACTGATCAGCTTGTCATGTAGCTTTACTCATTGATCATTTTTAGCTCCTGATCTAAAATGCTCAGTCACGATATGCCTTTTAAAAGCCCGCCCTTCTGTGCATTGGCAGTACAAGTGTGCCTCCTGCTGCTGCTCACACTCCAGTCTCTTCCCCAGTGCAGAGATTGGAGTATAATCTCATATGATCACCCCTCCAAATCCTTTTCATTCCAGGACCTGTAGAGGTTTGGGGAGTGGTCATTGTAGAGTAGCAGTTTAATGGTGTATTTACTCAAATCCTAACCTGTTATCTTAAGATGTTTTGTTTTTTCCCCTGATGTTAACTCCATGTCTCTTTTCTCCTAATAGTTGTTGACCTCCTGTACTGGCGGGATATAAAGAAATCCGGAGCGGTATTTGGTGCCAGCCTGTTCCTGTTGCTTTCTCTGACGGTGTTCAGCATAGTGAGTGTTACTGCATATATCGCCTTGGCTCTGCTATCAGTCTCCATCAGCTTAAGAATATACAAGGGGGTTCTGCAAGCAATTCAGAAATCCGATGAAGGACATCCATTTAAGTGAGTATTCTTCTTGCTATTCACCTCATTACAGCCTCTGAATTTTTGGCTTTTCCTTGTTCTGTATTTTCATTACATTTCATTTTCATTACTGTATTTTCTTTTGTGTGTAGTGAGGCATTGACGTTCATAGGAGTTATGCTACTCATACGTGTAAGTGGTTGGATTTGCCTCATTAGAGGGATAACTCCTGTTAGTATTCGCAGAACCCTGTTAATTACCATATACATTGGAATGTGCTGGTGGATGCATACCTACCTGTCCTCACTACAGCTCCAACCCCAACATCTCCCTGGCAGACTCTGAACTGGCCACTATGCCTTAAAACTCACTGTCATGTGATGGCCATGAGCCTGGTAATCTTATTGGGCCAGTTCAGCAGTTGCCAGATAGACTCGTGGATGCAAGCTAGGGCGATGACAGGTTAGATATGCATTCATCAGCGTGTTCTGCATAGTAGGACCTGTTCTTTGCCTGTGGATAAGCCAAGAAGCAGGTTGATACATTTTCACTAGAGTTTATAGTGAAATCTGTTGACAAGCTGTGTGTGTCAGTCCCTCACTGATCACATTTAGATGAGCGATTGTTCTGTTTGCCACATTGTGTAAGCTTTCACATTAAGATACAAGGAGACTTGGGCTACACACAGAATGAGAGCCGCAGTCCTATTGGAAACTGCTGTGGCTCCTACTGTAAATGAGCTTTTAAAGTATTAGAGGCCGAGGATCAGCAGGATAGCCGAGCAATGTGCATTGTTTAAAAGGAAATCAATATGGCAGCCTCCATATGTCTCTCACTTCAGGTTCCCTTTAAAGGGACCCTGAGCAGTCATTTAAAATGAAATTGTGACTTAGCTGGGGCTTTCTCCAGCCCACAGTAGGCCACAAGGTCCCCCGGCGTTCTCCTGGTTCCTCTCCCTGTTGGCAGCTCCGTTATTGTACGTCTTCGGTCTAAAGTAATCAGGGCTGCTTCCCGCTTTGCCGATACGCGTCATCACGCCAGCCGGCGTAAGAGTCCTACGCATGCACGGTTCAATATTAAAGAACCGTGCATGCGCAGGTCTCTCACGCTAGCCGGCGTGATGATGCACATCGGCGAAGCAGCCCTGGCAACTTCAGGCCGAAGTTGTACAATAACAGAGCTGCCAGCCGGGACCGGGAGAAGAGCCAGGAGAATGCCGGGGGACCTTGTGGCCTACTGTGGGCTGGAGGAAGCCCCAGCTAAGTCACAATTTTATTTTTAATGACTGCTCAGGGTCCCTTTAACATTCTTGCAAACTTTTATTTTCATGATGCCATTTCAAAGGAGGCCGTGGATCTTATGCAACCCAAACTGTTGCGATTGCGCTGTTTGTGTAACAATACATAAGCTGGTTAGTGCTTACTCTAAATTATGGTACAGTATATCTCTAGCATCTGCTTTACTTTGGGACAGTTTCAGTCATTTCATATGCTTAAAAAGAACCTATTTTATTTGTTTGTTTGGACGGTTTCCTGTGTAGTCTGTAATTACAGAAATGCCCAACATGGAGAAGCCTAGTTTGGTTTTGCTGGTAGTGATGCACTATATTCGGGGTATTGTCAGACGCTGTAGGAGGTTAGCTGGTAATTATGGGTCTATTAAAGGTCCATTCAAAAGATTTTCTGTTCATTTTTCTTTTTCTCTGTTTAGAATAACCACAATTATAGTATCTGAAATCTAAATTACAAGCTAGACTGTGTATAAACCTAATGATGTCATTTGTATTTCTGTGGTATATTAGTAATGATTAATAATTGCATAGTTTGGTCGCAAACAGCTGTGTACATTCATGTTGACAGCTTCTTGTGTGAAATAAAGGACAAGGCTGGCCGTGTCCCTTGATAATGAGTTCTTTGGCTGTGCCTTGTTGTTGCACAAAGGGATTTTTCAACTTGTTGAAAGGTCTGAACTGAGAATGGATCGATTTTGTTCATTTTATGTCTGTACTTACTGCAAGAAATATATTTAAAATGTCTAGCTCCTATGATTCTGCCTTGCTAGAAAAGTGGGAGTTCCTTTTCCAGCCAGGATAATAAACACCTGACCCCCACCCACATCCTCTGTTGAAAGTAATGAACCCTTTGTACACAGCACCACAGCTGTAGTGCCACCCTACTTACTGTGCAGTAAATAATATATATTAAAAAAAATGGTTGTATGCAATGAACATTTGTGACACTTCCCCAGGACTGGTTTTATGAAGTATTTGCAAACACCTGATTGGTGATTGGTGCTGCACAATCAGGGTGCAGTGGCTGCTAAGGGACCCTAAGTGCAGCATTCCCCACCCACCCAGTAGTTTGATTCCAGCCTAAAGCATCAAACGCATACTCATACTTTGCATTAATAATGAGTGTTGAGTAATCAGTAGGTTGACAGTTGAAGGGGATGAGTGCCGTGCAGACATGGTGCAAGGCTATAGCTGAGCATGCTGCTCTATGGAGAGGGGGAAGATGGATGACAAGTAGCAGAATCATGTCCTGTGGTGTGTTTGAGTTAAAACTATGATGCACTCACTTGTGGGGGATTACTAAACAATGGCCTCAATTCACTAAGATCATGCTGGAGATAAGGAAAGACATAACTTGCCACCACACAGTGAGAGTTATCTTATCTCTTCCTTAAGTTGCCTCCTCTGTAGTTATTTTCACAGGCAGTTAAATAGCCTGTCTTTAACTTTAGAGTACTGGAGTTATTTTAACCTCCGTAGCGGTATTGACAGTTATACATGTCAATAGTCTGCTGCACTATATACTAGACCCTTGCTTGACACATTTTGGCAAGTTACAGGTAAAATGTTTCCTGAATACTACATGCCTTATCACCATGCTGACAGCTCTAGAAACATTATTAAAGACAGGAGATAAGCTTAGTGAATTGAGGCCAATGTCTTAAAGAGGAACTCCAGTGAAAATAATGTAATAAAGTGCTTAATTTTACAATAATTATGTATAAATGATTTAGTCAGTATTTGTCCGTTGTAAAATCTTTCCTGTCCCTGGTTTACATTCTGACAATATCACACTGAGACATTTTTACTACTGGCAGGTGATATCACTGGAAGGAGATGCTGCATGCTTTTTTGGCAGTTGTAAACCGCTGCCATTTCCCACAATGCAGCAAGGCTCCCACAGTGTGATGTCAGTACCTCAAAACTGTGAGGCGCTGACATCACACTGTGGGAGGGGTTTCACCACAATATCAGCCATACAGAGCCCCCTGATGATCCGTTTGTGAAAAGGAAAAGATTTCTCATGTGAAAGGGGGTATCAGCTACTGATTGGGATGAAGTTCAATTCTTGGTGACTGTTTCTCTGTAAGGCAGTTGTGCACATGCTAAAGTCTTGGCTGTAAAAGCATAGCGTAATCATCTCGGCTGAGGATTGTCTGTTCGCATGAGGTTTAAAGGTGCCCATTGGCGATACAGTTTTGATTGGTACAATTTTATTAAAACTTTGTAGTAGGTTAAACTGAGTGCATATACTTTGCTTGGATACTTAATAATAATATTCCTAACATCTGTATAGAGCCGCAGCCACTAAGGGGACGCGCTTAGTAATCCACTCTGCAGTATTAGGGAGTCTCGCCCAAGGATTCCTTACTGAATAAGTACTGGCTTTAGCTAGGATTCAAACCCACGTCCCCTATAGAAGTGGAAATAGTACAATGAAGATTGTATTATCAATGGCCCCTTATGGGTCTGTTTTCACTAGACACGAATCAGAATCGGACCTTTTCCGAGGGCAGTTTCGGATGCAGAAATTAAACTTATTGAAATCAATATGCTGCATCCGAATCGCGTGTGGGAGGAAAGATTTGGGTAACTGACACCCCAGTGCAAATGCAGCCCAAGCCTTATTGCCCTCCAGCGTGGTCTTGCTTTTCTCACACATCTGTCATCAGAACGTAATTCAGTTTTTCTACAGGACCCCTTTTGCTACTTCTGTAATAACTAGTTATGTAGCAAGGCTGCTTGTGTTTCTTGGGGGTTATTTATGATGATGTAATAAGTACAGTCTGCTGTTGCCTAGCACTTGTATTCCCTACAGACAGCTGTCACGCCTTTACATGCAGTATAGAAGAAGCATGAGGAATTTTTATCTTTCACAAGAGCCAATTATAGCCAGAGTAGCAGGTCATTCCCAGACCATGTATACTGAGGAATCTCTTCACCCATACTTGGACAAAAAAAATAAAAAAAAATAAACTGAAGTTTTTACACTAGACCTCTCCCTCCTTTTTACTCCTGTCCTTCAGTCTGCTGTCTTGAACGGTCATGGTCTCTTTTGCTTAAAGTGGGTCCAAGATAAACCTTTACTCATTGCATAATTGTGTTCCTTTCATATAGTTTAGGGCGTTCCTCAAGGCAAATACTTTTTTGTTTTGTTTTAATACTTTAATTCCCTATACATTAAACAAGCCTCACCCACAGCTTTTTCAGTGCCTTGGCACTGTAGCAAGGGCTTATGGGAGCTCAGTCTGGGCAGGAGGAGGAGGTTACTAGCCAGAGATTTCAGAGGCAGAGGGGAAGAGGGAGGAGGAGGGGGTACTGAATTTAGGGCTGGTTCAGACGGGCGTTTTTGTGGCGTTTAACGCAGCGTTTCAGACGCAGCGTTTTTTGGGATCTACTGCCATCCCATGCAAGTGAATGGGAGCGTTTAGAGCTGGCTTTTGCAGACTTTCATGAAAGCCTGGCAGTAGATCCCAGCGTTGCGTCTAGTCTCAAAAGCAACATGCTGCTTTCAGAGGCAGTAAACGCGAGGAAACAATAGCAGAGACCAGAACTGCTAGCCTTGAACGCTTTTCAAAAGCTAGCTTTTAAACGCTGGCGTTTGAACGCAATGCCAAGCAAAAGCTCAGCAGACGCCCGTGTGAACCAGCCCTTACACACAGGCAAGCTGATAGCATCTCCAGCCCTCAGCCTGTGACAAACAGAACATGGCTGCCTTCGTATCACAGGAATATATAATCATAAACTGTTGAAGCTGTTTGCAGCTAGATATGCTGTGTAAACTATCTAAACTTTAGAGAAGATATATAGACAAGTTACTTGTTATAGTTAGTTTTTTATCTCGGATCCGCTTTAACCGAGTAAAAAGAAAAAAAAAATGTTTACCTGGGACTTTCTCCAGCCCCCTGCAGAAATCTTGTGCCCACACTGGGACACACCGATCCTCCGGTCCCCCGCAGCCAGCTAGTTTCATATTCAGCAACTGAACAATCCTCGATCAGCTCCCGTAGCAGTACTGCGCAGGACTGCCATGGCGACCGAGTGATCGAGGGCAACGCAGGCGCACTGGCCTGGCAACTGGTCAGTCGCGGAAAACAAAACTAACTGGCTGCTGGGGACTGGAGGATCGATTTGTTCCTGTGTGGGCACATGTCGTCTGCAGGGGGCTGGTAGAAGCCCTCAACTGAAGTGAGAAGAATACTAAGGTTGCCATATCGATTTCCTTCTAAACAATACTAGTTACCTGGCAGTCCTGCTGATCTATTTGGCATCACTAGTGTCCGAATGACACCAGAAACAAGCATGCAACTAACCTTGTCAGATCTCACAATGTTAGAATCACCTGATCTGCTGCATGCTTGTTCAGGGTCAATAGCTGAACGTATTAGAGGCAGAGGATCAGCAGGATAGCCAGGCAACTGGTAAAGCTTAAAATGAAATAAATATGGCAGCCTCCATATCGTTCTCTCACTTCATTTTCCCTTTAAGGTTCACTTAATGAAGTTATCAGGTAAAAAACTAAAAATAAGCTTTACTCACCTGGGGCTTTCTCCAGCGCCTAGCAGCTGACTGTCCCACGCTGTCACCTCCGCTGTCCCACTCTCGCCGCTCGGTATTCGGGCCAACCGCGGGGTCGGCCTTACTGCGGCTGCGCAAAGCGCCGCTGTCCATCATGGCCACGTGGGCCGCGACAAACTGCACAGGCGCAGTAGCTCTGCGCCTGCGCAGTTCACCACGGCCCACATGGCCATGATTGGTGGCGCTTTGCGCAGCCGCAGTAAGGCCGACCCCGCGGTTGGCCTGAATACCGAGCGGCGAGAGTGGGACAGCGGAGGTGACAGCGTGGGACAGTCGGCTGCTAGGGGCTGGAGAAAGCCCCAGGTGAGTAAAGCTTATTTTTAGTTTTTTTTTTTTCCTGATAACTCCTTTAGGCAGCCAAAGAAAGACATTTACTTATCCGCACATGGGGCTTGATTCACTAAACTGTGATAATGATTGGTAATGAATGCGGCAGCCAGACTGATACATTCTTCTCAACGCAGCGCCTCTACAACTCCGCTCTGTAAAGCACTACACTGGCTCCCCATCAGCTTTAGGATCAATTTCAAAATCCTGTGCTTGGCCTACAAATCAGTGCACAAGACCTGCCCGACCTACATCTCTGGTCTGGTCCACAGGCACATACCAGCCCGCTGCGCCTAGTCGCACCTCGCATAACTCAGTCACATGCACGATTGCAGGACTTCACCAGGGCTGCCCCTACTCTCTGGAACTCTCTCCCACCAGCCGTCAGACTCGCCCCCACCTTTAATACCTTCAAACAAGCTTTTAAGACTCACCTCTTTACGCTCGCATACCCCCCTACACCAGCATCATAATATGTTCTGTTAGACCCCCTCTCAAAAGACGCACGTATTGTCTCCACCCCACCCTTTAGATTGTAAGCCTCTGGCAGGGCCCTCCTCCCTAATGTATCCAGCTTGATTATGCAATCTTACTCACAACCACCCCTCTTGTAGACTCAAACAGTCTCTATCTTGACGGTGTTCTCCCCAGGCTCTTTTAGCCGGGTGCTCCACCCGGCTAGATTTGGTGACCACCCGGCTGTCATCGGCTCACCTCCTCACCTCCTCCTATGCTGTAAGCACAGTTGCCCTGCATTTTCAACTAGCCCCACCCGGCTACTTTTTCATGCCACCCGGCTACTATTTCATGCCACCCGGCTGGAAAAAAATTCTGGGGAGAACACTTTGTTATCAAATCATTTGCATGATCTTGTTTTGTTGCGAGTTTCCGTATGTTCTACCTGTATGTTAACCCATTTATCTATTGTGCAGCGCTGCATAATATGTTGGCGCTTTATAAATATAATAATAATAATGCACATCACGGCCGCACTAGTGTCTTCGCGCACAATCGCGAGTTATCACGCTTTAGTGACACAAGCCCATGGTGTGGAGTGTACAGTGGTTTTGCCACTGCGCAGTACACGCCACACCACATGCCAGTGATTGATGGCATTGCTCGCACAGGCACATTAGAGGCCTCTGCACCGTCGGGGACCGGGAGCCAGCGGCTTAGAGCAGAGCTGCGGTGAGGGACCTAGCGGCTGCTAGGGGCTGGTGGAAGCCCCGGGTAAGGAAGTGTCGTTTTTTGGCTGCCTGGATAAGCCCTTTAAGGGCCTACACACACACAATTTTGATTAACCAATTACTGACCAATTTTTCTACCTCCGTATGACGGTCAACAGATATGTAATACTATGAGAGGATTGTGTAGGTTAACCCTCATACTACATGGAGGTGGTAAAATTGGCCAAGCATCGGCCAATGAAAATTGATGTGTATGCACTCCAACTCTTACCTTTTTAGGTTACCGTAGTGTGTTAATAAAGTTGAGACCACCTACACCATGAAATGCCTGTGCTGTTATAGATAAAATACAATGAAGCCTCATAATTGACCACAGCTTTGTATTACAGTCCTGATTTTACTGTACAACTCGAACCAAAGTTCTATTTAAAGGCAGTACTTGGTATTTCCTGTCACTTGCCAAGCAGTTGTTGAGGCTTTGGGGAAGTTGAACTGTCTCAGGTCCTCATTGTGGCTTGCTGTACAGAAACCGGCAGTGCATGCTGTTCCAGTGATGCCTTTTTTAGTTGCGCCATGGGTCTATCCGCTGCAAATTCCCCTTATGCAGACATACTCCACATGCTGAGCAGTTTAAGGAAAGCCTTGTCAAGGTCACCACAGTAGGAATGCTGCAAATGCTTGACCCATCTTCAGACCCCGTACCTAAAATATCCGCAGGGCTAGCTCTGTCCTTTCTGGCAGTTCAGCATTGGTCACTGCACTGGCTGTGCTGTCTGGTGCCAGAAAGAGGGAAAAGGTCCCCTCAACTACCCTCACTTGCTTTATGGGATTGTAGACTTATTACTGAGCACTTCCACTCAGGGCTTCAGATTCAACAGATAAAAACAGTGTACCAAAGCAGCTACTCGCCCAGGACTTACCGCCTGGTCCGCCAGTGCTCGATTATCCTGTGCGTCACCACAGTCGGTCTCAAGGATATGAGGCGGCACTCCTTCTTTCCTATTCTTGGAATCTGAAGCCCTACATTTGTATGGTTCGTGCTTCGTATAAGAATATTTGTACAGTAGCCATTAGACTGTGATGTTAAAGTGCCATGCATCAAGATTTCCTGCCTGTTTTATGTGTACTGGTGTAGAGAAACTTGGTAGCGCGGTCTCTGAGCCCCTGGAGAGCTCTCACTTTACAGAGCCGGGATTAGATTTGGTAACATAGCTCCGAGCTATGTGCTGTGGGGAAGTGAGCATGGAATATATATACTAATGCCGTTTTTATAGCAATTTTACTGAGTTTCTTATTAAAATGTACAATAGGTGTAAGTATTTTCAGGGTTGGCGACAAGCAGATGGGACTGCCACAGCAAATCTTGTTTATTGACTGCGTGTTTGTCTGTTTTATTATTATGGCAGCCTATGGATCTCTCCAAGATTTTTTTTTTCTTTCTTTTCAATACATGTAATTGCTCCTCCCTACAAGTATACCATAAGTTTTGGTTTAAAGTGGACCTGAACTCTTGCACAGGACAGAAGGAACACATAGAGAAATGCACCCTGTGTGTATTTAGGGAGTTAAGCCTGTTTAATTCCCCCTCATTTGTGTCTGATCACAAGTTGTAATTTGATGAGCTGACTCATTTGTTGCAGGGGTTTGATTCAGACTGTAGTAAAGCCAGAACATCACCATGGAAGCCAGGCCTCCAATACTCAGAGAAAACCTTAAAGAGAACCCGAGGTGGCTTGTAAAGAATGCTATTAGGACACAGAGGGTGGGTCTGCATATAATGCCCAGCCTCTATTGCTATACAGTCCCCCCCCCCCCCCCCCCCACGCTCTGCTGTGCCCCCATAAATCAAACGCCGTGCTACCCACACGCAGCGTGTCGCCAGCAGGCTGTTTACATCTGCCCTATCACTCTAGCCGCTCTCTCGCCTCCTCTGCCGCTGCTCCCTGCCCGTGTCCCTTCCCTCCCCGCTGATGAGAAGGGGTGGGGAGCGGCGACATAGAGGAGGCGGGGGAGCGGCGAGAGACAGTGCAGAGGTAAACAGCCTGCTGGTTACACAATGCATGTGGCTAGCACGGCGTTTGATATATGGGGGCACAGCAGAGTGCGGGGGGTGCTGGGTGGGAGACAGTATAGTAACAGAGGCTGGGCATTATATGCAGACCCAACCTCTGTGTCCTAATAGCATTCTTACACCTCGGGTTCTCTTTAAAAATCACCAAGGATGCTGCCATCTTTATTCCTTTTTCTGAGTAAACTGTAGCTTCACATGACTAATATGTTATAATTATATACTTTTTCATTTCATACAGTTTCTATTACAAACCTTTTCAGTACTTGTTTAGTTTTAGGAAGGCCCCAGTGCATGGCTGCACCCTCTGTTTGATCAGCTCCCTCAGTGACAGGAGGGTGTGCTGTGTGTACCGCTGCTGTGCAGATAATTCTCCGAGGTCTGTACCGCTGTGGGGGGGAATGAGAATCTGTCACCACCTACAGATGCTGATTCCACTTGTGCACAGGACTGTCAAGGGAGAAATTATATTAAATCAAAAGTCCACTAACAATTCATTTTGACTTTTATCTTAAAATTTTATAAGAAAATTTAAATGTGACACATTCACCTGTACAAAGTCCTACTTCTTCCCTGCAACATCCATCCAACTTCAGACCTATAGGATTGTATCCATTTCAATATTTAGGCATAAGGGAGAGGCATTACACCAGAACTGAGTGATATGGAGGCTGACCTATTTAAATCATACCAGTTGCCTGGCATCCTGCTGATCTCTTTGGCTGCAGTAGTGTCTGAATTTCACACCTGAAACAAGCTTGTGGCTAATCCAGTCAAACTTCAAACTCCTGATCTGCATGCTTGCTCAGGGTCTATGGCTAAAGGTATTACAGGCAGAGGATCAGCAGAACAGCCAGGCAATATGTCAGCCCCCATATCCCTTTCACTTCAGGGTTGCTTTAAGGCAGTGGGAAGATTCAGATTCCTCATTACTGCAGTTGGACACACCATGGAATATATTCACTAAACTGGGGTAATCAGAATAACGTGCAAACTCTGTTCCGTCACCCAAGGAATCGAGTCCTGATCTCTGCGGACAATAGCAATTGGGCGTGTGTGTGAATGTTAAAGCCTAATCTGACCTATTTATCTGGGTCAGTGTCCGATGGGCTAGTCTAATATCTGTATTTCATGCTTAGGAGAATCAAGCTTGCTCTGCACATGCTGATTTCTCTATTCATGCAATTTGAGATTAGGGATGGCAATGTTTAGGTGAACCCATGAGAAGCATGTGATCAGCTGATAGATCTGTAATGTTCTGATTTGCTGTGATGACTTCCTGGTTTAACATGATCATGACCAAATCAGAGCCTTATAAATCTATCCACTGATTATATGCTCCTCCATGAATTCTCCTAAGCATTGCCATATCCCTACTTATGTCCTGGGTGCTATCAGATTCTACTTCTATAGGTCCGTACACACACCGGACTGCAGGCAACGACGGATCAGTCGTCCCCTCCTGCTGGGCGTGTTTTCAGCAGACAGTCCGGCGTGTGTACAGTCTGTCGGCGGACTGATGAGGCTGTCTCTGAGCGATCCACCGGGCAGATCGCTCACAAACAGCCGTATCAGTCTGCAGACTGTACACACGCCGGACTGTCGCTGGAACGCCCGCCCAGCAGGAGGTGACGACGGACCCGTCGTTGCCTGCAGTCCGGCGTGTGTACGGACCTTAAGTCTGACCCACCCTCCCATGTCAGTGATCTTTAATGTCGCCTCATTTGTCTTGTCCAGTAAGCTGCATTCATTTATTATCTGTCCTACTTTACCAAGCTCATTGTTTCTGAAGAAACCAATTGAATGTCTCACTTCTGTTCTAATCTACCTCTTGCAATTGCAGACAATATTTGGATACCGATGTGTCAGTGTCTGAAGACCTTGTTAAGAAGTACTGCAATGTAGCCCTGGGACACATTAACCGCACTGCAAAGGAGCTGAGGCGTCTCTTCCTGGTGGAGGACCTGGTGGATTCCCTGAAGGTATGCACGCTACATATGGGAAAGCATGCCTTGAGCTCTGTGATCTTTTGCTTGAATACCAAAAATCGTTTATAGTGGATGTAAAGTGTTATGGCCAAACACTCCGATTCCCCAATAAGGTTTCTTGCCCTCCTGGGTTCAAGGCTTGCCGAGTGGATCCATTCTACTCACAACATTTTACTTAGTATTATGTGGATCAAAATGATTGTGGATCACCAAATTTGTGGGTACTCCATGGGGAGGTCAAAACTAGTGTAATATATCAATAGAGGAAGTGAGTGTGTTTGGGCCCTTTAACAGTGTTGTATCTTGCGAGACACTATGCTGACACTGCTGTGATGCCATGCATGGCTATAGGGATTCACATCAGTGATGTGGAAAGCTGTAGCATGCTGCCTAATTCTGCACCCCACGCCCATGTATCCCCAACCGCAGCTGTGGTCGCTGACTGTTGTGCAGGCGTGTCCACGTACTTCTCCTTATCATACCTCCATAGCCGGGTGCAGTTGAAGGACACACTAGGTAAGCAAAAAAAACCACCTATTTGACTTACCTGGGGCTTATTTTAGTCACTTGTGACCCCCCCCCCCCCCCCCGTTTTCTCCAGTCTCCCGCTGGCAGGCTCTGGAGTTCACCGACCCTGGGGGGGGGTTGACAATGGGCTTTAAAATTGATAAGTGACACTGACCTCTCTTTATCCAGGTAGCTTAATTGTTCTTGTAAAATGCCAGGTTTGCTACATTAGCATTTAGTGATCTAAAGTGTTGGACAGCAATTAAAGAACTGTCACACAAAATTGTCTTTTGTGCTGGTTTCATTGGATAGATTGAAGTCTGTACAAGCATCCCCTGCTTGACTCTGTTCACAAGAATATCAATTGACTGAATTTTTTTATTCTTTCTGTCCAGTTGCTGTTAAATTGCCCTGCAGCAGTAGACCTTCTTCCCTTTCTAAAGTACAGTATATGCATCTGTGTATAGAGGGAACACTGCAAGACATTCATCCATTATATTTTGTCTGTTCAAAGCTCTGTTTTTCTCAGCCTTCTACCTGTAGAAGGGAGGCATGGAAGTGTCTGTTTTAATTGATTTGCAAATCATAAACATGATTCCTTGCAATTTTTGTGAAGCCTTGAGTTATTAATCCTTCCAGTAACCTTATACCAGTAATATTCCTGGAAGTTGTTCTGCTATGTATAATCCCTCAGAGCAGAGATTCAATTGAGTATCATACTACTTAAACTGCATCTAGCGTCAGTGCAAGCCATATTCTCTTGCTGGGTACACTGTGATCCTGCTCAGTTACTGGAAGACGTAAGCTATGGGTGGACATGCATACCTTTGTTGCCAGTTCAAGCTGGGATGGCATAGATACGTATGATTCTAAGTGGTTGGCTCAGAAGATAATCTAATTAGCATATTGGCATCCTTTCAGCGTCCAGAGACGAAATCGTTAATAGGTTATTTTTAGCAATACTAACAGCGATGGCTGTGAGCACGTAAAAATGTTTTTTCTTTGGCCAAAATTAAAGGGAACCTAAACTGAGACGTATATGGATTTTTCATTTTAAAATAATACCAGTTGCCTGGCTCTCCTGCTGATTCTGTATTTCTAACACTTTTAGCCCAGCCCCTCAACAAGCATGCAGATCAGGTGCTCTTACTGAAGTCAGACTGGATTAGCTGCATGCTTGTTTCAGGTCTGTGATTCAGCCACTACTGCAGCCAAAGAGATCAGCAGGACTGACAAGCAACTGGTATTGTTTAAAAGGAAACATCCATATCCCTCTCCGTTAAAGCGGAATGAAACCCAGCATTTCTACTTTGCTCTAATAGATTATTTACAGCATATTCTATACAACCAGCATTTTTTTTTTTACTAGAACTGCATTCAAAGGGTTAACACAGGCTTTAGAAGTTTCCCTTCTTGCAGAGCTGGCCACTTCCGAAACTTTACATATTTTCTAGTGTTTAATTGTATCAAGTCAGGAATGTAAACAAAGCCTTCTCTCACACCATGGGGTCCCACAAAGACTGTGAGACAAGCCTAAATGCTTTCTGATGCTTTCTGATTAAGTTAGAGGATGAATAAAGCAGTTATAAATAAAATGCAAAGGCAAAGTCAGCTCTCAGAGTAAAATTAGTGTATTTTAGGAATGTATAATTTCTAAATGAATAAGAATACTTATGCTTTATGTACAAAAGCAAATTTGCATGCAGTCTTTGTATTAGTCTATGGCCTGTCTCCATTGCAGTTCACACACATTAGAATGTGTGAATTATGCAACTGGCTTCTGTGAACCTAGCCGTAAGCTACCCACCGACCGATGTAGCCCGATGGATTGGGGATCGCTGCTGACAAACGATCATTCCCCCGATCCATCTGTCGGAATCTGCAATCATCGTTTGGGGCAGCAAATGATCGATTGTTTCCACTATTGCGTCAAAACCCATGCAAGTCAATGAGGATCAGAATGATCCTAAACAACTTGATCGGACATGTCTGCTGTTCAAAAACGATCTTCACAGGTGTCGTGCATCGTTAAACATTCACTCACTCACGCTTTCATCCGGTTCTGTTGCACCTGCTCAGCACCTGCCCCTGTCTATCTGGCCATCTGCTGGCACCATTTTTTTGGGTCCTCTGCACTAGAAACGCCGGTATTCTGACCCAGAGTCCAAGCAGAAGTATTAAGCTTCCATTGGTTTGCAAAAGACCAAAGGGAATCTTCCCTGAGCGCCAGAGAGGATTTTTCATTGGTCGATTACTGGGTGAACCAATGAGAATGTTACCTTGGGAATGGCAATTCCCATTTTTCTAGTGATAACCAATACTGCTGTGGCTCTGGGTTCGGAATACCCAGTGTTTCTTCAATGCAAGGGCCCAAATAGGCGGCAGCAGCAGCAGAGGACAAGAATGGACGGTGGCAGGTGAGTATTTTGCGAAACGTAAGTGGTGAGCAGCCTAGTGAGATCTGACACTGTCCATTCTCATACGCTAGCATTGATTCTGTTACCATCCGCTTTGTCTGCTCGATCTGCAGAAATTTCATACCACACAATCATGAGCTCTGTTCGTTGGAACAGACCAAACAGATCCTTTACAAATGGACTGATGTGAAGTTGCTTTGCATAGGATCCATTAGCACCCATTGGGATCCATTCCGATAAACAAAACCTTTTACTTGTAGCGTGAACAGAGTCTCAAGTCAAAAGTGCTGTGTGTGGCAATTCCCATAACACAGGGCTCCCCCAGCAGCCAGGTCACTCCATTAGTGTGTGAAGGAGCATAGGAGTGTGTAAGTATTTGTGGCTTTTTTGGCTCTGAGCTGAGGGCAGAGGGCAGGGTGACAGGACAGGAATGGATGGCTGTGTAGGGAAGGGAGACCCCGGGGGGTGATTTGTCTCTCTCTGACAATGGTCACTGCTGCACTGCTATGGACATGCTGCCGCGGCCTGTAACCTGAGGACAGGCTGGCATGTGGACAGAACCCAGACTACTGTGCCTATTCCTAGCTGCTAAGTGTAACCCAATGCACCGGTGGCCTGTGCAGTCTTATGGAGGTGACTGGGCAGACTGACAAATGACGTTCTCAGGTTTAATTTAAAGGTCACTACTTTCTAACTCATCAGCGACAGGAAGGTCTCTGACTAGACTGAGGTTTGTGGCCTTTCCCACAGTATTCCTCTTGTCGGTGGGGAGTTTATTCTGGCTTAATAAATATACTAGAGATTTGCGTCTTGTCCTGCACTGTGAATACACTTAAAGGACAACTGAAGTGAAAGGGATATGGAAGCTGCCATATTTCCTTTTAAACAAAACCAGTTTCATGGCCTTCTGCTGATCCTCTGCCTCTAATACATATAGCCATAGACCCTGAACAAGCATGCAACAGATCAGGTGTTCCTCACATCGCCAGATCTGACAAGGTTAGCCACATGCTTGTTTCTGGCGTTATTTAGTCACTACTGCTAAGGAAATAATTATGGCAGCCTCCATATTCTTCTCACTACAGTTGTCCTGTAACCGCTTCCGGAACGGGCTCATTGAAATCTATGCCCTGTTCGTGACCGGTTATCCATGCTAGAGCATAGATTTCAATTTCCACGTGACACGTTACCTCCAATCACACTGCTCTCCCATCGCTGTGGCCCACTTGCTCTACCATCACTGACAGCAGAGCTCCATGAGCTGGTCAGGAGCGGATTTCATTGGCTCTTGCCCGACTCACAGAGCTTTGCTGTCATAGCGATGGCAGAGCAAGTGGCCTGCAGCAACGGGAGAGCAGCGGATCCGTGCTGCGGGACGTCGGTAAGCCCTGTTTTTGTACCAGCAGTCTCTGGTTCTTAGGAAGGCTGGTACTGAAGTGGTTAAAATACACCTGTAGTGCACGGTCAGTGACGATAAACATTGGCCACGCCCATTGCAGTGTGATTTTTACAAATCCTGCACAATTTGACACCGCTTGTTTAGCTTGCTTGTTTGTGTGTATGATGAGTACTGCAGCACCTCAATGCAATATAGATTAATATGCAAGTTTTGCTATTCCTGCATTGAGGTGCATATTTTTCAAGGCATAATCCTGATTGGCACATCCAATTACCATTGACTGTACATTATTTAGGTGGATGTTCAGACAACTGAGGTGAGAGGAATATGGAGGATGCTATGTTTATTTCCGTTTAAACCATTCTAGTTGCCTTGCAGTCTGCTGATCGTTCCAGCATCAGTAGTGTCTGAATCGCACACCTGACAACAAGCATGCAGCTAATCCGGTCAGATTTTTGTCAGAAACATGGGATCTGCATGCTTGTTCATGGCTAAACGTATTAAGCCCTGTTCACAGTGGTCAGTTGGGTTGCAGAATAATTCTGTATGTCAACTCAGTGCCCATACAATTTTATTAGCCTCTTCACAGTAACGATCGTGTTGTTCTAACTCGCTGCATGCAGGTTTTGTATTAGTCTATGGCCTGTCATCATTGCAGTTCACATGCATTATAATGTGTGAATTATGCAACTGGCTTCTGTGAAGCTACCCACCGACCGATCTAGCCCGATGGATTAGGGATCGCTGCCGACAAACGATCATTTCCCTGATCCATCTGGCGGAATCTGCAATCGTGGTTTGGGGCTGCGAATGATCGATTGTTCACACTATTGCGTCAAAACCCATGCAAGTCAATGAGGATCAGAACGATCCTGAACCACTTGATCGGACATGTCTGTTGTTCAAAAACGATCTTTACAAGTGTCATGCATCGTTAAACATTTAACGGCTTTTCACTAAATGATGTTTGTTGATATCGTGTTAAATCGTTTGTTGCAAAAAAGTTTGCGAAAAATCGTTTAGTCGGTATGGGCTTTTAGAGGCAGATTATCAACAGAACAGCCAGGCAGTTTGCAATATTTAAAATAAAATGAGTATGGCAGCCTCTGTGTCCCTCTCACTTCAGTTCCTTTAAGCCAACAATTCAGTTGAACAATTCCTTCCACTCTACTATAGCCAAGTAGGGAGTCTGCATCAACATCCATTCACCATCCATATAGAGCGTTACACACATCCTATAAAGTTTGGATCATACAGTCAGGTTGTGAGACCAGCCTCCAGCTGCATGTAATTGAGCTTTATTCGGTCTCACTGGATCCATGAAAATGGCAGGATCTGACAGCTCCACAACTAAATGGTTGTGTATATTGTGAAGTACTGCATAATGTTTAACTACTGTACAAATAAAGCTACTTGCTGGCCTCATGGATTAGGCTAATTGACTACTGCAGTCTATAGGGAATGTTTCCACTTGTGTGCTGCTAGTGTTAATGGTTTGCAAAACTGTCTGAAAAGTGGAAACTGGTTGACAGTTATGTAACCCTATGAGAGACGGCTGTATCCTGTGACCTGAATTACCACTAGGTCACTGGCTGCTTCTACTTACTGTACAGATACTTAAAGGGGCACTATAACGAAACATTGTAAAATTTAAAATATGTGCAAACCTAAAGAAATAAGTACGTTTTTCCGGACCCATAAATGACTTTTCTCCTATGTTGCTGTCACTTACAGTAGGTAGTAGAAATCTGACAGAAGTTACAGGTTTTGGACTAGTCCATCTCTTCATAGGGGATTCTCAGCAAGGCTTTTATTCTTTATAAAGATATTCCCTAAAAAGGATTTAAACAATGATGCTGGCCAGCTTCCCTGCTCGCTACAGTTTTTTGTCAGTTGGACAGAGCAACTGCCATTCACTAAGTGCTTTTGAAAATAAATTAATCCCTGAGAATCCTCCCATGAAGAGATGGACTAGTCCAAAACCTGTCACTTCTGTCAGATTTCTACTATCTACTGTAAGTCATTTATGGCTCATTTTACTCTGGAAAAAATGTACTTCTTATTTGTATATGTTTGCTCATAATTTAAATTTTATAATTTTTTTGCTATAGTGAGCATAATTGTACCCTCCTATTACAGCAGAACACACTCTTAAAATGCACATTTATCTATGCATCGCCGCTCACCTGTCCTGCCGCTGCTCGGTTCCTTACAGCCCAGAGGCCAGCAGAAGCATGGGACTCTCCATAGGATGCAACAGGCCAATTCTCCCTAGCACCAGGGAGAATTTTACCTTTGCAGCCCAATGGAGATCCCCCTGCCGGCCGGTTCTGTATTTGTATTGGAAAAACAACCCAGAAAGCCCCTGGCTTCTAGATGTGTAAGAATACCAAATTCCATTATTGTATATGTATGTATTGGAGAAGCTGCACAATTCATACTCTGTTTGCTGTGACCTGATTCTGGCTATGTGGTTGGGTGAGGCGCAGATTTGTGGCTCCTGCAAGGAGGATAGTTTGCCTCTTGCCTTGTTTGGACTTCCCCAGCAGAAGACACATGATGCTGCATTTGTCAGAAAACTGTTGGCAAAAGTTCTGGTTGGTGTTCTGCTTGAGTTTCTCATGCTGTTGGAAAAGTGGCTTTCGTCATAGACACAGGCTTATCAGTGTCATCCTCTCAGTGTTGCTGACCTTGGTTCTTTTTTTTTTTTTTTATATACTAATTATACATTATGCAATTGGGTTCATTAAACTTTTGTAGGAAGTTAAATCATTACTAATCTTGATTCATATATTAGTCAGTGTTGCACAGTCATTTTGAACTTTATCCATATATCAGTGGGATTAGCAGAGTGAAACTACTGTGGTGACTTCATTATGAGGCCCTTATACTGTCTGGATGTGTTAACATTCTCACTGCACAGTATCTGTGCAACCTTAAGGTGCGTACACACGCACTACTGCAGCCAACGACTCGTCCATCGGCACCTCCCGCTGGGCGGACTTTCAGCAGACTGTAGTGCGTGTGTACGCACTGTTGGCGGACTGATGAGGATGTTCCTGAATGATCCGCTGGGCGGATCGTTCAGGAACAGCCTTATCAGTCCGCCGATAGTGCGTACACACGCACTACAGTCTGCTGAAAGTTCACCCAGCGGGAGGTGCGGACGGACCAGTCGTTTGCTTCTGTAGTGCGTGTGTACGCACCTTAAAGAGACTCCGTAACAAAAATTGCATCCTGTTTTTTATCATCCTACAAGTTCCAAAAGCTATTCTAATGTGTTCTGGCTTACTGCAGCACGTTCTACTATCACCATCTCTGTAATAAATCAACTTATCTCTCTCTTGTCAGACTTGTCGGCCTGTGTCTGGAAGGCTGCCAAGTTCTTCAGTGTTGTGGTTCTGTGATGCATCTCCCCCCTCCAGGCCCCTCTCTGCACACTGCCTGTGTGTTATTTAGATTGGGGCAGCTTCTCTCTTATCCTTTACAAGCTGGATAAATCCTCCTCTGAGCTGGCTGGGCTTTCACATACTGAGGAATTACATACAGGCAGAGCTGTCTGCACTCTGCAGGAAGAAACAGCCTGACACTTCAGTGGAAGATAGCTGCAGGGGGAAAGAAACACACAATGATCTCTTGAGATTCAAAAGGAAGGGTGTATACAGCCTGCTTGTGTATGGATGTATTTTCTATGTGTGGACATACTGTACATCAACCTACTTCCTGTTTTGGTGGCCATTTTGTTTGTTTATAAACAAACTTTTTAAAACTGTTTTTAACCACTTTTAATGCGGCGGAGAGCAGCGAAATTGTGTCAGAGGGTAATAGATGATGTCCCCTAACGCACTGGTAGGTTTACTTTTGTGCGATTTTAACAATACAGATTCTCTTTAAGGTGTGATCCATCCTAAACCAGTGGGAATGTTACGTCAGGTGGAACTCCACCCCTTTTTCGTCTGTATGATCCACATTTCAACTGGAATGTATGGGAAGACGTACTGGGTTAATTCCTGGAACACCAGTTCAGACTGGAGCCAGCAATAGAGCAGTGTGGTCACAATTCATTAGACACAAGACTACGAACAACTATTCCAGCCTTTCTCAAACTTTTTACTCTTGGAGGAACCCTTGTAATTAAGGAACCCCCGCATTAATTGAGGGAGAATGCATTTATTTTATAGGATACTCCCGATTTCATGTTTCTCCTTTAAAGGGGAACTCCAGTGAAAATGTTATAAAAAAAATTACTTCATTTTTACAATTATGTATAAATGATTTAGTCAGTGTTTGCCCATTTTAAAATCTTTCCCCTCCCTGATTTACAGTCTGACATTTATCACATGGTGACATTTTTACTACTGGCAGGTGATGTCAGTGGAAGGAGATGCTGCTTGCTTTTTTGGCAGTTAGAAACTGCTGTAAACAGCTTTTCACCACAATGCAATGAGGTTCACAGACAGGAAACCTCACACTGGTGGGAGGGGTTTCACCACAAGATCAGCCATACAGACCCCCCTGATGATCCGTTTGAGAAAAGGAAAATATTTCTCGTGGGAAAGGGGGTATCGGCTACTGATTGGGATGAAGTTCAGTTCTTGGTTATGGTTTCTCTTTAAAGGGCACACATTTTATGCCCTAAATAATTGCACTCCCCATTATAGTTGCCCGGTGTTGGTGTTTTCTTACGTTCCTCCTCCTGCTGTACACTCCTCTTCAGTTCCGGCATCCCACATGTTTATTCCTCACCAATGTAATGTGTTGTAACAGTCATATGGCCATTGCACCAGTGAAGAAATATGGAAGCTAGAATTCAGGTTAGACAAACGAGTGAAGAGGACATTGTGAAGGTAGAGATGTAATTTTGAAACTTTCTCAACCCGTCAGCTGAGGCAGCTCACCTCATTGGGGAAAAATGCCAGAGAACCCCTGCAAAGTCCTCAAGGAACCCTGGTTGTGAGACTGTATACATATTCTAAATGGCTGCTGCTGCTGCTGCTTAAAACTATTGTTCATGATCATTCTGCACAGCATTTTATGCACACCACTTGGCTGTTTGGCGAATATTCTGTCCCACTGCCATTTGGGTCAGTGTTCATGTAACGTGAAAGGTTAACGTGTCCCACTGCCATTCTAAGTAACTCTCTACCAAGCTTAACGGTAACCTTGACTGTTCAAAATAAAGTTTTGTTTACCTGGGGCAATGCCCTCCCTAACATCAGTTGTGTGCCTGCGGCATGAAGAACCCATCCTATGTTCACCCTCCGCAGCTAAGTGTCGGTTTAGCCAACTGTGCAGCGTGGCCCTTGGAACGTGTATCCTGGTATGCATACACGTCATCAAAAACGTCCTGCGCAGGTGCAGTAGTTCAGTTGGCAAAACCGAAACTGGGGGGGGGGGGGGGGGGGGGCTGGAGAGGGTTGGTGTTAGAGGGGGCTGAGAGAACGGAGGATCGGCTCTTCACACCGCCAGCACAGGATAGTTGGTCGAAGTGTCAGGTAAATTAAACTTTTGTTAGTTAACGTTCCCTTTAAACCATGGCAGTGAATAGCCCTGAATGCATTCCTGATGGTGTACATGCAGCCTGTGACATCAGTCTGTGAGTGTAGTTCCTCTTTGTGCAGGAAGGTTGCGGTACACCAGCACATCGCCTCATCCACATGTATTATAAGTCTTCTGTAATATGTGCTAACTGACGAGTGCTTATCCTGCAAGTTCCAGCATGATTGCTGGGCTCAGCTAAACACCAATGATGGTGACTGCCTGGACTCTGGTGACTGGATCACCAGAGTCCAGGCAGTTTGTTTCGCTGGAAAGCGAAATAAACAAAAAAAGTTTAACTCACCTGAGGCTTCTACCAGCCTCCTGCAGCCGCCCTTGTGCTGCACCGGGATAAACAGATCCTTCGGTCGCCCACAGCCACTTAGTTTTGTTTTCGGCAACTAAGCCAGTCAATGGCAACTGTGCAGCCCTGGCCTCGTGTGTCCTTGATCACGCTCCCGTCGCCTGGAGCAGCCTGCGACATGACTGACGTGATCGAGGACGCACAAGGCCAGGGCTGCACAGTTGCCATTGACTGGCTTAGTTGCTGAAAACAAAACTGAGCTGCTGTGGGCGACTGGAGGATCTGTTTATGCTGGCACAGGGCGGCTGCAGGGGGCTGGTAGAAGCCTCAGGTAAGTTAAACTTTTTTGTTTCTCTTTAAGTTTCCTTTAAATCTGTATCAAAATAAGTTTCCATTATCTTAATTTTGTTTTTTTTTTCTTATTCCAGTTTGCAGTGTTGATGTGGGTGTTCACCTATATCGGTGCCTTGTTCAATGGCCTGACCTTACTGATCTTGGGTGAGTAGAGTCTTGTCTATCATGATAGCATTGTGTGAATTGCTGTTATGTTTACAATATAATGCAGAACTTGTGTCTCCAAATAAGGGGCATATTTACTCTGTACTGCCAGTTTTCACAGATATGCCAAGTCTGGATAATGAGGCTTTATGGTGTTATATGGGAGTGTGCGTTATGGACATTTAACCCCTTCCCGACCGCCTAATGCTGAAAGGCATCAAGAGTGCTGGGCGATGATTAGCGGGGATCACATGCGCCCATGTGCTCGCATCCCCGCTTGAATGTTTAGCAGCGGCGATCACCGCTAGCAGACTGTTACATTGTACAGCACTGCATTCTACGGCAGCGATGTGCTGGGGACAGCCGTGTCACTTGGCTGTCCCCTGGAGCGATTCAAATATGATCCCCTCTCATAGTCTTGATGCCTATGAGAGGGATCGCTGTGATTGGGTCCCAGGAGGGAGGAATAAAAACAAACTACAGCAGCAATCAAATGCCACCAACAGAAGGTGGGGAGGAGGGGGGATTTGGGAGAGACATTTCATTTGTGTGCTCAGTATGGCTCTGCAGCGAGCTTTTAAAGCTGCAGAGCACTGAATTGTAGAACCACCTGGTCACTAGGTGGGTGTAAGCCTGTGGTCCTTATCATGGTTAAATCGATAGAGCGGTTTTTTAACTTAATGTTTCAAATTGGGATTTAAAATAACCTGTGAATATATAAAGTCCGTACACATATCCAATTTTGTTTGGCCAGCAACTGGACAGGTTTTCCTCTTCAATGTAGTATAAGGCTGCATTTCCACTTGTGCGGTGCGAATCGCCGCGGTAAAAATTCGCATGCGGATGCGAATTTCGCATGCGGGTCTATGCAAATTTTCTTGCGAATTCGCATGGATGACGATGTATGCGAATTTAACCATGGCAGTGCTGGTGTGCTTTTCCATTGTTTCTATGCGCATGAAAATTCACATACCCAAACCTCATGTGAATTTCCTATCAAATACATTGTATGCGATTCGCATAGCGGTATGCGAATTCTGATGGCTCTGCCATGCGATTTTTTTTTTTTTTTTTTTTTTAATTTATTTATTTTTATTTATTTATTTTTTTTCCCTGCACAGAAAAACACAAAGGAATCCTGACAAATGGAAACAGTCCCATTCACTTGTATTGCTATGCGAATTTGCATGCGAAAGACGCATGCGAATTCGCGATAGTGGAAATGGGCCAGCAGAATTTGAATACCATGAACAGACTGTGTACATAAGCGCTCATACTACATGGAAGTGGTAAAATTGCCCAATCATTTTATAAATCAAAATTGGATGTGTGTATGCATAAGCGTTACAAGGACAGGCTCCAAACAATCCAGTCAGATTAGACCCCAGGTCTCCCCCCAGCTAATACTGCTCCCGGGGCCCCTGCAGAGTATTAGCGGCAGTGGAATCCACGCACCTGTCCGGCTTGGTCGCGCTCCCTGTGTTCTTCCGTCATCTGCACTTAGTGAGTAGACAATAGTCACGCCTCTGCCCTGCCCCCTTTTGAGAAATTTACCATCCTGTCTGATCTATAATTTTGATCAAGTTAAAGTCAATGGGAACGTCACCAAAAAAAAGTCAGATACTGTATATTCTGGCGTATAAGACTATACTTTATTAACCTTTGAATATCTTCTGAAAAGTCGGGGGTTGTCTTATACACAGGGTGTCATTGATGCCGGGTGATATGCCCTATCCTGTTATCAACTCTCAGATCTCGCTGTTGAGGACTGTAGTGAAGCGGCGCAGGCGCACATGTGCGAGATCTGAGAGGCAGAGAAGGTGGTGATAGTATACAAGGGTGGGTCAGAAGGGTGAAAGAGGCATGGTTTATGGGCACAGCGCGATCTATTCTTCCATACTGCTCTGATAAACAGGTAGACAAGGAGAGGGAGAGTTGACAAATCCAACCAGTCAATCGCCTGTATACTGCTATATACTGGGTACTACATACAGTGCAGCAGCAGTATATGATGTTTTTTTTATTTATTTATTTTTTTATTTGGTGTGCGTTGGAATAGGGGTAGTCTTACAAGGCGAGTACATCCCAAACTCTGTATTTTAACTGGAAAAGTTAGGGGGTCGTCTTGTACGCCCAGTCATCTTATACGCCGGAATATACAGTACTTGCCTAAGGAGAGGGAAGGCTCTGGGTCCTAATGAGCCTTCTCTCTCCTCTCCCGGTGCCCATTCCAGCTAAGGATCACCCATACCAGCATTCCACCAATTTGGTCAAATGCTGCCATCTCCGCCGCCGAAGGGAGGCTTCGGGAAGTTTTTGGAAGCCTGAGTGCTCCTAAAGGCGGGCCGCTCCATACAGCGCACTTTATCGCACAACTGCGTGTGCGCAGTATGGAGCCTCCTGTCTTCGGGAGGACTCTGCTTCCGAAGACTTCCGAAGTCCCCCACAGCGGGGGATTCAAATGGGGGATCCAAAGCTGCACCGAGAGAAGAGGAAAGGCTCCTTGGGACCCAGAGCCTTCCCTCTCATCAGGTAAGTATTAGCCTATTTTATTTATTTATTTTTTTAGGCGACTGTTCCCATTGACTTTAAGAAATCGATCCAAATAACGATTGGGTGGCCATTTTGGGGGTTTGACTTTTTGCAGATTTGATTACTGGTTGAGTAAAATTGAATAGTATATGGGCACCTTAAATGTCTTTTTTCTGCCCTGCATTTATCTCTGATTGGGTTGGAACCCCTTGATAACCGCATAGCAGCTCTAGAATCTCACTGCTAGTAACAGAGCGCACACACTGGTCAGCCCTTCTGTCTGATGAGCAGCTGTCAGACATTGAAAATTGCATTTCTGTAGTGTATCCAGGATGTTATTACTCTGCTCCTCTTGTATATATGTGTAGGAGCAGCAGAATGCTGACACCTTCTCTGTAGTTCTCCTGTGGTATAGTGCAGTGGGAGATCCTGGTTCATGTAGTTTTCCTGTAGTGCAGTGGTAGAGCCCAGTGTTTATGCCTCCATGTAGATCTCCTGTAATATAGTGCAGTGGGAGATCCCAGTGTGCGCGCTTCATGTGTACGATCATCCCTTTTCTAATATGTTTTTTTCTTGTCTTCATTTTAGCACTGATCTCCTTATTCAGTATTCCTGTAGTTTATGAGAGACATCAGGTAAGTTTTCCTGCTTCTTATACTTTTGCATAATACTCAATATTCTTTGCTTATGAGGGGAGGTATTTGTGTGTATTTCCAAAGAAAAAGACGGCTAAAAAAGGGAGAAAATAACTCCTGTACCACACTTTAAAGACCTGTAAAAAAAAAAACCAAAAAAAAAAACCACCACAGCATAACTCACCTACTCCGGGTTCCCTTCGCTATCTTTTCCACCGTCACCTCTTCCTTTCCGCTGCTGTGTCCTCTCATATCTGCCAACAACTTCACCACTATGGTGCTGACCCGGAAGTACTTCCTGGTTACTACTTCCGGGTCAGAGCCGTAGCAGTGAAGAATGCCGTCTGATATGAGGACAGGGCGGAAAAGACATCGAAGGGAACCTGGAGTAGGTGAGTTGTGCTGTGGTGTTTTTTTTTTTTTTTTACTTAAAAGTACAGCCGTACAAGAGGGTGTTCCTAGGGAGTATAACTGTCATTTCCTCCCCGCCCATATTCCACGTTCTAGTCAGCGGAAGATTTTAGCTGACTTGAGCGGGGGACACATGGGGCAGTGGACTGAGAATGGTGTTGTGGCATATGTCTCAGCACCATTCACACAACTGCAGCAGTGTAATCAAACCCCCTCTCAGTTCAGGGGTACTTTAAGTATTTTAGAAGGTGGTAAAAACATGCTTAAAGTACAATTTCATTAATTTGGGTTAATTTAGCTTCCATTTTTTGACATTTGAAGGTGACTTCATTGATGGTTGCCAATTGGAGATTGTTAATGGAGATGCAAATAATTCCAAGTTAATGAAGGATCATGCAAGTTTATGCAGCTTAACCGTAGTCCAATCTAATTCCACCTTGGCGAGATTCAATTGGTCCATTTACAATTTGCTTAATGCATAATCCTGCATCAACTTGAAATTATTTGCATCTCTTGAACTTTTTATTTTGATCAATTATAGATATTCCTGGTCGAGTGTTGGCATATTTTTATTAAATCTGCCTGAAATCTATGCCTCAACATGACAGATCAATCAAAACTTTTATCAATTTTCAGTGAAAATCCTTTTTGTCCATTCGTGAAAATTCTGGATTGGACAAAAATTCTCCATCGTTAAGGGCTGGCGTGAGAGTGGTGGAAGAATGACAGAACATAGCTGTAGTTCAATGGAGTTTTTCAATGGATGTCATGGTGAAATCTATGTGCAGTGTGCAGGCTTCCATCCCTCTCTGCCACCTGATATAGCAAAAAGACGGATGCCTCTCTGACCGGAATATGATCAGTCTACAAGTCTATGGCTACCTCAACAGTGTAAGGACACTAGACTTAATTATTTGGTTCATATGTATAGAATTTATTTAGCCCCAAAGCAATGTTTAAACTCAGAACTGAACTGAACTGAACTCAGAACGTCCTCTGATCTCTAAAGGTTATTATGCTGTTCCTTATATTTTAAAGAAAACCATTTCTTTGTTACAGCTTATTGAACTCCTGCAATCTGCAATGTGTCAACAATATGTCTGCTTCCACGAAAGCAGAAAGTAAACCTTGTTTGTTTACTTATTAGCGGTCAACAGGACTGCTGAATTCCTGTGCTGACACAGCTGAGAGATCAAATTACACTTTGTTACTTACAGATGATGGAGACTTATACTTTTGCGGTAGAATTGTTCCCATAGATGCTTTCCATAAATTCCGCCATGTCCGATTCTCCACTCGATTGCTTTCCATTCGATTTCTCATAGAAGTGAATGGGAAAAAAAGATAAGAATGAGCGGAAGATAAGCGAATCGAGCAGAGAATCAAATGTATATCGATCGTGGAGAAAATCGACCGGAAAAACCGTATCGTGTGTTTCCATCATTAGAGAGGCTCTTCTCTCTAAAAACATACAGGGTGCATTTCTCTCTTTCCTTCTGTCCTGTGCAAGAGTTCAGGTCCACTTTAACTTGGACTTCTAGGAGAGATCTGGAACACAATTTACAGTTAGATAATTCTGCTGCTGGATGATGGAGATCCTGGCTGGTCTTCCAGTCCTCTCTCTATTGCTTTAATGCACAGCTTTTCCTTGTACACCAGGCTGTTTATTCTGCAGGCATTTGGTAGATATTTGAGGTCTCCTGTGCTCTGTGGTGTTCATTTATTTTCCTTTCTTTGTTTTGCAGACTCAAGTGGATCACTACCTAGGCCTCATTAGCAAGAATGTGAACAATATAAAGGAATTGTAAGTGTTCCCTTTACTGCATTCAGTGTAATGCCAGCTACACTCCGAATCCGGGTCATATATTACAGTGCATGTCGAGTAAGACTGCTTTCCCACTCGAAAGCACATTTGCAAATGCGGTTGCACTTTCAAAAGCTTCTTTTTCCACTGAACAGGGTGGAAACGTGAACAGTCAGGAGCGAAACGCGATCACATCAATAATCATGCAGCTCGACAATTGTGATTGGTGATCGAAATTTGCTAATGGAAAAAGTGCAGAGCAATTTACATGTAAATCATGGTGCACTGGCGATCGGCAAAACGCCGGCAATCCGCTTGTTTAAGCGGATCGCGTCTGGTAGAAAAGGGCCCTAAATGTATATCCATAAGCTTGTTGTTTTACCCATTGCTCTTTTTATGTCAGGGTATGTGTAGGGTTCATGAAAATATTTCACTGCTTTATGTATTTAAAGGGAAATTACCATTCTGCCCAACTTAAGAGAAAGAGGGATGCTTTAAGACACACCCCTTACCACACCTCTTACCACAACCTCTCCACACACACAACTAAAAATTAATAAGCAAAAGAAGTAATTACAGAATGCCAACCACACTGGTCCTTTCTATCAATTACTTGATTTTCCTAATATTAACATTTGAATATCGATCTAGCTCTCAATTTTAAAGCATTGGAATAAAATCTGGAGCGAATTAAACAAGTTTCAGTAAAAAAATACATACAATTATACAGATCTGTACATCTCTCCAAAGACAGGGACAATTGGGAGCTATGGAAATGACCCCTTTGCTCAGTATAGTCCTGTTTTACTATACACAAAGTGACTCTGGTATGGAAGTCATATTAGCCATGCCTTCTTGTGCTGACCACACCCCCTCCTAGTGTGTGTGTGGCGCCAAGTCTATAGTCTTAGGGGACTCGCTTAGGGGCCGGTTCCCATAGCATCCTATGGTAGAAATGCATTTGCCCCGAACAGAAAAGTGATGAGGAAACTGAGTGGAATGGACACTGAACTGGTCCGATCAGCTCTGAACACTGTCGCAAGTGGTAACGGAGTCTTAGTGACGGCCTGCATTGCTGCTGAGGTAGTACGGCTGCATTGTATGGTGGGCCAGCCTGTGGTCACATCCTGTGTGAGGTTTCATGTGAGGCTCAGTAGTTACTGATGCTGCCAGCATTCGAGGTGATAGAGGTGGATTCATTGGACCTCACATGGTACATTAATAGATTAGGCAGGCCTGTTATAACAATTTTAGCTCTCTTAAGAGAAGATTCCTCTTCGCGACTGTAGTCAGCCTAATTACCAGTCTGCAGGGAGCGATGCAATGTCCGTACATTAAGGTGTCCTTTTCTTGCCTCCACACAGGATCCTCTCTAAAGTCCCCGGACTGAAACGCAAAGCCGAATAACTGCTTCTCAATCCATAGAACCGTTTGCCGCAGATCCCACTAGGAGCCTCGGAACTTGAGCGCTGTGTAATTGGATGACACGGGGTGGGTCAGGGGAAGACCAGCCTTGACATTGCAGTGCATTTTCTCAGATCTCTACTTTTATTTTATTTCCTCTGCGACGCAGTGTTTAAGGATCGAAACAAACAGCCGTTTTACTGCCATGTGTTTCATTCTGAGTATTGTAAGCTGCTATGTAATGGGTTTGAAACTATTTTTTTGTTTCTCCTGTGTGAAGCACCGTTTAATACAGAACTTTTATTTGTTTTATAGCATGCTGTATATTGTGCTTCCGAAGTAGTCTTACTTGCGCTTTCATGGGCATAATGTTATTCCGTTCTTGCACTGTGTATGAACAGTAAGCTGAGATATCTGCTGTTAGGGGCCTTCAGTGTGGAGCAGGTCCGCCCTGCGCCTTTCCACGCGTCACCGGCCCGCCCTGCACTGAACGAACCGCGAAACGAAACCCCTTGTGATCATACCTAAGAGACAACACGGCTTCTGTTCGGTATGATGGTAGCTCTACCTTGTGATTTTTATCGTTTTATCAATTGCCAATATCTATAGTGTTTTCCGAGAGCCTAGCTCCCACAGTGCTTTTTTTATTTTTAGGAATAAAATGACATTCTAACTGCTAGCTCCATAGCACATACACTTAAAGGAATAAAAAACAAAAAACTACTTCTAGGAACACTAGTATCTGTTTATTGAACAACTATGTATACCAATATAGGATCTTACACGTTGTTGCTCAGTAGTTTGGGTTTTGCGCAAAATACATATACAGTCACTTGAACTCTCTGTGGACCGAGTACTAAAAAAAACCCGCTGCAAGTCTAAGGATAAAAGTCGCTCTTGTTGCGAGAACACAAGCGTGACAGCGCTACCCAGCTGCAGGAATGTGCTGAAGCAAGTCTTTGGAATGCATTGTGATATGTAAAATCGAAAACAAGTATCAATAAAGCTTGTAGACCTTAACTTGTTTAAATGTATTGTAAGGCTGTCCATGCTGTGTTTATTGGCTTTATTTGTCTGGTTTTGGTTTCCGAATGACATTAAAAATGAAGGAAACTTATAGCCTAAATACGTAACCAGGTCCTTGATCAGTAAAATTGGGATGAACTGATTGATGCCCAACATACCCCATTTCCCCTTCCAAGTGATCTTAACGGTGCCTACACGCATTTAAAGGGATCTTAGCAGCCTGTGGTTTCAAATAGCTGAAAGGGCTGCCATGTTTGAGAAGTTAACCCTCCTTGCTCCCTTTTCTCTGCCATTATCCAGGGTTGGTGTGAAGTTCATCTAGTGTGACTTATCTTATCAGTTTGAAGCACAGGCTTCCCCCTCATCCACCCTCTCTAATGCTGAAGTTTTTTTGCTGTTTTATCTTAAGGCTAGTACACACTAGCAATTTTGATTGGCCAATGATTGGTCAATTTTACCACCTCCATGTAGTATGAGGGCCAAACAGATTTTCAATTCTATGCAGATTATATAGGTAAATGGTCATACTACATGGAGGTGGTAAAATTGACCAATGATTGGCCAATCAAAATTGCTAGTGTGTACTAGGCTTTAGCTTGTGGGCAATTGTCTAATTAGAAGAGTCTTTAATTGCCTTCAATTTTCTGCTGCTTGAGGAAGTAGAAGAATGCTGCCTGTAATTAACCCTTAAATGTAAAAATATGAGTGTTTTTTTTCAGAGCCACATTTTTAGCATGCATTTTTAATTTGCTATTATGCTGCCCTGGGAGTTAAAAATGATCATTCATTCCCTTTTAATGATTGGCCAATTGCATGAGAGCTTACCTGTTCTATTCAATATCTGTTGGTTCTCATAGTACATGCTGCAACATTGGCCAGTCAAAATTGGATGTGTACGGGCCCTTAGCAGACTATTTAGGAATCGTTCCTTTTTAACCAGCATATAATATATAGCAGTGCTGTGACTTCACTTCCCTTACTCCTCCCTCTGCTTTCATAATCCTTACCACTGAGTGTCACAGCATTACTCCTACATTTATGATGTGTTCTCTGTAAATCAGCTAATCAATACATCACACTTTTCCTTTCTGTGAAGTCTCAAGCCTTGTACACATTCTAGAACAGTGATGGCTAACCTTGGCACTCCAGCTGTGGTGGAACTACAAGTCCCATGGTTCATTGCAATACTCTGACAGCTCTAAGCATAACTCGGGGAGGCAGAGGCATGATGGGATTTGAAAAAAATTTGTAACAGCTGGAGTGCTCAGGTTAGCCATCACTGTTCTAGAATAATCTTATACAAGCAGACTCTACCAAGAATCTAGGGTGTGTAAAGCAGCCCCATGGTGTCCTCTGTTGCTAAACTGAGCAAGCACATGGTGTCTCTTTTCCCTGCCTCACTTGCTTGGTTGCTACTTGTCTCTCCTCACCTCTCTATAAAACAGTTTGATCTGAGCAATGGAAATTCCCAAAATTCATTGCAATGTTACAGTATTCTCAAAAGACCAATGGGAACCCTGGTAGCAAATTCAGAGATTATTTTTGCCAGGACCCCCTTCTGTCTGCCATACCTGCACAGCAGAAAGCCCTGAAATAATAAAATAGTCTGCCCAGAAGAATGGGCGTCCTTCCTGCTGGAGTCTGTGTAGAAACAGCTAGCAGCAAGGATGTCTGCTGAGTTAATGCAGTAGCTGCAGTGCTTGAGTTCCAGGCTGCATCTTTTCTGTAAATTTTGTTCCAAATTGCATGCTGCTTGGAAATGAATCAATTGAAATCAGCTGTTATTGCATTTTGCTTTTTACCAGCGATTTCCGCCCACTCTGCCGTTCCCTCCCTCTCCCTGCGCCGGATAGGATAGGCTTTAGCCTATCAGATGCTGGCGATCCCCGGCCAATCAGAGGCCGGGGATCGCTGATCTGCCTTACGGCGCTGCTGCACCGCATTAATGTAAACAGCGGGGATTTGTTCCCGCGTGTTTACGCATGCGAGCTGCGATTGGCGGCTCGCACACTGTTCACAGAGGCACCCTCTGTGAATTGGCATGGAAAGGCCGCTTGAACGAGCGGCCGTTTCCATGCTATACCACTCAAGGCCTGCCGACGCCTATCGGCGTTAGGTGCTCGTTAAGTGGTTAATAAGAATATATAGCACGGCTTGAGAAAGGCAGTCTTACTTTGCAACATTGCTATATTGTGATGTACTTACAATATGCTATAATAGAGAGTATATATTTAATACTCTCTGGATGGTGCCGGTTTCTCCACATGATTAATTTATGATCCATGGTGCTGCCGGGTCTTCTGTGACACATCCACCTGGAACTTTAAGGAGTGCTCCACAACCACTTGGATAATAAAAATATAAGAATTTATTATGGAAAGACCTTCAGGTGGCCAGACATTCAACCAAATGTTCCACCCTCCCTCGGGGGTGGAAAATTTGGATAGATTTTTAGGAATAAAAATGATCAGTGTATTGTGGGCTGGTTTGGATTTTCAAAGATTACAATTAAGAAACTTGAATTTAAAAGCTGTAACCACCTTGAATGCTGCAATTTACTGGCAAACTATCAGTATGTCCCAGATAAGGTATTGTTTCTTGCCCTACAACACTGAACACTAGATTAGATCTTGTATGTTGGTTAGCGCGATGCTACTGCTACCTCTGCACTGCCCTATCAAAGTCCTCTCTGTTAATCTTCGTGTGTGTGTGTGCGCGCGCACACATGTGCGGTGTCAGTAGCGCTGCACATTTCTGGGATTTACAGCTTAAAGAGAACCGGAGGTGGGTTTGAAGAATATTATCTGCATACAGAGGCTGGATCTGCCTATACAGCCCAGCCTCTGTTGCTATCCCAAACCCCCCTAAGGTTCCCCTACACTCTGCAATCCCTCATAAATCACAGCCACGCTGCTGACAAACAGCTTGTCAGAGCTGGCTGTGTTTATCTCTATAGTGTCAGTCTGCTGCTCTCCCCGCCTCCTGCAGAACTCCAGTCCCCGCCTGCATCCCTTCCCTCCCTGCTGATTGGAGGGAAGGGACGGGGGCAGGGACCGGAGCTATGCAGGAGGCGGGGGAGCAGCTGAGACTGACACTACAGATGTAAACACAGCCTCACAGCACAGCTGTGATTTATGAGGGATTGCAGAGTGCAGGGGGACCTTAGGGAGGTTTGGGATAGCAACAGAGGCTGGGCTGTATAGGCAGATCCAGCCTCTGTATGCAGATAACATTCTTTAAACACACCTCGGGTTCTCTTTAAGCCTATTTTAAAATCGCCTTATGCTGGGAATACACGTTTGTGTTTTAGGTGATTAGATAATTTCTGACATGTCCGATCTCCCTTTCGAGCCTCGATTTTTTTGATGGGAGTGAATGGAAAAAGATATGGAAAACGAGCGGAGGTTAATAGAATAGACTGCAGCATCGAGCGGCAAAAATGATCGAGAGGAGAATAGAGTGCCAGAAACAAACCGTGTATTCCCAGCATAAAATTAATTTTTCTCAGAGTGAAATAAAATCGAAGTACACTATTTGAATTGTAAGGTTTTGTGTATGAGAACATAATTCTTAGCAGGTGTTGAAATTAGTTTACATGGAATACAAAATCTTATTGAGGGTTATTTGGTGTAAATGTTACGGCCAGAACCCGAAGTGTGGCCACTTCGCGTTCTGGCCAGCCACTTCGGGTTCTGGCCGGCCAATGTGCGAAGTGGCCGCAGCGCAGCGGCCAATGTTAGAAATGTTATGTTTACGCCGTCTCGCTGCGGCCAAATTTATGACAACCATCCTCTTCCCGCCTCCCATACAATAAGTAGCAGCCGGCGGGGACACGCGTGTCCCCGAGAGTCGTTAGTCGCGGCAGGGGAATCCTGCTGTTCCTGCAGAGCGGGTGCTGGCAGAAGCAATGTCTGCAACCTCCCCGCTCTGCTGCCCCTGCCGCGACGAACGACTCTCCGGCTGCATGTCCCCGCCGGCTGCTACTTATTGTATGGGAGGCGGGGAGAGGAGCGAGGCGGGGGAGGAGAGAGGCAGTGCGAAAGCCGGCGGCTTCATCTATTACATTGCCGCCGGCTGACCGCAGCGAGACAGCGTAAACATAACATTTCTAACATTGGCCGGCCAGAACCCGAAGTGGCGTAACATAAACAATAAAATTAAAAAAATTAAGTGAACAATACAGTATTAGTGGTTAAAGGCGTCTGTAACTATTGTAAAATTTCCTCAAAAAGGGTGTTTATATGAATCTTGTGCAAGTGAAGATGCTTACTTAAAGAGACACTGAAGCGAAAAAATTTATATGATTTGTATGTGTAGTACAGCTAAGAAATAAAACAGTAGGTAGCAGAGACATAAGTCTAATGTTTTAGTACAGGAAGAGTTAAACTCCAGCTTTTATTTATGCAAAAGATCCATTGAGCTCCATGACTTGCAGAGTTCTGTCTTCTGAAGCTTATTATCTCAAGTGTCTGGCACTGTATTGTTTTTGTTCCCTGCTGAGAACAGTTCAAAAGTTAACTGCTCTGTAAAATCATTTAGAATGCTGAGTAGTGTGTAAACTTCAAATATTAGAGAATGATGCAATGTTGTAAAAAAAATAACTGAAAATAAAAATGAGAATATTTTCTTTGATCCTAATGTTCTAGTAAGTATCCATACTATACAACCAATTAATTCATCTTTTTTTTTTTTTTTTTACTTCAGTGTCCCTTTAAAGTTAAGGAGGATTTACATGGGGAATAGCTGAAAAAAAAGAAAAGTCCCCTCTTTAGAGGAATGGATAAGGAGTACTATTAGGCCCCTCCCCACTTGTGTGCTGTGTGCAATGCAGGTGGTAGCAGCAGTGAACGGCACTTACATTGCTCTCCAATACTGATCAAGTGGTGAAGAGGCCACGATGTAAAAGAAAACAGACCATAATCAAACATTTCCTACATTCAATAAACTATAATCTGCACAATGCAATTACAAAAAACCTTTAGGTGATAAAAAAAAAAAAAAAAAAACCTCTACATTAACCTGGTTGTACAAGTGTGTAAATCCTTAGACTAGTACTTATTGTTGTGAGGCTGAGTCTCCGCATTGCACATCTTGTCAATATTAGCTTATTATTAGCAAAAGTTCTCAATCTGCTGCTTGGAGTAGATGAAATTTGTAAGGGAGAGACGGGTAGTAAATAAAGGGAGAGCGTTTGTAAGATAGAGATGTGAGGGGAGGGTTATAGAGAAAGGTGGCAGAGAGGGGCAGTTCTCACATGTCTAGATTAATGGCACTCCTTGTTCAAAGTCCTGGTTGGTAGGATCATCTGGAGCTGGATAGTGACAGGAGGATCATTAAAGAAAACCTGTACTGAAAATTAAGTCAAAACAAGCATACACAAGTCATACTTAACTTCCATGTAGTCTACTCCTCAGTGTCTTTCTCCTGTCCCGCGTCCTATTTGTTCACTGTGATCGAGGGAATTTTCCATCCTCCATTTTGAAAATGGCCATTACCCATAACAGTTTTCTGGTCAGCACACAGTTAAACTAACATTGGCAACTTGAGCCATAGGGAAACGTGGACATTACCTGGTACATCAGTTTTCCTCTCAGCTATAACTGACAGCAACTGATATATTTCAGATCTGACAAAATATTGTCAGAAGAAAATGGTGAGCTTCTGAGAGGAACTGATGGCAAGTTAACAATGTAATGTTCATTTGAAGTTACTTCATGTGTTTATTTAAAATATTTTTACTCAGTACAGGTTCTCTTTAAGGCCTCCTTTCTATGGACTGTTGATAGGCAGTGAAATGCCTCTCAAACTTGCATAACTGCTCACTGCTGCCTGGTAACTGCTTGCTGAGCACACAGATCAACAGTTTGTGGAAAAGAGGCCATAGGGCAAGTTTCCATTTGCGAAGTGCTGCGAGTGTGGCTACGCAGCCGCATCACATCACTTCTGCTGCCGGCCACATCACTTCCGTATCAAGTGTATTGAGGAAATGGGACATGGCTGTGGGCGGATGCGGCCGTGCGAAAAGCTGCAGCATGCTGCAGATTCTTGGATCACACCGCTCCGCACACCATGCACGCAGTGGAAACTGTTCCACTGGCGTGCATGTTTCAGCACACCTCTGGTGCGATTCGGCTATGTAGCCACACTGCTCCTAATGGAAACGAGTCCTAAGCCACAGAGCGGTGGAGTCGTGATTTCAATAACTGGGGAGTTGGATGATTTTTGTTCCAACTTCACAGCCCTGAAGAGCAGCCAAGCATGAGGCCTATGTAATGTGGACCTGCAGCTACTTACAATAAACACCACCCAAGTACTGCAGTTATTGAGCCTCATTCACACTGGGAATTGCAAAATTACTAGCGCTTTGCAAAGTGATTTTCACTGTACAGGAAAGTGATTTTGGAGCAATTGAATTTTGTGATTCTTTGGAGCAATTGCTCCAAAATTGCAAAGAAAAAACAAATGCTTCATGTACCATGTTTGTGATTTCAGCTAAGGGATGGTGAACGCCACAGTGTGAACACTACCGGTTTGCATTGCTCTAGCCCTTATTCAAATACTATCAATTTACAGACACGCTGAAATCATTAGTATAATGCTTCAGTGTGGATGACACCCAAACTTGACCAGATAAATGAAGACACAAAACGCAATAAAAAAAAAAATCAACACTGGATTTATTCACCACAAAATTCAGTTCTGATATCTGAACAGAGAATGATTTAAAAATAATTTTGTACATTGATATCACAATTTATCAATTTACAGTATGGTACAGAGTAGGGAGTGACCCCCTGCATCAGAGTAATGGATTCTGCTATGTCTGCCATCACTGAGTCCTCATCCTGGTTTTCTAATGAAGTTACAATCAGTATGGTTTATATTAAGACATAAGCAAACAAGGTGATCACCATATTATCAGTCTACTGTATATGCCATTCCATGCACTATAACCGGTGTATGCAGCACAGACTGGCTGAGGGGCTGTCTCTGCCCACTTTGGCTTGCCTGCAGGTAATTTGAAACATGCAAGTTACTTGAAAAATTCAAGTCATCTCCTGACGGTCATCACTGATGTGCAGTAATCAGTACTCCCCTCCCTGTGGTGCTCCTGTCTGGCTCTGGTCATATACAGCTCAGATAACCAAGCAGGATGAAGGGAGGGGTTCTGTAATCTGGATTATGGAGGCAATGGTCAGAGAACTTGCAAAGTTTTCAAGAGACCGCTTAGCTATTTGCACAAAAATTAGGCAAGAAAGTCCTGGCTGGCCACATGCATTCTAGTAGGCATTGCAAAGTGCTTCAGTGATGATCAATAGCTAAAAAAAGTTGCTGTAGGATTATTTTAGCTTGCAAAATAGCTACTTTCTTTCAGAGTGTGATTAAAGTGATATGGGGTCTTAGGTAAAATGGAAGCTTTGTAAGTTGGATAGGGCTGGGGTCAACTTGCCAAGACTTATGCACCTACCTAATTTACCTTGTGCATAATCTGGCTCTGCTTCCTACCTGTGCTTTCCAGGCCCCCATCTAAATCTAACATCTGCAGTGCCAAAAATGTTACCATTTTGTCTCAATCAGGCTTTTGCAGCATAAATCTAGTTTACAAATTTGGTCACGTGACAGGAAGCAGTACTGTTAGACGGAGGCAAAAGCAGCCTCTGAGGGCATCAATATGACACTCACATTGTGAGGGAGATGGATAAAGAGAAGATCACAGAATGCAGTTAGGAATATTTAAGAGCACACCGGAAGTGACATGAGGGAAATGTGGGTACACAGAGTACAAAGCCTGTTTAGGACTTGCTGTGTTCATTTCTTTTTTTTTTTTCATTGCAAGGTTAATAAACTAGTACTTTATGTATGGAGATGAGGCACTCAAATGCAGCTCAGCTTTCCTGAATTGTGAGTAGAAGCCAAAACACTTATTTGTCTGAGCAACCAATCCTGATGGGACTGAAAAGCTCAAAAGCTATTTAATAATTTTTGTTGGAAACTGGATGAACCAAATTTTATCTCACAAAGACATGGCTACTGTGCACTTAAAGGACACCTGAGGTGAAAATAAACTAATGAAATTAAACAATTGTACCTATCTTCCTTCTCCTGAAAATGACTTTGATTTTGCGCAATGACACATTCATTAAACAGTAAAAAGTAGATTTAAACGTTAAAATAAAACTTAAAGTATGCCAGACTATGTCCAAAGCTATGGACTATTGACCTTTTTTTTTTTTTATCTCTTCTGCTAGGAAATTGTTTTATAGTTGGAATTTCTTATCAGTGAGGGGCAAACTAGTCACTTCATGTGATAAGGATAAGAACCAGAGGCGCCAAAAAGAGTAAAAACAATGTTAAGATTAAAAATTGGGGGGAGACGTACTCGCCACCCATCAAACAGACCAAAAACCAATAGAAGACACAATGTCTGGTAAAAAATTCAGCAATTTATTAGTACTCCCGGGTGTACGCGTTTCACGGGATTATCCCGCTTCCTCAGGCAATCAAACAGGAGCACAAGCAGTTGGGGGTCTGGAACGAGCTCAGCGCCTCAGCTGAGCTCGTTCCAGACCCCCAACTGCTTGTGCTCCTGTTTGATTGCCTGAGGAAGCGGGATAATCCCGTGAAACGCGTACACCCGGGAGTACTAATAAATTGCTGAATTTTTTACCAGACATTGTGTCTTCTATTGGTTTTTGGTCTGTTTGATGGGTGGCGAGTACGTCTCCCCCCAATTTTTAATCTTAACATTGTTTTTACTCTTTTTGGCGCCTCTGGTTCTTATCCTTATCACAATGCAATCCACCTATAGTGGCAAGGATTCTTCCTAATTTCCTTCTACAGAGAGCGACATCTTATACCTGAGTGGGGTCAGGTACTAATTCTCCCCACCGGCATATGGAGTGCCTAGGGGCAATCCATGTTTGTGAGTATAACTTTTTCCACCTATTTTGTCTCTATTGCTTTGAAATACCGCACCATTTGGGCTCGGTCTTTTGTTTTTGTAGTCACTTCATGTCTGAGTCAGGACTGAGTCAGCCATTTACATACCTGATCTTTAACTCTTTCAGGCAGAGAAAGAAAAAAAAAAAAAAGGAACAGCATAGTTATTTGTGTGCTAGGCACTGTACATACCCATGTCTATCTCATCATGTCACTTGGCACCTCGGGTATCATTTAAACACTCCCTTCAATGTAAAATACCAATGTGAGACTCCCGAGAGATTGTCAGTTCTGGTTCACTTTAACCTGTTGCCGACTGCTCCACGCCAATTGGCAGCCCCAGAACCGCTCCACGCCCATTGGCGTGAACGGCCGTCTATGGGGCTAGCAGATCGCGCGCACATCTCCTGCTCGGGAGGCGGAGCTCTGCCCAGCCTTCAGTCTCTGAGCGGCAATCGCCGCTCGGGATACTGTTAGACGGTGAAACCACCATCTAATTACTTTGTACAGCGCTGCGATCTGCAACAGCGCTGTACTGGGGACAGCCAAGAGACACGGCTGTCCCCCTGGAAGGCAAAACAGTGATCGGCTGTCATAGGCTGTAGCTTATGACAGCTTAGGCTGATCACACTGATTGGCTTGCGGAGGGAGGGATATAGGATGAATTAAAATACTATATTTTATAAAATAAATATTTACCCCCCCTCCCCCCCAAAAAAAAAAAAAAAACCTGGGGGTGATCAGACCCTACCAACAGAGAGCACTGTTGGTAGGGGGGAAGGGGGAATCACTCGTGTGCAGAGTTGTGTGGCCTTGCAGCTTGGCCTTAAAGAGACTCTGTAACATCAAAAACCTCCCCTGGGGGGTACTCACCTCGGGTGGGGGATGCCTCCGAATCCTAATGATGCTTCCCACGCCGTCCTCTGTCCCACGGGGGTCTTGCTACAGCCGGCGACAGACCCGACTGTAGATTCAATATTTACCTTTGCTGGCTCCAGCGGGGGCGCTGTGGCTGCTTTCGGCTCGGAAATAGACGGAAATACCCGATCTCTGTCGGGTCTGCTCTACTGCGCAGGCGCCGGAAACTTGTAGAGCAGACCCGACGGCGATCGGGTATTTCCGCCTACTTCGGAGCCGACAGCCGTCAGAGCACCTGCGCAGGAGCCAGCAAAGGTAAATATTGACGTCACTGCTGCACGGAGGGCTGCAGCGAGACCCCTGAGGGATGGAGGACGGCGTGGGAAGCCTCATTAAGATCCGGAGGCTTCCCCCACCCGAGGTGAGTACCCCCCAGGGGACGTTTTGATGTTACAGTTCCTCTTTAAAGCTGCAGAGGCCATTTAAGCAATAAATGTCCTGGTCATTGGGGGGGGGGTTAACACTGCAGTTCTCAAGTGGTTATACTATATCAGCAAATTGGGGAACTCCTGAATTAGAACACAACTCCTGCCACTGACTGACTTTGCAGATCCAGGAAAACATTTGGGGGATTGGATTTTACAGGTCTAATCTATTCAAATTGGTATTTCACCTATATGGGTAAGTAAACCATTAACTGGATTTGTGTATTTTTTAATCCCCTCAATGATCTATAATCACCAGACTAGCGCCCCAATGCTGGTAGAATGCCCTACAAGCACTTCTGCAATGAGGTCACCAGCAGATGCAGGAAGCCAGAGGGCGACTCCCCACAGCAACGCCAGCCTGAAGCAGCCATCCTTTCAGGAACACAGCAAGAAACACTTATGAGCAGATAAATAGAGTAAGGCATTTATCAACAGTCAACATGAGACGAATTGTATTGCAAATCACATCATCTCCTCAGGGGCACTTCAGAGCACATAGTACAAGTTACATCAGAGCACAGCAATGTAAATGTAATCATGATATAGATCACACTGGATATAAAAAAACTAAAATAAACTATCAAGACAATCAGTAATATTAACATACAAAACCATGGCAAGTTATTATTTGCACTTGATACATCTAAGCTTCAAATATCATTATGCTACTAATTATTTTTGGTCTACTAGGATGTTCCAAAGGAACTCATTGAAAGGATAAAGGAACTTACAAATATATTTAAAGTGGCTCCAATCAGTAATACAGTTAAAATATATCATTTGTTTTGCCCACCTGAACCCTCCAGTTGCCTGAGTTTTACACCATGTGACACACCAGTAGTCAGACAGCTTTCCTTCCTTTGACTCCCCTCCTTTGTCACATAACCCTTTGTGAAAGTGTTAGTCTGTGACCTATAGGCCTGGTCTGATAACCAGTCACTGTACCCCCTCCTGTTCTGGGAGTACTGCTTCCGCTTCCTGTGTATAAACAGGGCAGTAACCGAGACGTAGAAAGTAATACTTCTGTACAAGGCCGCTAAGGATAAGTTGGCAAAAGTAAAATTCAGTTTAGCCTGAGGGGACGTTGAATGTTGGTGGACACAAACCACAGAACTGAATAATGGTGAACGCAGGCGGCAGCAGAAGTTAACTCACCTCGTCGCCGCAGCTGTCCACAATGCTCCATGCCATACTACATCCTCCCTCTATTTACAGCTGTGGAAAGGGTGTCAGGAGGATGGAGAGCAGCATGGAGCGCTGAGGCCAGAGGTGGCAACCAAGGTGAGTTAACCTCTTCTGCCACTGTCCATGTTTTGCTTCAGGCAAAGCTGAATTTCACTCTTCCCGCTCATCCTTGCAGGCCGCACATAAAGCTATGACTTGGGGTTGGGGATTAGTGCAGTGTGCAGGGAGTGGTGTTGGGAAGAGCAAACGTATACAGTGCATTGGCTAATTGTAAAGGGTCTGAGCTCAACTCAAGAATTAGTACTATAGAATCTCAGTTCCCCAGGTCACGACCAAGCGTCTGTATATACAATGTATGGTGAATCCTGATGTAGTAAACTTCTGACACAGTAAACTATTCGGCCAGTTCCCTTGAAGTTTACTTTAGAACATACATGTCAAACTCCGGCCCACGGGCCAAATCTGGCCCTTAGACCCATTAAATTTGTCACCCAAGGGGTTTCCCCACTTTGTATTATGTTTGGCCCACTCTAGACCACCAGGGAAGCTATACTGGATTTGAAGCCCTAGAACACCAGGGAAGCCATATGGGGGAGATAGGGGGAAGCACTAGACACAAAGCAACTGTATAGGGGAGGGAGGACCACTAGACACCAGGGAACAGTATAGAGGTTGTAGGGGGGCCATTAGACACCTGGGAATTGGAGGTGGCCACTAGACATTGAGGTTGGCCTGTGATGAGCTCCCAGCATTCAATGTCGGCCCACTTTGTATTTGAGTTCAACACCCCTGCTTTAGAGGGATCCTATTGATTATTTTGTGAATCAGCAGGCTTATTTGGAGCTCGTTTAATATATTTATACATTTATCCTAGCTTTAAAGGGAACCTTAACTGAGAGGGATATGGATGTTTCCTTTTAAACAATACTAGTTGCCTGGCATCCTGCTGATCTCTTTGGCTGCAGCAGTGGCTGAATCACACACCTGAAACAAGCATGCAGTAATCCAGTCTGACTTCAGTCAGAGCACCTGATCTGCATGCTTATTGAGGGGCTGTGGCTGAAAGTATTAGAGACACAGGATCAGCAGGAGAGTCAGGCAACTGGTATTATTTTAAAAGGAAAAATCCATATCCTTCCCAGTTTAGGTTCCCTTTAAGGAAGTGAATCCACATTGGATTTCTACTCCCCTCTCATATATGCACAATTTTACATTTTATTGTATTGTGTAAAAGACTTCTCCCAGATTGTCCAGAGATATTGATTTATGTACAAATGTGTGACTGTTATTGGAGTAATAAAGTAGTCTAAATCCAGATTCCTACCCTGCTATATACAGACATCCCCCACCTCTCACTTTGAGAATCATTCATCATCCCTGTCTACACACTAGAATAGATTAACCCCCTAATATTAACACCCTTAGTAAGAGGATAGTATAGCTTTATGGCAACTGTCTGGAATGGCTTGATTTTGATTGTTTATCATGGTTTATATAATGAGACTTAAGGTGCCCATACACTCGTCAGATTGGCAGCAGATAGATAAGAAATGCATCTGATGATCTATCTGATGCGTTTTTAGAACATTTTTTACCAGGAAAGAATTCCAATAGATTTCAGTTTGAAATCTATTGAAATTCGATCTGATGGCATTTTTTTGCCATCAGATTTCCATTAAGGCCAATGCAAACTGATAAGCAATCTCATCAGATCGACCTAAATTTTCCATCCTGCCTGGTCGATGGAAATCCATCGAAATCGGCCATCGATCGGTCGATTGGCCAACCGATTTTCAAACGATCAATCGGCCAGAAAATCGGCTGAGTGTATGGGCCCCTTAACAGCTTCTACTTACCATTACATATTAAAGGAAAACTCCTTGAATTGATATTGGACCGACCAGAAACAATGAGGAATTTACACATGACCATATTAACAGCTAAACGTTTAACTCCCCTCAAATTCTCCCTCTGGTCAGCTCTCCGACTCCGACTATGCTATATCAATGAGTCTGAGTGATGGGAGTTAATAGAACATATCTCTTGGCAGAAGTAGCCATCATCTTCTGATGCTGGCAGTGGGAGGAATGTCACTTCGATCTCTGCTCTAACACATGCCCTGAATTCTATAAGAAGGCTAAGGATTGGATGCTGCTGTATTCCACACAGGCATATTTCATTGTTTTTCTAAGATTTTCTTTTGCTAGACACATTTGTTTAAAGTGTACCAGAGACAAAAGGGAGGAAAGGATTTCTACTTATCTTGAGCTTCCTCCAGTTCCCTATAGTCCATCAGTTACCTCGCCATCCTCCCGGTCACCTCCATTCTGACAGCTCTGTAAAGTCAGCAACTCGGTCACAGACTACTGCCCAGAACGGTCATTACCATGGGAGCACGACTGGGTGGTGCACATGGCCGGGAATGTTCTGCGCATATGCAGCTTGTTAAGACTGTAACTGCACTTGCACAAAATGCTCCCAACTACGGGAGCGCAATCAGGTGGTGCGCACAGTTGGGACCCAGCTGGATCTTGGCCTTCACAGGAGCACAACAGAGGGGACTGAGGATGGCGAGGAAGCTGGCGGACTACAAGGGGGTGGAGGAAGCCTCGGGTAAGTAAGAAACCTTCACTCATCTTCATCTCGGGTTTAATTTAAGCTACTCTGAAACTTTACATATGCTAGATGGTTGCAGACGGCATGACTACAGTATCACCCAATCTGCCTCGATGCGTTGGAAAGAGATCAGACTGGTCTCGGTTGAGGGCCTTGTTCTCATACTCACCCCATCCACTCCAACATGCTGTTGACCCTCTTCCTTCCTCCATAACAGTACACGTCCCTAGTATGCAGGCTATTGACGTGTCTATTAAGTACTTGCCCCTGAACTGTTGCACAAGAGTTCAAGTCTTTGTGCATGTGTACAAGGCTTTACGCTGGGCCTGAAAATGATCTTCCCAGCACAGCTGCTATGTCAGACAGGAGTTTGTTTACACTAGACTCCCACCTTGGGACATCAGACAGCGCTGTCTACTGCACAGGCTCTGGAGAGAGAATTCTTATTGAACAAAGCTATGTGTGCAATCATGTTTATAAGGGGACCTTAGCAGTAGCAGTAGCTTGTGTTTACAACACAGTTCTGGTACATTAACTGAACTAACCGATATCATTAGACTGACACTTATTAAATGCATCATGGAGTTCTCCTTTCACCTCTTCACACCTGCTAAAAGATTTTTGGCATTATTATAAGCTGAATTCCAGAGAAGTTGTTCGTTTTAAACTCCCTATTCCACTCTGCGCCTATTAACCATTGCTTAAAAAAATATTTTGATAATGTGCCACAATACATCCATGCTGCAGATAGCCACTCCCCCTCTCACCAGGCTGCTAATCAATGCTGAAGGCAGCACCCTAGCAATGCCCACCAAAGACACAGCCCGAGTATAGCATGCTCTATAGCCTACAAGGATTGGTGGGCGTGTCCCAGACTGCCAGGCCTCAGATCAGGAGCTGAGAAGGCACCGACAGTCCAGAAAACTGACAAATGGAGATGCAGAATTCTTCAGCAGGAAACAACAGCCATAATGAGGTGTGGCAGGAAATACCCAGCGCTGTTCTATTATTTTTCTCTTTCCTGGAATTCAGCTGAAAGAAAGTACTTTTTGACACTAAAAATAGATCTGTTTTTTCCAATAAATAAAAGGAATACAAGTTCCAAAAGTTACATCACACATAATATGAATATATTACTTTATTCTGATTAGATAGTCTCTATATATTTATATTAACTTTCTTTTTTTCCTGTTTAATATACTCTAAAGTGCAAACAGTTTACTATAATACATTTCTATAGACATGTCTATATGTGAATGCAGACCACTATCTCTGAGCCTTGGGATGGGTGAGTGCTGCTGGGTTATGTATCCTATCAGCGAGCACAGAGGACTGATATGAACTGGTAGATCAGGCTACAGCTATGGGGCGCACAATCCTGCTCTGTACAGATGAGGACACATATGAAGACACACAGCAGGTCTACATAGGTATGGGGAATATGCTTGGAAGACAACCGTGCTACAGTTCTCATTTCAGTCATTGATAATCCAACGCTTTAAAGAGAACCCGAGGTGTGTTTAAAGAATGTTATCTGCATACAGAGGCTGGATCTGCCTATACAGCCCAGCCTCTGTTGCTATCCCAAACCCCCCTAAGGTCCCCCTGCACTCTGCAATCCCTCATAAATCACAGCCGTGCTCTGAGGCTGTGTTTACATCTGTAGTGTCAATCTCAGCTGCTCCCCCGCCTTCTGCATAGCTCTGGTCCCTGCCCCCGTCCCTTCCCTCCAATCAGCAGGGAGGGAAAGGATGCAGGCGGGGACTGGAGTTCTGCAGGAGGCGGGGAGAGCAGCAGACTGACACTATAGAGATAAACACAGCCAGCTCTGACAAGCTGTTTGTCAGCAGCGTGGCTGTTATTTATGAGGGATTGCAGAGTGCAGGGGGACCTTAGGGAGGTTTGGGATAGCAACAGAGGCTGGGCTGTATAGGCAGATCCAGCCTCTGTATGCAGATAATATTCTTCAAACCCACCTCGGGTTCTCTTTAAGGCCTCCTCACCCACCCCTAAAGAATCTTTAAGCCACTAGAGACCTTTAGCATGAAACAGACTGTGATTTAACACTAGTTCCTCACACAATATACTGTATCTACTGTACCTACTATAGTATATATAGTGTTGCTTTCATTGGTCCAGTAAGGAGGAGGAGACAAGGGTTCTCCAGGTGTTGGAGGCCATCACATCTGAAATATGGTAAATCGGTCATGAATTCCTGGTGATGGGGCAGCACTTTGTCTACACATGATACCAGCTCTGTACCAAGATGGCACCCTCCGTGGACAGGCTACAGAAACTAGACCAATGTTTCTCTTCATTACTGCATCTACTCCCTTATGAAGCTTGGTATTTGCCAAGTCCCCCATTTCATGAACAATATCATGTCTACAGCCTACAAAACGTCACCATCTAGTGGCCAAAGAAAGCAGTGTCAGAAAAAGTAAACTAAGACGTCTGCTGTAACTCCGTAAGCCTGGGGTGCCTACAATAGGTAGATACAGGAGATTGGCTTTGAGATGAAGGCTAGAGAGTTGATTTTACAAAGTGGCCTAATCTTAAATAGTTAATCCTGTAACCAGTTCAACAGTAAAGGGTAAAGCAAAAGTTACTAAGTTATTAAAAACATATTTTTGCTTGACCTTTATCCCCTAATTATGAGAAGCTATATTACCAAATTCACACAATTCTCTGCTATTAGCCACACACTAGCAAAAGACACTGAACACACTTGGGGTGGGGAATAAACATCCACTTTTACAGCCTCTACTTTGTATAATTTTTTGCCCTGTGGAGTTTAATAATGACCAGGTGACCATTCACACAGCAAATTACATATATGATGACTGTGAGTGACGAAACTCCACCCACTGTAAAGCCGCTATTGTTGAGGATGTGAATAGCACCATCGCCGTCCGCTGTGGCACGAGGCTGGCCAATAACCAAGAGCTCCTTGCCGCATGCTACGGCACTAGGCTGGCCAATAACAAAGAGATCAAGGCACTTAATGAGTCAAAACAAAAAGCAACTGGAAAACCAAAAAGTACAAGTGCTTCAAACATGGCTTATGTAAAATAGAAAATGCAAAAATAGCATGATAATTCTCGTTAGTTTACAAAATGTGCAATTTCCACGAAGGATGCAGCTTCTGCTGTTTCGTTCCATAAAATAAATCCACATCTCAAATATCAATGGCCAAAGTGTAAACTTTTTGATATCTCTAGAAAATCAAAAATATATTAACAAAAGGCTAAAGAGAACATGTTTGGTTGATGGCATGTACGGTTCGATGGAATAACTTTCCAAGTATTCTTGGTTAAAAAAGAAACCTAATAAAAAATAGATAATTTAAATTCAGCTCAAACAAGATCACAGTCTTATGTTGTTCTGTTACAGTAGTACACCAGAATACATGCAGCATTGTACAAGGACGTGTGCAGCAGATGACAAGGGGACCAGCGTTTTCTGCCTCACAGACATCTCCAGACAAAAACACTGCAAGAAAAATACAAAGACAACGATGATAATGTAGAAAAGGCAGCCAACCACATTTCTCCATTTACCAGACTGGATAACTAGATGAATGTTCTGCATAACTCTTTACCTAATTCAACACTACTCAATATCCAGCCGATTCGATAACTGGATCAAACCTGTTGGGGCAAAAGTTTCCCAATCGAAACATTGGTCGAGAGACCGTCGCTAGCATTGTTCAATTTTGCAACAACGTCCTGTGTACGCTGCATACTGTCCACCGGCACACCTTTTCCTGCCGGGCGCTCCTTCCTGTCTCTTCTCTCCCGAGCACCTGTGTTCCATCACAAACCCTGGAGGCCAAACACGCAGTCCTCTAGTGGTCACGTAAAGTACGTGCCATGGTGCTCCTAGTGTTTAATCTCCAGCATTTGTTATGGGACACAGGCAACCCAGGATAGAAGAGACAGGAAGAGAGATGACAAGTAGGGACACCCTGCAAAGCCCATGGAAGGGGGGGGGGGGGGCGTTTTCTACTCGGATGTTGGGGGTTGGTAAGGATCCATTGTGCCAGATCTTTAACGACCCCCGACGTCTGAGCAGAACCGATCGTACTATTATTTGCGCTCCATCCATCCACAGTAATGCGTTCCTTTGTGTGCTGATTGTGGTCCCTCCGCCCCGCTCCATTACAACAGAAATGTTGTGACAATAGCCATGCCTCCCCTTCAATTTATGGCAAGAGAGGGGTGAGTGGTGTAGACTCCATATGCCATTCTATAAATGAAAGTGAGAGGCTGGTCCATTGAAATCATGCGCTATCCTCCAAATGCTGAAGGACACCTAGATGGAAGCCACAGGACAGCATCGCGGGATTTAGGGGGAGGGGGCCCACCTTAGATAAGGTTGGTGGGAGGAGATGTGAAAAGAAATAAATGTAGATAGGCTAACATGCTGACCTATATCTTAACAATAATCACCTGTACTATGGCTTCATGAGAATAGCACTAAATAACAATGACATAATGAATGAATTGTATGCAGAATGTCTCTATTACCTGCAGTCATCCCCTCCAGTGCTTATGACATATTTGTCATCATGCGAGAAGCGCACGTTAGTCACATGTGCGGAATGACCAAAGTAACGCTTATGTTTGGCCTACAAGGAAAACACAGTCACAGGTTAGACCTCAACTCATTTTCAGATCATCCCCACATTCAGCATGTTACCAACATATACAGCAAATAAAGTTTAAGGCTATGTTAAAGCTTCCATAATGCTAAGCATAGGCTGCTGCTACTCCACCACCGCTCCCCAATGACTACATAACTGCTACTACCCCACCACCATTCCCAATTACTACTTACAGTAGCTGCTAATTCTACTCCACCACCATTCATTCCCCATTGGCTACATAGTTGCTGCTACTGCTACTATTCATCCTCACCATTCCCCAATGACTACATACTGTAACTGCTACTACTCCACTACCATTCCCCAAATGGCTTCATAGCGGCTGATACTCTACCACCATTCCCCAATGACTACTACTACTCCACCACCATTCCCCAGTGACTACATAGCTGCTGCTACTACTCCACCACCATTCCCCAGTGACTACATAGCTGCTGCTGCTTCTACTACTACTCTTCACCATTACCCAAAGGCTACATAGCTGCTTCTACTCCATCATCATTCCCCAATGGCTACATTGCTGCTGCTTCTACTGCTCCACCCCCATTCCCCAATGGCTACATAGCTGCTGCTGCTACTATTACTCCACCCCCATTCCCCAATGACTACTACTACTCCTCCACCATTCCTCAATGACTACATAACTGCTACTACTCCACCACCGTTCCCCAGTGACTACATAACTGCTACTACTCCACCACCATTCCCCAATGGCCACATGGCTGCTACTACTCCACCACCATTCCCCAATGACTACATAACTGCTACTACTCCACCACCATTCCTCAAATGACTACATAACTGCTACTACTCCACCACCATTCCCCAATGACTACATAACTGCTACTACTCCACCACCGTTCCCCAGTGACTACATAACTGCTACTACTCCACCACCATTCCCCAATGGCCACATGGCTGCTACTACTCCACCACCATTCCCCAATGACTACATAACTGCTACTACTCCACCACCATTCCCCAATGACTACATAACTGCTACTACTCCACCACCATTCCCCAAATGACTACATAACTGCTACTACTCAACCACCATTCCCCAGTGACTACATAACTGCTACTACTCCACCACCGTTCCCCAGTGACTACATAACTGCTACTACTCCACCACCATTCCCCAATGACTACATAACTGCTACTACTCCACCACCGTTCCCCAGTGACTACATAACTGCTATTACTCCACCACCATTCCCCAATGACTACATAACTGCTACTACTCCACCACCATTCCCCAATGACTACATAACTGCTACTACTCCACCATCATTCCCCAATGGCCACATAGCTGCTACTACTCCACCACCATTCCCCAATGACTACATAACTGCTACTACTCCACCACCATTCCCCAATGGCCACATAGCTGCTACTACTCCACCACCATTCCCCAATGACTACATAACTGCTACTACTCCACCACCGTTCCCCAATGGCCACATAGCTGCTACTACTCCACCACCATTCCCCAATGGCTACACAGCTGCTACTACTCCACCACCATTCCCCAATGACTACATAACTGCTACTACTCCACCACCATTCCCCAATGGCCACATAGCTGCTACTACTCCACCACCATTCCCCAATGACTACATAACTGCTACTACTCCACCACCATTCCCCAATGGCCACATAGCTGCTACTACTCCACCACCATTCCCCAATGGCTACACAGCTGCTACTACTCCACCACCATTCCCCAATGACTACATAACTGCTACTACTCCACCACCATTCCCCAATGGCTACATAGCTGCTACTACTCCACCACCATTCCCCAATGACTACATAACTGCTACTACTCCACCATAATTCCCCAATGGCTACACAGCTGCTACTACTCCACCACCATTCCCCAATGGCTACATAGCTGCTACTACTCCACCACCATTCCCCAATGGCTACATAGCTGCTACTACTCCACCACCATTCCCCAATGGCTACACAGCTGCTACTACTCCACCACCATTCCCCAATGGCCACATAACTGCTACTACTCCACCATCATTCCCCAATGGCTACATAGCTGCTACTACTCCACCACCATTCCCCAATGGCCACATAGCTGCTACTACTCCACCACCATTCCCCAATGGCTACACAGCTGCTACTACTCCACCACCATTCCCCAATGGCCACATAGCTGCTACTACTCCACCACCATTCCCCAATGGCTACATAACTGCTACTACTCCACCACCATTCCCCAATGATTACATAACTGCTACTACTCCACCACCATTCCCCCAATAGCTAAATGGCTACTACAAAATATTCCATGATTACTGCTGCCAGATATGTTGTAAATAGGGCATTGTAAACAGTAGTGGATATATGGGGAGTTTAGCCAAATAGATATATATATTGCGCAAGAGAATGCATTTTTCCAATCTGGGTTTGTTTGTTTTTTCAGTCTCAAATATGATGCTTTTAGCTTGTATGGGGAAAATACAGGAATGATGAACAGAGAAGGTTTATAATAAAGCCATTCTATGAGCAGTATTTACTTACAAACTTTTCAGTGCAAGGAAAATCAAAAAGTTTAACAAGGCCGAAGTCATCTCCTGTGACGACATTGAGGCCGGCGTTGGACACACAGGCGCAGTTGACATCGGCTTTATCTGCGTTCCGTGGCCAAATGCCAATGACTTCATCTCCCAGGATGCTGCCAAAACAAAGGGGGAACTGTGAGAGGCATCAGGACAGAGACATATTAAGGTGAAAGGCCCTAAGCATGTAACAAAATTGGGCCCACTATTGACCTAGATTTGTGGTAAGACTTGGTGGGGGTTAGCATGAACCAGGCCCATAGACTCTCCCCAGGCCCTATGCACATACCTAAGTTGATTTTTGGATGATCCAGCTCTGGATCAGGAACCAGGAAACAAACAAAAGACCCCCAAGCGTCACTGACTGTAGTAAGTAAAAACACCAGGTTGACAAAATTATGACTATTACTCAAACATAGGCTGAAATATGGGCAACTACCAATAAGACCAGATGAGGAACTTGACAAGTGCCCATTCGGGTATGTAGGAATCTTTGTAGGTAAGGGGTTGCAGTCCAGGGGAAAAAAAAAAAATCGACCTCCTCCCGTGCCTGTATACCTGTCAATGTCTGCAATAAAACTACTAGTAGAGAACGTTACACTGTCAGCACCACCGAGCTTAAAAGACCATGAAAAATGTAAAATACATACATATAAAATATACATTTCTCCCAGAGTAAAATACACTATAAATTACTTTTTTTCCTATGTTGTTGTCACAGTAAGTAGTTAAAGGCTGACAGATCTGTCAGATTTTGGAATAGTCCATTTTCTCATGGGAGATTCTCAGTATCTCCTTTATTATTTACAAAAGCACTCCCTGGAAAGGATCTATACAGAGATGTCGGCCAGCCTGCCACTCATTTGCACACTATTTTGGCAACTGGACTGAGAAACTGCAGGTCAGTAAGTGGTTTTGTAAATAAAGAATTAAGAATCGCAAAAATCAGACGTGTGTATGGGCCTTTACTCCAGCTTCTGAGGCGGCAACATTTTTATTTAGCCATGTTTCGCATTTTCTAAGCATAGGTGTTGGGTTACCTTGTCCAGGTGGCCCAGGTGATCTTCTCTATAAGAGCTGCGTCTATTATTTGCTTTCCTGATGGCACTTCGTGGACTTGGCGTTTGTAAGCACCTGTTGCTACCTGAAAATAAAAACAAGTCTATGGAAGACATGGAATGCTGGAATGTTGCACCCTCTATTCAGGAGTAGCTTTGGACTCCTGTTCACCTGCTCCAGTCCACACCTTCTCAGCAGTAATGAAAAAAGCCACACCTATAGAGCGAATGCACCCAATCACTGGGAAGGGTTTCTTTTCCTTACTGGACTTGCGTTCATCTTGAATGTCCAGCTTTGTAAAGGGAACCTGTCATCACTTTTCTGTAAGGCTCCAATCAAGACAGGTGGCATTGGAGCAGAACCGGTCTGGAAGCTCAGGATGTTCTGTGCACAGACTTAGTATGGTTCCCCTATTTCAACTTTTGTGTGTCTTCTTCCATAATACAACAAGGTTTCATTTTTGTGGGTGTTTTTTTTTTTTACTTACAACTGATGTTAAAAACATTAAAGCGGTCTAACACCCAGCATTTCAACTTTGCTTTAATAGATTGCTTACAGCTTAAAAACTATTATGCCAGAATTTTTTTAAAGCAGAAATTCACTGAATAGTTAAAACTCAGCATTTTAGGCCCCGTTCACACTTGCGTTTTGGCAAGTAAACGGACCGGATCCTGATCGGATCAGGACCTGATCCTGATCAGAACCGTACGGTTCTGATCCGGATCCGATCCGGTCCGTTTGTATCAGGCATGCATCAGGCTGCCATCCGGATCCGTGGGCAAAAAATAGTGAAATTTAAATTAAAAAATGTTGGGGTCAGCAGAAGGTGCACCTGGTGCACCTGTAGAATCAGGTTCCTGTAGGCCTCACCTCCACCTCCGACATTCTGCCAAACAGCTCCAGAACGTCTGTCACTGCTGCTCCACTCCAGACATGCTTGGCCCATGTGTCCCCATCCGAAATGGCCGCTTGGATACGCATAGGAAGTGGGGTAGAACCTCAGGTTTTTGTAGGCAGTGTGTTCTGTGCCTTCCGTTTCCCATTGGTTTCTGTGTTCCGGATGGTGCTGTCAGGCTCAGGTCCGGCTCCGGTCCGGGTGCGTGGGCCGGAGATCCGGACCCAAAAAAATAGCGCATGTTGGAAAAGTGTCCGGAGTCCGGATCCAGTCCGGCTCCGTACTGTACGGAACGGACACGTGTGAATGTCCGCATAGACTTTGCATTGCTATGCGGAACGTACGTTCCGTTTGTACAGTATACGGTCCGGATCAGATCAGGAAAATCCGGACAGGGAACGCTAATGTGAACCGGGCCTTAGTGTAGTATTCAGCTAGAATTCAGCTTCTGAGCTGAGCTTTAGATACAAATGTATCATATTTGGAATGTAAATAAACAAAAGTCTCTCAGAGAGCACAGAGGACTTCCCAGACAGGCTTTTCAGAGGTTTATTTACATTCCAAACATGATACATTTGTATCTAAAGCTCAGCTCTGACATGGAATTCTAGTTGAATACAACACTAAAATGCTGAGTTTTAACTATTCAGTGAATTTGTGCTTAAAAAAAATTCTGGCATAATAGTTTTTAAGCTGTAAGCAATCTATTAAAGCAAAGTTGAAATGCTGGGTGTTAGACCACTTTAAGAGCAATAAAGCTAGTTGTATTTGTGTAATAAACAATAATGCACATGGACTGTCACAGAGCATCTGCCATACTCCCAGAGCTACAATGTTAAGGTGGCCATACACATTGATTTCTCCACTCATGTAACCATGGCTAAGAAGCTAGTGCTCCCTCCTTGTCTTCGGCAGCATAAAGTGCACTACCTGTGACTGCCCCGGTCACACACATCAAAGGAGAACCCTGCATGAGATGACTGATACAATTTCAATGCCCGATAACAACCTGTTTCCTGGCACAACATCCTCACCTGAATATATTTGCTGTCGGCAGAAAAGTCCATCTGGATGACAAAGCTGGCAATGTCTTTACAGTAGCCAATCCTGTTCAGTGATGAGCCTAGTGTGATATCATAGAAATCTACCGTATTCTCTGCAGAGCCCACCGCCAAGTATTTGCTGTCGGGACTGAACCTGAAACGTGAGGAAAGACATTGTGAAAATATACCAGGCTGCTGAGTTTGAGACAATATAGTCAAAGTGGGATAAAACTTTGACATAACATTCAATAAAACTGTGTTTTCCTTCTTTTTATTACCCATACAGTTATCATATTTGTTTTTGTACGCAAGTAATCTTGTCTGTTTACAAATTCCCAAAGTACAGTTTATCTGCTCTGAAAGCTGCCATTGCATTTTACTGCATAGCTGCTGTATTCATATACTAAAATCTATCTAGTGATCACTTCTCAGCTGCACACATACTAGTTTCAGCACTTTGCTAATATTTACTAAATGTAACTGACAAAGGAAAGTAAACAAAAGATGATGTTATCACCTCTTTTGGATGTCGCCAGAAGCTGCCCACTGAAGCACGGAGCTTTCCACTGAAGAACAGAGTGCTGTGTTTAACTCAACGTTAAATGTGTGTTATCAAGGAAGCAGTACTCCAGCGGCTTGATTCACAAAAGGGTGCTAACTTAGCACGCCTAAAAGCCCCTTAGCACGCCTAAAGCCCTTTAGGACGCGCAAAGTTTCCAGCGGTAATTTAGCGTGCACAAAGGTTAGCGCTGCGTGCAAAATAAAAGCTTTATTTGGGAGCGCTCTCTGCTTAGCACCGTAGTTAGCATGCCCAAAGCTTTTAGGCGTGCTGAGTTAGCACCCTTTTGTATGCTACAACTCCTGCAGGAATGTCAGGGAGGTAGCCTTAGATCCTGCACAATCTGGTAGGCGAGTGCAGTTTGCAACGCTTTGCCATTTTAATTAGACGAGAGTCAGTTTAAATTTAAATGAGTCATTAGACTTGAGGCAGCCAGTATATAAGTCAGGAGAAACTGGTCAGAAGCACACACCTTTCACTCTCCTTGGATATGCATTATCACCCTTTTGTGAATCGAGCTCCAGGACTGACTTGTCTCTGGAATTGCCGGTGCCTGTGTCCGGATTGCTCACATGATCCTCCACTGCGTCAAACATACAATAAGAGGCGGCTCGCTACTGGCTGCAAAAGTGCCTATATTAGAGACCAGAAAGCATTACATGTTACGGATTCACAGATCCTTCATCAGGATGAAGGATCTGTGAATCCGTAACATGTATTGCGTTCTGTTCTCTAATATAAGCACTTTTGCAGCCAGTAGTGTGCCGTCTCTTATTGTATGTTTGATGATGTGTTTAACTGTTTGAAAGCTGTTCAGCTATAAAAAAAATTGTGGTAGTAGGTTTAAGGCTGTAAATAATCTTTTAGAGCTAGCAAGAAATGCTGAGTTTTATAGCACTTTAAAAGCAGAACACTTGAATCCCCACCTGATATCTTGGATGGCACCCTTGCGGTCTCTCTTCTTGCCCCACATCTTCAGAGAGTTGACCAGCAGGATGACAAACTCTCCGTTCCTCATGCCGATGGTGACCATTTCTCCATTGGGGCTGTAAGCAGCGCAGCAGGCAGCGTGGCCCAAACTCACTTTGTTCATAAGCTTCTGCGAGACACAAGAGATAAGACTCAACGGGCGTGACACAGAAAACTTTTCTCATGAATTATCTCACCTTAATTTTTACCCAAACTATACAGAGATATAATTCAGGGTATAAACAGATAAGGAGGTTACTGCTCCAATTGCACAACACACGTTACCTTCTCAGCAGGGGTGTAACTAGAGGGGAGCAGCATCTGCCATCGCAGGGGGCCCAGAGCTGTGGAGGATCCCATCTATTAACCTTCCCTTCCTCTGATACAGGAGACTATACTTCAGATCAGGTGTTTTTGTGGCTACACTTGTTATGGGTGTTAACGTGATCCTGAGCCGAAGCTCAGGATCAAAATGAGATACTTACCTGAAGAGAGGGCAGCCTCAGGATCCTATTGAGACTTCCCTCTGTGTTCCGATGTCCCCCGTCGCCGAGCGCGGTTCCCCTCCAGATCCAGGCCGTGCTCCTCATCTGTTCCAGCGTGGCTGTGCAGTAGCCACATGAACATTGCCATGCATGTGCAGCAGCACGGAGCTGCTCATACACAAGCGCCTCCGGCTTACTGCGCAAGTGGGCGGGCTCACGTGGCTACTGCATGGCCACGCTGCAGGAAGAGGAGCTGCGCGGCCCAAGGATGATTAGCGACAATGCCTTGTCGTTAATCTTCCAAGGGCTGTGCTCAGCGACGGGGGACATCAGAATACCAAGGGAAGCCTCAATAGGGTTCTGAGGCTTCCCTCTCTTTAGGTAAGTATCTAATTTTGAACACGAGCTTATGAGATGGGCCCCAAGGCATTGAAGGGCACCAAGGGCATGTAATGGGTGTAAACTTGGGGAGGGGGGCAATCAAAGTTTCTTGAGGGCCCCATGAATCGTAGTCAGGGCCGGTTCAAGTAACAATTGGGCCCTAGGGCAAAATTAGCCTGGGGGCCCCCCAACAGACACCCCCCCCCCCCCCCCGACCAAAAAGCATCATTAGAGGTCCTTTGTTGCAGCCAAACTTCCCTCCTGGGCCCCTGAGCTGGCTGCTGACCTTCCCCCAATCACCTCCCAACTTAACAGACTCTGCAGAGTCCCTGGGGAGCAACAGTTAAGATGGGGGAGGGACAACTTGGGGGCTCTGGGGCCCTGGGGCAATTGCCCATTTTTTCCTATGGTAGCTCCGCCCTGATCGTAGTTACGCCAATGCTTTTCAATGTAAGTAAGGGTAATATTTGCGTTTGCTACCTGCACACGGCAACTTCACTGACGGTTGGTGAACAAACCCCAAGGAACAGTACATCCAAAGTTAAACAGATAAAGGGAGAAAATGAATGAGATACATTTCGTGAATCAACACCAACGAGTGGTCATGAAAGCCACATCCAAGAGGCTCGTCTCATGAGTTTACCTTATCAGCCAGGTCCCATATCCTCGCTGTCCCATCATTGCTGGCGGTGATGAACATGTCTTTTGAAGGGTGTGCGGCCAGTCCCCAGATCTCACCCTCCACATGACCGTTAATAAGGATGTTAGAAGCTGCATTCTTTTCTCCAACTTCAATGATTTCTCCATCTTTGGTTCCCACCAGGACTTTGCCCTGTGAATGTAGGTCAAGGATTAGATGGATAATAACAGACTTGTGATGGTAAAGGTCGGGACGAGGAGAGGATGGGGACAGACAGTACCTTGCCTCTGCACACCGAGCGCACACAGTCCAGTAACTGGCCCGTCTCCAGCTGAAAGGCCCGACAACGCTTCATCTCCTGGTCCCACAGCTTCACTGCGCCCCCTTCCTTTGTCCTTTCATGGAAAAAAAAATACACTATCTAGAAGAAAGTTCCCAGATGCTAAGTCTGCAATTAACCTCTCTAGCGGTATTTTAAGGATTAAAAAGCACAAGTAGCATCGTAATACTTCCGCAACTTAATTGTGCTTTCATCATTGGGCAGCACGGTGGCGTAGTGGTTAGCTCTCTCGCCTTGCAGCGCTGGGTCCCTGGTTCGAATCCCAGCCAGGGCACCATCTGCAAAGAGTTTGTATGTTCTCTCCGTGTCTGCGTGGGTTTCCTCCGGGCACTCCGGTTTCCTCCCACATTCCAAAAACATACAGATAAGTTAATTGGCTCCCACTAAAATTAGCCCTAGACTATAGTACTTACACTACATAATACAGACATATGGCAATGGTAGGGATTAGATTGTGAGCTCCTTTGAGGGACAGTTAGTGACAAGATATATATATATACTCTGTACAGCGCTGCGTAATATGTCGGCGCTATATAAATACTTAATAATAATAATAATCATTATAGCTAGCTTGTCGACTGCGAAGTAAATGGAGACCAGGCCAGTATAAATAAAATATAAATTATTCTTTGTTATACTTTCAATACCATCTACAGGGCCAGTTATACTAATCACTGCTATACCATCTACAGGGCCAGTAATACTGAGCAGTGCTATACCATCTACAGGGCCAGTAATACTGAGCAGTGCTATACCACCTACAGGGCCAGTAATACTGAGCAGTGCTATACCACCTACAGGGCCAGTAATACTATGCACTGCTATACCATCTACAGGGCCAGTAATACTGAGCAGTGCTATACCACCTACAGGGCCAGTAATACTGAGCACTGCTATACCATCTACAGGGCCAGTAATACTGAGCAGTGCTATACCATCTACAGGGCCAGTAATACTGAGCAGTGCTATACCACCTACAGGGCCAGTAATACTGAGCACTGCTATACCATCTACAGGGCCAGTAATACTGAGCAGTGCTATACCATCTACAGGGCCAGTAATACTGAGCAGTGCTATACCACCTACAGGGCCAGTAATACTGAGCACTGCTATACCATCTACAGGGCCAGTAATACTGTGCACTGCTATACCATCTACAGGGTCAGTAATACTGAGCATTGCTATACCATCTACAGGGCCAGTAATACTGAGCACTGCTATACCATCTACAGAGCCAGTAATACTGTGTACTGCTATACCATCTACAGGGTCAGTAATACTGAGCACTGCTATACCATCTACATGGCCAGTAATACTGTGTACTGCTATACCATCTACAGGGCCAGTAATACTGTGCACTGCTATACCATCTACAGGGCCAGCAATACTGAGCACTGCTATACCATCTACAGAGCCAGTAATACTGTGTACTGCTATACCATCTACAGGGTCAGTAATACTGAGCACTGCTATACCATCTACAGGGCCAGTAATACTGAGCACTGCTATACCATCTACAGGGCCAGTAATACTGAGCACTGCTATACCATCTACAGGGCCAGTAATACTGTGCACTGCTATACCATCTACAGGGCCAGTAATACTGAGCACTGCTATACCATCTACAGGGCCAGTAATACTGAGCACTGCTATACCATCTACAGGGCCAGTAATACTGTGCACTGCTATACCATCTACAGGGCCAGTAATACTGAGCACTGCTATACCATCTACAGGGCCAGTAATACTGAGCACTGCTATACCATCTACAGGGCCAGTAATACTGAGCAGTGCTATACCATCTACAGGGCCAGTAATACTGAGCACTGCTATACCATCTACAGGGTCAGTAATACTGTGCACTGCTATACCATCTACAGGGCCAGTAATACTGAGCACTGCTATACCATCTACAGGGCCAGTAATACTCTGCACTGCTATACCATCTACAGGGCCAGTAATACTGTGCACTGCTATACCATCTACAGGGCCAGTAATACTGTGCACTGCTATACCATCTACAGGGCCAGTAATACTGTGCACTGCTATACCATCTACAGGGCCAGTAATACTCTGCACTGCTATACCATCTACAGGGCCAGTAATACTGTGCACTGCTATACCATCTACAGGGCCAGTAATACTGAGCACTGCTATACCATCTACAGGGCCAGTAATACTGTGCACTGCTATACCATCTACAGGGCCAGTAATACTCTGCACTGCTATACCATCTACAGGGCCAGTAATACTGTGCACTGCTATATCATCTACAGGGCCAGTAATACTGTGCACTGCTATACCATCTACAGGGCCAGTAATACTGAGCACTACTATACCATCTACAGGGCCAGTAATACTGAGCACTGCTATACTATCTACATGGCCAGTAATACTGAGCACGGCTATACCATCTACAGGGCCAGTAATACTGTGCACTGCTATACCATCTACAGGGCCAGTAATACTGAGCACTGCTATACCATCTACATGGCCAGTAATACTGTGCACTGCTATACCATCTACAGGGCCAGTAATAGTAAGCACTGCTATACCATCTACAGGGCCAGTAATACTGAGCGCACTGCTATACCATCTACAGGGCCAGTAATACTGAGCACTGCTATAACATCTACAGGGCCAGTAATACTGAGCACTGCTATACCATCTACAGGGCCAGTAATACTGTGCACTGCTATACCATCTACAGGGCCAGTAATACTGAGCACTGCTATACCATCTACAGGGCCAGTAATACTGAGCAGTGCTATACCATCTACAGGGCCAGTAATACTGTGCACTGCTATACCATCTACAGGGCCAGTAATACTGAGCACTGCTATACCATCTACGGGGCCAGTAATACTGTGCACTGCTATACCATCTACAGGGCCAGTAATACTGTGCACTGCTATACCATCTACAGGGCCAGTAATACTGAGCACTGCTATACCATCTACAGGGTTAGTAATACTGAGCACTGTTATACCATCTACAGGGCCAGTAATAATCTGCACTGCTATACCATCTACAGGGCCAGTAATACTGTGCACTGCTATACCATCTACAGGGCCAGTAATACTGTGCACTGCTATACCATCTACAGGGCCAGTAATACTGTGCACTGCTATACCATCTACAGGGCCAGTAATACTGTGCACTGCTATACCATCTACAGGGCCAGTAATACTGTGCACTGCTATACCATCTACAGGGCCAGTAATACTGAGCACTGCTATACCATCTACAGGGCCAGTAATACTGTGCACTGCTATACCATCTACAGGGCCAGTAATACTGTGCACTGCTATACCATCTACAGGGCCAGTAATACTGTGCACTGCTATACCATCTACAGGGCCAGTAATACTGTGCACTGCTATACCATCTACAGGGCCAGTAATACTGTGCACTGCTATACCATCTACAGGGCCAGCAATACTGAGCACTGCTATACCATCTACAGGGCCAGTAATACTCTGCACTGCTATACCATCTACAGGGCCAGTAATACTGTGCACTGCTATATCATCTACAGGGCCAGTAATACTGTGCACTGCTATACCATCTACAGGGCCAGTAATACTGAGCACTACTATACCATCTACAGGGCCAGTAATACTATGCACTGCTATACCATCTACATGGCCAGTAATACTATGCACTGCTATACCATCTACAGGGCCAGTAATACTGAGCACTGCTATACCATCTACAGGGCCAGTAATACTGAGCACTGCTATACCATCTACAGGGCCATTTATACTGAGCACTGCTATACCATCTACAGGGCCAGTAATACTGCGCACTGCTAAACCATCTACAGGGCCAGTAATACTGAGCACTGCTATACCATCTACAGGGCCAGTAATACTGTGCACTGCTATACCATCTACAGGGCCAGTAATACTGTGCACTGCTATACCATCTACAGGGCCAGTAATACTGTGCACTGCTATACCATCTACAGGGCCAGCAATACTGAGCACTGCTATACCATCTACAGGGTTAGTAATACTGAGCACTGTTATACCATCTACAGGGCCAGTAATAATCTGCACTGCTATACCATCTACAGGGCCAGTAATACTGAGCACTGCTATACCATCTACAGGGTTAGTAATACTGAGCACTGTTATACCATCTACAGGGCCAGTAATAATCTGCACTGCTATACCATCTACAGGGCCAGTAATACTGAGCACTGCTATACCATCTACAGGGTTAGTAATACTGAGCACTGCTATACCATCTACAGGGCCAGTAATACTGTGCACTGCTATACCATCTACAGGGCCAGTAATACTGAGCACTGCTATACCATCTACAGGGTTAGTAATACTGAGCACTGCTATACCATCTACAGGGCCAGTAATACTGTGCACTGCTATACCATCTACAGGGCCAGTAATACTGTGCACTGCTATACCATCTACAGGGCCAGTAATACTGTGCACTGCTATACCATCTACAGGGCCAGTAATACTGTGCACTGCTATACCATCTACAGGGCCAGCAATACTGAGCACTGCTATACCATCTACAGGGTTAGTAATACTGAGCACTGTTATACCATCTACAGGGCCAGTAATAATCTGCACTGCTATACCATCTACAGGGCCAGTAATACTGAGCACTGCGATACCATCTACAGGGTTAGTAATACTGAGCACTGTTATACCATCTACAGGGCCAGTAATAATCTGCACTGCTATACCATCTACAGGGCCAGTAATACTGAGCACTGCTATACCATCTACAGGGTTAGTAATACTGAGCACTGCTATACCATCTACAGGGCCAGTAATACTGTGCACTGCTATACCATCTACAGGGCCAGTAATACTGAGCACTGCTATACCATCTACAGGGTTAGTAATACTGAGCACTGCTATACCATCTACAGGGCCAGTAATACTGAGCACTGCTATACCATCTACAGGGCCAGTAATACTGTGCACTGCTATACCATCTACAGGGCCAGTAATACTGAGCACTGCTATACCATCTACGGGGCCAGTAATACTGTGCACTGCTATACCATCTACAGGGCCAGTAATACTGTGCACTGCTATACCATCTACAGGGCCAGTAATACTGTGCACTGCTATACCATCTACAGGGCCAGTAATACTGTGCACTGCTATACCATCTACAGGGCCAGTAATACTGTGCACTGCTATACCATCTACAGGGCCAGTAATACTGTGCACTGCTATACCATCTACAGGGCCAGTAATACTGAGCACTGCTATACCATCTACAGGGCCAGTAATACTGTGCACTGCTATACCATCTACAGGGCCAGTAATACTGTGCACTGCTATACCATCTACAGGGCCAGTAATACTGTGCACTGCTATACCATCTACAGGGCCAGTAATACTGTGCACTGCTATACCATCTACAGGGCCAGCAATACTGAGCACTGCTATACCATCTACAGGGCCAGTAATACTCTGCACTGCTATACCATCTACAGGGCCAGTAATACTGTGCACTGCTATATCATCTACAGGGCCAGTAATACTGTGCACTGCTATACCATCTACAGGGCCAGTAATACTGAGCACTACTATACCATCTACAGGGCCAGTAATACTATGCACTGCTATACCATCTACATGGCCAGTAATACTATGCACTGCTATACCATCTACAGGGCCAGTAATACTGAGCACTGCTATACCATCTACAGGGCCAGTAATACTGAGCACTGCTATACCATCTACAGGGCCATTTATACTGAGCACTGCTATACCATCTACAGGGCCAGTAATACTGCGCACTGCTATACCATCTACAGGGCCAGTAATACTGAGCACTGCTATACCATCTACAGGGCCAGTAATACTGTGCACTGCTATACCATCTACAGGGCCAGTAATACTGTGCACTGCTATACCATCTACAGGGCCAGTAATACTGAGCACTGCTATACTATCTACATGGCCAGTAATACTGAGCACGGCTATACCATCTACAGGGCCAGTAATACTGTGCACTGCTATACCATCTACAGGGCCAGCAATACTGAGCACTGCTATACCATCTACAGGGTTAGTAATACTGAGCACTGTTATACCATCTACAGGGCCAGTAATAATCTGCACTGCTATACCATCTACAGGGCCAGTAATACTGAGCACTGCTATACCATCTACAGGGTTAGTAATACTGAGCACTGTTATACCATCTACAGGGCCAGTAATAATCTGCACTGCTATACCATCTACAGGGCCAGTAATACTGAGCACTGCTATACCATCTACAGGGTTAGTAATACTGAGCACTGCTATACCATCTACAGGGCCAGTAATACTGTGCACTGCTATACCATCTACAGGGCCAGTAATACTGAGCACTGCTATACCATCTACAGGGTTAGTAATACTGAGCACTGCTATACCATCTACAGGGCCAGTAATACTGTGCACTGCTATACCATCTACAGGGCCAGTAATACTGTGCACTGCTATACCATCTACAGGGCCAGTAATACTGAGCACTGCTATACCATCTACAGGGTTAGTAATACTGAGCACTGTTATACCATCTACAGGGCCAGTAATAATCTGCACTGCTATACCATCTACAGGGCCAGTAATACTGAGCACTGCTATACCATCTACAGGGTTAGTAATACTGAGCACTGCTATACCATCTACAGGGCCAGTAATACTGTGCACTGCTATACCATCTACAGGGCCAGTAATACTGAGCACTGCTATACCATCTACAGGGCCAGTAATACTGTGCACTGCTATACCATCTACAGGGCCAGTAATACTGTGCACTGCTATACCATCTACAGGTCCAGTAATACTGAGCACTGCTATACCATCTACAGGGCCAGTAATACTGTGCACTGCTATATCATCTACAGGGCCAGTAATACTGTGCACTGCTATACCATCTACAGGGCCAGTAATACTGTGCACTGCTATACCATCTACAGGGCCAGTAATACTGAGCACTGCTATACCATCTACAGGGTTAGTAATACTGAGCACTGCTATACCATCTACAGGGCCAGTAATACTGTGCACTGCTATACCATCTACAGGGCCAGTAATACTGTGCACTGCTATACCATCTACAGGGCCAGTAATACTGAGCACTGCTATACCATCTACAGGGTTAGTAATACTGAGCACTGTTATACCATCTACAGGGCCAGTAATAATCTGCACTGCTATACCATCTACAGGGCCAGTAATACTGAGCACTGCTATACCATCTACAGGGTTAGTAATACTGAGCACTGCTATACCATCTACAGGGCCAGTAATACTGTGCACTGCTATACCATCTACAGGGCCAGTAATACTGAGCACTGCTATACCATCTACAGGGCCAGTAATACTGTGCACTGCTATACCATCTACAGGGCCAGTAATACTGTGCACTGCTATACCATCTACAGGTCCAGTAATACTGAGCACTGCTATACCATCTACAGGGCCAGTAATACTGTGCACTGCTATATCATCTACAGGGCCAGTAATACTGTGCACTGCTATACCATCTACAGGGCCAGTAATACTGAGCACTGCTATACCATCTACAGGGCCAGTAATACTGAGCACTGCTATACCATCTACAGGGTTAGTAATACTGAGCACTGCTATACCATCTACAGGGCCAGTAATACTGTGCACTGCTATACCATCTACAGGGCCAGTAATACTGTGCACTGCTATACCATCTACAGGGCCAGTAATACTGTGCACTGCTATACCATCTACAGGGCCAGTAATACTGTGCACTGCTATACCATCTACAGGGCCAGCAATACTGAGCACTGCTATACCATCTACAGGGTTAGTAATACTGAGCACTGTTATACCATCTACAGGGCCAGTAATAATCTGCACTGCTATACCATCTACAGGGCCAGTAATACTGAGCACTGCTATACCATCTACAGGGTTAGTAATACTGAGCACTGTTATACCATCTACAGGGCCAGTAATAATCTGCACTGCTATACCATCTACAGGGCCAGTAATACTGAGCACTGCTATACCATCTACAGGGTTAGTAATACTGAGCACTGCTATACCATCTACAGGGCCAGTAATACTGTGCACTGCTATACCATCTACAGGGCCAGTAATACTGAGCACTGCTATACCATCTACAGGGTTAGTAATACTGAGCACTGCTATACCATCTACAGGGCCAGTAATACTGAGCACTGCTATACCATCTACAGGGCCAGTAATACTGTGCACTGCTATACTATCTACAGGGCCAGTAATACTGAGCACTGCTATACCATCTACGGGGCCAGTAATACTGTGCACTGCTATACCATCTACAGGGCCAGTAATACTGTGCACTGCTATACCATCTACAGGGCCAGTAATACTGTGCACTGCTATACCATCTACAGGGCCAGTAATACTGTGCACTGCTATACCATCTACAGGGCCAGTAATACTGTGCACTGCTATACCATCTACAGGGCCAGTAATACTGTGCACTGCTATACCATCTACAGGGCCAGTAATACTGAGCACTGCTATACCATCTACAGGGCCAGTAATACTGTGCACTGCTATACCATCTACAGGGCCAGTAATACTGTGCACTGCTATACCATCTACAGGGCCAGTAATACTGTGCACTGCTATACCATCTACAGGGCCAGTAATACTGTGCACTGCTATACCATCTACAGGGCCAGCAATACTGAGCACTGCTATACCATCTACAGGGCCAGTAATACTCTGCACTGCTATACCATCTACAGGGCCAGTAATACTGTGCACTGCTATATCATCTACAGGGCCAGTAATACTGTGCACTGCTATACCATCTACAGGGCCAGTAATACTGAGCACTACTATACCATCTACAGGGCCAGTAATACTATGCACTGCTATACCATCTACATGGCCAGTAATACTATGCACTGCTATACCATCTACAGGGCCAGTAATACTGAGCACTGCTATACCATCTACAGGGCCAGTAATACTGAGCACTGCTACACCATCTACAGGGCCATTTATACTGAGCACTGCTATACCATCTACAGGGCCAGTAATACTGCGCACTGCTATACCATCTACAGGGCCAGTAATACTGAGCACTGCTATACCATCTACAGGGCCAGTAATACTGTGCACTGCTATACCATCTACAGGGCCAGTAATACTGTGCACTGCTATACCATCTACAGGGCCAGTAATACTGAGCACTGCTATACTATCTACATGGCCAGTAATACTGAGCACGGCTATACCATCTACAGGGCCAGTAATACTGTGCACTGCTATACCATCTACAGGGCCAGCAATACTGAGCACTGCTATACCATCTACAGGGTTAGTAATACTGAGCACTGTTATACCATCTACAGGGCCAGTAATAATCTGCACTGCTATACCATCTACAGGGCCAGTAATACTGAGCACTGCTATACCATCTACAGGGTTAGTAATACTGAGCACTGTTATACCATCTACAGGGCCAGTAATAATCTGCACTGCTATACCATCTACAGGGCCAGTAATACTGAGCACTGCTATACCATCTACAGGGTTAGTAATACTGAGCACTGCTATACCATCTACAGGGCCAGTAATACTGTGCACTGCTATACCATCTACAGGGCCAGTAATACTGAGCACTGCTATACCATCTACAGGGTTAGTAATACTGAGCACTGCTATACCATCTACAGGGCCAGTAATACTGTGCACTGCTATACCATCTACAGGGCCAGTAATACTGTGCACTGCTATACCATCTACAGGGCCAGTAATACTGAGCACTGCTATACCATCTACAGGGTTAGTAATACTGAGCACTGTTATACCATCTACAGGGCCAGTAATAATCTGCACTGCTATACCATCTACAGGGCCAGTAATACTGAGCACTGCTATACCATCTACAGGGTTAGTAATACTGAGCACTGCTATACCATCTACAGGGCCAGTAATACTGTGCACTGCTATACCATCTACAGGGCCAGTAATACTGAGCACTGCTATACCATCTACAGGGCCAGTAATACTGTGCACTGCTATACCATCTACAGGGCCAGTAATACTGTGCACTGCTATACCATCTACAGGTCCAGTAATACTGAGCACTGCTATACCATCTACAGGGCCAGTAATACTGTGCACTGCTATATCATCTACAGGGCCAGTAATACTGTGCACTGCTATACCATCTACAGGGCCAGTAATACTGTGCACTGCTATACCATCTACAGGGCCAGTAATACTGAGCACTGCTATACCATCTACAGGGTTAGTAATACTGAGCACTGCTATACCATCTACAGGGCCAGTAATACTGTGCACTGCTATACCATCTACAGGGCCAGTAATACTGTGCACTGCTATACCATCTACAGGGCCAGTAATACTGAGCACTGCTATACCATCTACAGGGTTAGTAATACTGAGCACTGTTATACCATCTACAGGGCCAGTAATAATCTGCACTGCTATACCATCTACAGGGCCAGTAATACTGAGCACTGCTATACCATCTACAGGGCCAGTAATACTGTGCACTGCTATACCATCTACAGGGCCAGCAATACTGAGCACTGCTATACCATCTACAGGGCCAGTAATACTGAGCACTGCTATACCATCTACAGGGCCAGCAATACTGTGTACTGCTATACCATCTACAGGGCCAGTAATACTGTGCACTGCTATACCATCTACAGGGCCAGCAATACTGAGCACTGCTATACCATCTACAGGGCCAGTAATACTGAGCACTGCTATACCATCTACAGGGCCAGTAATACTGTGTACTGCTATACCATCTACAAGGCCAGTAATACTGTGCACTGCTATACCATCTACAGGGCCAGTAATACTGAGCACTGCTATACCATCTACAGGGTCAGTAATACTGTGCACTGTTATACCATCTACAGGGCCAGTAATACTGTGCACTGCTATACCATCTACAGGGCCAGTAATACTGAGCACTGCTATACCATCTACAGGGCCAGTAATACTGTGCACTGCTATACCATCTACAGGGCCAGTAATACTCTGCACTGCTATACCATCTACAGGGTCAGTAATACTGAGCACTGCTATACCATCTACAGGGCCAGTAATACTGTGCACTGCTATACCATCTACAGGGCCAGTAATACTCTGCACTGCTATACCATCTACAGGGCCAGTAATACTGAGCACTGCTATACCATCTACAGGGTTAGTAATACTGAGCACTGCTATACCATCTACAGGGCTGGCTAGTGTAATGGTTAAGTGTTCTGCCTCTGACACAGGAGACTAGGGTTCGAATCTCGGCTCTGCTTGTTTGGTGAGCTGCACCTATTCAGCAGGAGACCTTAGGCAAGTCTCCCTAACACTGCTACTGCCTATAGGGTGCATCCTAGTGGCTGCAGCTCTGGCGCTTTGAGTCCGCCAGGAGAAAAGCGCGATATAAATGTTATTTGTCTTGTCCAAAACTGTGCACTGCTATACCGTCTACAGGGCCAGTAATACTGAATGTTAGAAGGTTACCAGAACTATTTGTTATTGAGGACAGGAGTCTAATCTCCTCCCATAACTCACATATGGGGCTCCATGTGGTTGCAACCACAGCAGTTTCAATGCTATACAAACACCTGAGACAGCTCAGTTACTGTGATCGCCAAGGCTGCAGTAGCCATACTTACGGCCTCTCCTTCCCTCCAGTTACAATCAGACCATCGCGTAGAGTTGTGTACATTGTGAAGACGGGGCCGCTGTGGGCTTTGGCTACCAACCGTATCAGAAAATGGTCTTTCCACACATAAACATCCCCATTGATGGCACCGGTGAAGGTTAGGCTGTTCTGTAATGACAAGACGCAAAGAAAGTCTAATTTATGTGTCTCCATTCTGGTATCTTAAGAGGCTTAAAGAACACCAGAGGTGACATGTGACATGATAAGATAGACATGTGTATGTACAATGCTAGCGATACAAATAACTAGGCTGTGTTACTTTTGTTCTTTTTCTGCCTGAAAGGGTTAACATTCAGGTACGCAAGTGACAGTTTCTCTGAAGACACGACCCAGACTATAGTGTAACCCTCACTAAGTAATTACAGCCATAAAGCTCTTTCCTTGCTGAGAAAAGCTTCTGAGAGAAAGGGATAGATAAAAAAAGGTCAACAGTTCAATATTTTAGCTTCTGGGACACTGAAAAACTGTACCAGCATATGAGACAATACAATATTTAACATTCTTTCCTTAGCTGATGCACAGAAAAAAAACTGCAGGATTCCAAAAAAAGGTCATTTTTATCTCTTCAGTTTATGTTCACCTCGGGTTTCCTTTAACAAAGGCATGGTTTACCGGTATATAAGCCCCCTCCCCAGGATAGCCCCATCCACAGTATATCCCCAGTATGAGGCATCCCCCTCACCAGTACAAATAGGCCAGTTGTGCCCTCAGTACTAGGCATCCCCCTCCCCATAGCCAGATGTGCCATCAGTACTAGGCAGCCCCACCTCCCCATAGCCAGATGTGCCCCCACAATTAGGCAGCCCCCCTCCCCAAAGCCAGATGTACCCCCAGCACTATGCAGCCCCCTCCCCATAATGTTAACAGACTGTACATTAGTAGTGTATAGTGCTGCTGTATGGCTCGTACAGTGAATCTGAGGTTATGTGATGACTTCCCTGCTGATTCTGCCCCACCCCTCCACCCTAGCAATGTGGTGACCAGAGTGCAGCAATAGGTGTACTGACCTGTGCCCATCGGCAATGATGACTACAATGGAGTGGAGCCGAGAGAGTCACGTGTAGTGCCCGGGGATCCCCTTAATGCTTTGACACACTCGCTGTGTCTCATTTCTATGACGCCATCTCGTGGCGCCTTGAGACACAGTGACTGTGTCAGAGCAGCAAGGTGATCCCCGGGCACTACACATGACTCTGCTCCACTAAAGCCATCATTGCTGTTAAGGGGCACAGGTCAGTGCACCTATTGCTGTGCTCAGGTCACCACATTGCTGGGGAGAGGGGCGGGGAACAAGGACACAGCGAGGAAGGGAATCAGCAGAGAAGTCAATAACATCAGAATCACAAGCCATATCGCTCCACATAGCCTAGGGGGACACGGGCACCACTATACACTCTACTAATGTACAGTCTGCTCACAATGTGGGGGTGACTGGCATATAAGCCGAGGGGGTGACTTTTTAGCCCATTTTTTGTACTGAAGAATTTGGCTTACAGTAAACGGTATACATACTTGTCTATGGATTTGCTTAAAAATTTTATTTCATAAGTAATCATGCATTTCAAAAACATTTTTCATGTTCACTGAAGTGTCATAATGAAAATATAATTTCTGTTTTCTTTAACTATATCACAAAACTTACAGCACCAAAGGCAACAGAAAGCATAGTCTGCATTTTGGCATCGTCCACGGATCCGACAATCCCCTTCTTATACAGCAACGCACTCCCCGCCAGCGTCCAGAACTTGATGTGTTTTACGCCAACAGACACAAATTGAATGTCTGAGTCTGGACGGAACTCCGCCACAAATATCCTCTCCGCGTGGCTTCCTTTGCTGGCTACTTTTGCACCTAGGAAAAACCAACAAAATCTGGCTTATTAATAAGGTGCCAGGAAGAACCCTATAACTGCAACAGCGCAAAGGCGCTCCAGGCTTCACTTGCGGATTAGTAGGCACATCACTGACCTGATGAAGCGACATTAAGCCATGAAACACGTTGCCTACTGTGCTGAAATAAAATGTATGATTCTTAATTATTGTAATTCTTCATTAAGGTAGGCTGACCCCCACCTTTTTATACCACTCAATCATTAGTGATTTATGTTTGGGCGCCTCCTACACCTTTGTGCTGTTGTTCCCTAACACCAGATTGGGGTCTAGTTTATGACCGCATCGTAAACGTCTTTTGAGGAGCTGCGACCTTGGTAATACTGAAAGGCAAGTGGAAAAGGCCCTTCTCCACATGCTTATACGGTTGTTACTGGATAGCAACCCAATTGTGAGTACTTCAATATATTATTGCCTGTACTCCTATATCATCCTGACATGCTACACTTAATTGGGCACCTGGTGTGTTTTTCTATTTTCTCATACAAGAAGACTCCTATAGCTGCAAGCAGGGGTCATTGTTTAGCAGTTCAACATTGTCACAGTAAAGGCACCGGCCTGTGCATAAGCTAAATACGTAATATGCGTTAACTGGTGAGACCTATGCTTCCAGTGTAAGCTGCTGCCTGGTGGCTGAGGGAATTGCCTATCATCTGTGACTTGCCTGTGCATGTTTGCACAGTACAGCACTTGCTTGTAAATGGCTGCAACTCTACAGAAGTCTATCACCAAAGCTGCACAGACATATGGATATAGGAGAACACTATCAGTATCTGCATTAACTGGTGAGACATCTGCTTCCTGTGTAGTTTACCGCTTCAAAGTTTGCAATTTCAATAAAATGCCATTGAAAATTAAAAAAAATGACTCAATTGTTGACTGAACTCAGATACAGCACTATAGTATACTTTATATGCCTGAGTATAACAATTTCTGATATAGTAAACTAGTTGCCCTGGTCCCTAGTAGAGATGGCCCTAACCTCCAACTTTAGGTTCATGAACCTCCGCAAACGTTCGCGGGCTTGCGAACTTTCGCGAACCGCAATAGACTTCAATGGGGAGGTGAACTTTGAAAACTAGAAACATTTATGCTGGCCACAAAAATGATGGAAAAGATGTTTCAAGGGGTCTAACATTTGAGTTTTTGCAAGGATGAGTGGGCTAGACACCAAAAGTCCCGGGGAAAAATCTGGATTTGACGCAAAGCAGCATTTTAAGGGCAGAAATCACATTGCATGCTAAATTGGAGGCCTAATGTGCTTTAAAACATCTTGCATGTGTATACATCAATCAGGGAGTGAAATTAGAGTACTGCTTCACACTGACACACCAAACTCACTGTGTAACGCACCGCAAACAGCTGTTTGTGTTGTGACGGCCGTGCTGGACTGGTGCGCACCATGGCGAGAGTGCAGGCGATAGCGGTTTTCAAGCCTATATGGTCGCCAGGCTGAAGTAGCTCAATGATAGAACAACAGTGACTGTGCAGCTGATCCAATTTGGTCTGTCCACAATGAAGCAACGACCTTATTATTTTTGGTGTGCCACCCCCCAAGACACTGATATAGCTGGCGATCATTGCTTCATTGTGATACGCAAGCCCCTTCACCGCGGCAAGGTAACGATCACGAAGGGGAATTGACACATGTACATGCCTTTTGTTTTGTTGTTGCAGCCGCAGTGCAGGCAGAAAAATTAGGCAGGCATGTACACGCACCAGAAAAATTATTATAGCGGCCGCTGCAAGCAGCGGCCTTAAAAATTCAGGAATCCGCCTGGAGTCCTGGTGGACCCTGTTGGTGGTGGCGGAGAAGGCAGTCAAGCGGCCTGCAGGCAGAGATGCTGTGTGGGGACCGATTTAGTCTTGGGGAAGGCAGTCACACGGCGTGCAGGCAGAGATGCGTGTGTGGGGACTGACTTAGTCTTCGGGCAGGCCTGAGAGTGCTTTGCAGACCAGGCATCCATGGTCAGACGGACCCTTGACCCAATGCTGTGTGCCAGAGATGTCACCACTTGCCTTTCAACATCACGGTACAGTTAAGGTACCGCCTTTTTTGAGAAAAAATTGCGGCCTGGTATCTTCCACTGCGGTGTGTGGCTTTGCTTTTGTGTGCTGCTTTTCCTTAGGTGGTCATCCCATTGCAGTTTGTGCTTTGTAATCATGTGCCTTCGTAAGGAAGTTGTCCCTACGCGGGTCTTTGTCTTTCCACGGCTCAGTTTTCGGTGGCAGAGAGTACAGATGGCATTGCTCTCATCTGAGGCAGACACACAAAAACATTTCCAAACCGCTGAGCTCTGGGGTGATGGCACTTTGGTGGTGGCGGCCGACTGAGTGTTAAGTGGGGTGCCGGAATCAGAGCAGGAGGAGGAAGATATGTCTCGCTTCCATGCGGAAGCTGAGAAAGATGAGGTGTTCTGTGTTAAATAGTCAACTACGTCCTGACAATATTGGGGGTTGATGGCACGTGCCTTCTTCTGAACACTGTACTTTGGTAGAGCGCCGCACGACCAGGTGGCCTGCCTCTGGCTCTGCCTTTTGTTTTGTCCATATTGGGGGGGATGAAGTGAAAGGTATGCACTGACTTGACTAATACAATGTACGGTTACACAGGTGCAGTGAACAAGTGCAGTGAACAGGTACAGTGGCTTGCAAAAGTATTCGGCCCCCTTGAAGTTTTCCACATTTTGTCACATTACTGCCACAAACATGAATCAATTTTATTGGAATTCCACCTGAAAGACCAATACAAAGTGGTGTACATGTGAGAAGTGGAATGAAAATCATACATGATTCCAAACATTTTTTACAAATAAATAACTGAAATAAATGAAATTCCAATAAAATTGATTCATGTTTGTGGCAGTAATATGACAAAATGTGGAAAACTTCAAGGGGACCAAATACTTTTGCAAGCCACTGTATGCAGTGACTGCTGGTACAACAATGTGCGGTTACACAGGTGCAGTGAACAGGTTGCAGTGACTGGTATTACAAATGTGCAGCTGCCTGTCACACACACACACGGACTGCAATGACAGGTGTAATGACTGGTGGTATTAACAATGTGTGCGCTCACGTAGGTATAGGTAGGTAGGTGAACTGAACAGTGAACAGGTGCCCTTGGGATTACAAATGTGCAGTTGCCTGTCACACACGGACTGCAATGACAGGTGCAATGACTGGTGGTATTAACAATGTGTGCGCTCACGTAGGTATAGGTAGGTAGGTGCACTGAACAGGTGCAGTGATTGGGATTACAAATGTGCAGCTGCCTGTCACACACACAGGTAGTCACTGAATGTGCTGGGCCATTAAGGTGCCAAAGGCCAGCTGCGACTGACTGACAGGGCTGTATATAATGCAAGTGGGCCACAAAAAAAAAAGATCACAAGAACAACATTAGCTCTCAAAAGAGCTGTTGAGTGTTGCTTGTTTAGCAATAAGAATCAGCAAGGAGCAAGCTAACAAGCCTACAAGAGCCTAACTAAGCTTTCCCTATGTGAGTCTGCAGCAGCTCTCCCTTCTCTAATTACTGCAGGCACACTAGTGAGTCCAATGCCTGACGCTGCCTGCCTTTTATAAGGGGGGTGGGGCTCCAGGAGGTAGTGTAGCCTGATTGGCTACAATGTGCCTGCTGACTGTGATGTAGAGGGTCAAAGTTAACCCTAATGATGCACTATGGGGGCGAACCGAACTTCCGCAAAAGTTTGCGGTTCTCCGCGATCGTGAACCACGGAAGTTCGCCGGGAACCGTTCGCCGGCGAACAGTTCAGGCCATCTCTAGTCCCTAGGAGTTTACTTTAAATGGATGCTACTGTTGTAAATAAGACATAAAAATATGAAATAGAGGCAACCTCTACAAAACTACAAGGTCTGCTGCCACAGTGCACCTTATTTAATGAATCCTATGAGCATCAGCTGTTCTCTCCTGTTAAACTAATAGCTAAAAAAGACAGCACAGCTAGTGCTAAGTAGTTCAGCACTACCCTGCATCTGAAGTACAGAAGATGAAACTTTGTATTTATCAAAATAATAATTCTCTTCTAGGGGTAATATCTGGAGGAGTGCTGGAAACCACAATTGAGAGTAACAGACAGTTAGAGAGGGAAGAGACGTGGTCTTGCCTGATGTCACATCCTATTACATAGTGCACAACCAACAGCCTAGGCAAATAAGCTATTAGCCTATGTTTAAAAAAATCTATATGAATATAAACTGTTTTAATTAAAATAATGCCACTATTTTGAAGTTGTGTAGTGTGACAAAGCTATTAAAGAAAACTTCTTTAGTTTTTGTTCAGACCCGCATTAACCACTTCATGCCATGGGCAGAAGGGTATAGATGGTATATAAGTGGTTCAAGTAGCAAACCCCATAAAGCACTTCCTGCTCCCATTGGCACCCCGTTAACATTCGAATATCCAGTAAATTTCCACTGAGTGCTGAGTACAAGGCAAGATCTTCTTGGCTAAACTCCACCTAAAATGAAAATGTTTTATCATTGCTCTGTGTTTTCAGTTGTGAAGTAACACTTACCCTCCTGCCATCTCCACACGGTTATGGTGTGTTCTGGATCCACTCCCACTGACACCAGCAGCTTCCCGGTGGCACTGAAATTGATGAATCCGACCCCCTTGGCATGGAAACACCTCAGAATGGACAGGGTCTGTTTGCTCATGGCATCCCAGATATGAATGGAAGGTGTCGCCCCTGCACACAAGAGATCACACCCATCAGAGGGGATGGGAGCAATAAATGCAAAGTATTCACCTGACAGCACAGTGTCAATTTACATTTACTTTGATTTCATTTCTACACGTTGTGACACCGAGCATGATAGGTCAGCTTAGGGACTATACAGTCCATAAATCTAGCGAGGCGCTGACAGCCGAGTGCCTGCTGGTTTTGTATTCTGCATTTACTGTTAAAAACTTCCATCAACTATGTTAAAGAACTCCAACATTTGTCATTTTCCAGCATGGGTGGAGGTGGCAGTTGGAATGGTTGCCATGCATACCAGACCTGTAGTTATCAGCAGAGCTCTTTGATTTAAAGAGGAACTCCAGTGAAAATAATGTAGTAAAAAAAGTGCTTTATTTTTTACCATAATTATGTATAAAGGATTTAGTCAGTGTTTGCTCATTGTAAAATCTTTCCTCTCCCCGATTTACATTCTGACATTTATTACATGGTGGCATTTTTACTGTGGGCAGGTTATGTAGCTGCTGCTAGCTGTTTTGGCTGTTAGAGACAGCTGTAAACAGCTAATTCCTGTCTGTGAACATTGTTACGGTACATTGTGGCAGTTTGCCCAGAGTACCGCGGTACTCAGAGCTTCTTGTGGGAGGGGTTTCAGCACAAAATCAGTCATACAGCGCCCCCTGATGGTCTGTTTGTGAAAATCATTATATTTCTCATGTAAAAGGGGGTATCAGCTACTGATTGGGATAAAGTTCAATTCTAGGTTGGAGTTTCTTTTTAAGAGACACTGGCCTCAATTCACCAAGCATTACCACATTGGGTAATGCAGAAAACAGCAGATTTTACCGATCACTTTGCCAAATGCCAGTTCACCAAATCTATTACCACACTAAAAAGTAAAATAATAGTGAGGTCAATGACCGACTTGTGTGATAAATACCTCAAGAAATGTAAAAAAAAATTGCAATTCACAAAGATGAAAGCATTCGGTAAATCAAGTGAAAGTGTTCAGTATTTAGCTCCAACTCTGACCAGCCAGTAACTCGCACCGTCCATGCGGTAACATTGACAGATGTAGCAGACAACCAGTAAGGAGATCCACACAGCCCTGCTTCTCACCCCATTTGATCTGATACTCTGGAGGGTGGCACTTTACAGGTAGCATAAATGCATGTACAATTTACCGATACTGGCAATAAAATACTACTATGCAGTCACACATAACATATAGTATAGCTTAGAGCCCCTTCCAGGCTCAGATGTTTTCCAAGATCTATGCAGGCAGGCTTGATAAGCTGAAGGCAAATAAATGGACCATAATATCCCTGGTCAGCAGCTCAGACACCAACCTCTTCCTGAATGGCAAACGGTCTCTGCTGTCTTTCCCGACAGATTCAGGCTGAGCCTTGTCCCCTGTAGTGTGAACAGTGGGGATGATGCAAGCAAAGCAACTGCAGCAGTCACACCCACAGAACCAGACTCACTGAATCTCTGCCATTGCTCATGTGATTACAATTTCAAGGCAGGATTTTTAACTGCAGAGACCTTAATTCACAAACATTCTGAGAACTTTGATAACTAAACTATTAGATTATATTTTAAGATCTGTGCCTGGAGATGAGCTTTACGGCAAACCTGAAGCGGAAATAAACTTATGAGATAATGAATTGTATTTGTAGTACAGCTAAGAAATAAAACATTAGTAGCAAAGAAAAGAGTCTCATATTGTTTTCCAGTACAGGAAGAGTTAAAGCACTTCAGTTATCTATGCAAAAGAGCTTCTCTGAGCTAATCGTACCACTGAGTTGAATACAGTCCTGTTTTCTGAAGTACGTAAACAGCCAAGAAACAGTGAGAGATAGCTTGAGATAAGGTTTTACTGCCGGAAAGTTCAAAGGGTCATCATTTCTGCTTTGTTTTATAGCTTAAAAGACAGAGTGTGGTTTTAAAACCACAACTCTGACAGTGTGATACAATGTTTATAACTAAAAATAAAAATATGTGACTCTTTTCTTTGCTACTAATGTGATATTAATTATCCATACTGCACATACAATTTCATTATATCATCAGTTTTTTCACTGCAGGTGTTCTTTAAATAAATCTGTAGGCATATTCAGTAATTAATTTACACAAACATACAGTGTATTGATTTTTTTTACCACATAAAAACACACACAAAACAACTACAGGTCAAAGGTCATACAAGTCTAACTGGACATACTACAAGGTTGTGATAACAGGACTAGTGTGAGACATAGAGAATAACTACAGGACCTAAGCGCAATCTACGGCCCCCTCTGCTGTTCAGGAACTTGACATCCATGCATGCCCTGTTAGGACCAATAGGTGTCAGAGTTCCATAACAGCTGCCTGAAGCTAGTCTGGTGATTAGGAGTGAGATATCGGGGATGGATACTGCTATACAGAGATTGGAACATGGCTGATGTGCACCTAAGCTCAGCACAGCTACAGACATAATGGATAGACCAAAGAGGACCTGTAACTACACAACAGTCACGGTAAACCTTACCTGTGTATTCAGCAATTTCACCTGTGTTGTGAGAGCAATGGCAAATGGGGAAGCGTCAGGGAGAACCAACAACTGAAATAAGTAGTATTTCTAATGCTGAGGCAAGATCGGTCAGCATTAGAGGCATGCAAACACAAAGTGTTAAACGTATGAGAATGACAGGAAAAGAAATAGAACTACTGTTTAGTAAATCGAGATATATAAGAACACAGGGCTTTACAAAGACATCAACATGACACCGATAGGTTTTGCAACTTGCCTCTAACCTGCTCTATCTGATTTGCAAATAAAATCCCATGTAAAGATAATTGTGTATGTGAATGATGGTGTTTGTCATAATAAAGTGTATTCAAACATATTTTAAAAATTGGTCTTTATTCCAAAGAATACAGACTTAAAGGGATACTGTAGGGGGGTCAGGGGAAAATGAGTTGACGTTACCCAGGGCTTCTAATGGTCCCCTGCAGACATCCTGTGCCCACGCAGCCATTCCCAAATGCTCCGGCCCCGCCTCTGGTTCACTTCTGGAATTTCAGACTTTAAAGTCTGAAAACCACTGCGCCTGCGTTGCCGTGTCCTCGCTTCCCCTGATGTCACCAGGATTGCACGGCACAGGCACAGACCATACTGGGCCTGCGCAATACGCTCCAGGTGCCATCAGCGTGGGCGAAGACTCGGCAACGCAGGCGCAGTGGTTTTCAGACTTTAAAGTCTGAAATTCCAGAAGTGAACCAGAGGCGGGGCCGGAGCATCGGTGAGTGGCTGTGCGGGCACAGAATGTCTGTGGGGGACCATTAGAAGCCCCGGGTAAGTTCAACTCATTTTCCCCTGACCCCCCTACAGTATCCCTTTAAAGTGAACCTCCAGACTAAAAATCTACTCAGCAGTACTGAAAAGGCTTGGTGTTTCTTTAACAGTTTCACAGCATCAGAACTTTGTTTTTCTTACCCACACCTCATTTTTAGCTGCACAAAAGAAAACTGCCCTGGCATTTTTCCCCTGATGCTGTGCAAAGCATGATGGGATTTCTGATATTGTTGTTCTCGTTCTGCTGTTTTGGTGCAATTTTTTTTCTTTAATTTTGAATTTGAGATTTGAAGCCTAGCGCGCGCAGCTGGGAGGGGTGATCAGGACAGTTGGAACTGTGTCATGCTCCCTGTCACCTCCTTTCAGCCAAAAAGATGGCTGCCCCCATGAAATCACAAACATTTGCCTGTTCTTTTAAAACAGGGTGGGTAAGAGATTATATTACCTATCTATTTTAATTAACATAACTAATGTAACTTAATGATAGTATGTTTGTTTAGGCTGAAGTTCCCCTTTAAAGTAAACCAGAGACGAAGCAACCCTCATGTATTTTACCATATATATCAGTGGAGACATTAGAGAAAACACCTAACCTGCTCTCTTCACTGCTCACCCTGCTTCTTCTCAGCCCTGATAAAATCCCCGACTGAGCATTCAGTCTGGCTTTGCTCAGGAATCATTATAGCAAAGCCAGAAGGGGGCAGGCTTGGGCTTGAAAAGACATCAGAGAAGACAGACTTAGCTATAATGATTCCTGAGCAAAGCCAGACTGAATGCTCAGTCGGGGTTTTTATCAGGGCTGAGAAGAAGCAGACTAAGCAGTGAAGAATGAAACAGAGAGCAGGGTAGGTGTTTTCTCTAATGTTCCCACTGATATATATGGTAAAATAGATGAGGGTGCTTCGTCTCTGGTTCAATTTAAGGTGGCCATTAACAATACAATCCCATGGTGACTCGATCGCTTCTGATCGCTGTGATAATCGCACGTGGCCTGTGGCTATGTACGAGCGATTCTGAACCAGGCATGCGCAAGCTGCATCCCCAGTAAAGGAAGTGCTTGTACACGAAAGAAAGAACAGCACAAGCTCTTTCTTTTAATGAGCATGTGCAGTTCAGAATTTGCACATGCCCAGCTCAAATTTGCTCATTGATTGCTTGGGGAACGGGGGAGACCCTGAAGACAACGAGCAGTTGGGAGAAAATACTTGCGCCCCACTATTCTTTTTTTTTTTTTTTAATTCTGCACACTTCAGGTGTGCTTTAAAGAGAACCTAAAGTAAAAAAAAAAATGAGATGAACTCACCTGGGGCTTCCCTCAGCCCCCTGCAGACGATTTGTGCCCTCGCAGCCCCGCTCCGATGGCCCAGGACCCGGCCCATCCCGGGCCATCGGAGCGGGGCTGTGAGGGCACCGATCGTCTGCAGGGGGCTGAGGGAAGCCTGAGGTGAGTTCATCTCATTTTTTTTTTGTTGCCTTTAGGTTCACTTCAACCCTTTAGGGACTGGACAGTTCTGGCCTCTTAATGACCAGAGCCATCCTTTCCCTATTGTGCCCTGTGATTGGCTCACAGTAATCATGGGGTCAGCAGCCAATTTCCTGAGCAAGAGGCAGAAGCTCTGCTGTCACTGTGACAGCCTATTGAGCATCAGAACAGCGAGAGTGCACGGTGTAATGTCTGATTGCGCTGCCCGGAAGCTCCCTTCCACACTGAGTAGCACGCATGCGCAGTGTGAAGGTAATTATGCTGCTGGAGGTAAAATAGAAAATATCTTCACTTCCACACCTCTTACACTCACCAAATTTTCATTGTAGGGAGGGGACCCCCCGAACTAATTCTATACCAAATTGCAGCCCCCGAGACCATCCGGTTCTGGAGATAGATTACAGAAACCTATCTCGGGAAGCAGCGGGTCTCGGGGGCTGCAATTTGGCATAGAGGTCGTTCTGGGGGTTCCCTCCCTACCCTGAAAATTTGGGGAGTGCAAGAGGTGTGGAAGCGGAGATATTGATTATTTTACCTCCAGCAGCATCATTCAATAGGAACTGTGGCCGCACAGTCTCCTACTGCGCATGCGGGGCAGCGCAAATCCACAGGCAGCGTAATCAGACACAACACCGGCAGTGAAGAGTAGGAATCTACGTCCTGTCAGAGCTGCGCAGCCTACCAGCAGTAAGTAGATTCCAAATAAAACGGTCAGGAAAAGGTTAAGGAGAAACACCCACCCCTACTTACTATTGTTTACTTGTTAGCAGTGTGATTGTCTGTGCTGGAATACCTCAGCTTTTGCCCCATAATGCCCTAACACTGTGCTGTGGTGACTGGGTTTGGAATGTTGGACATCATGCAGGACAAGCTCTATGGTTAGAAGACAATATAGGGAGTGGATGTATAGTATTTCTCTGTATGGCAGAAGAAGGGGAGCAGCAGACAGACAGGCAGACGAATGTAAACATAAGACTGCTGCTGCCTTGCCTGATCTGTTCATAGCAAGCATAACCCGTAATAGTTCTACTAAAGACTGTTTTAAAAGTATGGTTGTGCTTTAAAGGGAACCCGAGGTGAGAAGGATATGGAGGCTTCCCTATTTATTTCCTTTTAAACCATACCAGTTGCCTGGCAGTCAGGATCCTATGTCTCTAATACTTTTAGCCATAGACCCTGCAAGAATGCAAATCAGATGTTTCTGACTGAAGTGTGACTGGATTGGCTGAATGCTTGTTTCAGGTATGTGATTCAGACACTACTGCAGAGATCAGAAGGACTGCCAGGAAACTAGTATTGCTTAAAAGGAAATTAGTATGTCAGCCTCCATATCCCTCTCAGCTTAGGTATACTTTATATTTTAGGTATCTATAGAGTGAGCAAGACATAGACTATCTCTAGATATATTTGCTTGGAATTTGCCTTTATGTCCAAATAAAGTCAGTAAGTATTAATTTAAAGTGTAATTTAAATAAAATCTGCCATGTAAGCCCAATGTGCTTTATATATGAACTGAAAGATGTGCTATGTCAAAAACAAAATCAAAACCTAATAACCAAAGTATTTCCAATACAAAAGCCATTAATTACACAGGTTGGTGGAGATTAGTTGTGGGCAGTGGATTGATGAGTACTCTGTGGGGTTGATTCACTATAACAAATAACGTGCCTTGTCAGAGTTAACACACCTTATCAGAGTAGCACAGCAAGCGCTACGAATTTATGCCTGCTAAATGCCAATGACAAGAGCTCCGCTTGTCCTGCCCTGAGCCCCTGTGGGTCCAATCACTTTAAAGGACATTATCCCTGCACTCTTGTCATTGGCTCTTGTCATTGGCATTTAGCAGGCATAAATTCGTAGCGCTTGCTGTGCTACTCTGATAAGGCACACTATTTGTTATAGTGAAGCCCTGTGTGTGTTAGCATGATGCACTGACATAAATGGTACCAAGCTGCAACTTAGCTCACCTTGCATCAGAAGGGGATGTCAGGTGGAGGGGTGGATAATGGCCGATGATGCAAGACCCTGTGACAAAGTTATTCTTGCATTCCATCTTAACACTGTCCTCCAGCTACTAACATCATCCCTCCCATATAAGTACAAAAAAAGGAAAACTTTTCCCAGTCCCAGAGAGCAATGCTAAAAGAGATATGCACTGCAGATAATAACCCTTCTACGCCGTAATCCTACCTGTATGCAGGATGGGCCTTTCTGAGCAGCGGCTAGATTCAGTAGTACAGCCCCTGCCAGGGATTCTTCAGTGGATATTGCCTTTCATGTGACAGTAAGCACCAGCACCTCCACTATACTCTATCTACATGAGACACAGCTACTACCGATGCCACCGGCATAGAGTCCTAGCACATTTGATCAGAGTGATCGAATCTGCTGGATATAGACAGTAACAATCGATAAGGGTATAGCCACCTTTATAGCTGAGGTGAAAAATAATTAAGGTGCACCTTAAAGGAATACTTAAGTCATTTAAAAAAATGACTCACCTGGGGCTCCCCTCAGCCCCCTGCAGCTTAACAGTGCCCTCGCCGTGTCCCTCCGATGCGGCTGGTCTCGCCGGCGGCCACTTCCGGTTTGGCCGTCACCGGCCGACAGGCTGTGAACGCGGCTGATTATCCGCGTCCCCGGACGCAATAGCATTGTAGAAGGCGCTATTGCGTCCGGGGACGCGGATAATCAGCCGCGTTCACAGCCTGTCGGACGGTGACGGCCAAACCGGAAGTGGCCGTCGGCGAGACCAGCCGCATCAGAGGGGCACGGTGAGGGCACCGTTCAGCTGCAGGGGGCTGAGGGGAGCCCCAGGTGAGTAAAAGTCATTTTTTTTAAATGACTTAAGTATTCCTTTAAGGAAAAATAAAGTGATGAGATAAACAATTGTATCTATCCGCCTACCCCTAAAAATTATTTTTTTTGTATCCTACAGTTTTATATTATGTTTAAACATTTATTTTTTTAAAAAACCTACCGTAGATTTATTGTTGTCTCAGCTCAATGACACAGTCTGTTCTGAGTCTCAGAGAGCTATAATATATGAACTACTGACCTTTTTTTATCTATCCCCTGCTCTCAGAAGCCCAATACATTGCTAGGAAAGTGTTTTATGGCTGTAATTCCTTATCATTGAGTGATGCTATAGTCCAACTGTGTCCTCACTGGAGAGAAACTGTTAGCTCCACAGCTGATTATTAACTCTTTCCATAGGTGCCCATTGAAATAGCATCATTAAGGGCTAAATTTGAGCACCGTGGAACCTGATAAACTAGCACTAGACCCAGCGCCTGCTATTAAAATGGAGGCCTGTAGTGGCGCCCAAATTTCCACCATTAGCGGGCTCCCAAATAGCCTGCTTTGGCATGTCTGACAATCTACAGTACAAAGTCTATGGCAAGCTTCAGCTGCACTTTACAGATCTGCTTAGCAGGCTTCAAATATACAAACAATGCATATAGCAATTCTCTAGTGCCTGTGAAATGTGTTCCTGTAATCTAATGACTAGTATGTCAATACAGCAAATCAGGCTCAACCATTAACCCAGCTGGTGTTCTGACACTCCTCACAATTATGTCCCCCTGCTCAGCACTCTCTCAGCAGCTCACAGACTGGGAAAAGCTTTGTTGTTCCCAAACAGAACGCCAAAGTAAAGGGAACACATCCAGCATTATAGACTGCACTGTGATGTCTGAAGGGGGAAGGGGGGGAGTTACGAGGTTGCCATTGCATTACACTGCATGTAAGGTATTTACAGTGGCTAATAATGCAGTAATACTGTCTGCCTGCAGAGGGCAGTACAATACACACCACTCACACACTACTCTCACGTCTTACCGATTTGTCCAGTTGCAACGACATTCTTGTATTTGGGATGTTGGTTGACCGTCAGACAGAGAATGTCATCCGTGTGCTCCAGGTAGAAGCTCTGTGTTCCTGAGATTCATACAAAACATACAGTTGTCAGCATTTGAAGAAGGATACCATTTATTTAAAGGTCCTTTTACACCAGCTGTGCTTCCAACCACATTTTTAGATCACCATGATTTGCTAAATAACAAGGGCACTGTGAGAATTGCGGTACCTTTACCCACTGTTGAGCTGCACTTTTTCGCCAATCACAAAAGTGCTGCATTTTTCCTCATGTTGATAATTGTTTTTTAACCCATTGCAATCCCAATGTGAACAGTGCTTACAAATGCGCTAGGCAGTGCCGGATTTACCATAAGGCTTTGTAGGCACGTGCCTATAGGCGCCTGATGATGGAAAGGCAGCTCACTCCCCTCCCCTAGGCCCTCCCTCCCTCCTTCCCTATGCAGAGTCCTGCTGAGAGTGTAAATGAGAGGTTACTCACCCTGCTCTTGGCATTCCACTGATGAGATCTCCCATCAGTCAGGGGCTCCTCTAGCTACTTAAATCTGAGGTTCCTTTAGCTACCTAATCCTCGGGGGCACCACTAGCTACTTAATATTGAGGGTATTTCTGGCTACCCAATACTAAGGGGCAAACATGGCTAACTTTGACAGCAAGGGAAATAAGGGGGAAATGACAGCTGGGCCAGCCAGCCAGCCCGCCCACTTGGGGAGCAGTTCGGTCGGGGTTTGCAGGTTCATGGAGGGTGAAGTCTAGTGTGCCAGGACATCTGTGCCTATAGGCTCCAGTGACGTAAATCCGGGCATGGTGCTAGGTGTAAATAGTGAAAATCTCTGATGTTGCAAGCGTTGTGCAATTACCTGTGTTTCCTAGGTACCGTCCACGCCGCTAATATAACTTCTGCTACACTATGTGAGCAGCACATGTTACTTTAACATTGTGGCATTGTGGAATAAAACACTTCAGCGCGGGCTCACTTATGTCCACCACCGAGAACACCATAAAAACAGATGCGCTTACCAGATCCTTACAGACCTTAACTACAGGGTCTGTAATATGGCTTTATGAGGTCAGCAGCAGGTGTCTTCACAGCCGGCCTCCTCTCCAGTTTGGACAGAATAACTCAAATCCTCATATGCAGTGTTTCACCAAAATAGAAGCATGCAAAAAACAATGCACATCTAAGCGTATCTGTAGCAATTTTAATGTAGCGCAATAAAAACAGCATAAAAAGTTTTAAAAAGGGGTCACTCACATCAGGGTCCTTGTTACAGGGACCCACAGAGAAGACAGCACATAGATCATAGGACGCCGTCCAGCCACACGTCCGCCTCACTCGACCGGTTTCACTATCAAAGTTTCATCAGGAGCTACTGATGAAACTTTGATAGTGAAACTGGTCGAGTGAGGCGGACGTGTGGCTGGACGGCGTCCTATGATCTATGTGCTGTCTTCTCTGTGGGTCCCTGTAACAAGGACCCTGATGTGAGTGACCCCTTTTTAAAACTTTTTATGCTGTTTTTATTGCGCTACATTAAAATTGCTACAGATACGCTTAGATGTGCATTGTTTTTTGCATACTTCTATTTTGGTGAAACACTGCATATGAGGATTTGAGTTATTCTGTCCAAACTGGAGAGGAGGCCGGCTGTGAAGACACCTGCTGCTGACCTCATAAAGCCATATTACAGACCCTGTAGTTAAGGTCTGTAAGGATCTGGTAAGCGCATCTGTTTTTATGGTGTTCTCGGTGGTGGACATAAGTGAGCCCGCGCTGAAGTGTTTTATTCCATACTGACTCAAACGCTGTACTGAAGTGTTGGACTTTGGCTGCGACACATATACTGTTCCACAAATTTATGATTGTTTGGCTGCGCTGATAATTTGTTTTGATTTTAACATTGTGGCATTACCTTGACAACGTGGTGTGCACTAATTGTGAAACAAGTAGTCAGGGTAAAAACAGTTAAAATTGCCAAGCCCTCCCTGTGAACATCAACTTTACCGATATTTAGTGAATACGGCCCAGAGTAGCAATCATGAGAATCTGTCTGCGTTTCCTTTTTATATTTTTAAATTGCAAGGGTTTATAAACCAGTTCAAATTAGACAGCCAGACTACCAATCAGATGCAGCTGGAACTCTCCTGAAAAGTGATTAGAAGTCAAAACACTGGCAGAAGAAATGGTCATTATTTCTCTCTATGTGGGAGCTGTATGAATCCGGACCACTGGAGTCACATTAAAACGTACACAAGTTTCTTTAGGGTCCGCTCTTAGTGGGCGGGCATTTTTCTTTCTTTACTTCCTCTTATTTAGGCTTCAGCCTGTTATGTATACCTTAAAGGGAACCTAAACTGAGAGGGATGTGGATTTTTCCTTTTAAGCAATACCAGTTGCCTGGCAGTCCTGCTGATCTCATTAGCTGCAGTATTGGCTGAATAACACACCTGAAACAAGCATGCAGCTAATCCAGTCTGACTTCAGTCAGAGCATCTGATCTGCATGCTTGTTCAGGGACTGTGGCTAAAAGTATTGGAGACACAGGATCAGAAGGAGAGCCGGGCAACTGGTATTATTTTAAAAGGAAAAATCCATATCCTGCTCAGTTAAGGTTCCCTTTAAGTGGAAATAATGTCTACCCCAGAGTTTGTCTATGTGATATTGTGTAATCCTGCAAGAGAGGCCTTTGGCGAGATTGATCGAGCTCTTTCTGGGACTGTATACTTCACCATTATGATAGCCCTTTTTACTTTTCGTCTGTTGATTTGCAACTGGATAGTAAAATGTTTGTAGGTCAATGAAAAATGAAAGTTTTATACAAATTTTAAAGAACAAGTGACACCCATGCTAACCTAGAAATAAAAAAACACATATATAAGTAGATAAATATTACTTCTACTTCCATAACAGATGTATTGTGCTATCAACGTAATGATTCCTGTAAATTTTATAAAGGAAAAGCAGAAAATCCTATTCTAGGCAGTGGCCATCTTGCCAAGCTAATGCTGACATCATCTCCTCCCTGACTCTTGATTTTTCCCCTCCCTTCTCTTGCTCATTGTATTCATTAGCTGCCCTCCTCCCAGAGTTTTCAGACACTCCCACTGAGGTGTATACTAAGAACTGCACTGTCTTTTTTTTATTTACACATCCAATCACTGAGTCACCTCAGCCTTTCTTGTAAACACAAGTAATCAGAGGGTTTTTCTGATAAGCAGCTAGGCAGGGAAATAAATGGAAGAGGAGGAATATATTATAGATAAAAATAACTCCCAGCATTCAACTCTTTGGCACTGTTTGGCACTAGGGCCAGTGCTCCTAAAGTATGTGATAACTACAAACCATCAGGGCTGGAACCCACAGGAGCGCTTTTGGCAGTGTTTTGGCAGCCTTGCGATACGCTAGCAGTTTGCCAAAACGCTGGGCTAATGTTAATGGATGGGGCAACTTCCACAGGAGCGTTTGCGTTTCCCAGAAACGCAAACGCAGGACCTGCAGCATTTTGGGAGCGTTAGCGCTTCAATGTAAAGTATTGAAACGCTAGCAGAAACGCTCAGCAAAACCTAAACTGAGCGGTTTTGCTAGCGTTTTGCGGTTCAGCACACTGTAACAAAATTAAAAATAATTCACAGGACCAATCAGGATAAAAACGCAAAACGCAAAACGCTACGCACCCGCTGGGCAAAAAAATACAATGTTGCAAAACACGACCAAAAACGCGCATGAATCCGCTTGCAAACCACTCAGACAAAACGCTAGCGGTTGCGTTTGCTGATTTCAGTGGGTTCCAGGCCTAACAGCAGAAAAAGTTTTGCAAGTTTTGAATGCAGGATTAGCATCTTTATCACTTAATACACTCAGACCAGTTGCTGTTGAAATTTGATTTTTATGGTGACAATACCACTTTAAAACAGAAAATGTATATGTTACGGGCAGAACCCGAAGTCTGGCCAGAACCCGAAGTGCCCAGACTTTGGGTTCTGGCCGTAACATATACAAGTAATGCTAAGCACTTCCTCTAGTAGTACTGAAGCCATACTGATAACGCCACTCTGCAGCTACCCTGACCACAGGAAAGTGTGGCTATGTAATGTGTGCGTTACCCCAGAGATTTTGCAGAGTAGTATGGCAGCAGAGATTCATACTCTACCTCGTTCTGGTGGCTAACAGGTCCTCTTCATTTCCTCTTCAGTGTAGCTGCTGTACAGCCAATCACTGCATGTCTTGTTAAAGGCATCCAGAGCTGCTAGATGACTGGCAGCATGGCAGCTACACTGAAGAGGAAGGTTTTTTTTAAAAGTAATTTATGTAGTGCCGACATATTACGCAGCGCTGTACAGAGTATATTGTTTTGTCACTAACTGTCCCTCAGAGGGGCTCACAATTTATTGAAGAGGACCTGTACAGTATGAAGTTTCTCTTCAGTTGCTCTGCACCCCAGGACTGGGCCCCTTAGCTTCCGGGCCTCTTCACGATTTCGGAGGTCACAGGGGTTATTGCTACACCCCTGCTAACTGGCAACTGTGATAAACCAAACACACGGAAACAAAGACATGGCCACATTTTCCCATAATAATGTATAAGATCACAAATGGAATCAGTTAGTGCTAGCAGTACATCACTCTTCTCCTTTCAAGCATTGTATTTATTTACTACAGCCCATGTGCTCAGTGTGATTGAATCATCTACAGAAAGGACCTGATGATTTACAATGGGATGGAGACTCCCTACTCTATCCTGACCAGTTGGAGTTCTATTTGGCAAACCCTATACAGCTCTAGTGTGGTCACTGTCCATCTGCTTCTAGGAAAGCAGCATACCACCTCATCCAACTTACACCGGAGACCTGAACTCAGGACTTCCTCTCTGCTCTAAAAAATAAGCAACAGCATAATAACCTTTAAAGAAAAACATTTCATTGTTACAGCTGGTACAAATCCTGCAGAACATCTGCAGTGTGTCTACTTCCTGCTTTCATGGAAGCAGGCATAGGGTTAACATCCTGTGTTTACAAATTAGCTGCATTGCTGAGGCAGCCAGCTGACACAGCTGAGAGATTAAATTACAGTGGTGATTAGTCACAGATGAGGGGGAATTAGACAGGCTAAACTCTCTAAATACATACAGGGCGCGTTTCTCTGTTTTCCTTCTGTTCTGTGCAAGAGTTCAGGTCCACTTTAATATAGAGTCAATATCAGGATGGGGTGCAGTGGTGCATTATGGGGACTGTGTGTAGATGTTCATATTGCAAGTGAGAAGTTTACCTGCAGAGAGGCTCTGCACAATGCCAGCTGCAGCCGTATGATAAACAATATCGACACCGTCATTGAGGTAATGGAGGTTGTTACGGCAGTCAAAGCCTCTGTAGCCAAACACATGCTCCAGAGAAAGCTCCTATGGCACAGCAGACATTGGAAATAAGAACATAAATATACTCATTACTCATGCAGCAAGTGTGCGAGAGATTACAATATAATCAATGCATTGCTCGTCCCTCTCTGGTCTTTCATTCATTCTTTTTCCACTTAATTATTCCTGTTGGTGTTGTGGAAATGGATGTAAAACAGCAGTGTTAGTTCTCAACGTTAAAAAAAGCCTAAGAGAAAGTGGGGCAGATTTATCAACACAGGTGCAGAGAAAACTGAAGTAAAACTGAGCAATTGTTCAAAGCAGCCATTTAGGTAATGGAATAAAGAGTTGGATTGCTTGCCCCACTCTTTCTTCAGTTTTGCATTTTTGCACTCATTTTTATTGACCCAGAGTGTGCTTTATAACTTTAAAACTAATGGACAACTGAAATTAGAGGAATATGAAGGCCGCCATATTTATTTCCTTTTAAACAATACCAGTTGCCTGGCAGCTCTGCTCATGTATTTGGCTGCAGTAGTGTCTGAACAACACCAGAAACAAATATACAGCTAATCTTGTCAGATCTGACTGTAATGTCAGAAACATCTGATCTGCTGCATGCTTGTTCAGGGGCTAAGGCTTAAAGTATTAGAGACAGAGGATCAGCAGCATAGCCGGGCAACTGGCATTGCTTAAAAGGAAATAAATATGGCAGCCTCCATATTCCTCTTGGTTCAGCTGTCCTTTAATGCAGTTACACCTCAGAAGTTATACTAAGTTGTCTATGAAGGGTCTCATTTATGCAGAGCTAAGTAAGTCTAAAATGCATTGCAGTTCTTTCACACTCAGGAAGACATATCACCACTGGACTTGAGCAGAAAACATTTGGTATTCCAGGCAACCTGTCAACCCCTCCTCCCCCCCCCCCCACACACACACAAATACACCCGGTCTCTATGGAGAAGGGAGAGGAGAGAATGAATGGGGTAGCATCAGCCAAATATTGCACTAATGGGGACACTGGAAAGCTGCAAGATATCACAGTGGAACTGCAAAAGGTGGAATATACCGTGCTCTGCACTGCAGACTACCTGAAACTGATCTTAATTTATATAAAGTCTGCAGTACTGCGCAGAGTACACTAGAGGGCGCACAATGCCTTTGCCTGGCAAGCCTGTGCCCAGAAACAGCCTTGTAAAAGACTATGGGTTCTTCTGGCTGTCAAGCCAAAAGCAAAAACTGAAAAATCTGGATAAACAGATGGAAGGATTTTAAGTCATAGTCAACCAGCCATACTCCCATCTAATATACATACCTCAACCACCTTCTTTTTCTTATTGATGTTATTCTTCTGCAGCTTTTCTGGCTGAGGGGCTGCTCTGCTAACTGATGGTCTAGAAACATAAATGGATGAGTAATCAGAACTACGCCCACATATCTGTGATCACAAAATAATTGGTTTATTTAGTTTAGTATATTTAGTATACGCATATATAACCAGCTCTGCTTCTAGATGGAAAAAGTGGTACATTCACAAACAACACATAAGAAATACTAAACATACTAAACTATTCATCGAATGCTATTGCTAAGTATACATGTCAAAGCGTTAAAGTTCATGATTTTTGTTAAAAATCTATTTTAAATATTTTTAACCCATTAGCACATTTTTTTAACGTCTTATTTGTTACATTTCCCTGCTTCTAATTAGTACTGCTGTAATGTGTATTTATGACCACTTGTCACTAGGGGGCAGTGTGAGACAATAACAGAGGACTTCTGCTTTCAGTTTCTATATTTTCTGCTAGTAGAGAGACATCAAAGAATTCCATGAATTTACAACACAAGAAGTTTTCTTGACTGAGGTTAAAAGCATCAAACGAGATAAATCTGTTGAAGCTGCTAGTGGGTTGATTACAAAGAGCTTAGGTAAAGCCAGGTGCAAGAGAAACTTAACGTGAACCTCCAGACTAAAAATCTACTCAGCAGCACTGAAAAGGCTTGGTGTTTCTTTAACAGTTTCCCAGCATCAGAACTTTGTTTTTCTTTCCCAAGCCTCATTTTAACTGCACTAAAGAAAACTGCCAGGGCATTTTCCCTCTGATGCTGTGCAAAGCGTGATTGGATTTCTGATGATGTTGTTCTCCTGCTGTTTCGATGCAATTTTTTTTAAAATTATCAATTTGAGATTTGAAGCCTAGCGTGTGCAGCTGGGAGGGGTATAAGGACACAGGACAGTTGGAACTGTGTCTCATGCTCCCTGTCACCTCCTTTCAGCCAAAAAGATGGCTGCCCCCATGAAAAAGATGGCTGTCACTCCCAAACACCGCCTCTATCCCCTCCTATTTTCCCTCAGTCAGCCACTCACTTGTTCCTGTCAATGATGAGCGAGACATCATTGGGGGTGGGCCCAGATGTGGTTCCTGCTTAAACTACATAATGACTGCCAGGCAATGGAATGGTTGTCCACCACTAGGGAAGAGTTGTTTCCATGGGAATTCACAGTGTGACTTGCACCCCAAGGCGCAGCCCCCCTCTCAAGCTTTATTAGCCCCTTCATGGTACAGGTCATGAACGTGATGTTGGCCAGGGTCTGCGGGGTATTTAGCAGGGAATTCTCCACCTTTTTAAAAGCATACTTATTAAGGTCAAAAGGCACTCAAAATATTGCAGTAACAGCAGAGGGAAAACACAGTACCCTGTATGTAACAGCCACACTGGTGAGGACAAGCCAGAGTGTTTGGCCCAGCCAAAGGTCTCTCTTAGGGCCCGTTCACACTGCACGCGTTTCCAGCCGCGTTTTGGAAACGCGTGCAGGTGGCCAAAACGCACGACATCAGACATTGCATAGAGTGCAATGTCTGATGTTCACACTGCATGCGTTCCGGACCTGTGCGGTCCGGGAACGCATGCTGCACGCAGATTTTGCAAAAACGCGTGGCTGTCCCATTCACTTTTCAGTGATGGGATCAGCCACGCAACGCACACAAACGCGGATGGCCATGCGTTCGTACGCGTTGCGGTCCGCACGCGTGGCCATCCGCATTTCTGATCTGAACGGGCCCTTACTGTGTGAAAGATGTATTCTCATATCTGTGATCTGCAGTGAGGTCTGTGTTGAGATCAGTTGGGTGCAGGAATGGGCAAAAACATAAACAAAAGGTAGTATAATTACTTCCTCGGCATAGGTTGCTAAGCTCACCACAAAATAAGAAAATGCTGTTAGGCCTGCACGCAGATTGAATGCAGAATGGATGCAGAAAAACTGACTCCAATAAATGCCTATGGGAAAATCTGCATCAGAAAAATAGCGTTTAGTGGAAACAGGCCCATAGGCATTCATTGGAGTCAGTTGTTCTGCATCCATTCTGCTTCCAATCTGCGTGTAGTGGAAACAGGCCCTTAGACTGTTTGAATGCTTTTCTTCCCCACATGTTTTTCTCTTAGTAGGTTTTATGCTGTAATTAATCTTTTCGAGCAGAGAAGAGATGCTGAGCTTCATACCACAACAATCGACCCATCAGTGCGATGGGTCAATTGTTAATTTCGGAATGGTTTTCAGATCAGTACCACACAAAATTGATCCCGAACTTGATCAGGATCAGGAGCAACAAGCTGAAATTTATTGATCGACCCATTGATCTGCTGGGAAAATTGTATTGCGTCTAATAGCCTTAACAGAAATCTTTGAGTCTGATCCTGCATCCACCAACCACTAGAGGTCAGTGTTGGAAGACAGACTGCTCCTTGTGCATGGCAGAGAACCTTTATCCTGATATCCTGTTCCCCAACAAAGACCTCTATTGCCTGAAGGGAGGGAGAGCAGACCGCTATCAACAAGCATCTCAGCTATTATAGGCTCTACACGCTGGAGTTCAATCTACAAATATATGTCATGTTATATATATATATATATATATATATATATATATATATATATATATATATATGTTACGGCCAGAACCCGAAGTTTGGCCAGAACTAGAAGTGGCCGGCCACTTCGGGTTCTGGCCGGCCAATGCGCGAACTGGCCGCTGCGCTGCGGCCAATGTGAGGAATGAAACAATTCCTGTAAGGTTTAATGTGATGTTGTGGCCGCAGCGCAGCAGGGTAAATGTATCCCACATCTTTACTTTATTCAATGGCATTAAGCCGCCCGGCTTTTTCCCTCTGCCTCTCTCTCCTCCCCCCGCCTCTCTCTTCCTTCTCTTATGGGCAGCGGGCGGGGGACACGCGTGTCCAGGAGAGTCGTTCGTCGCGGCAGGAGAGCAGAGCGGGGAGGCTGCAGACATCGCTTCTGCCAGCACCCGCTCTGCAAGAACGGCAGGATTCCCCTGCCGCGACGAACGACTCCGGAGGGACACGCGTGTCCCTGGCCCGGCTGTGCCCAACTGCCCATAAAGAGAAGGAGAGAGAGAGGCGGGGGGAGGAGAGAGAGGCGGGGGGAGGAGAGAGAGAGGCGGAGGGAAAAAGCCGGGCGGCTTAATGCCATTGAATAAAGTAAAGATGTGTGATACATTTACCCGCTGCGCTGCGGCCACAACATCACATTAAACCTTACAGGAATTGTTTCATTCCTCACATTGGCCGCAGCGCAGCGGCCAGTTCGCGCATTGGCCGGCCAGAACCCGAAGTGGCCGGCCACTTCTAGTTCTGGCCAAACTTCGGGTTCTGGCCGTAACATATATAAACTGATAATACATTTATCCTCTAGGCTGTATTAACAGTGGGACGTCACGTTTTAATGCGGCGGTAAAGTCGCAACGTGCAAGCAGTGAGTTACCACAACGCAAAATTTTTTTAACGCAACTTTAAAGGGACTCCGAGCTCTGATTAAAAATAAAATTTGAACTTACCCGGGGCTTTCTCCATCCCAGCCCTGGTCGGGACGTCCCACGCCGGCCTCCTGGCTCTTCTCCCGGCGGCTGTCCGCATAGCGCGGACAGGCCGGGCCCCCGGGCGACACTGGCGAGTGTCGGGGCTTCTTCTTCCTCATACGTCACGAATGACGTCACACGCCGGCCGCCGCGCGTCATGACGGCGGCCGGCGTGACAGCACGACGCATGCGCGGTTTAATCGCGCATGCGCCGTGCTGTCACGCCGGCCGCCGTCATGACGCGCGGCGGCCAGCGTGTGACGTCATTCGTGACGTATGGGGAAGAAGAAGCCCCGACACTCGCCAGTGTCGCCCGGGGGCCCGGCCTGTCCGCGCTATGCGGACAGCCGCCGGGAGAAGAGCCAGGAGGCCGGCGTGGGACGTCCCGACCAGGGCTGGGATGGAGAAAGCCCCGGGTAAGTTCAAATTTTATTTTTAATCAGAGCTCGGAGTCCCTTTAACGTTGCACTGTGAATGGCCCATAGGATTAGCATTGCAGTGCGCTAAGCTGTGTTATAAGACTTAATAACGTGTGACCATAACGTTCCACTGTGAATGCAACCTAAATTCACAGGTTCTTATCATGTGGCAGACATACCCCAAGAGCAGTGGCGTAGCTAAGGAACTTTGGCCCCTGTGCAAGTTTTCACAAAGCATTCTATACATAACAATTCATATGGCGCAACAAAACCTGCCAAGGACAGCTGCAGTGTCAAAGAGATGTATGCAGGTAAGGAGAACAGTTTTGTTAATGATTACCACTATTCAAACCATATATACAGTGGTGTGAAAAACTATTTGCCCCCTTCCTGATTTCTTATTCTTTTGCATGTTTGTCACACTTAAATGTTTCTGCTCATCAAAAACCGTTAACTATTAGTCAAAGATAACATAATTGAACACAAAATGCAGTTTTAAATTATGGTTTTTATTATTTAGTGAGAAAAATAACCTCAAAACCTACATGGCCCTGTGGGAAAAAGAAATTGCCCCCTGAACCTAATAACTGGTTGGGCCACCCTTAGCAGCAATAACTGCAATCAAGCGTTTGCGATAACTTGCAACGAGTCTTTTACAGCGCTCTGGAGGAATTTTGGCCCACTCATCTTTGCAGAATTGTTGTAATTCAGCTTTATTTGAGGGTTTTCTAGCATGAACCGCCTTTTTAAGGTCATGCCACAACATCTCAATAGGATTCAGGTCAGGACTTTGACTAGGCCACTCCAAAGTCTTCATTTTGTTTTTCTTCAGCCATTCAGAGGTGCATTTGCTGGTGTGTTTTGGGTCATTGTCCTGCTGCAGCACCCAAGATCGCTTCAGCTTGAGTTGAAAATCAGATGGCCAGACATTCTCCTTCAGGATTTTTTGGTAGACAGTAGAATTCATGGTTCCATCTATCACAGCAAGCCTTCCAGGTCCTGAAGCAGCAAAACAACCCCAGACCATCACACTACCACCACCATATTTTACTGTTGGTATGATGTTCTTTTGCTGAAATGCTGTGTTACTTCTATGCCAGATGTAACAGGACACGCAACTTCCAAAAAGTTCAACTTTTGTCTCATCACAAGGTATTTTCCCAAAAGTCTTGCCAATCATTGAGATGTTTTTTTAGCAAAACTGAGACGAGCCTTAATGTTCTTTTTGCTTAAAAGTGGTTTGCGCCTTGGATATCTGCCATGCAGACCGTTTTTGCCCAGTCTCTTTCTTATGGTGGAGTCATGAACAATGACTTTAATTGAGGCAAGTGAGGCCTGCAGTTCTTTAGATGTTGTCCTGGGGTCTTTTGTGGCCTCTCGCATGAGTTTTCTCTGCGCTCTTGGGGTAATTTTGGTCGGCCAGCCACTCCTGGGAAGGTTCATCACTGTTCCATGTTTTTGCCATTTGTGGATAATGGCTCACACTGTGGTTCGCTGGAGTCCCAAAGCTTTAGAAATGGCTTTATAATCTTTACCAGACTGATAGATCTCAATTACAGTACTTTGTTCTCATTTGTTCCTGAATTTCTTTGGATCTTGAAATGATGTCTAGCTTTTGAGGTGCTTTTGGTCTACTTCTCTGTGTCAGATAGCTCCTATTTTAGTGATTTCTTGATTGAAACAGGTGTGGCAGTAATCAGGCCTGGGGGTGACTACAGACATTTAACTCAGGTGTGATAAACCACAGTTAAGTTATTTTTTAACTAGGGGGGCAATCACTTTTTCACACAGGGCCATGAAGATTTGGAGTTTTTTTTCTCACTAAATAATAAAAACCATCATTTAAAACTGCATTTTGTGTTCAATTATGTTATCTTTGACTAATAGTTAACGGTTTTTGATGAGCAGAAACATTTAAGTGTGACAAACATGCAAAAGAATAAGAAATCAGGAAGGGGGCAAATAGTTTTTCACACCACTGTAGATGGGATCAGTACCAGCAGAGAACCAATAAGGATCTAATATTGCAGTTGAGGAAGATAACCCCTCTGGTCCAACGTCCCTGGTGCGGTCACAACCTCTGCATTCCCTACTGCTATGCCACTGCCCAAGAGGTACATTATTATATTATTCCCACATACTGGGAACTTTAAGGCTGGTTTCACACTGGAAACCGGCGGTATACAAGTGTTGCGGTGCGATGAATGCCTTGCACAGCAACCCTAAAAACACCCATCGGGGATTACCAGGGAAATGCGCGGTAATCCCTCTTATGTCGGCAAGCCAAGAAGGAAGTGGGGCTCTCTAACGCTCACTTCCTGTGGCTGAAAATCAAATTGTGCGGAAGTGTATTAAAAAAAAAAAAATGATCCCGCACATTCGCTTGCCGCAAGGCTAACCCTGTACAATTTTAAAAAAATATGCTTCTAGTTTGCTGCACATCACTGTGCACGTTGCCCAGCAACGCACTTGGCAAAATAGGCCGACGCAACCCGCCAGTGTGAAAGTACCTTAATCAGTCCTAAAGCACCATATTCTGAACAGACAGTGTAGTGTAGCAATACTATACATTTATTACAAATACATTGGAAACAAGGGTAACTCCTCATCCCATGCGAACAAGAACAATCAGGTTAGGATTCAACTGTCAAATAACATCAATGATCACAAAACGGAACATTACCTGGATCCCCTGGTAAGCAGCAAATGAAACCGAGTGAGAACTTAGTACAAGTTTGCTGAGAATACCTGAGCATGCGTTTCATGCAAAGCGAGGGTTAAATAAGCTTTGATTTGCTGGACAAATCAAATGAACGCATGCCAGCGGTCTGAGGCGGAGGGAACACCCACATCATTGATATGAATCATGATATAAATCACAAGTCATGTGACAATAGCTTGGGAGTGCAGGAGAGGGTCAGAACAGTGGGGCCTATTTACTATGGTCACGTTGTTGTTTTTGTTTTGTTTTTGTTTTGTATTAACAAGTCACGGTACCCACAATAAAAGTAAAACACACACAGGTTCCCATCTGACTAAACAATGAGGATAGAAACAGCTGTGATCTCGCATTTACTATAACCTGATTCAACTGCTGCACCGGTGTTAAAAGCTATGGGAAACTTTGAATCTGTTTCCTTTTTCAGTCCATAGTAACTGGTTAGTGAGTTGCCTTTCCTGTACCCTAGATCCTTTGTGATAACAGACACTAAGGGCCCATTCACACCTAAAATTGCTAGCCACTAGCGATTTGCGGTAGCGTTTTCTGCGGGTGATTTTTCTGCGATTGAACGCGGAAAAATCACTGTACAAATTTGCGTTTTGGAGCGATCGCGATTAGCGTTTCTATATATGCTAATGGCGATCGCTCCTAAATCGCCAGAAAAATGCTGCATGCAACACGTTTGCGATTAGCGATAATCGCGGAACACCCGCGGTTAACGCTAATCACTCAAGTGTGAACACTGCCATAGACTAATATAGCACTAGCTAGCGCTTTAGCGATTAGCGGGAATCGCACGATTCCCGCCTAGGTGTGAAAGGGACCTAATAAAACGGAACTGTTAGGAATACATGAGAGTTAAAAGTCTTGTTAAAGGGATACTGAGCAGTCTCTGAAAAAAGAAAACTGGACTTACCGGGGGCTTCCTCTAGCCCACCGTAGCTCGCAAGGCCCCCCAGCCTCCTCTCCTGGTCCCGCTGATGGCACCGGTAACGTGACGACTTCGGGTGAAGTTGCAGGCGCTCGCCCCCGATGCGTAGCCAGTGCGTCATTGCGCTAGCCGCCGTAAGGACGCATGTGCGTTTCTCTAAAGACTGATGCGACAGCTACGCAGCGGGGCTGGGCACGAGCGAATTTCCCTGAAGTCGCTGCATTACCGGAGCCGCCAGCAGTACTGGGAGAGGAGCCAGGGGGCCTCGTGGGCTACGGTGGGCTGGAAGCCCCATGTAAGTCCGGTTTTCTTTTTTCAGAGACTGTTCAGTATCCCTTTTAAGCAATTCTGAAGCTGAAAAAAAATTATGATATAATGAATTGTATGTGTAGTACAGATAATAAATAGAACATTAGAAGCAAAGAAAAGAGTCTCATATTTTTATTTTCAGTTATGTAGCTTTTTTATAACAATGTATAATTTCTGTCACATTTGCAGTTTTAAAACCACACTCTCTGCCTGTTAAAGAAAACCTGTACTGAAAAAAAGTTCCCCTGGGGGGTACTCACCTCAGTAGGGGGAAGCCTCTGGACCCTATTGAGACTTCTCCCGTCCTGTGTCCCACGGCGGTCCCGCTGCAGCCCACGGAACGCACAGGCGACAAATCCGACAGCCTGTGCAATATGTACCTTTTCTGGCTCCAGTGGGGGCGCTGTTGCAGCTTTTCCCACGGAGATAGGCGAAAATAGCCGATCTCCGTCGGGTCCGCTCTACTGCGCAGGCGCAGGAGAGTTGCGCCTGTGCAGTAGAGCGGCCCGACGGAGATCGGCTATTTTCGCCTATCTCCGTGCAGAGATCGGATACTGCGCCTGAGCTGGAGCCAAGAGGTAAATATTTACATTGCCGCCGCTCCGGAAGGATTTTCGCCGCCGCCCCGTGGGACCGAGGAGTACGGGGGAAGCCTCAATAGGATCCAGAGGCTTCCCCCACCCGAGGTGAGTACCCCCCAGGGGAGGTTTTTTCATTACAAATTTTCTTTAAGCTATAAAACAAAGCAGAAATAATGACCCTTTGAACTTTCCTGCAGTAAAACCTTATCCCAAGCTGTCTCTCGCTGTTTCTTGGCTGCTTAAAGAGAACCAGAGGTGTGTTTAAAGAATGTTATCTGCATACAGAGGCTGGATCTGCCTATACAGCCCAGCCTCTGTTGCTATCCCAAATCCCACTAAGGTCCCCCTGCACTCTGCAATCCCTCATAAATCACAGCCGTGCTGTGAGGCTGTGTTTACATCTGTAGTGTCAGTCTCAGATGCTCCCCCGCCTCCTGCATAGCTCCGGTCCCTGCCCCCGTCCCTTCCCTCCAATCAGCAGGGAGGGAAGGGATGCAGGCGGGGACCGGAGTTCTGCAGGAGGCGGGGAGAGCAGCAGACTGACACTATAGAGATAAACACAGCCAGCTCTGACAAGCTGTTTGTCAGCAGCGTGGCTGTGATTTATGAGGGATTGCAGAGTGCAGGGGGACCTTAGTGGGGTTTGGGATAGCAACAGAGGCTGGGCTGTATAGGCAGATCCAGCCTCTGTATGCAGATAATATTCTTCAAACCGACCTCGGGTTCTCTTTAAGTGCCTAAAAAACAGGATTGTATTGGACCCACTGGGTCGAATAGCTCAGAGAAGCTCTTCTGCATAGATAACAACTGAAATTTTTTTCTCTCTTCCTGTACTGGAAAACAATAGGAGACTCTTTTCTTTGCTACTAATGCTTTATTTCTTAGATGTACTACACATACAATTCATTAAGGGGCCCATACACTGGTCGATTTCAGCCATCAATCGATTCTATCAAATCTATCGATCGATCTGTGGCCGATTTTGATCGATTTGATCTATCTGACAGGATGGAAAATCTAGGTCGATCTGCTGCTGGCCCATAGAGTTGCATTGGATCGAATGGTCCAATAAAGCATTTAGATCGATTCCCAATAGATTTCATTCTGAAATCTATTGGAAATCTGTTCCTAGTGTGTGGCACGCATCAAATAGACTCCTGTCAGATTCGACTTGACAGGCATCTGACAAATCTATCTGATGGTCGAATCTGCTGCAAATCTATAAGTGTATGGCCACCTTTATCTCATAAGTTTATTTTCGCTTCAGGTTTGCTATAAGTGATAGTTTTGGCAGCACTGGAACATATTGTGTTACCAGCAGTGAAATCCGACAGACGGACAAATACAACATAAAGGGGGTCACCAGTAGAGATGGTCAAAGAGATTCAAATATTTTTGACTTTCATGCAAATTGAATGCAACCATATGCAGTTTTGAATTGGACCAATCAAAATCTCCAGGAAGTGCATTTCATTGGCACCATTGTAAATTGCATACAATTTGCTAGAATTATTTGCATGTCATCAAACATCTCTAATTAGCGGCAAATTCCCCAGCAAGTGCACCTGTCTCGAATTGTAATCAAAAACACAGACAACAGGGGAAAATATTAGCAAATGAAAGCTGCAGACCCAACTATCACGGCTTCTTCGTTCTGTGCTGATAATGAACAATATAAACAGATATGTATAGCCATAGACACAGTAGATCCACGCTGCACTGCTTCCTTCCATTTTAATGGCTAGCTCCCAGGTCAACACTCATGTTTGCATGTCATTTATATTATGTCATTTTATATAGTGGTTCCCATCTGATAAGATGACCTCATCGCGGTGGAAAGGTCTAGTACAAAATCCTTTGCATGCAAATTATTTTGGAAGCAAACATCCTCCATAAGGTGTTTAGCACCTGTGCTGTAATGAGTGCAGTTGTATTTATAGGAGGCCTTGCAGCTCTATGCAGATAGTGTAAATCAGGTGCAACTTGGTTTAGATGCACAGCCGTTACTCTCTACTGTGTACAAAAGTGTACGTTTTTATTGTTTTGCTATAGATAAACTGAGAATTCACGGCTGCTCTACAAACCAAGACCAGCTGCATGTGAGATACTTTCAGGATGCCACTAAACTGAAGTTTAGAAAGACAGGAATGTGCAACCTCACTTTGAAAATAAGTTTTATTGTGGAAATTCAGATTATTACAGGTGTCTGATTGCATTTGATCTTTCTAAATGCCCAGTCCATGCAAAACTCATATTTATACTGTTTTTGTAGAAGCTAGTGAACTGGTTAACGTACTGTCCTGCCACTGCCAGCACCAGAAAAGTATTAAAGGGAACCCGAGGTGAGAGGTATATGGAGGCTGCCATATTTATTTCCTTTTAAACCATACCAGTAGCCTGGCAGTCCTCCTGACCCTGTGTCTCTAATACTTTTAGCCACAGACCCTGAACAGGCATGCAGCAGATCAGGTACTGAGTCAGCTGACTCAGGTTTTACTGGATTAACCTTATTCTTGTTCCAGGGTTTTGACTCAGACACTACTTATGCCATAAGATCAACAGGGCTTCCAGGCAACTGGTATTGTTTAAAAGGAAATAAATATGGCAGCCTCCATATACCTCTCACCTCGGGTATCCTTTAAAGGATACCCGAAGTGACATGTGACATGATGAAATAGACATGTGTATGTACAGTGCATAGCACACAATTAACTATCCTGTGTTCCTTTTTTTTCTCTGCCTGAAAGAGTTAAATATCAGGTATGTAATTGGCTGACTCAGACAGGAAGCGACTACAGTGTGACCCTCACTGATAAGAAATTCCCCTTTTTACCGCTTTCTTGCTCTCAGAAGCCATTTTCTGCTAGGAAAGTGTTTTATAGTTGGAATTTCTCATCAGTGAGGGTCACACTGTAGTCACTTCCTGTCTGAGTCAGGACTGAGTCAGCCACTTACATATATTTAACTCTTTCAGGCAGAGAAAGAAAAACAGGAACACAGCATAGTTATTTGTTTAAAATGCTTACCTGAGGAAAATGTATGCGTGCTCTAACACCAAGCCTTAACCCTAGCAAGTCTGGCTCTGCAAATTTGGCTCAATTGGCTATTCATGAGGCAATGCTCATGCAAATATGCATTTGCTTTCGCACGCCAAACTATGCAGGGTCAAAAAACGAATACCGCAAAGCGGTCGCCCTGCGGGAATTCGTTCATGCCACATAAGCACTATCCAGGAGCGCCACGGGGATGCTTCCCAATGCCCCCATACAACCGGGGGACCGCGGGGTCCCAGGCACTCTCACCGCCTGGGAACCACAGCAGCACCCCGGAGGGGGAGGCTGGGTGGCGCAGGCGACCCCCCCAAGCGTGGCCAGCGCCGGGGGAGCCGTCCGCTTCAACCTCCCAATATTAAAAACAGGCACTTACCTTAACGTCCATTGCGTTCTGCTACATGCGCATTAACTTGGGGGCACCACCTGAGAAAGGAGTGAAGCATGGGTCACTCCACGCTTTAGAGCTCAGGGGTGGCTCACACACAACACTCCATAGGGGGGGGAAGGACATATGCAAACAACTCACTCCAGGGCTCACACCACCAGAGCAAGCCATCTTCCACCTGTCTCCCCGTGGCGCTCCTGGATAGGGCTAATGTGGCATGAACTAATTCCCGCAGGGCGACCGCTTTGCGGTATTCGTTTTTTGACCCTGCATAGTTTGGCGTGCGAAAGCAAATGCATATTTGCATGAGCATTGCCTCATGAATAGCCAATTGAGCCAGATTTGCAGAGCCAGACTTGCTAGGGTTAAAACTTGGTGTTAAGAGCACGCATACATTTTTCCTCAGGTAAGCATAGTTATTTGTTTGCTTGGCACTGACTGTACATACACGTCTCTCTCACCATGTCACGTCACTTCGGGTATCCTTTAAGATGAAATGGGGCCCCTTAGCAAGAGAGCAATTTTTGCCCACCACTGATAACCACCTGGCTTTTTGTTGGTAAGATTTGGTGGGGGCTAGCATCCACCAGGCCCCTAGACTCTCACCAGGCCCTCAGCAACTGCCTAGTTTTGCCTTGAGGATGATCTGGCTCTGGCCAGCACAATGAGGTTTCAGCTGAACCCATACTTTATGACCACATTTGCATGCTTTGCTCAAGACAATTGTTGAACTATTCTGTCTGTATTACTTTACATGGTTAAATCAAGTGTTGTTATATCCGCATGCATATGCATATGATATATCCCTTAGGAATTCCACCGGTGAGTATACACTGATATAGCTAACCCAATCAACAAATAGATTGAGGTTACAAATATTTTATTACAACTCAGCTTGTGCTACTTTACAGTGAAAGCGGTGTGCCAGCGTATCAGTGACCCCCCCCCCCCCACAGATGTGGTGCCAATACAATGTAACAGCAACGCCTCCCTTGCAGCGCACCACTGCATGCATTCTCAGCAGATGCACTGCTATTACACTAAAAAGGCACAAATTCTGCCTGGCAACAGATGCACTGGTGCACAGAATTTACTGTAAACCGGCCCTAAAGTTGTCTATTAAAGGGATACTGTAGGGGGGTCGGCGAAAAATGAGCTGAACTTACCCGGGGCTTCTAATGGTCCCCCGCAGACATCCTGTGTTGGCGCAGCCACTCACCGATGCTCTGGCCCCGCCTCCAGTTCACTTCTGGAATTTCTGACTTTAAAGTCATAAAACCACTGCGCCTGCACGCCCGTGTCCTCGCTCCCGCTGATGTCACCAGGAGTGTACTGCGCAGACACAGACCATACTGGGCCTGCGCTGTGCGCTCTTGGTGACATCAGCGGGATCGAGGACACGGCAACGCAGGCGCAGTGGTTTTCAGACTTTAAAGTCTGAAATTCCAGAAGTGAACCGGAGGCGGGGGCGGAGCATCGGTGAGTGGCTGCGCCAACACAGGATGTCTGCGGGGGACCGTTAGAAGCCCCGGGTAAGTTCAACTCATTTTCCCCTGACCCCCCTACAGTATCCCTTTAACAACACAATCCCACGGGCAATCGATTGTTTCCAATTACCGGCCAAATTCCCACTAATCAATTTGATCAGATTAATGGACTTGATCCATTTTTCGGAACAATGCCATCGATCTGATCGGATCGGTTAATGGGCATGACTGATTGTTTCTGATAAATTACCAGAAATATTCGATCGGCCGCGGGATCGTATCATTAATAGGGATAGGATAAAGGGGAAAGAGGCGTCCAGAGAAGATAAAATGTGTTAAAAACAAATGAAATGAAAAAAAATGAGGTGGCTTACCTAATAGTGCTTGTAGCCACAAATAAGGCGCCTTATTTGTGGCTACAAGCTCTATAAGGCACTGCTATTTGGCCTGAGGAAGTGGGTATGCACTCACGAAATGCGTTGCCAGTGCAATAAAATTCTATTAATACGTGATTTTGTCTTCATGGAGGTAAGCCACCTCACTTTTTTCCTTTTATTTGTTTTTAACACATTTTATCTTCTATGGGTGCCTCTTTCCCCTTTATCCTGTGCCTTCACCCTCCTTTTGGAGGGGGATCAACCCTCTTTGACCAATTTAGGTAATTTGATTTGCTTTTTATCAAGAGTGCAACCATCACCAGCTGGTCACCCGAGTGGAGTCGGGGTTATACATCTCCACCTGCTTCTAGTGGTCGGTTGCCCTTCTGTAACCCACCTTTGTGAGTATAATCCATCTGCATATTTTACATACTTCTGGTACTGTGACATACTGCACCATTTGGGCTCCTGTTCTGTTTTCTTTCTGCAGGGTGCAATTTTTATTTTCCCTACTTTTTGTCCATTAATAGGAATGGTCAGTGAGATGCAAATACATTCGATTTGATGCAGCAGTATGAAAATTTTGTATGCAAATTTATGCAGTCTGAACATGAAGCAATCACATCCTTTTTCAAGCTGCAAACATTTCAACTTGAAATTATCTGCATGTCATTTACCATCCCTAATGGCCCCTTTTAGAGTTTTGGAATACTTGATAAAATCTCATCTGCGGCCCCGAATAACTTTTTTTTTTTTTTTAACTTTCTATACACTAGAAATAAATTTGCATAGAACTAAATATTGTAATCTACACAATCAGCAGAGGCATTAAAATATCACCCTGCCCTGCTGTACCAGAACCCATTCACACAGAATATTGGCAAGAAACGTTCATTCTGGATTGCTATGTTTATGGCTTAGTATATAGGCCCCAGTGTGCAAGCAGCTTCATCGGTCGTGAATTAGGGACACAGATAAGCACTACTGATGGGAGCAGAGAGGAATACTAGTAGCAGATGCAGATGCAGCTTCAGCTAGATTATTTGCACATCTTTATCCTGTATATAATAAACAAAGACTCCACATTCCTTTTACTGGTATATCAAACCTTCAGAAAACATGTTTTCTTGCAAGCTGCTTCACTACAGCGTAACACATAACACAATTGCACAGATAGAAATCCCATAGCCCCACGGATCGTTACACTTGGGGATTCAGGGTTGTCAGTAACTCAGAGAGGAAGATCTATTTACTGTCCCCTTACACCTGTGCGGTAAGAGGAGTCTGACGTTTGCATCGCACTACTTGTGTCTTTGGCTTTGGAATTCACCACATTCCTATGGAGAATTCATTAGAGAAAGTATTACAAAGCAAGTCTGTATACTGCTCCCTCTAGTCAGCTCATGATAGGAAATCTTGGCACATTGCTAAACTGTAAAGACCTAGCGAGATAGAAAATTCTGATCTGTTCCACCACATCTTTTTAGCTTACAGGAAGTTTCGAGACCAAAATAAAATGAAAATTGAATTAGGAGTTAGGCCCCTTTCACAGTGGGACATTTTCATTGTGGTGTGTTACCATACTTTACATTTTTTGGCTCGCATTGTGCGTGCACGGCGTATTTTGACAATGCACTTCCCATTACCGTTACAGGAAGTGAGCGCGAGAGAGCATTACTTCTTTCTTGGCTTGCAGCTAGAAGTGAGATGAACACGCATTGCCGCAGTAATCTCTGAAAGCTGTTTTTGACGTTGCGGTGCGATCGCACCGCAACAAAACCACTGGTTTACAGTGTGAAACTGGCATCAGGGTTATATTCACTAATGATCGGTTAAAGTTACATGTGCAGACAAATTATATCGGATGTTACACAAACTACGTAACGCATGTTCAACACTTGCTTGCTTGTGTTATACGCAATGCGCAAATACCGTCACAGAGGTTATAAAACTCATTCTGCTAACTGTCTCTGTACCCAGTGTACGTACATTCTACCAGTGAATATATTCCGATGTCACTTCTGCTTTCTCTGTAAGCTAAAGCAAGAAGTTATTACAGCAAATCAGTATCTAATCGGACTGATCATATGCTAATCTATAAAGCCCCATCTACACTATACAATTTTTGTTGTGCCATTCAATTTGAATAATCAATTCGATTCGATTCAATCCGAAATGTCCGATCAGGATCGGGATTTGATTCAATTTGCCATTGTTTTGCAATGGCAAATTGAATTGAATCGAATCCCGATCCGACATGTCGGATTGAATCGAATCGATGAATCGAATCTATGAATCAATTCGGTGACCTTAGATTCGATTCAGGATTAGGGATACCTGCTCCCCTCTCTTCCATAACAGGGTAGCTCAGGACTGCTTGGCGTTGGAAGCAGGTAGAATAGATTGCTCCTCTGTGCACTCTGCATTATTGGGGGGCGAAGAGGGGAGAGGACATACTGGCCACACATGCTATGGATGGGGGGAGGTTACAGTAGCCACAGCTGTTGGCATGGGGCAGGGGAGCTATCATACTACACTTCTTGTGTGCGCATGAGGGTTGTGTTGGCAGCATTCCCTACTTTACAATCAAATTTGCATTCTTGTACGGCGCAAAAAAACAAACCCGCTATTCAATACAAACGTTTGCTTTAAAGTGTTACTTTTTACAGTTAATAGCAGAAAAGTAAAAAAAACAAACACTCAAAATCTGAAATATAATTTCATTTCAATCCCCTGTTGACGCTGACCATTCCCCGGACAGCCCCAAGGACATTATGGCTATATGGCAATACACGGCCAACAGCAATGGTGGCAGCGCTGGCCTGTTAAACAACACATGAGATTGTTGCGTACATACAGTATGTCTTTTACCCACTTCACAGCTGAGGGGTTTTACCCCTGAAACGCCAGAGCAATTTTTACCCTTCAGCGCTCCTTCCATTCATTCGTCTATAACTTTATTATTACTTATCGCAATGAAATGAACTATATCTTGTTTTGTTTTTTCGCCACCAATTAGGCTTTCTTTAGGTGGGACATTATGCCAATAATTATTTTATTCTAAATGTGTTTTAATGGGAAAATAGGAAAAACGTGGGGAAAAAAATCATTATGTTTCAGTTTTCGGCCATTATAGTTTTTAAATAAACTAAACTAAATAAGCTACTGTAATTAAAACCCATGAAATTTATTTGCCCTTTTGTCCCGGTTATAAAACCGTTTAAATTATGTCCCTGTCACAATGTTTGGCACCAATATTTGTCTTTTTTTCAGTTTTGCATCCATCCCTAATTACAAGCCCATAGTTTATAAAGTAACAGTGTTATACCCGCTTGACATAAATATTTAAAAAGTTCAGTCCCTAAGGTAACTATTTATGGGTTTTTTTTTAATTGTAATTTTGTTTTTTGTTTTTTTAATTACAAAAAAAAATAATTGGGGAGTGTGGGAGGTAATGAGTTAATTTATTGTGTTAAACTAATGTATGTGTATGTGAAAAATGCTTTAGGGTGTAGTTTTACTATTTGGCCACAAGATGTCCACAGCGATTTTTTGTTCATGCGACCTGCAAGCGTCCGGAAGTATGCTTGCAGGGAGCACAATGAGGCTGGGAAAATCACAATGATCACGCTGCTACTCGTAGAAGCAGCTGATCATTGCGGGGGCTTAGATCAACAAACGGGAACGTTTTTTTCCAGTTCATTGATCTCCGTGCAAGCGGGCGGCGCGTGCACGAGCGCGGACAGCGGCGGTAGCGCGGGAGGTGCGGATATCTCCGTCCCTGGGGGTGAAAAGATGGAAAAAGGGACAGAGATATCCGCAGCAGTGGGTGTAAAGTGGTTAAACATTCTCTGTGACATTTGTGTCAAGAAAAATGTTCATAAAAACATCTCAGCAATTTTTTTTTCAGATTCCCCTTCTGAAAAATAACATCCAACATAGTCCACTGCATTGGGTGGTACGTTGAAGATGGGGAACAACAATGTGCACCCCTGTCTTCTCTGTTAAAGAAGTGCATCACTGAATGAAGCAGGAAGAGGAAGTGACACGCATAGCCATTGCAAGAGGCTCCTCGAGAGGGGTCATAGCACGACTTTGTTGAGGTGCTCGGAGTCCCTTTAAGCGCTTCTTTATATTGTAAGCATTTTTACAGACCACTTGCAAATTGCGGTCTTGCAAGCTGTCTGCAAGCATTTAATTTTTTTACATTTTTATTATTTTTTTGTTCTTTTTGGTACTTTTTCAGCCGCACTGACATGAGCCTCACGTCCGCGGCAGGTGCTGCTGTAGCCGCAGGGACGTGAGGCTCACGTTCTTACAGTGTGTGGGGCTGCGCGCGCGCGTGAGGGCAGAATGATCGCGATGGTCCTGGTGACAGGAGGGATTGGTGGCAGGGGACAGGGGAAATCCCCTGAGCCAATCCATGCATGTCCACCGAAAATCAATGAGATGCCTGCGTCACTTCCAAGTGTAACAGCCACGAATTACTTCCTACTTAGCGTACTTGTTGTACGCGAATAGGAAATAATGCGCAAAGACATCTTGTGGCCAAATAGTAAAATTACACCTACATACACTAGGGACTAAACATTTTTTAATATGTAACTCAAGAGGGTATGTTATTATTAAATGATATGCTTAAAATTAGTGATGGATGTAAAACTGTAAAAATGCACCTTTGTTTCCAAATAAAATATTGTCACCATACATTGTACTAGGGAAATATTTTAAATGTTTTAATAACTGGGACTATTGAGTATATATAAAATTTGTGGGTTTTAATTACGGTAGCGTGTAGGCCTGAACGATAAATGGAATTTAAACCAAAATCGCAATCACCAAGATCACAATACCGCATGCCAGCGATGCCGCAGGTGGGTAAATGTAATTGCTGGACGAGCCTGACTCATCCTTACCATTCCTAGCTACCTTTTTAGGGGACGAGTCAGGCTTGGCCTTAACACTAGGGAGGTTAAATCTTCCTTTAATTCTTCTGTCTTCAATCTTTTTATTTGTTCTCCTTTTCTTCAAAATATTGAATTATCCACTGGGGGTGTATTTGAATTTTTGCACCAAAGATTCCTGCTGATCCACTGCCTTTGCCACCTTCTGCTGGGCATGAGAGGTGGGGAAGAGCTCCTTGTTCTAAACATTGCACAAAGGTGCTCTGCAAATAACGGGCATGGGGAAGGCTTTATACCCCCTTTTTTGCAGAGTACCCCCATTTGTGATGAACAATGTGAGCTGGTATTGCCCATGGGTGGAGCCCAACACTCTTGGGGTCTGGATATATCAGCCTGCATAGGGACAAGCAGATGATACAAAGTAAAAAAAAAAAAAAAAAAGTCCTACTTTTGACACACAGGGTGGATATGTATGCATGCATGCACGGTTACCTCTCCAGCATTCACACTGCACTGCTGCTGTGCATTTATTTGATAAATGTGCAGGTGAGCCACCATCTCTGGCTAGTGATGAACAGGGAAATGCGCATGCACATGCATACCTCCCTATTCATTCCAGTGGAGCTGTGCATGTTAATAATTCCATCATGGGTGTTATGACAACCCTCGCAATCTCTCCCAACCCATCAGAGGGCCAGAGTACATATTGCAGCAGTGCTGCGTCAGCCGGGCACCGGGCTATGCAGCAAATTGTAAAATATTGGCAATTGTAATTACCGATATTTTGCTATGTACTACCCTAAACCTAACAACCTTAACCCTTTGTTCTAGGTGCCTAACCCTAATCTCCCCTCCAGCACCTAATGCCTAACCCTAACCTCTTTTGCCCAAACGACCAATAGTTGTAGCCAATTGTCTACAAGCATTAAATGCAATGTAGTAGCCTATCGCCTACTAGCTGCATTGGGCTCCCAAATGACTGCTTGGGTCCCTGATTGCCACTAATTAACACAGGCAACTATTAGATGCCTGCAGATCACAGCGTCCAAATGACCTGATCCACCAGGGATGACTTTGCTGACTTTCAGAGTAACACAGCAGAGCTCGATACTTTGCATGTTTCCAGCAATAGGTCATGTCCACACTCCCCATATGCATGCTCTACAAGTCTCAGGAGCTAGACAATAACCCCCCTCTTGCTCTAGTCATGCGACTGGGAGGTGGCTAAAGCTATACAGTCATCGTTTGCGTGTTGTTTACGTACACTCTGCATTGCAGCTCATTCTATACTTTCACCACTGACATTATCCATATGTCTTGCTCTACAGATGTCAGGAGCTATACAATATCCAGCATGCTGCATAAGTGTACTTGGCTGGGGGGTGACCTGCGGTTATATAGTCATCCCTGGCATTGTCCATATGCATACATGTAATTAAGGCGCTAGGAAATTTGGGCTCGGGGTAAAGCTGAAAAACAGCTCACCCTGCTCCTGCAAAAAGTCCCAGTGACGTTAATTACTATACCCCCTCAAGGTTGCTATTGACACTGGGGTAAAGTCTTATTCAGCTTCCAGCTATTGCTGGCAGACAAATTTTGCAGTACTGTAATTCAAATTACGGCCTATAGGAGCGATGCCGGCACCATTTTTGCTTGACTTGGTCCATATACATGTTTTGCAGTGAAGAGCATACAATCATAAGCAAAACATTCTGTGCGCCCATTCTGCGGTGTGGGGTTGGCTGGGTCTAACCCTTTGCAGGCCAGTATGCACTCATTGTAGGGGGTTGAGGCTATATAATTACCCACAGCTAGCTCTATAGGTGCACTGTGTGCTCTGCAGGGGGACCAGAAGCACTGCACTTAAGTTCCAAACATACAAGTTTGATTTTTAAATGTTCCTTTTTTGGGGTGAGGCACTATATTTAAGTTCATACATTACAATTTTGCTATGGCTGAATGAATGTGACAGCAGCAGCAGTTTACGCTTTCAAAAACCCTCAGTACATTAAGATATGACCCAGGTAAGAGTGGTTACTGTTTGCCCATCTAATAACAAGACATTTAAAAAATTCCAGTCCAGGTTTTCAGGACTGCTTAGGTCCTCCCTCTTTAGTAAATCAACTCCATTGAGGCAACAATGTTTTCAATACACTCCTCCCAACCATCCCGGGACTGCCCCGGGTTGGGAGGCATGGTCCAGTTTCCCGCCTCACCCCGTTGTGTTCCGGGCTGCCCTCCTCTCCTGGGATAGCCGATTAGCTTTGGGAAGTCTGACAATGGACCAAAATAACACTTATGCCCTGAGATGATAGCAAGCGTGGAATAACTCGTTGATTACATTATGAATGTTTCACACCAGACTTAATGGCCACCATATGAAACCTGATTTGGGGTCCCATCATCTCTGTTGGGGTTCCCAGATAAAAATGAAATATTGGGTTGTCCTTATTTTGGGGTCTACTAAATGAAAAACACTGCATCTCTGCTGTAGGTAGGAGAAAAGTAGACTAACATAATTCTCTGCTTACACTGAACAGTAGTACAATACAACTAGAATTGCAATAATAGTAATAAATAAGTGATGGCCAGCATGACAATAAATGCGATGTATGACTGGTCAGCACATAGCTAATGTAAATGTATGGATATAATAATAGATTTTGTGTGTTTATACTTACTTGACAATGCCCTGCCTCCAAAGGAAAGCAGATTAAAACACAATACAGATATTTACTGTTCCTTCCTGGTGGAAAGATTGCAACACAGTATTACTGTACACTTGTCTATGCATACAGAAGGCAGCCAAACAGGAGAGAAGCAGCTTACAGCTAATTGTTTTTACATTAGAGGACAAATTGATGTAACAAGGTTAGTAAACTATAGAAACCAATCGTATTTCAGCTTTTATCACTTTGGAGTTGTCTGAACAAAATTTGGGTTTTTAGTTGAATGATGTGGGCTGATACAATCTTGCTTTATTAAAGAGAGGTAATCAAGTGCATTTTAAGTGGTCCTGAACTCTTGCACAGCACACAATGGAAAGTTTTCATTGCATATATAAATGTTGTAGAAATCCAATGCAGAGAGCTGTGTGTGTTTGTTTAGCTACATCAGAGTGTACTTAGCCTTTTTAGTAGCTGTGACAAACAGCATTGCCACAGCTCTGCCTGTACAAAAAGACAGTGTCTTAACCGTTTCTGTGCTCCCTGAACGTTAATCCAGTTAAATAGTCAGGTTTTTTTTTAGGATTTAACTGCACTTTAACTAGTGCTGTGCACACACTCAAAATTCACCATACAAAAGTGAGAACACTCGAAACTATAAAATGATTTCTGATTGGTTGCTATGGGTTATTATACCTTCTTTCGACTGATTCAGCAACTTAGGTAAGTTGTGTTGGCAATGTTAACTTTTAGACATCTTCTTCTCCTGTGTAGCTTTTTATTGTTTTGCAATCAACTGTTTCATGACCTGAAGCAATCAACATTCCCTTGTACCTGCATAGCATGTGTTCACCATTTCTATTACCAAGTTTGTTTTATTAATGTAAGTAATCATGCATGACGCTTGGCAAGGTGAGTGAGACAATACCAGTAAGCCAGGGTAAGGTGTGCACTCAGCTATGACCTGTAGGCGGAGATGCTGGGCCATAACAGTGCAGAGTCTCCTAAATAAGGGGCGGGGCGTGCTATTGCCAAGGCAGGTGGGCACATAACCTGAGCCGCAAGCATTCGTTTTGTTGTGGCCTCCTACTCGATGTCAGTTTCAATATAACTCAAATAAATCAATGACCCTAATTTCATCTTCATGATAGCATGCGATCACTGATGCAGGTTTCCGCTGTTTAGCCCCCACTCTTCTTTGGGATAGCTGTTCTTCTTTTACACCCCCAGATAACCAGTAGTTCTTTCTGCCCAACCTATTATCAAATATCTTATCCCTTCTCCTCTAGGGACAAAAAAAGCTTATAGATCCTAATCAGAAGAATCAGTCCTTGTGTACGTAGCCAGACATCTGCACATGAGATGCTGAACAGAATATGCCAACTGCTGTCTTGCATCTATACATTTCATGGGGCCAGGGTAACATCAGGGTAATTGTTTATGGAGACCACTTTTCAAACCACCAGTTGTGGACTTGGACATCTTTGTTTGCCTAAATCCAAGCCTAGACACTATGGCACATGGGAAAATGTGAACAAATTACTCACATAAGCATAACCTCTGGAAATTTGCTTTGGTGGCTGGATAGTGCATGCACCACCCAATCCTGGCTAAGGTCGGTATTTATGCGGTAAGCGGTTCAAGTAAAGACTCCCTAACACTGCAGTGTGGCCTCTTGAGCGCGTCCCAGTGGCTGCAGCTCTTGAGCGCTTTGAGATGGACAGGAGAAAACGCTATACAGTACAAATGTCGGATTATTATTATTTAAGATTATTTATAGCAGCTGCAAACTCTCTTATAAGTGATTTGTAAATAGATAAACTAAATCCACTGTAGCTAGCCACAGTGCAAGTCTATGTAGCGAAAAAGCAAAGTAAAAGATTCCATAGCAGCCAATCAATACCTTGAAATCCATCTGATTGCTTTGCTATACTGAATACGCCCACTGGTGGATTAACTAGCCCTCGAAAATGAAGAAAAAGCAGTGTTTTGGCCACACAGTGCTATCCTGCTATGCATACCTAGGCGAGCTAGGCGAGCTGGCCACAGGGCAGTTCCAGTTCATGTATCATTTCCTTGCATGTGAATCCACATAATCAAAATGTTCCAAGGAAAGCTATCCAAATCAGAAGGACCTGTAAGTAGAAGGCTGTGATCATGCTGACTGACATCACAGTGGATGAGTGGTCAGCACCCTGACACACACAGGTCCAGGGTGCAAAATAAATCGGGAACTACCTCCATGGAGTTTTTATACTCTACACACACACCATACAATCTTGGTTGTACAGATTTACCAAATCTATGTAGTATGCCTAGTACACACAATGCAATTTTCCATCAGATTGATAGTCAAATTGATTATTTTCAACAGGTCTGATCTGATTTCCATATGTCTTTCTGATCGATTTTCTGGTCACTTCTACACAAAATTGATCAGAAAAGCAATCGGATATCAGATCGGACCTTTTTAACACTTCCAATCTGCCGTTGGACCACGTGTGGGCAGTGGGAGCAAACAGTGTAGTGTCCGATCCGATAGTCCGCTGTGGTCCGCCTGTAGCAGGTGTGCTATGGCCTGCCTAGGATTATTGCTGACTGCACAGAAGTGTGAAAGAGGAACTGTCATGAAAATCCTAAAATTTAAAACACATACAAATAAGAAGTACATTTCTTCCAGAGTAAAATGAGCCATAAATTACTTTTCTCCTATGTTGCTGTCACTTACAGTAAGTAGTAGAAATCTGACATTACCGACAGATTTTGGACTAGCCCATCTTCTCATAGGGAGGTTCTCAGGGTTTTCTTTATTTTTAAAAGCACTTAGTGAATGGCAGTTGCTCCGTCCAACTGCCAAAATAGTGTGCAGCGAGCAGGGAAGCTGGCCAGCATCTTTGTATTAATTATTTTTAGAGAATGTCTCTATAAAGAATAAAGGCCATGCTGAGAATCCCCCATGAAGAGATGGACTAGCCCAAAACCTGTCGGTAATGTCAGATTTCTACTACCTACTGTAAGTGACAGCAACATAGAAGAGAAGTAATTTATGACTCATTTTACTCTGGGAGAAATGTACTTCTTATTAGTATGTGTTTTAAATTTTAAGATGTTTGCGACAGTTCCTCTTTAAACAACTCCTATAAATAAAATAGGAGCCGTTCACTGTCAGTTTTGCGATTAGAGGAGAACGGACAAAAAATGTCCATTCCCAGCTCAAGTGGGAACACAGCCTAAGGAACAGGACGTGGAAACATGGGAGCCATGTTTTTTTGGAAATAACAAGAAATGTTTTTTGGAAATAAGAAAATAGCCATGCCAATTGATAAAAACTCACGTGTGTCCTTAAGATTTATGTAAAATGTAATTTTTGAGGCACAGGTCCTCTTGAAGCTGGGTACAGAGGAGTGCGGCATTACATACCCAGCCTTGGGGTCCTTGCAATTAGTTACTACTAATAATGGGCATGCTCAGCCTCACTGGTATACCTACTTATGGCTATGGATTTGGGCATGGATTATTGGAGAGCGCCGAGTGGGTCAGGCAAGTCGCTACTCTGCCTGAAACCTCTGCAGGGGTCCTGGGGTCCAAAATAAAGTTGGGGGAGACCTGAGCAAGCTCAGCACCCTGGGGGGTGAAATTTGTTAGAAATAAAGGGCACCTACTGCCATATGGGGGGGAGTTCAAAGGGGCACCCAGGTTGATTCTGCACAGGGACACCATTGTAACTAGAAGCAGCCTTGTCAGACAGTGTCAGGGCCAGTGCACACCAAAAACCTCTAGCAGATCTGCAAAACGCTAGACGTTTTTGAGGCAGATTTCAGAGTGATTCGTTTTTTGGAGCGTTTTGTGTATCAGATGTCAAATATTATAGTAAAAAAAGTAGTAACAAAAACGCCTGGAAAACCACTCTGATCTAGCGTTTTTCAGAGCCGTTTTCCACTTTCCTAATCTTTAACATTAAGGCAGAAACGCCTCAGAAATCCAAAAAATGCTGCAGCCCGGGTTTCTGGAAAAAACGAGCCGCTCTGGTGTGCACCAGCCCATTAACTTTCATTAGCCAAGATGTTTTCCCCCGGCAAGTGTTTTAAAAAATGCTTCAGAACCGCTCCGGTGTGCACCAGCCCTCAGACTGGGAGCTGGAAAAGCTGAGGAAATCCACTTACTGACCAAGAAGCAGTAATCAGGTGTTGCTGCAGGTCTCTATTGACAGTGATAACACAGGGTTACTGCTGCTTGGCCAACAGGTGGAGTTCCTCAGTTTTTCCACCTCCCAGTCCGACACTGGACAAAGAGTTTATGGAATACCTGTACTGCCTTGAGACAGGTGCTCACTATAACCATAAATAACAGAATGGACTACTTTCATCTGATGTCTGCACTAAGCTTAAAGGGATACTGTAGGGGGGTCGGAGGAAAATGAGTTGAACTTACCTGGGGCTTCTAATGGTCCCCTACAGACATCCTGTGCCCGCGCAGCCACTCACCGATGCTCCGGCCCTGCCTCCGGTTCACTTCTGGAATTTCAGACTTTAAAGTCTGAAAACCACTGTGCCTGTGTTGCCGTGTCCTCGCTCCCACTGATGTCACTAGGAGCATACTGTGCAGGCACAGACCATACTGGGACTGTGCAGTACGCTTCTGGTGTTAGCGGGAGCGAGGACACGGCAACACAGGTGCAGTGGTTTTCAGACTTTAAAGTCTGAAATTCCAGAAGTGAACCGGAGGCGGGGCCGGAGCATCGGTGATCGGCTGCGCGGGCACAGGATGTCTGCGGGGGACCATTAGAAGCCCCTGGTAAGTTCAACTCATTTTCCCCCGACCCCCTACAGTATTCCTTTAAAGACTGTTTACAAAGAAATGAGGGAAAAAATGAATAAAATAAGTAAACCGCGGCGGGAGCCGCGTGCAATTTTGCAACGATCGACAAAACCCCCAGCGCTGTCCCCCCTAATGAAAAATGACCCCCTTCCCCCCCCTCCCCGTACAAGGTATATATTACCTGTCCGCAGCCTCCGCTGCTCCGTGCACATTCCCCTGTCCATACACGTGGTTTTCTAATAAGGGCGCGTGAGTGATGTCACACACGTGCGCCCTTACCAGGAAACCACATGGGGCGCGTGTGTATGCAGCAGAGGAATCCTGGAAGCCAGCAGGGAACAAGCGCAGGCCATGGACAGGTAATGTATACTTTACACAGGGCACTGGTGGGACATTTTTCATTAGGGGCGGCGAGGCGGTCAGATGTGGCGCACAAGGCCTATTCAGCATGAAATTGATAGGGAATAAGCTTGTGGTGTATGGGCAGCTGACAGATCTCACTATAATCAGATTCAATTAGAACGAGATTTGTCTCTTGGTCGAATCTGCCCATACGTTGCCCATACGATGTAGATGTACCTTTACTGATCACTCCTAATGGCAAATTAGTACAAACAGCTTGTGGGGGCATGCCCCCTTCCATGATGCCATATTCCAGCCACTGCAACAATGCCGAGGCCGGGCAGTGAAACCCTCATCACACCACTGACCCACCCGAATACATTTACGTTATAAAACAGACTGATGGGTGGATGATCAGGGCTGGCTCACACTATGGGCCTGATTCACAAAGCGGTGCTAACTCTTAGCACGGCCGTTTTCGCGCGAATTTTCGCTTTGCGCGTGATCGCGAATTTTCGCGTGAAATAATGTTTCTGCGCGCAAAGTCGTTTTTTGCGCAAAACCGATATCGATTTCACGCGGAAATTCGCGATCATGCGCAATGTGAAAATTCACGCGAAAACGGCCGTGCTAAAAGTTAGCACCGCTTTGTGAATCAGGCCCTATGAGTGCTTTTCAAAGCTCCAGAGATCTGAAAAGCATTTTCGCTAATGTAATGCTATGTGCAGGGCCGGGCCGAGGCAGAGGAAGGGCGCAGTGTAGGAGGGGGCACACATCTCACTCAGCTATCATTCCCCTATTGTGTTTGAAGCAGAGACAAATAAGAAAAGAGGACACATGGCAGTGACTGCAAGCCAGATAACTAGAGATTAAGGTGCTGGGGAGGTTGGGGGCCCTGTGGCGCCTCATAGTCTAATAGCAATGAGTGTGTGATGGCTGGGGTGGGAGGGATGCACTTTGGTGTCTCAGCCTTGGGTGCTGTAGGACCTTGTCCCGGCTCTGGCTAGGAGTGTGGTAAAAATCCCTCATAGCACTGCATTAACATATCACTAAAGCTTAGAAAAGCGCTGGTAGGCCCATATGCAATTAGGTTTTTCTACTGCGTTTTCTCCTAGGAGATCATTTTTCTTCATCTCTTAAAATCATTTTTCAACACTTTGAAAAAACACCAAAAAGAAGATGAAAAAGTACTATCAAAATTATTTATTATAATATAATATAGTATTTTATTGCTTGCTGGTGGTTTAAAAGGCATTTAATTGACAAGTTGTAAATTAACGCCTAGGAGAAAAGTCAGGAGAAAGAGTTAATTGCACTTGGGCTATAGTGTGGCGCACATATTAGTACACCGCTGGTGAGCTGGGCGCAGGGTGAGTTGAATAGTGGCCTCACCCTGCTGTCGTTCAAATTCATAGGCACTTGGAGGGAGAAAGTAATTTGGGGTCCAGCAATTGTCGAAACCACAAATTGCCCTTGTGCAGGTTGCGCACTATAGCATTAGTGCTATAGTGGCGCACAGCTCGGGTACTCGGTGTCGGAACCACCTGCTTTGTGTAGTGTGAACCAGCTTAAAGGAAACTGGAGCTGAATAAAATAAAAAGTTGTATACATACCTGGGGCTTCCTCCAGCCCTATCCGATCGGATCGCTCCGCCGTCCTCCACTGTCTACAGCTCCGGTACCGGGTCCCGTCAATTCTGTCAGTCGCGGCCAGTCTGACGTAAGCGAAGTGCGCTCTTTGCGTATCTCTCTAGCAGCATCTCTCCAGCAGCTGTCACTTCTCCCTAACATCGCTTGCACGTCATAGTTAGCTACAGGTGTCCCTTAGCATTAGGTAGCCAGAGGTACCCTCAGGATTAAGTAGCTAGTGGTGCCCCCAACTGAAGGGATATCTCATCAGTCAAATGCAGAGAGCTGGGTGAGTAACCTCTCATTTACACTCTGCTCAGTGCTCTTATAGGAAAGGAGGGAGGCACTCAGGGAGGGGGGAGAGCCGCCTTTTCATCATTGGGCGCCTGTAGGCACATGCCTACAGTGCCTTATATTAAATCTAGACCTGTGTGTAGTACAGATAATGAATAGAACATACTGTATTTTTTGAACAAGAAGACTCACTTTTTCTCCCCAAAAAGTGTAGGGAAAAAGTCACTGCATAGTACAGTCCAAATGCTGTGAACTTATGAACGCCTGCCAATATGAACCTTCAACCCACTGCAATATTGAGGACTCCCTATACTGTGCCCATGCAGAGGGGGGCACAAAGGGGCATAGAGGACAAAAGGAGGACACAGGGAGACACAAGAAGTACAAGGGGGCATGAGATACAAAGAAGGCATAGTCCACCAGATTCCCCTTTACCATGAATGCCCCAGGTTTAGTATATATTTTTCCCCTGGTTTTTGTCCTCGAAACCTAATTGCGTCTTATAGTCAGGAGCGTCTTATAGTCCGAAAAATACGGTAAGTAGCAAAGAAATTAATGTAAATATGGGTAACAAAAGATTTTACACTGGGCAAACCCAGACTAAATAATTTTAAAAATGTATAATTATGCTTGTACGTGCCTTTAAATGAATTTGAAAATTGTTGATTGTGTTATGGGGCTAATCTCTAAAACAGTACACCGCATAAGGAGTGGGTGGGGCAGAAACCCAGCTCACTGCACTAAAACTACTCAGTGCAGGCATGGGTTTCCTACACAGGAAAGTCTGGTACACACCATGCAATTTCCCGTCAGATAGATGGGTCAAATAGATAATTTCCGACAGGTCCAATCTGTTTTCCGATCGTTTTTTCTGATCGATTTGCATAGAAGTGATTCGAAAATCGATCACAAAAACAATCGGATATTCAATCGGATCTGTCAGAAATGATCTATCGACCCATCTATCTGATGGCAAATTCCATGGTGTGTACCAGGTTGAAGTTCAGAAATGAGGGAAACAATATCTGGTATGTTTATTAACTTTGAAAAAGCGCTGGCAGCCTTTGAGAAAACAGATATTATTTATGGAAAAACTATTATAACTACACCACTAAGATTATTTAAAACTGTTGTCTGGAGTTATGCTGTAATACAATCTCATCCATAGCAATATCTACTGTAAAACCAGAATAGGGCTTATTCATTGATTTATGAGGTCAGGTGCATGGGGAACTGGAGAAGAACTGGAGAATCCACTGGTAATACGTGTGTCCTTTAACCCTTTAGCAGCCAAATTATTTAGAGGCTTGCAAGTACTCCAGGCCAATTTATTTTAGTACATTTTTTTATTCCTTATTTGTTAAATTTCCTTCGCTTCTAATTAATCCTGCCGTAATGTGTATTTATGGCAATTTATCACTGGGGGGGGGGGGGGGCAGTAAAGGAGAATAACTGAGGACTTCTGCTTTCAGTTTCTTTTTTCTGCTAGTAGAGAGACATCAAAGCATTCCAAGAATTTACAGCACAAGTTATTCTGACATAGGTCACAAGCAGTGCACTGATCTCAAACGAGATAACTCTATTGAAGCTGCTAATGGGTTAAAAGCTGATCCAAGCAACTCCACCTCCTTTTTCTCCAGTTTGCCTTGCATCTGCCTTGATATATCAGTCCCAACAAGGCCATACATCAGCCTTTGTAAAACTGGTTCTCAGAAGGCTCTTCTGTCTTTGGAAACACAAAAGTCAGATGTCCAATTGTCTAGCGACCTATTGCACAATTGCCTGCTCGGTGCATAGGAAAAGCCACAAGATAACAACATGAAGAGAGGAAGAGTTGGTGGTTAGCTGAGGGGGTGGCGGGTATGCATGTACTGGTGAAATGCAACATCTCGCAGTCATATTGCATTCTAAAGTTCAAAGCTCTTGCATCTTTCTGGATGCCACGTGCAAAGAAGCACATGATTCACGGGGTGTGAATCCATGCAGAAATACTTACCTTCTCAGAAAGTGCATGATCATAGAGATTAGAGATGAGCAGGGGTCAAAATACTCGCAAACACCAAAATTATCACCTGATTTTGGCAGGTTACATTGGTATCTGAACCTAATGCCCATAGAAAGGACAGAAAGAGAGAGGGGGGGAAGACAGAAAAAGAGAAAAGAAGACAAGATATAGAGGGAGACAGAAGAAAGGAGTACACAACTTTTCTTCTGTGTTTCTACTTTCATTGACATAACAAGACAGAAACGACCACTGAATAAAATACTTTGTGCTAATGCAGGCGGCATCACGAGGGATGGGGGCGCTATGACAGTTATATGCTGGATACAGATGGACTGCTACTTCAGAGAAACATCTGGTAACCACATACTAGCCAGATGGGCTGAACCCATTTGGCATCAAAGAGTTGGGATGGAAGCTATGGTGGCATAAGAGCTATATTGCTATGTGGTCTACCTTTAGCCATCGTCCACACAATTTGGATATTTAGAAATAGGTAGATGGCATCAAGCAGGTGATTTTGGTGCAGGTCACTCAGCTCCAAGCGCTGAAACTAGGCACCGCTATAGTAGTAATGCTATAATGTGCGGGCGCTTAAGGGTAATTTGGGAACTCTGAGTTGGTAAGATTTGGAGGGCGAATAGTATTTAACGCTGCCGGGAATTTGAGCAGCAGCAGGGTGAGCAGGCATTCGACTCACCCTGCTGCCCAGCACATCGCCGGCAGGACAATAGGTACACCATGGTATGTGGTATATCACTTTAGCTATTGTCCACTTAAACGGAACTGGAAATTTGGGTGCCGCTGGGCGCCTTCATAAGCCGTAATGGGAATTTGTCTTTTTACAGGTTAATCTGGTTAGTGTGTTTACAGGCACTTACCACCTAGGCCACAGACCTTAAGGCTGGTTTCACAGTGGGACGTTACAGGCGCACGTTAGAGCAGCCTGTAACGCAGCCCACCGCATAGCAATGAAAAATCAATGGGCCGTTCACATTGCCCACGTTGCGTTACTTAGTAACGCTGCGCCATAACAGAACGTACTGCATGCAGTACTTTATAAGCGGCAGAGCTGCGTTAGACTGCTTGCACATGCGCTGTAATGTTGGGGAGGAGCGGAGAGCGGCCAAGCACATGGCTAATTAATATTCACTGCACTCAGTGACGTGCAGTGTTTACTTCCTGGAGCGACCGCTATGTGCTGCGATTGGCCGGGCAGGACCACGTGATGCCGCATGCGTCCAAGAGTGCGCATCACGGACACCAGAGTGAGCTGCGCAACGCGGCTCACTCTGACGTCCACATTAGAGAGCACCAGGCGTTGTGTTAGGGGCATGTTATGCGACCATAACGTCCCCTAAAACGCAACGTCCTGGTGTGAAACCAGCCTAAAGGGCCATTTTTGCTAATAAAGCAGGCACTACTTGCTTTTTTCAGCCAATGCACTAGAACTAAATTCACTGGTGAAAGACAATACTAAAGCTACACATGCTAAAACAACACTAGGCCAAATGGATCCAAACCAGAGGAGGACAGGGCAGAACATATGACTATTAAGGCAGCAGAAAGTTTGCTGAAAAGCATTCTGAAAGAATAAGAATCCTGTCCATAGGCATTTTTACTCCTAATTGGCCCAGAAACAGGCTGATAGTGGTCAAGGTGTGTACACATACATGCTCAGTTGATCATTTCTGACTGGTTCCAGTGACAGCTTAGAAACAATTGCTGTACAGACAAACTACTTAGCTATATACCAAGTAGCCTGATTGATCTACTGAGAAAGGAGGCGGAGGGATGTATTGGAGGTCCTCTACTAGGGGGAAATGTAATAGTGTAAGAATAGTGGTCAGTCATACTGAGATCTATATCTGAGATTAGGTAGCTTAAAGCACACTTGAACTGGATACATAAATGGGGATTTTAACTTAACTGGGGCTTTTTCCAATCCCCCGTAGTAAATCTGGTCCCTCTTTGTCCCCTCGATCCCCTCTTTTGTGCCCCTGCACGCTCCTTAAGATCTGTTCTGCGCATGTGCTGTTCTCAAAAGAATTAACCGTGCATGCGCAGAACGATCACGGCGCCAGGAGGGTGATCGAGAAGGGCGCATAAACATGCAGTAAGTGGGGAATGGTGCAGATCTTTTGGAGCTGGTAGCTGCACAGCAGAGGGGACCCAGAGGATGCCGAGGGACCTGACGGACTATGGGGGGCTGGAAGCAGCCCTAGATAAGTTAAAAAAAATTGAATCCAGTTCAGGTGTGCTAAAAGATAGGACGAATGGCGCATTACAGACTGATGACCAATACCCAAGCACCAAGTTTAAGAGATTTTGCTGACTTAATATAAATCCCGTTATACATTTGTTCTTTCATCACATTAGCCAATCAGCAGTTCCATCTGTGGCCAGCATAATTCCGTGTGGACTTCTTTCTACGTGATAACAAGCTAGCGTGAAATGACCAATGGGTGCATTCGGAATGGTTATGAACTGAACTCCGTTCAACTGAGACACTGACATGACGTGAACTACATTATATCGGACAGTGATACGTTTCAGCGTTCCTAATAGGAATATTGAGTGTAATTCACCAACGACTGGCTATTGATGATGTATATGATGTGTTATTGAAATGCGCCAGTCTGTTATTGCAGGGGCATTCATCTTCCAGGAAACGTGGCTCATCAAGTATATAAGCTGATCTGATTTGCAGACCACAGAAATCACCAACCTCCATGATTTGGGATGTAATAGACTTGTCAACCTTTCTCTAAAATGGCATACATTATATTTATGGCATACATTATATTTTATATAGTCTCGGTAACAAAAAAATTGGGTGCTAAAATTTTGAAAATGATGTAAGAGATCTTGGGATTACATTTATTCCACTGGGAGATCAAACCACCCAACGGCAATGACTCAGCACTGTGCAAATGTTGATGTGTTAAATAAACATAGATCTTGAATTCCACTGGTGACATCTGCCAGCTGTATGTCTAAAGCCCGATACACACTTTGAATTATGATTGGCCAATCATTGACCAATTTTACCACGTCCTTGTAGTATGAGAGTTTACCTACACAATCTACTCATAGTATTCAACATCTGTTGACCCTCGTACTACATGGAGGTGGTAGAATTGGTCAGTGATTGGCCAATCATGATTAAAAGTGTATACTGGGTATAGAGACTGATACAAACATTCAATTTTGATTGGCCAATTTTACCACAATCTGTATACAAACTCTGTTGGCACTCATACTAGATAAATGTGGTAAAATTGGCTAATTAAAACTGGATTTGTTTAGGCATCCTAAAGCCTGGTGGACACCTTCAACTTTGATTGGCCAATTGTACCACCTCCATGTAGTATGAGGCTCAACAGATTTGGATACTATGAACAGATTGTGTAGGTAAACTCACATATCACATAGAGGGGGTAAAACTTATCAGTGATTGGCCATTTAAAATTGCACGCGTGCACCAGGCTTAACACTGTCTCCTTGATTACTGCAAACACGATGGATAACAGTTATTAATGGCCTCAATTCACTAAGCTTCTCTCCTGTCTTTAATAACTCTTCTGAGTTGTTTCCACAGTTATCACCATAGTGATAACTGTAGAAACAGCTCAGAAGAGTTATTAAAGACAGGAGATAAGCTTAGTGAATTGAGGCTGTATCCAGCTTTTCAGTGTACCAACAGTAGTCCTACAAGAGATAATAGCCTCAATTAACTAAGCTTATCTCCTGTCTTTAACAACTCTTCTGAGCTGTTTCTACAGTTATCACCATGGTGATAACTGTAGAAACAGCTCAGAAGAGTTATTAAATACAGGAGAGAAGCTTAGTGAATTGAGGCCTAGTTTTTATTATATTACGAATTTACACCCAGCAGAGGATTTCATATCAGAGAGAATGGTCCTCTAAGAATGCTATTGAGATGTGCATTAGGGGTCACCCCCACCTTGTATCAGCACTAGAATGTACCTTTCCTCCACAGAGGCTTCCTTCAGCTGCTGATGCGGCTTTGTTCCTTCCATATCTCTGATGCTCACAGCATAAATTTTAGTGGTATAATCAATAGATTTCTCTCTTGCCACATCGCTGTCATAACCTGGGTGGGAAAGTACAGAGAGAACAGCTTATTAAACAAGACATAAAAGAGTGAAAAATGTAAGCCTGCTTTATAGAGCAATCTATTGATTAATATATAAATGCTGAATGCTTTCTCCAGCACGCTATGCAGAATAATATAAGATACAACAGTTATAACTGGGATCCCAGGAAATCTATGGAAGAAAAGGAATCTAAAGGGTCACTCTGATTTGTGGGTTAAGGAGGGAGGGAGGCAAGTAGCCGATGCCGGCATCAGAAAGTAGCTATACCGATCAGGCAAGTGGTAGTAAGTTACTGATGCCTGCATCAAGAAGTAGCTATACCGATCAGGCGAGTGGTAGCAAGTAGCCGATGCCCGCATCAGAAAGTAGCTATACCGATTAGGCAAGTGGTAGCAAGTAGCCGATGTCTGCATCAGAAAGTAGCTATACCGATCAGGCGAGTGGTAGCAAGTAGCCAATGCCTGCATCAGAAAGTAGCTATACCGATCAGGCAAGTGGTAGCAAGTTACCGATGCCTGCATCAGGAAGTAGCTATACCGATCAGGCGAGTGGTTGCAAGTAGCAGATGCCTGCATCAGGAAGTAGCTATACCGATTAGGCAAGTGGTAGCAAGTAGCCGATGCCTGCATCAGGAAGTAGCTATACCGATTAGGCAAGTGGTAGCAAGTAGCCGATGCCTGCATCAGGAAGTAGCTATACCGATCAGGCAAGTGGTAGCAAGTAGCCGATGCCTGCATCAGAAAGAAGCTATACCGATCAGGCGAGTGGTAGCAAGTAGCCAATGCCTGCATCAGGAAGTAGCTATACCGATCAGGCGAGTGGTAGCAAGTTACCGATGCCTGCATCAGGAAGTAGCTATGCTGATCAGGTGAGTGGTAGCAAGTTGCCGATGCCTGCATCAGGAAGTAGCTATACCGATCAGGCGAGTGGTAGCAAGTAGCCGATGCCTGCATCAGGAGGTAGCTATACCGATCAGGCAAGTGGTAGCAAGTTGCCTATGCCTGCATCATGAAGTAGCTATACCGGTCAGGCGAGTGATAGCAAGCTGCCGATGCCTGCATCAGGAAGTAGCTATACCAATCAGGCAAGTGGTAGCAAGTTGCAGATGCCTGCATCAGGAAGTAGTTATACCGATCAGGCAAGTGGTAGCAAGCTGCAGATGCCTGCATCAGGAAGTAGCTATACCGATCAGGCAAGTGGTAGCAAGCTGCCGATGCCTGCATCAGGAAGTAGCTATACCGATCAGGCAAGTGGTAGCAAGCTGCCGATGCCTGCATCAGGAAGTAGCTATACCGATCAGGCAAGTGGTAGCAAGCTGCCGATGCCTGCATCAGGAAGTAGCTATACCGATCAGGCAAGTGGTAGCAAGTTGCAGATGCCTGCATCAGGAAGTAGTTATACCGATCAGGCAAGTGGTAGCAAGCTGCCGATGCCTGCATCAGGAAGTAGCTATACCGATCAGGCAAGTGGTAGCAAGCTGCCGATGCCTGCATCAGGAAGTAGCTATACCGATCAGGCAAGTGGTAGCAAGCTGCCGATGCCTGCATCAGGAAGTAGCTATACCGATCAGGCAAGTGGTAGCAAGCTGCCGATGCCTGCATCAGGAAGTAGCTATACCAATCAGGCAAGTGGTAGCAAGTTTCCGATGCCTGCATCAGGAAGTAGCTATAGTATACTGATCAGGCAAGTGGTAGCAAGTTGCCGATGCCTGCATCAGGAAGTAGCTATACCAATCAGGTATGGGTTTCCAGCATGCCCGATCACCATCGCTCATGAGGATGGTACTGTGGCCTGCCTAAATATTTGAGAGTCTGAAGGTGCCTGGAGAGCTAGTAGTTGGGCTGATAAATTTCTTTTGTACCCACAATTACTTGGTTTGTGGACAACACATCTTTTTTTACAGCAGATGGAAGCAGCAATAGGAGCAAGGTTTATGCCTCTGTATGCAAATCTTTTTAAAGCAAACGTAAATACCTCACTAACCCTCTGCACTGAAAGCACATGCACACAGCAAGCTGGAACACTGACAGTATACTGTGCACTTGCTCAATTCACGGCAACAAGGTTCCCGCTTTTGAATTAGTCCTGACTTTTCCTATGCCGGTCAGCATGCAAGCAAATGCTTTTGTTGCAGAAATTCTGGTTTTTAAACTATAAACAATGATTGGTTTTAGGCCATGACATGTTCACTTTGTCTTGACTTCCATAAGTACTGTATAGTAGGGACCAATACTAAGAAAGGAACCTTGTTGAGATCAATGCATACATCCTCATGTTTATCCCATCATGAAACATGGCACTTCAGGGTCTCTATGTTATCAATTTGATTTTGTTAAAATGTATGGCTCATTACAATTTGGATATTTTAGTAAATTTTGCTGCTAACTTAAACCCTTGTGGACCCCACGGCTCTGGCCACTTTAAGACCAGAGCCGTCAGTGCCCTTTTAAGAACAGTGATTGCTGTGATTGGCTCACAGCAACCACAGGTGCTAATGCGATTGATACACAGAAGCTCTGCTGTCAGCGTGACAGCAGAGCAAGCGGGTGCAGCAACGCGGACAGCGGTAGGATCGGTGAGAGAGAGCAGAACGCGCAGTAGGGATGATTGAAATTATACGCCCTGGCAGGAATAGCAGGATGTAAACAGGGAGTAGATTTCAACCATCAAGGTCCGCAAGAGGTTAAGATGGCCAAAAACGATTCCATCGAATTTCCCATTTTTTTTTGTTCAATAACAAATATCAAGTGTACTGAAAAAATGTTTTCAAACAATACCTTATCGGATGAGTTGGACGAATCAAACAGAAAAATCCAAAAACCGAATAGTTTATTTGATCATTTTTTTTGACATTTTCAGAAAAAAAATCGATCATAATTGTATGGTTCAACGGTTAGATTTTTTTCTGTTATTCAATCAGGTAGAAAAATGTATCAGATTTCTCTGGTTCAAAAAAGAAAAAAAATCTACTTGTGTATGACTACTGTTACAGTGATGATCTACATTGCCTAGCATTTCCTCTATAAGATTCAGTGAAGAAAAGTCATCTCCCCCCTGCTGCTTCTCATAAGCTTCAGTCCTACCTCCATCCTCCTCAGCGTCAGTGTCAGACTCTTCGCTGTCCACAGGTTTGCTCTCCAAGTTGCCAAAAGCCTCTCGTGTCCAGATCATCAGTGCTGTATCTGCTCCCCCAACAGTCAGTAGGGTGGAATCATCATACAACCATCTGACATTGGTCACGTGTGCACTGTGACCAACATACTTTTTGAATCTTGAATCCCGACCCTGGAACATTAGAAAAACAAACCTTCGTAGTGATGTAAAGATAGTTGTCCATCCATGTGGCAGGTAGGGTATACAGCTACATATTTTATACAACTGATGGCTTAAAGGGGAACTGAAGTAAGAGGTATACAGAGGCTGCCATATTTATTTCCTTTTAATCAATACCAGTTGCCTGGCAGCCCTGCTGGTCTATTTCTCTGCAGTAGTATCTGAATAACACCAGAAACAAGCATGCAGCTAGTCTTGTCAGATTTGACTTTAAAGTCTGAAACACCTGATCTGCTGCATGCTTGTTCAGGGGCTATGGCTAACAGTATTACAGGCAGAGGATCAGCAGGGCTGCCAGGCAACTGGTATTGCTTAAAAGGAAATAAACATGGCAGCCTCCATATACCTCTCTCTTCAGTTGTCCTTTAAAGTAGAGGAACAGGATAAAAAAAAAAACAATCATCTTATGCTGGGAATACATGGGTCGATCCGGCGGCCGATTAGCCGCCGGATCGACCCCAGCCGCATCCCCGCCGCGTCCCCGCGGATCGATTGCCGCTCGTCCCCGCCGGCGCTTCCTTATCAGCGCTCGATTCCCTGCCATTGTCCGCCGGCGGGGATCGAGCGGGAGTCGAGCGGCTTGATCGGGCCAGCTGAATATTATCAGCTGGCCGGATCAGCTGGTCGATACGCGGTACAGAAACGTACCGTGTATCCCCAGCATAACACAACATAATTGCTTTAGACCACCGGTGTCCAACACAAAGCCCACGTGTTGAATGCGGCCATCCTTCCCATTTTTGTGGCCTCGAAAGCCCCTCTCCCACTTTTTCTCCCCCTGCCCCCGACCCCCCCCCCCCCCTGGACACCATCTCCCCAGAGCAGAGAAGCACAGCTGCTAACATTTACCTGCTCCAGGGGTGTGTTGTGTCTCATCTGTTCTTCCTGGCAATTGCACGTTCTGCTTCCAAACCTCCTTTTACCGATTAGGTGACATGCATTCAGAGCCAGAGGGATGCAGTATAGAGCATGTGGATGTCAGGAAGATCACAGGAGAGCTGAAGCAGGTAAATATTAAACTCCTCCACTGCGCTACTCAGAAGGGGGAGGAGCAGGGCCCCACAGTCGCTATAGTTATGCCGCTTAGTTTAAGACTGTTCAATAAATGTTAAATCTTAATAAAAACTTTGGCCTATGACCTAGACTATGTTTTTTTTTTTTTACACCCCTGCTTTAGATGTTGCCATAAACAAAAGATTGAAGTGACAGAGTCTAAAAATTAAGCTTACACCGACATGGCCAAAATATTCTACATACATTCTGACTTTCTCTACTTTCCCTACACCTTTCTTTGGTCTTGAATGCATTCTGGTGAACAGGAGATGTAAAAAGTTGAAAGGGCCCTCGACTGGTCATGTATTCTTCCTTGTGGTCACCACCATGAGCAGAAGTGCGGCCACCATGACTTCCCCCACCCACAAGGAGCACAACATTACTTGTTTTGGATGAGTGGGGACTGTGCCAGAAGGAGTGAGGGTAAGAATCTGGCCTTCAATGATTGCATTGGTAGTCCTAGATGTATAGTAATGGTCCTATAACAGGTCAAGGTGAAATGTACATGGTTCATCAGCTGACTCCAACTAATCCAAAGTCCTCTTTCAGTGATCTGACTGCCCCAGAATGATGAAGGAAGGTATGGATTTACTGTCCCTAGGCACCATCATAGTCCTTTAGTTTGCATTGTTAAATTAATAAGCAGGTTCATGGGACCAGAAATCATGAAAATATTTAACAGTCTCACCTTTACAGGGTAAGAAAACAGTTTCACAAATCCAAAATCGTCCCCAGTAGCTAAAGATTTTCTGTCTTTGGTAAGAGAAGCTGCATTCACATCCGTCACGTCACTGTGAGCCGGCCAGATTCCTTCACACGTAGGACCGAGAACACAAGTCCACGTGTGCCACTCTATCCGTTCCATCTAAGGCAACCCATAGAGAAAGTATATAAAAACATCACTCTCAGGTAAAAACAAAGGGATAAAACGTTTGATTGTTGAGTTTTGTAGTACGTTTTATAGAAAGGTGTGGTCTGGTGTATGGTTAGGATCTCACTAGGCCTAAAAATCCGAAGTGAAGACAAACAGATAAACGAACATGTCAACGGATTATGTGTTATGATCCCTCAATATACGTGGGATGCTACTTTTGCATTATCTTTGGACACTCTGAACCATATGCAAATCACTTTTTCTCTGAAGTTTTCTCCTAGGAGATTATTTTTCATTGTTTGTTTAAAATAACTTTTAAGAACTTTGAAATTGAAAGGCTGTGAAAATATCACCTGGGAGAAAAATTTGGAGAAAAAGTGAATTGCATATGGCCATCTGCGTGCTACTAGCCATTACACCACCTAAACAGCATTTTTAGCTCTAGCAATTAGCTACAGCAAGGAGAACTACCTAAAAAGGCAGCTATACAGTATCTCACAAAATCAAGTACACCTCCCACATTTTTGTAATTATTTTATTATATCTTTTCATTGGGTAACACTGAAGATGGGACATTGTAAAGTAGCCAGGGTAAACATTTGTTTAACTGTGTTAATTAGCTGTCCCGTCAAAAAACTCAACACCAAGTCATTAATGTCTAAACCGCTGCCAACAAAAGTGGTTTCACTTGAAGAATATGAGGTGAAGGTAAAGAATATCAAAATCCTGCCCAGTTAGACATTTTCCCTCCTTGGGCTATGCTACACATTGGTATTACAAGGTGTGGATGGGAAGCAGGTGTTGTAAATTTGGTGTTATTGCTCTAGCACTCTCCTACTGGTCACTGTATGTTCAACATGGCAGCAGTGTTGTCCCAGGAAGATATATCAAAATATTTACAAAAATGTGAGAGGTGTAATACTGTTGTAATACCGTATATGGTGGTGGCTGGATGGCTGGAAGGTGTAATGGTTAAGGGCTCTGCCTCTGACACAGGAGACCTGGGTTCGAATCTCGGCTCTGCCTGTTCAGTAAGCCAGCAGCTATTCAGTAGGAGACCTCAGGCAAGACTCCCTAACACTGCTACTGCCTATAGAGCGCGTCCTAGTGGCTGCAGCTCTGACGCTTTGAGTCATCCAGGAGAAAAGCGCGATATAAATGTTCTGTGTTTGTTTGTCTGTGTTTGTATATACTTTAAGGCTTTTTGCTTAAGCATACTGTTGGAGAACTTACCACCTTAATTAACCACTTCAGCCTAACTGGACACGTATACATGTCCAGCGTAGTTGTGGAGGGTGCACCACGAGTTTGTTACTAAATGTGGTACTATTTTAACCGGAATGAGTTGTAGAATACATTTTGATATGATTTAAAGCTTGGACCCATCTCACATAAGAAATAGGTAGGGACAAACTCAATTGAACATAAAAATTAATTCGGAAAATTATGATCAAACTTGAGAAAGTATTAGTAAAACTAAACAAGACATATGTGGTAACTATTTAATCGTGATACGTAGCAGAATAGAGTTTAAGTTGTTTTAGAGTTAAGGGTTATGTCTTGTATATTCTTTTAGTAACAAAACTGAATCAAAAGCAATAAAAAAAATTGTATATTCTATACCAAAACCAAGACTTATAAAATGAAAACAAAGTGACAGAATTTAAAAGAAAATAACTATATTGTAACCTTAGGAACTTGGCCATGAGGGTTTATTACTGTTATTTTTGCAAATAAAGTCTTGTAATAATCGACAATGTACAATGAGAAAGCAAAATACAATATTGCCATCATACATTGTGCTAGGAAATCCTGTAATAGCCAGGATGGATAAGCGAATACAATTTGTGGGTTTAACTTATAGTTAGCACTGTATATTGTAAAGCTATAATGGATATAAATCGAGAAATAGTGTTGTAATGCCTGGGGGTTATACCCAGAGCAACAGGGCTAATGGCTGAATAATGGAAGAGGCTACACAGGTTGCCCAGAGCAACTGCAGCTCTGGGCTTCTGATATCGCTACAAATAAGACACAATGGCAGTGCAATGCGATGTTGCGCTGCCTATGGTCTGAGTAACCAGACAAACAACGAACAGACAGACTGACTTTGACTGACTGTTGCCCAGGGCAGATGCCGTCTGAGCCTCTGGCTAAGTAACAAGACAGATAACAGAAAGACAGACAGTGTTTGCAAGACTAAGCGCTGCCCTAGCGATAGCAAGCATTCAGACAGGTACAAGACAGGACTATAAATTGGAGCGTAACTAGTAGAAACCGCAACTCACAGTCACGTCCACAGAAGCAGAGCAAGCAAGTTAACAACCAGTCACCAGCAAGCATCCACACAGGCAAGACTACAGGAAAGAACGTAACTAATAGCAACCACAGCCTTTAGTTACGTTCCCAGAAACTAGAGTAGTAGGAATACTACCAGTCACTAACGTGGTGATGGCAGAATCCAAGCTATCAGAATAGTGGAGTTCACTGACCCACCGCGGATGCAGCGAACGTCCATCAGGCATGGAAACAAGCCAATACACAATAATACAGAAAAATAACAAACGGCTCAACTAACGGATAAATATATATTAGCAAGTCTGCATATATATTTATCAAGAAACTAGCTAAAGCAAAAGTAATAAGGTCGCATTGAACTACAATAACAGATCTATACAGAGTAACAAAGTGTCCAGCAGACTAGCGTACTGACCGTTATGTCGGGTGGGGTCTAAAATGGGAGGCAGACTTTTATGTAGACCTCAGCCAATGAGTGCAGGAATGCAAATTCCCACACGGCTGAATGGTAATCACTCAATCCTGAGCTGGTCTGATGCTAGCTGACTGTGAATGCAAAGGACTTTCATAAGAAATACATGCAGAATTATGTAACAACATGCATGTAGGAAATCCAGGGCTACCCAGCTGCAGCTCAACTGCAGCAAGCAATTGGTGGAATGATGACAGCATCCTAAGCTGCCCTGAACTGCAGAGCGAACGCAAATGACAATGAGATTCATTGCGAATGCACAACCGAATGCAAGCAGATAAGTCAGAACTGCGAGTTGCAGCTCCACTGCAAGCGACAGAACATGTTACAGGAGAGATCCTGACAGGTGTGTTTTTTTCTATTTTTCCCTTATTTTCCATTTAAAATTCATAGAAAATAAGGTCATTACAAAAACAAAACTATCACTCACTAAAAGCCTAATTTGTCCTGAAAAAAAAAAATGATATAAAGATAATTTAGGTATGATAAGTCGCAATAAAGTTATTGGAATGAATGAATGTGTCCATGTTTGGCCCCTGAGGAAGTAGTTAATTTTCCACAAAATGTGCATCAAGAAGCAAATACTGTAGTGATGCACCTATCTGAATAATTAGCCAACTAAATGACATATAATTTAATTATGAAATTTGAGCTAAAACATTATTATCAATTTTTAATGGGCTATATCTCACTTTTTAATATATATTGAAGCTCTGTAATAAAGTAAAGGTCTGTGATATATTTACTCTCAATTTCTGTTTACCAGGGTATGTGACGTCCCCATTTAAGTCTACACTTTTGGGACTAATACCTAAGGTTTAAAACAAAATCCAGGTTCCTCTATATTCTTTGTACAACTTTGTACTTTCTACAGATTTTTACAGACAAAATGAAAGTCTATAGAAATAGACAAAGTCCATACTATCTAGTGCTAATACAACAGTAAAGAGGAGATCATACCTCTGCTGATTTAATGACGTATCTCTTTCCTCTTGGAGCTTCAAAAAATAACTGCTCTTTGGCACCAGTATTAACTTGCAGCAATTTACCTTTATTTAAAAAAAAATAATATTAAAAAAATGTTATATAAGCAAGAAAATAATTTATTGACAATCATCAGTGCAAAAAAAAAGTCTACTCTGAACTTGTAATAAACAGGTTGAACTAACATCATGAAACAAAAAATTCAAGTTACAAGGGAAAGGAAGATGATAACGCTCTAAGTAGGTGTACCATCATCTACTGTCATAATAAATCCTAAAGGCATTACTTATTTATATTTATATAGCACTGACATCTTCGGCAGCTCTTCACGGGGTGTCACTAATTGTCCTTTAAAGGACAATTTCAAAAAGACTGGGGCTGAGTAAAAAGTTTTATAAAATCCTCTCTAGGATCCACTTTCAAGATGCACCTTCACCGCACCCCACTCTGGTGTAAACTTACCAGATGATCATAACCAAAGTGTTAACAATTGCTGATGTTAATCCTAGCTCATGTTAATCATATTGCAAAGACCAAGTGTGCCTGATGCAATGGTAAAGCAGACCCAATAGGTTTAGTTCTCTAGAATGGTAACAATGCTCTACAGAACGGAAACGGTCGGTCGGCTTTACCATTGCATCAGGCACACTTGGTCTCTGCAGATGAGTGGAGGAGTGGAGAGAATGCCAGATACTAAGAAGACAAAGTTACTGAAATTCTAATAATAACACCTGGTTCCCAAATGAACAGATGCCTCTACTAAATGTACTAAGGGATTCGCTTGTTACATGCTTGTATTCTCTCTAAAGCGCTGCAGAAGATGTCAGCACTATATAAATACATGAGTTTCTGTGTCTCTGCAGTGAGCTCCATAGTGGAATCTTGATGCACAGAGTTGTGGTTATAAAAGTGACTTTGCTTTTGTGCTAATGTGAACCCATCTTAACTGTAGTAAGTCAAATATTTTACTTAAAGGACCTCTGTCGTGAAAATCTTAAAATTTAAAATACATTTAAACATCTACAAATAAGAAGTACGTTTTTTCCAGAGTAAAATGAGCCATAAATTACTTTCCTCCTATGTTGATGTCACTTACAGTAAGTAGTAGAAATCTGACATTACCAACAGGTTATGGACTAGCCCATCTTCCCATGGGGGATGGTCAGGGTTTTCTTTATTTTTAGAAGCACTTAGTAAATGGCAGTTGCTTCGTCCAACTGCCAAAGAAGTGTACGGTGAGTTGGGAGGATGGCCAACATCTTTGTATAAATCTTTTTCAGGGAATAACTTTGTAAACAATAAAGGCCATGCTGAGAATCCCCCATGAAGAGATGGACTAGCCCAAAACCTGTCGGTTCTGTCAGATTTCTACTACTCACTGTAAGTGACAGCAACATAGGAGAAAAGTAATGTATGGCTCATTTTACTCTGCACGAAATGTACTTCTTATTTGTATGCGTTTTAAATTTAAAGATTTTCACAACAGTTACTCTTTAAGCTCCCATCAATAACAAGACCTAACCTATTGCCTGAGGAAGCGGCCTCAACCCCTGAAACGCATTGCAACAAAGTGCAGTAAAATCCCAATAAAATTGTGTTCTATACCCACCATTGTGTCATCAGTTGGGAGGTAAGTCCACCACTGCCTCCCACTTTTAAACTGCTTTAGTGTATTTTATTATTTCTGGCACCTGTTTATCCTATATCATTCTAGTTGTTGTCCACCCTTGGTGGAGGGATGTTATCCCTTTCCTGTTACTGCTAAAGAAAGCGACTTTATAACCCGAGTGGGGTTGGATCTAATCTCCCCACTGGCATTTACAGTGGTTGCCTTAGTGGTAAGTTTTGTCTCCTGCAACAAGACTTTACATACTACACCATAGTGGACTCTCTGTTGTCTCCCCTCCCCCCAACTTTAATATTGTCACACAAAGTGAAGGACTATCTGCAGTATCTGTAGAGTTAACTACTGCCGGTAGTTTTGCTTAGTTCCACTTACAGGCTGAAAGTCATTCACAGTTTAGTTAGTACATATAGATATTCTGAAATTAGGTTAGGCTGTAAAAGGGTTTGGTGTCAGTTACAGTAATATTCTGAGCTGCTGATTCACAGTGAAGCAGTCTCATCTTACTCTTTCACCGGCTAGCACGTCAGCAGCGCACCACCAAGGCAAACAGCATTTTAACACCCAGAATAGACTATCATTCAATGTTTACCTCTGGCATCCCAGTCTATATGGGTGATATAGCTGGAGGCACCTTTGCAGATACCGACTCTCTTGCTTGTAAGTACATTATAAATGTCCACAAAGTTATCATGAGATGCCACTGCCAGGTACTTTCCAGCATCTGTAAGAAATGTAATAATAACATTGACAGTTAAAGCAAAATCCAACATGTATTAACACAATAAAATTTTTAAACCGCTTTTCTCTCATAGGACTCAAAGCGCATAGATACGTCTCAGATCAATACAGGGTTGCCGGCTGGACTGTGTTACAGAGGAAATAGTCAGGTGTTTATAAATGCCATGCTAAACAGGTGGCTTTTCAGTTTGAACTTAAATGCTTCCAGGAATGTAAATGTTCTGACTGGATGGGGCAGGGAGTTCCAAAGTGTAGGGGCAGCATGACAGCAGACTCTGGCTCCAAAGGTTTTGCGGTGGACTCTGCGGATGACCAAGTTATTAGATCCTTTTCATCTAAGATTGTGAGGGGTGTGATGCAGTTGCAACAAGCCCTTCAGGTAGCCAGGGCCCAGATTGTGCAAGGATTAATCTGTTATTTACATTTTTATATTTGCTAGTGTACAGTCCAAGATGCTGGCCTAGCATACAAATTTTATGAATGTCGGACCGAAAAGACTCTGAACAACGATACAACCAACAGCAGGGCCGGATTTACCATAAGGCACTGTAGGCACACGCCTACAGGCGCCTGATAATGAAAAGGCAGCTTAAAGGGACACTTAAGTCAAAAAAAATAAATGAGTTTTACTCACCTGGGGCTTCCAACAGCCCCCTGCAGCTGTCCGGTGCCCTCGCCGTCTCCCTCCGATCCTACTGGCCCTGCCGGCAGCCACTTCCTGTTTCGGTGACAGGAGCTGACAGGCTGGGGACGCGAGTGATTCTTCGCGTTCCTGGCCACAATAGCACCATCTATGCTGCTACAGCATATATCATATACCATATAGCAGCATAGAGGATGCTAATGTGTCTGGGAACGCGAAGAATCACTCGCGTCCCCAGCCTGTCAGCTCCTGACACCGAAACAGGAAGTGGCTGCCGGCGGGGCCAGGAGGATCGGAGGGAGATGGCGAGGGCACCGGAAAGCTGCAGGGGGCTATTGGAAGCCCCAGGTGAGTAAAACTCATTTTTTTTGTTTGACTTAAGTGTCCCTTTAATCCCCTCCCCAACCTCCCTCCCACCTTACCTATGCAGAGTCCCGAGCGGAGCATAAATGAGAAGCTATTCACCCGGGTATTGGCATTCCACTGACCAGATCTCCCTTCAGTCGGGGGCACCTTTAGCTACCTAATACTTCGGGGCACCTGTAGTCATTTATGACTGGCAAGTGAACTAAGGGAGAAGTGACAGCTGGGTCAGCCAGCGCACTTGTAGGTTCATGGAGGGCGGAGTCTAGGGTGCCAGGACATCTGTGCCTATAGGCTCCTGTGATGTAAATCCGGGCCTGACCAACAGCACACAGAGCAGAACATGAACTGGTAGAATTAAATAATGCTGAATGAAGAGGCTCTACAGACTAACTGCTGACAAAAGCCATAATCATAGTCCATCTTGACTACTGGAACAGAATTCTCTGTAGCCTACCAAAAGAAATGGAAAAAAAGGCTTGCACCTCTCCAATTCTTGCTGCTCCTTTGATTCTGCATACTATGTGCGTTTGTATGCAGAAAAACGTGTGCGTTTTTTCACAACAATGAATGTAATTGATAAATAAAATGCACACAATATGTTACAGGATGTCAACATTTGTTTCTGTATGTGAAAAATGCATTCAATTGTGAATTAGCCAATTAATTAATATGAGTTCTATGGGCTTGATTCACAAAAGAGTGCTAACTGTTAGCACGGCCGTTTTTGCGCGAATTTTCGCATTGCGCGCGATCGCGAATTTTCGCGCGAAAAGATAAAGTTTTTGCGCGCAAACGCGAATTTTACCGCGAAATCGATATCGTTTTCGCGCGAAAATTCGCGGTTGCGCGTGAAAACGTTATCGTTTAGCGCGAAAATTCGCGAACGCACGCAATGCGAAAATTCGCGCGAAAACGGCCGTGCTAACAGTTAGCACTCTTTTGTGAATCAAGCCCCATGTGTTTAAGTGTGTTTTTCTTCACAGAAAATATGCTCTAAAATAGACAAGTGTGACGCCTGCCATAGGTGTTTTGTCAGTTTCTAAACTCCACTTGAGAAATTATACATCAAGTCCTGTTATTTGTATTTTATGTTAGAAAATAATATATTTCATAATATATGACTGATAAAGCATAAACCGTGTGAGGTGTACTTGACTAGGGAGCCGATGCATTATGACTAAGCACAGCTCAGGAAGAGCTGCAGCTGGCAAAGCATATTTCCTCAGCGGCTGCATCTTAACAAGCTTTCTGTGGTGCTAAATATATTCACCTCCAAGGAAAGCCAGAAAGAAAATGCGCTGATATTTTTGGCTTTAGCAGTAAAGCCTGAGGCAAGGTTAACACGATGCCAAAACAGTATCTGTCACCGCACAGGCAGATGTGCTGTACTGCTGGTTGGGTCTGCAGCAGGGTGCACTACCATTGTGCACCGGAGGTGTGACATTCATCAAATTAATTTTTCCACAGCAGACCGCTATATACAAAATCAGACTTGGCCCATCGGAAAGCATTGCAGCCTTAAAGTGAAGGGCAAGAGACAAAAGTATCACAAACAGGGGTGCAACTACAAATCATGAGCCCCCCCTCCCCTCCCCCACACCCAGCAACATTTTAATGAAGCCCTCCTAAAGAGACTCTGTAACAAAATTTTCAACCTTATTTCTTCAATCCTATAAGTTCCTATACCTGTTCTATTGTGGTCTGGATTACTGCAGCCTTTTCTAGTTGCACTGTCTCAGTAATATATCTAATCTTCTTTTCTTTGTCAAGCTTTGTCGACACAGGAGGAATGGGCTGCCTCTGTTGTAATGAATACAAGTTTATGCACGCCCCCTGCAGGCTCTGTGTGCTTTGTTTACTCCTCACAGTGTGAGGCTGAGGGGGGGGGGGAGCTGCCTGTCACATGCTGAGAAACTGTGAGAATCACAGACTGGAGTGCAGATAATTCACTATGTAATAAAAACTTGTAGTATACTGTAACATGATATATATACAGTGGGTTGCAAAAGTATTCGGCCCCCTTGAAGTTTTCCACATTTTGTCATATTACTGCAACAAACATGAATCCATTTTATTGGGATTCCACATGAAAGACCAACACAAAGTGGTGTACACATGAGAAGTGGAACGAAAATCATACACGATTCCAAACATTTTTTTCAAATAAATAACTGCAAAGTGGTGTGTGCATAATTATTCGGCCCCCTTTGATCTGAGTGCAGTCAGTTGCCTATAGACATTGCCTGATGAGTGCTAATGACTAAATAGAGTGCGCCTGTGTGTAATCTAATGTCAGTACAAATACAGCTGCTCTGTGAGGGCCTCAGAGGTTGTCTAAGAGAATATTGGGAGCAACAACACAGTGAAGTCCAAAGAACACACAAGACAGGTCAGGGATCAAGTTATTGAGAAATTTAAGGCAGGCTTAGGCTACAAAAAGATTTCCAAAGCCTTGAACATCTCACGGAGCACTGTTCAAGCGATCATTCAGAAATGGATGGAGTATGGCACAACTGTTAACCTACCAAGACAAGACCGTCCACCTAAACTCACAGGCCAAACAAGGAGAGCGCTGATCAGAAATGCAGTCAAGAGGCCCATGGTGACTCTGGACGAACTGCAGAGATCAACAGCTCAGGTGGGGGAATCTGTCCATAGGACAACTATTAGTCATGCACTGTACAAAGTTGGCCTTTATGGAAGAGTGGCAAGAAGAAAGGCATTGTTAACAGAAAGCATAAGCATAAGTTTGCAGTTTGCCACAAGCCATGTGGGGGACACAGCAACCATGTGGAAGAAGGTGCTCTGGTCAGATGAGACCAAAATGGAACTTTTTGGCCAAAATGCAAAACGCTATGTGTGGCGGAAAACTAACATTGCACATCACTCTGAACACACCATCCCCACTGTCAAATATGGTGGTGGCAGCATCATGCTCGGGGGGTGCATCTCTTCAGCAGGGACAGGGAAGCTGGTCAGAGTTGATGGGAAGATGGATGGAGCCAAATACAGGGCAAACTTGGAAGAAAACCGCTTGGAGACTGCAAAAGACTTGAGACTGGGGCGGAGGTTCACCTTCCAGCAGGACAATGACCCTAAACATAAAGCCAGGGCAACAATGGAATGGTTTAAAACAAAACATATCTATGTGTTAGAATGGCCCAGTCAAAGTCCAGATCTAAATCCAATCGAGAATCTGTGGCAAGATCTGAAAACTGCTGTTCACAAACGCTGTCCATCTAATCTGACTGAGCTGGAGCGGTTTGCAAAGAAGAATGGGCAAGGATTTCAGTCTCTAGATGTGCAAAGCTGGTAGAGACATACCCTAAAAGACTGGCAGCTGTAATTGCAGCAAAAGGTGGTTCTACAAAGTATTGACTCAGGGGGCCGAATAATTACGCACACCCCACTTTGCAGTTATTCATTTGTAAAAAATGTTTGGAATGATGTACGATTTTCGATCCACTTCTCACATTTACACCACTTTGTATTGGTCTTTCACATGGAATTCCAATACAATTGATGCATGAAGGGATCTCGGCAAAGAGGGATCCCGGAGATCACAGTGACTCGATTGTTATGTTTTTTATTGTACAAATCGGACAGTACAGATTCTCTTTAATGTTCACAACCTTTCCCTTGCCTCCCCTTGGTGATCTCACAGTCTGGGAGCCTATCTTACGGTCATAAAACAAGGGTGGCTATAAGAATCTTCACGTCAATAACTAGTGTAGCCACAAAAACATGATCTGGAATATCAGAGAAAGGGGAAGTTAGCAGCTTGCTCCCCCCCCCCCCCCCCCTTCACCAATCTCTAGCTACACCCCTGGTCACAAAAGAATAGTAAGCTTAGAGTGTACCCATGGCGGATTAGAAAAAAAAAGAGAAATGGGTGGGGTGTCAGCTTTTATAAAATGCATGTTTGGCTCACATTCTTATTGTTCATGGTCACACCCCAACCCCACGTGCAGAGCAAATGTTAATGTTATCTATCTTGATGCTGATAGCAATCCAACCACTACCACCCAAGCCTCTGAATTTTCACCATACCATGCCATACCATATACACGCCAGTGAAAGGAAACAGAAGGTCCGCACTACGTGCTGTATATATAGTGTTAAAGTTCAGAACATGGCTCAGGGGATGCAAGGCAGCTGACTCTCACCCTCACTTGAACTGCGTGATCAGGATAAAACAACAATCTTAGCAATGGTTAGAACAGAAAATCCAACCGGCACTGCAGTGCTAAAATTGTAATTTATTTAGTGTAGGAATCAGCATTCACAAACAACAAAGTGATCCTACACATGTGAGATGGATGGCAGCGGGTGCAGGTTGTGAAACGGGCAGCATAACAGCCATTTCGCATGGTGGTGCTTCTTCTGAGGCTTGTCCACATGCCATAGCATAACATCAATCATGTGACAGTGAGTCTCAGGGGTCGTATGAGGGGCATAAAGATACCGAACACACATGAGAACTGCTGCTGGCACACAGAGGTAGCTTTAACTTCTATACTGTACATGCTTTCAACATGCAGTCTGCATACTCTTCATGTGAGGCTGGGGTGAGCATTGGGAACTTTTAGGGGCTTGATTTATCGTTGTGCTGTTTTTCCAATTTTTGAAGGCAGAAATTAGGAGTTCAGCTTATTCCTGAGTTTATATGGGATATCTTATAGGATAAAGGAGTGGACTTCGAAGAGTAGGAGCAGCTTTAGTAAAGTTTTGAACCTGAGAACAGAAGAGATTATAATGGAAGAGGGCATTGAAGCAATAAAGAGGATGATTAGAAGTGTATTTTTGCACAGCACTGAAAATGCAGACCTGTTGTAAAGTGCTGAACTGATAGTCAATATAGGGGTATAAAGAGAGGGTCAGCATATGAGGGGGTAACGGGAGGAATAGATAAATCTACTTGCAGAACTTATGTTATTATTATTATTATTTATTGTATTTATAAAGCGCCAACATATTACGCAGCGCTGAACAATAAATATATACAATGATACAAGGATGACATACATAGGGTTATACACATAGAACAAAGTTATACATACAAATTGTACAAAATACATGATCATGCAATATGGGCTGGTTAGGTAGGCCCAGTAATACAAGTACAGGCTGTCATAGGACAGGAGCACATGATCCTGTAGATTACACTAGGGAGTGGAGGACCCTGCCAGAGGCTTACAATCTAAAGGACTTTATATGTGTGAGCCTCAGGAAATATGTTATTTTCTTGCAACAACCAATCTTCTGCAGGAAAAAAGGAGCCCAGCTAAACGAATTAATAGCAGGCTCTGTTAGTGCAATTAGTCCTTAGCTTATTCTCTTTGCTGTTCAGCAGACATAGGGCTTGATTCACAAAGCGGTGCTAACAGTTAGCACGCTGGTGAAAAGCCCTTTATCACGCCTAAACTCAGTTTAGGCGTGATAAGTTTAGGCGTGATAACTATAGCATCAACTGGGTTAGCACCGCAGTGCACAGCTGATCAAAAGTGTTGCGCTAGCAAAGTCTGGTGCACTTCGCATAGAGTTTAATGTCGCTGCTTTGCGTGTGGGACTTTGCGCGCAATCTAAACTTATCTAAACTTATCACGCCTAAACTTATCACGCCTAAACTTATCACGCCTAAACTTATCACGCCTAAACTGGCTTTTCACCAGCGTGGTGCAATGGTTATCACGCCTAAAGTCTCTAACTGGGTTAGCACCGCTTTGTGAATCAGGCCCATAGGATGAGGTATAGACAGTAAGCTCTCTGGAAAGATCAAACCAGCTGCTCTGGAAGTCTGAGCTGCATAAAGGGGCTGGGAAAAGGACTCTAGATAGTTGCTATAAAGGTAGGAGGTAAGCAAGAAGCTTATTCACACATAATCACAAGCTCTGCTGCTGCCTATGCAGGCTGAGGAAAACGCCTCTGTCTGCAGCTGGGCTTCCATAGTGAGCCATACCTGGTGAAAACTTGATATCTGCTATCATTTCCTTCCGGTGATGAAAGGACACCATGTCTTCAAGAGTATCTGCATTAACCACCATAAAGCTGCCATCATTCAGGCCTACAGCTAAGGCTTTCCCATCTGGAGAAAAGGCACAGCATCGTCCGCCTGAAACACAAAATGTAACAGTAGTGGGTGCAGGTCAAACTCAAGCAAACAGCTACTGTTTAAACCTTTCTAACCCAATTTCGCAATATCCCACATCCCCCCAGCACTTACCTTAATTATTTCAGGGGTACCGGTGGAGGGGAGTGGGGTGGAGTTGTGGTTGATCATAAAACTGTGGTTGCATCGGTGATCTGGAGGGGGAGTCCCTCCTTGATCTAGAGTGAGGAGCTGACCCTGTATCAGGGGGAGGGGGCGGGCCGGTGCCAGCTCAAGTGGGTAGGTCAGCCACATTACACTACAGCAATTTTATCAAGCGGGGTGGCGTGATGCTGGAGGAGATCAAAGTGTTGGACTTTGTTTGACACTTTGATCCACATAGTGGGATGCCATGCAAGACTATATCCGGCAATGGCACACTAGTGACAGCCCAAAAATGTGCCTACATAATATTTATATTACGTGTCACAGCTGCACTTGAATGGACCGTTGATCAAAGTGTCGGACCCATCCCCTGTCCCATGCCTGGACCCATCCCCTGTCTGACTTTGTCCATCACTGATCTGGAGGCTGATGCTGTGCCAGGTTTTATCCAGCAACAGCACTATCTAGCTGCAGTCAGTTTTCCTATGTCGGACTATGGGGGCAGGAGTGCTTCCAAAGCCTTTTCAGGATCCCCGAAGCCTTCCAGAGCTTTCTAAGGACTCCAGGAGGTGCCAAATTTGAAAGCAGGACAGCAGGGAAACGAGGACACTGGGAGAGGACCGGGAAGACTCTGAGATTCAGAGCCTTCCCTCTCCATAGGTGAGTATCTAACTTTCTTTTTAGCTGGCTTCAGACTTGCATTAAGAACCATTAGTGAATTGTCATGCCACTATGATGCCCATGTGTTTAGCATATGTAGCTCACCCTTTTTCAGCTTCCGCACAGCCAGCATGCGGTGCTGGGAGGAGAGTTCCCATATTCGGAGGGTCTTGTCATCACTCACTGTGGCACTTATAGGCAGCTGTGGGTGGGTAGCCAAGCCCCAGACTTCTCCTTCCATGTGGCCCTGTCACCAAAAAAAGGAACAATAGCTGTTAAGTTTTATTTCCTACATGAGCCACAACCGCCTGTTACGCACTGTGCAGCAGATATTAGACTAGGGCTCTACATTCTTGTGCTGTTGTTGTACACACTGGGGCTCTACTGTCTTCTCACATCTCCTCACAGGAGCAACAAGAATGATATTAAACAATGAACATTGAAATTATAAATCTTTTTAAGAAAATTTCTGTGAAAAAAACAGAAGGACCAGGGGATTTTCCAGTGATCGGTGCTGCGTGGGCTCTCTAGCCCGCAGCACCGATCAGGTATGAGGCAGGGCGATCAGACTTCCCTCCTTTTTTCCCCACTAGGGGGATGTCCTGCTGGGGGGGGTCTGATCGCCGCTGGCTATTACAGATTTGCGCGGGGGGGCTCCTCAAAGCCCCCCTCTGCAGCGTTTTCCCTCCCTCTCCCTCTAACCCATAGCTGCGCAGGATGGATATCCGTCCTGCGCCTCTTAGGATAGGCTTTAGCCTATCAGATGCTTAACGCCGCTGCGTATGATGTAAACAGCGGGGATTTCTTCCCCGTGTGTTTACATTACGCGTGCGAGCCACGATCGGCGGCTCGCACACTGTTCACAGAGACACCGTCCGTGAACTGGCATGGAAAGGCCGCTCGTACAAACGGCTGTTTCCATGCTATACCACTAACGACCTGCCGACGCCTATTGGCAGAGCTTAAAGCGGACCTGAGCTCAGAACTTCCATTCTGCCCTTAAAGATAAGCAACAGCATAATAAACTGTAAAGAACAGGGTGGATTTCTTTGTGTTTCCAAGTCTCTTATCCCTGAGCTTATATATGAAAAAATCAGCCAAGCCTTAAAAAAAAAAAAAAAGGATCAGTAATGCAATTGTTCAGGTTCAGTTAAAAAAATCTGATCATTTCTTTAAAGAGACTCTGTAACAAAAATTGCATCCTGTTTTTTATCATCCTACAAGTTCCAAAAGCTATTCTAATGTGTTCTGGCTTACTGCAGCACTTTCTGCTATCACAGTCTCTGTAATAAATCAATGTATCTTTCCCCTGTCAGACTTGTCGGCCTGTTTTTGGAAGGCTGCCAAGTTCTTCAGTGTTGTGGTTCTGCTATGAACTCCCCCTTCCAGGCCCCTCTATGCACACTGCCTGTGTATTATTTAGATTAGGGCAGCTTCTCTCTTCTCTCTTACAAGCTGGATAAATCGTCTTCTGAGCTGGCTGGGCTTTCACATACTGAGGAATTAGACAAGGGCAAAGCTGTTTGCAGGAAGAAAAGAGCAGCCTGACACTTCAGTGGAAGATAGCTGCAGGGGGAAAGAAACACACAATGATCTCTTGAGATTCAAATGGAATGCTGTATACAGCCCGATTGTGTATGAATGTATTTTCTATGTGTGGACATACTGTACATCAACCTACTTCCTGTTTTGGTGGCCATTTTGTTTGTTTATAAACAAACTTTTCAAAACTGTTTTTAACCACTTTTAATGCAGCGCGGAGCGGCGAAATTGTGTCAGAGGGTAATAGGAGATGTCCCCTAACGCACTGGTATGTTTACTTTTGTGCGATTTTAACAATACAGATTCTCTTTAAGGAAAAGGGTAATGTGATCATTCAGGTTCAACGGGGCGATTTCGAACGTTCAGTAAAAATTGTTAGTGGGCACATTTACACTTTACATTAAGACAGGCAGACAGGCGGCTGAGCCATAAGTCTTAAGCATAAGCAGGCTTTTTCTACCAGGGTTCCCTGGAAACGCAGGGTTCCTTGAGTAATCTGCAGGCGTTTCTTGGCATTTTTCCCCCACCATGGGGAACGTATAATAGGGTACATTGTAATAGGGGGTACTGCAAAAAGAAGCACTAAATTGGGGGTCAGAATAATAATCAGTACATTCATAAAGGTTAAGGAGACATTGTAATGAGTGGCAGTGTAATGGGGGTAGTGAAATAAACAGCCTTACCTTCTTTCAAACATAATGCCTCCCGCAAAATGAATGCAGGGGTCTCTCAAGATTAAAACAAAGTGTTTGCAGGGGTTCCTTGAGATCCAAAAGTTATTTGCAGGGTTCCTTCAGAGTAAAAAGGCTGAGAAAGGCTGGTCTAAGGAGTGCTAGATACAGACATACTTTAATCTTTTCCCAGAGCTCCATACACACGCACAAGGAAAGTCACCAGTGAGGGATTGTTAACCGATCCATCGGGCGGCAGTACAGGTCCGACACTGTACAGAAGCTGCGCTAGTCTCTAGCTAGCGAAACACTCTTTTTCTATGTGGGGGCACAGGGATGACAGAGCGTTGCAAGAGTAACGTCACATGGCAACAGGGTGGGTGGTCCTCAAACTAAGGCCCGCGGGCCCCCTGAGGCTTTTTTACCTGCCCTTTACACACAAAATCTATTACATATAGATGTGGCCTAGTGCGTCATTAAATATTGGTGGCTGGCTGCATATAGAATATCAGAGCTGGCACTACACATGGAAGCCAGAAAGCAGTCTATCACTGGCTTCCAAACCTAGGTATGCCTCACTGTCTGACACACAAAAACTTCTTCGGGAACCGCATGAATGTGTGTGCCCATGTGTAGGGGTGGATAATTTGCAGTTCATGCAATTACTGGAGACAGGGGGTAGTTTTGGGGGAGGAGGGAGGTGACATTATGGCTCACATATGACTTGCTATGCTGGGGTCACAATATCTGCACTTGCTGTGTTGGTGGCATAATAACTGCACTTGCTGAGTTGGGGGGCAGGGGGGGGGGAATACTATCCGAACATGCTGAGACATGAGGCTGCACTTGCTGAGTTGGGGGGCAGGGGGGGGGAATACTATCTGAACATGCTGAGACATGAGGCTGCACTTGCTGAGTTGGGGGGCAGGGGGGGGGAATACTATCCGAACATGCTGAGACATGAGGCTGCACTTGCTGAGTTGGGGGGCAGGGGGGGGGAATACTATCCGAACATGCTGAGACATGAGGCTGCACTTGCTGAGTTGGGGGGCAGGGGGGGGGGCATACTATCCGAACATGCTGAGACATGAGGCTGCACTTGCTGAGTTGGGGGGCAGGGGGGGGGAATACTATCCGAACATGCTGAGACATGAGGCTGCACTTGCTGAGTTGGGGGGCAGGGGGGGGAATACTATCCGAACATGCTGAGACATGAGGCTGCACTTGCTGAGTTGGGGGGCAGGGGGGGGAATACTATCCGAACATGCTGAGACATGAGGCTGCACTTGCTGAGTTGGGGGGCAGGGGGGGGGGCATACTATCCGAACATGCTGAGACATGAGGCTGCACTTGCTGAGTTGGGGGGCAGGGAGGGAGGGGGCATACTATCCGAACATGCTGAGACATGAGGCTGCACTTGCTGAGTTGGGGGGCAGGGGGGGGGCATACTATCCGAACATGCTGAGACATGAGGCTGCACTTGCTGAGTTGGGGGGCAGGGGGGGGGGCATACTATCCGAACATGCTGAGACATGAGGCTGCACTTGTTAGTAGGCGCTGTCTGCAATAACTAGGTTCAATGCAATGTTTTTCTACATCATTTTATGTATAATCCGGTCCCTCAGCAATATGAAGTATTTTGACCCGGCCCTTGACTGAAAAGGTTTGGGGACCCCTGCCTTAGTGGCTGCAGCTCTTGAGCACTTTGAGTCCAACAGGAGAAAAGCGCCACACAAATGTTAGGATTATTAGATAAGCAGCCATAAATGTTTGTTTTGTTACAATATCATATAACATTACAGTGAAATAATCCCCATTGGTCGGTAATGCACGGCTGCATATGGCCGTATGCGGCAGACAGCGGGAACTATTATGATCGCATTGTGGATCCTATCCAGCAATTATAAACATTGACAATGCTATCCAGAGCACCATAATCACATTTCAGAGCCTCTGCTTTTCATGCATTAGTCAATACTTGCTTACGCTGATCTAATCAATGTACAAAACAATGCCATTTGCCTGTGTTTCATTTCTGAACTCCAGCATTTCATCCCGGAAAATGCAGCTTTGTAATTACATTCTTCTTACTTATCAGAAAACCTCCCAGCGTTGCGGATGGCCTAGGAAATCATAACAGTGAACAAGACAGGCAAAAGGCTTTGTTTACTGTGAGCTTGGTTCTAACACATTATTCCAGGCTTGATCAATAAGGGTTCCACATAATTTCCAACACTTACCTGGGCCACAATAGTCCTACTTTCCCCACTATTGCGGGACAACATACCGTGTTTCCCCAAAAATAAAGGGCCATACACACGACGTACAAATGTCTGCAGCTGTGAGCAGTGACAAACAGGCAAGAGACATCAACTGATTAATGGCAGCGACAATTTGTGCTCGCGACAGTTGTACACATGCGACAACAAAAAGGGCGAAGACACGGCGGAAGTTGCCCGTGACAGATAGAGCCGACAATTGGATGTCTGCTGAGAGCGACTGTACTGTCTGCAGAAGACTTCCATAAACGTGAGGACAATGATCGACTTCGCAAAGGTTCGCGCGACAGAACCTGTGAGCGATTCACCAGTTTAATTGCTCAGACATGGCTGTGTCTGCAGACTGTCTTGGTCGCTTGCCGTGTCCACATGAACAAATTGTTGCACGAACCGTCGCTCAACACGCGTCTGTACAGACATTTGTACTCCGTGTGTATGGGCCTTAAAGAGGAACTGTAATGACAAAACGTCTCCTGGGGGGTACTCACCTCGGGTGGGGGAAGCCTCCGGATCCTAATGAGGCTTCCCACGCCGTCCTCCATCCCTCAGGGGTCTCGCTGCAGCCCTCCGCGCAGCGATGACGTCAATATTTACCTTCCCGGCTCCTGCACAGGCGCTCTGACGGCTGTCGGCTCCGAAGTAGGCGGAAATACCCGATTGCCGTCGGGTCTTCTCTACTGCGCAGGCGCAAGTTTCCGGCGCCTGCGCAGTAGAGCGGACCCAACGGAGATCGGGTATTTCCGTCTATTTCCGTGCCGAAAGCAGCCACAGCGCCCCCGCTGGAGCCAGCAAAGGTAAATATTGAAGCTACAGTCGGGTCTGTCGCCGGCTGTTCGGAGGGCTGCAGCGAGACCCCCGTGGGACAGAGGACGGCGTGGGAAGCCTCATTAGGATCCGGAGGCTTCCCCCACCCGAGGCGAGTACCCCCCAGGGGAGGTTTTTGATGTTAAAGAGTCTCTTTAAGACAATGCCTTGTATACATTTCTGCACCAAAAGTGCGTATTTTCAGGAGATGCATTTTATTTCTATGACTACAGAAGTTCCTGAGCTGTTTGTCCTCCTTCCTCCCCCACTGTGTTGCCTTCTTCTCCTGCTGGAGCCACCTCTTGTGTGCCTGTGTCCCCCTTGTACCTTTAGTGTCCTCCTGGTGCCCCTCTTGTACCCTGGTGCCCCCCTTGTACCTTTAGTGTTTCCTCTATCAACATTTCTGGCATAGTTGATAGCACTCTCTCTTTACAGCGTTGAAGTCTGGGCCAGGATGGTCAACAAATGTTTTCCCTCTGTTTGTGTAGGTTTCCTCTCGCCACTACATTTTCCACTCACATCTCAAAAACCTAGAGAAATTAACCCGCTTGCTCAAAACAATTGCCCTATGACTATATCGTGATTAAATCAGGATTAGATTGTGAGATCTTCTCAGGGTACATAAAAAATGTGCCTAACTAACTAATTAACTAACCAGAATCAGAATAGATTTTATTCGCCAAGTACAGGATCGTACAAGGAATTGTTGTTGGCACTACAGAGCAGCAAACCTTCATGGACAGGAACATAAAAAGGATTGACAGCATACATATAATAATTACACATATCAGACTATAAGGTACGATTTTAGGAGTACAAAAATACACTGGGCGAATGCCCTAAACAAGCAGTTTTACAGATTTACAGCATGCACTATGCAATATGCAGTACACGGCGCAGCCCGGATTGCAGTTATCGTGTCTCAGGGATGGCGAAGAGGGCCACTGAGTTGACGGCCTAGACCGCTTTGGGGAAGAAAGAGTTCCTGTGTCTGGAGATGTTGGTGGAGATAGTTCTGAGGTGGCGCCCCATTGGGAGAAGATTGAGGTAGCGGTTGCCAGGGTGGGAGTGATCTTTTGCAATCCTGGTTGCTCTGGAAAGCAGTCTGGAATGGTGCAGGAGCTCTAGGGGTGGCAGGGAGGTACCGATGAGCCTCTCTGCAGATTTGATAACTCTCTGTAGTTTGTGTTGGTCCCTGGCGGAAGCCCCGGGGTACCACACAATGATGGAGGAGCAGAGTACCGACTCGATGGTGGAGGAGTAGAAACGAGTCAGAAGGGCGCGGGACATGCCAAACTTTTTTAGCTGACGCAGAAAGAACAGCCGTTGTTGGGCCTTTTTTGCAGTCTGGAGGAGTTGCCATCCCACCTTAGATCGCTAGAGATGGTGGTGCCTAGGAGGCGAGCGCTGGGGACCCTGGAGACCAGTGGCATAGCTAGAGATCATGGGGCCCCATAGCAAAATTTTCATGGAACCCTCAGATGTAGGCGCTCTTAAGCAATGCCACCTGCCCCCTACCTTATGGATATGAGTTATGTTGGACAATTTACATTCTCATGCAATTAACACTGCACATAGTTCACTGAGACAAAGCCAGAGGGCGGAGAAACACAAGAAAGTTCATGGTGAATATGGTACAGTACATTAAGTACCCACTGGGCCCCCTTTGCTCCAGGGCCCCATAGCAGCTGCTGTGGCAGCTATGGCTATTGCTACACCCCTGTAACTAACTAACTGAAAACCCAGCCTTGACGGTATCACTGAAAAGGAACAAGTGTGTATATAGCCACTTCTGCCTTATAGAAAAAACTGAGCTTTAAATATTACTCTTCATAATGCATTGAGTTCTATCTCACAGTAACAGCCATTTCTCAGTGCTAACTCTCTTTGGACTGGCTTGTATCTTTGAGATATAGAAGCATGTTGAAGGCCAATCACATCACTAAGTGACGGGCGATGAAAGGACAGTGGTGGACTAGCAACAAAAGGAACAAAAAATATGAAGCATATGAAATTGAGTATCTGTTTGTGGACAAGTTCTTGGACAACTTAGGGAAAGAGTTGTACACCATACAGTAATGCGAGTTGCTGGACCAAAACATTCTCAAAGCAAAAAATCCAAAGGTCCGCACACTCCATGAAAGTAGAACTTTATTCACAAAACACACTAGGTATCCATTCTAGTCACCAACGACCGTTTCGGGCAATGGCAGGTCCCCTTTGCCAAGGCATGTAACAGCATGATAACATGATTCTGTTATATGCCTTGACAAAAGAGACCCGGCCTGGCCCCGAAACGGTGGTTGGTGACTAGAATGGATACCTGGTGTGTTTTGTGAATAAATCAAGTTATACTTTCACGGAGTGTGCGGACCTTTGGATTTTTTGTCTTGATGTTCTTGGACAAGACTGCACTGACGTCATGCATGGTACACATGGTAACAAAGATCAATACATGAAGCATTTGGATACAGCTGAGCTTGTGATGGAGCTACACAAATGCCTACAGTTCAGACAATTCTATGGTACACAGCAACATCATCATTATCCCCTTCAGTATCAGTTACATAGGAGTACTCACCTGGACAAGCAAAGTTATTGGGCCACTTTTATCAATTTCTAAGACTTCTCCATTCTTGGTCCCCACTAATATGTGTCCATGTCCCAAAGTGATGGCACGTATAGAAGGATTGTCTTCTAAAAGCAAGCCTATAAAAGATTTTTATTACGATTAAAAAGTTATATGACTGATCTTCCACAAACAGGAGAACAGACAATGGCCTCAATTCTCTAAGCTTATCTCCTGTGTTTAATAACTCTTCTGAGCTGTTTCTACAGTTATCACCATAGTGATAAATGTAGAAACAGCTCAGAAGAGTTATTAAAGACAGGAGATAAGCTTAGTGAATTGAGGCCAATATATTTAGGGTGGATTCATGAATCCCTGGTAAAACTGGTGTGCACGGACAGTGTTATGTACATTCACATGCAAAAAGGGCACCCAGAAGCTTGGGCATATGAAACAGCCGCTAGTACAATATCTGTAAATTTACCAATTTTTTACTATTTTGCAGTGCTAATTACGATAATAGAATATCGGCAAATGATGCCGATATTTTACTACATGAACTTTTTTTCCCACACAGAACCCTCCCTCTATCGATGCCTAACCCTAACCAACCCCCCCCCCCCTCTGGTTCCAAACCATTAAACCACCCCCCATACCCTGAGGGAGGAAAGCACGGGAGTGCTCAGCCCGGAGGGGGCTGGAGGAAGACCCAGGTATGTATACCGGTTTTATTTGGACCCATCTCAGGTTCACTTTAACCACCATCCCTCTGATGCCTAACCCTTACCATCACCTGCACTCGTAATCCTTATTGTCCCCCAACACCCCCCTGCAGCAAAAAATGCTACATTTCAGTCACTGCAGAAGTTTGGGTGCCGCTATAGGCGTCTGTACAAATATCAACTATTATGGAATTTAGGGCTCCGAAGGCAACACCCATATTTCTGCAAGTTTCTTGCTGTACATAACACAAGCTGCACTATGCATGTATGCATGTATGTATGTATATATGTATTCTCCTTGAGAAGAATTTATGGTGAAGACTGTGGCCATCTCTGGTGCACATCACAATGGCGACCAGGCCATGCTGCTCATTGCACAGGCAACAGGGTGCTTGGGTAATATATAAACATCAGTGTTCTCCCCAGGCTCTTTAAGCCAGGTGCTCCACCCGGCTAGTTTTGGTGAGCACCCGGCTGTCATCGACTCACTTCCTCCGCTGCTGTAAGCAGAGTTGTGCAGAAAAGCGGCGACCCTGCATTCTCTCATCTTGCCCCACTCGGCTACTTTTTCATGCCACCCGGCTGGAAAACATTTCTGGGGAAAACACTGAACATATACACATATACTATACACATGCATTATGAAGGGCTGTACACATGCCCAGACAGGGACACAGACAGGGAGAAAGAGAAAACAGTATAACAACAATAACACTGACAAAAACTCATGCACGGAACAAGTAAAAAAAAAAAAAAAAAGTCTCCATGTGACTATTAACTATCAAGCATAAATGTATGTCAAGTTCCCAGCATGCATCACAGTTTTTTTATTGGAAGAAAATACCTTTTGTTTTATTGGAAGAAAATACCTTTTGAATTGGAGGAAACAGCAGATCTTTTAATGGCATATGTCTTTAGGCACCTTTCAAACATATCGTCCCATAGTTCGACTACTCCATCCTTCCCACCAGTGACAAAGCCCTGCCACATGAACAGAAACAGTGAGTAGCAATTCATTTTCACACAGTATAAAAGTAGTAAGCTACCCCCAATGCAACACACCTGCTATAGAAAACTATTTTATAATTGACAAATTCATTAAAGGGCACCATGCAAACTTGTACTTTGCAAAGAAGAAAAAAACATGTTTTTTTTTTCCATACAAGATTCAGCACTTGTGATTTCTGTATTCATTTTTGAACGAACATTCATGCACGTTTTTGCAATGTCTATATGCGTTCGTATGTGAAAATTCCCATTGCAATTTTTCTATGAATATCAATGAAAATGCATCTAAATAACCTAAAAAATGACATGCAAATTTTTGTGTAAAACACAATGTTCAATGCAATATTTTGCGTCCTCAGTGACTTGAATTGAACACAATTGACATCAAGAGAACATGATATTCATTAAGATTACTGTCATCTGGCTCATACTGCAGGAAGGGAAGTCTTTAACCACTTCCCTACCACAGATTATTTCCCCTTAAAAACCACAGCAATTTTCAAATTTCACGCTCCTTCTACTCATTTGCCAATAACTTTATCGCTACTCATCATACCTAAATGATCTATATATTGTTTTGAATGGAACAAACTACCAGTAGGCTTTCTTTGGGAGGTACTTTTTGCTAAGAATTATTTTATTTCCAATGCATTTTAAACAGAATAAGAAAACAAATTGAAAAAAAGTCAACAATTCTCAGTTTTCAGCCATTATAGTTTCAAAATAAAAAGTGCTCCTGTAGATAAAACCCACACATTTTGCCAATTTGTCCAGAGTATTACAACATTTAAATGATGTCCCTAGTAGATTGTACAGTAACAATATTTTATTTGGAAATAAAGGTGTGCTTTTTTTCCATTTTTTTGTTTGTTTATACTAAATCAATAATTACAAACCCTTACTTGCAAAAAAAAAACAAAAACAAAAAAAAAACAAGTTATATACCCACATGACATACATATTAAAAAAGCGGTGTCCCTAACGTAACTACCGGTATGTTTTTTTTAAATGCTGTCACTTTGGCACCTTTTTTTAAGTGCTTTTAAGTGCTTTATTTTGGTAACTATGGTGGAGGGGGAAAATGGGGTTTATAACTATAGGGGATTTATTTTGCAATGTATTTTTATTTTACTTTTTGTCCACTAGCAGTCCCCACACTTATATTACCTGTATTTAAACAGTACACAGGAAGTGTGGGTATGTGTTTTTACTTTCATTTCAATGAATGATCACTGGCCTGAAGTTGTGATCATTCATTGCTCATTCATTTACAGGCACTTGTTCCCAATATCCAATCAGTGTTCAGCGGGGTGGTGACGGGGGCGAAGCGAAACAAGGGAGTACGTATACAGTCCTGGCCAAAAGTTTTGAGACTGTCATAAATATTAGTTTTCACAAAGTTTGCTGCTAAGCTGCTTTTAGATCTTTGTTTCAGTTGTTTATGTGATGTGCTGAAATATAATTATAAGCACTTCATAAGTTTCAAAGGCTTTTATTGACAATTACATGAGATTTATGCAAAGAGTCAGTATTTGCAGTGTTGGCCCTTCTTTTTCAGGACCTCTGCAATTTAAATGGGCATGCTCTCAGTCTACTTCTGTGCCAAATCCTGACTGATAGCAACCCATTCTTTCATAATCACTTCTTTGAGTTTCTCAGAATTAGTCGTTTTTTGTTTGTCCACCCGCCTCTTGAGGAAAGACCACAAGTTCTCAATGGGATTAAGATCTGGGGAGTTTCCAGGCCATGGACCCAAAATTTCAATGGTTTGGTCCCCGAGCCACGTAGTAATTCTATTTGCCTTCCCGAGCCACTTAGTAATCCTATTTGCCTTATGACACGGTGCTCCGTCATGCTGGAAAATGCATTGTTCTTTACCAAACTGTTGTTGGATTGTTGGAAGAAGTTGCTGTTGGATGGTGTTTTGGTACCATTCTTTATTCATGGCTGTGTTTTGTGGCAAAATTGTGAGTGAGCCCCCTCCCTTGGATGAGAAGCAACATGAATGGTCTCAGGATGCTTTACTGTTGGCATGACGCAGGACTGATAGTAGCGCTCACCTTTTCTTCTCCTGACAAGCCTTTTTCCAGATGACCCAAACAATCGGAAAGGGGCTTCATCGGAGAATATGACTTTGCCCCAGTCCTCAGCAGTCCATTCACCATACTTTCTGCAGAAGATCAATCTGTCCCTGATGTTTTTTTGGGGGGAGAAGTGGCTTCTTTGCTGCCCTTCTTGACACCAGGCCATCTTCCAAAAGTCTTCGCCTCACTGTGTGTGCAGATGCGCTCACCCCTGCCTGCTGCCAGTCCTGAGAAACCTCTGCACTGGTTGCACTCCGATCCCACAGCTGAATCCTCTTTCGGAGACGATCCTGGCGCTTGCTGGACTTTCTTTTTACGCCCTGAAGCCTTCTTAACAAGAATTGAACCTCTTTCCTTGAAGTTCTCGATGATCCTATAAATTGTTAATTTAGGTGCAATCTTAGTAGCCACAATATCCTTGCCTGTGAAGCCATTTTTATGCAACGCAATGATGGCTGCATGCGTTTCTTTGCTGGTCACCATGGTTAACAATGGAAGATCAATGATTTCAAGCATCATCCTCCTTTTAACATGTCAAGTCTGCCATTCTAACCCAATCAGCCTGACATAATGATCTCCAGCCTTGTGCTTGTCAACATTCTCACCTGAGTTAAGAAGACGATTACTGAAATGATCTCAGCAGGTCCTTTAATGACAGCAATGAAATGCAGTGGAAATGTTTTTTTGTGATTCAGTTAATTTTCATGGCAAAGAAGGACTATGCAATTCATCTAAACACTCTTAATAACAGTCTGGAGTATACTGTATGCAAATTGCTATTATAAAAACTTAAGCACCAACTTTTCTAATTTCCAATATTTTTGACAGTCTCAAAACTTTTGGCCAGTACTGTATATCTGCTCCTAATGCCGAAGTGAAGTTTCCAGGGGCATATATATAGGATACAAGGATCTGCAAGTGGTTAAAATTCCCTGGGATTCTTTAAGATAGATGAAGATGCTTGTAGCACATGTGCAAGCTTAGGCAACTCAAGGCTGGTTTCACACTAGAAACCAGCATTAGTGATGCGGTGCGTCGTGGACAGCGCACCGCCAAGAAAAAGGCCCTCAGGCAACACCGCACTATTGCACGGTGTTCCCTGTCTGGCCACCGGCCAAGCAGAAAGTGATGCGCGAGTGACGTGCGTTTGCCGTCCCTTCCTGCTTTGGGCATGCGTAAGCGTATTGTTATAATACGCTTCTGCACATGTGTGCCATTGTGTTTAAAGAAACACACGTTGCAATAGACTAACATGACTTCCGGGCCGACTGCATCGGGAGTGTAGCGAAAACGTCACTTCCGTTGCGTCGCACCGTAACTTCTGAGTATGAAAGTCTCCATAGACTTCCATTGCCCGGCGGTGGGGTGCAGTAAAAATACCACACCAGTGTGAAAGGGCCCTCAGGGTCCACCGTGTCCACTGCAATGCAACGCAATGCAAGGATATTCCTATGGTTGTTTCCCATTGACTCAGTGCGGCAGATTCTGACAGAGTAACATTCACCATGCAGTGCAGTTACTGAGCAATGTTTACAGTGGCAGTGAAGCATAATTTCATTGTACTGTATGGTTCACTGTATAGTCACACTACTTGTCTAACGCAGAGCTGAATTCTAACCTGACAATAAACATGAATGAAATGATCTGTGAACAAATTATTGTAGTCTTAAACAGAGCCAGATGCCTTTAAAACCCACATAGGTAATGGCATAGAGAAGCTTCTGCCAAGGGGTGGAGGGATACCGTACTTGGAAGATGTCCAGTCCTTATATTGCACTTCCAGCCTCCTCTTCCATATAATGTGTTCCTCCATAGGGATAGTGGTTCGCTGCTGTGAACAAATCTGAGATCTCCTTGGGAAATGCAAGTTTGTGAACCCATACGCACTTTCTTATGGGTTCACAGTTCGTCCACCAAGTTCCCATTAAAACTCATATCCTTGGTCTCCATCCCTCTGCCCCTTCCTCCTCACTCACCTTGCAAGGGAGATACAGTGAGGTGGATGAGAAGAGTGTTGGAGAGCAGCCTTCTGCATGGCCGAGTTACAGCCAATCACAAGGCTGCTCTCCTTCACACCACCCATCCAGCTCTCTCTGCTCCCTCTGCAGTGTTCTCAGCCCATCTCTCCTGCAAGGTGACTGAGTGAGCAAGGGCAGAGGCAGAGGGTGCTGGACGGGGATCAGATGGCAGCTACTGTGATGGGCAATTGGGATTGTGGGTATGTGAAGCCTATCTTGCAATTTGCTGGTTGGTGAACCACAGCAAACAGCAGAAAGCTTCTCCTCAACCTGTCCTCCAAATGTCCCTTGCTTTTATTTCTCCACAGTGCCCCCATCCTCAGATGAGCCCAACTACTGTATAGCTGCTCCGTTTATCCATGACAAGCATGTACACATCGTCCTATGCTGGCCTAACTGTAAACGTTGCTGTCCTTGCTTACACACACACAGTGACATCATACGTATAAAGATTTTATCACCTTATCCAATGCGTACATGGCAAAGACTGGTCCGTCATGGGCTTTCACAGTTTTCAGCAGCAGAACTTCCTTCCAGATATATATGTCTCCAGTGGCTGCCCCAGAAAACACCAGTTCCTCCGACCGGCCATACGCAACGCACATCATGGTTTCTAGTTTAGCTATATTTCCAAACGTCCCCCGCTTGGCTGTAAATCCACCCCCTGCCAAAGAGACATAATCAGTAGGTATCCTCTACTGGGGAAAGAGTATAATATAACACTTGATATAACCACGCCCCATGAGTAATCCAGCTGAAAGACACCTAAGCCTGGAAGCTTCAGCTGTTACAGAACATAACTAATTCAGAAGACAATCCAGAGAATTTCTCTACATATGGCCTCAATTCACTAAGCAGTTTAGACTAGTCTACTGATGTTTTTTAGTCTACTGATGGTTTGGTCAGTTGCATCAAAGGGGAATTCACTATTGCCAAATGTTTTAGATTTTTAGATCTGTTTTTAGACCCTGGACGAAACCATTCACAAACGAGTAGCTATGACTGACATCCTTCTCCTTTGATGAGCTCTCCTCTGCAAACAATTAAACTCCTGCATAATTAATTCAAAAGATTCCATCCTAGCATTTAAAATACCTCACAGAATTACTTTACAGACAGAAATCAGCTGGTCTAATAGGTCAGAAAAAGTAGGTGTGGTTACTCCTCGTTTGCCTTTGTGAATTATGTAATTATTGAATGTTAGACCAGGTCTAAAAACAGGTCTAAAACATTACACCAAACCATCAGTAGACTAAAAACCATCTGTAGTCTAGTCTAAACTGCTTAGTGAATTGAGGCCATAAATGTGTTACTTCAAACATGGTCAGTCTGTGGCAGTAATTGTCAAGCGGCCTTTTCAACTATAACAGTTGCTGTCAGTTATAACTTTAGGCTGCTTTCACAGTGAGACGTTAAAGTCCAACGTTAGAGCAGCCTGTAACGCAGAGTAACGCACAGCAATGAAAAATCAATGGGCTGTTCACAGTGCCCACGTTGCGTTACATTGTAACGCTGCACGTTATTGGAAAGTGCAGCATGCTGTACGACTGTGTGCACATGCTCAGTAATGGCCTTTTTTTTATATTTTGCTGCCGGAGAGGAGGCGGGGAGAGTCCGCTAATGTAGCCAGCCACATGGCTACTTAACCACTTGCCGACGGCTACACGCCAGTAGGCGTGGCCGCGGCGGCAGCCCCAGGACGGCCTAACGCCGATTGGCGGAAAGTCCTGGGGCTTGCATTTGCAGGAGATCGCGCGCAGGATGCGCGCGCATCTCCTGCTTGGTGGGCGGAGCGGAGCTCCGCCTTCAGTCTCCGAGCGGCTACTGCCGCTCGGGAGACTGTTAGACGGCGATCACGCCGTCTATATACTACGTGCAGCGCTGCGATGAGCAGCAGCGCTGCACTGGGGACAGCCGTGTGACACGGCTGTCCCCATGGGGGACAAGAGAGCGATCGGCTCTCATAGGCAGAAGCCTATGACAGCCGATTGCGTGATTGGCCGGCTGGGGGGGAGGGAGGGACGGAGGGAGGGAGGGGATTTAAAGGAAGAGGGTTTTTTGAAAAAAAAGCAGCAACATAAATATTTATTAAAAAAAAAATAAACAGGGGGGGAGCGATCAGACCCCACCAACAGAGAGCTCTGTTGGTGGGGAGAAAAGGGGGGGGGGGAATCACTCGTGTGCTATGTTGTGCGGCCCTGCAGCTTGGCCTTAAAGCTGCAGTGGCCTTTTAAACTAAAAATTGCCTGGTCACTAGGGGGGTTTAGCCCTGCAGTCCTCAAGAGGTTAATATTCACTGCACTTGCAGTGTTGTCTTCCTGGAGTGGCCGCTGATTGGCTGGCGGGACCACGTGATGCGGAGTGGAACACTTATATTCTGCATAGAGCTCCAGGCAGCTAGCCCGAGCTACACTCGGGATTGCAACCAGAGAGGTTAATGTTATCTACATAACGCGAGTAACGCTCTGTGCACTTGTCACAAATAATGGGAAAATTGCCCGCCCTGTCTGCGCAAATTTTTTTTACTGGAGGAACGTGAATCAACCCCTTTATCAGATTGACCTCAACATTTATCTCTCTCCTTATCTGACTTAAAGTGTACCCGAGGCGACATGTGACATGATGAGATAAACATGTGTATGTACAGTGGAAAACATATTAATAACCAGGCTGTTTTGTTTTATTTTGCTGCCTGAAAGAGTTAATTTTCAGGCATGCAAGTGACAGCTTCTGTCGTGTCATTACCTTGTCGGGAATATAGAGATCCTCACTGATAAGCAAATTACAGCCATAAATGTTTTCCTGGCAGAATACAACTTCTTTTTGGTTGTACAGATTTACCAAATCTATGTAGTATAAGAGCCAACAGATTGAAAATACCTTAAATGATTGATTGGATAAGCTCTTTTACTACATGAAAGTGGTAAGATTGAACAACCAATATTGTATGGTGTGTGTTGAGCCTTAAGGTGGCCACGCACCATACAATTTTTTAAATATCTGTTCAATTTAAGAATTGCAATCAATTTTTCTGACTGATTGTAACATTTCAAAAATCTGACCAATGTTCTGACCAATGTACCACACACGTATGTTTAATCTTTCCCCAATTAAGATAAAATTATTGGAAACTCTGACAAAATTGCTAGGGTGTGTATATTAATAAATTGCCAATATAACACACACACCATACAATCTTTAGTAAGATTGAAGAAAAATATCTGGTATTCCCGGATCGATAAAAATCGAAGAAAACGGGAAATCCGATCAGACTTTTCAGTCGAATGAAAAAAAAGCTTTCGATTTTTTCGGGAGATCCGATCGTTTTTATCGAATAGCCGTAAAGTCGGATCATTTTATTGTATCGTGTATGGCCACCTTTAGGATGACTTATCTGACTCTCATGATTTATCTCTCCTTGTGTTGATTCGCCAAATTGCTGTGTACAGATAGGGCATAAACGTTTTAGTGAAATTTGCACAAGTAACATAGCGCATGCAAATAGCGTAAGGTGCGTTATACGAGCAATGCGCACATTACCTACATAACACCAGTTGTGCTATGTGCGCCTGGTCACTTACGCAAATACTAGTAAAATTGCAGTGTGTAGAAAGCTCAATTTTACTGGCGGTTAGTGAATCAACCCCTTTATCTGTTTATTTCATAAATTAGCCATCCATATGAAAAATAAGGGGAAATATTTAAAGAGAAAAACTTAGTGAATTACTTCTATTAATTCAGATCGTCAGATTTACAATATGCTGTCAAGGGGTTCCCATTAAAATAGATCAAAGCCTTCAAAATAAAGCAGCCAATTATCCATTACAGCTGCTTAAAGAGAAACTTAAAGGAGTACTGTAGGGGGTAGCGGGAGAAAGAGTTGAACTTACCCGGGGCTTCTACTGGTCCCCCCGCAGTCCACACAGTCACTCACCGATGCTCTGGTCCCCGCCTCCAGTTCACTTTAAAGTTGGAAAACCACTGTGCCTGCAAAGCCGCGCCCTCCCTCCCGCTGATGTCACCAGAAATATATTGCGCAGGCCCAGTATGGACTTTAAAGTCGGAAATTACAGAAGTGAACCGGAGGCGGGGACTGGAGCATCGGTAAGTGGCGGCCACACAGGATGTCTGCGGGGGACTATTAGAAGCCCCGGGTAAGTTCAACTCATTTTCCCCCTACAGCACTCCTTTAAGCAAAAAAGGAGAAAACAGTAAATCAATACATAGCAAAGTGAGAAGTTAAAAATAGAGAGAGAGAGACCAAGGAATGATTGATATTCACCATGTAATTTGTTAAATTGTTTGATGCATTATCAGCCTGCATGTAATAATCCTTAATGCTGGCAGACAAGGAAAAAAAGACAAGCACTAATTGCCATTATCTATAACCACACCCCCAACAATGCAATAGGCTAAAAGGTTGGTTTTTACACATATACAGGGAGTGAAGAATTATTAGGCAAGTTGTATTTTTGAGGAATAATTTTATTATTGAACAACAACCATGTTCTCAATGAACCCAAAAAACTCATTAATATCAAAGCTGAATATTTTTGAAAGTAGTTTTTAGTTTGTTTTTAGTTTTAGCTATTTTAGGGGGTTATCTGTGTGTGCAGGTGACTATTACTGTGCATAATTAGGCAACTTAACAAAAAACAAATATATACCCATTTCAATTATTTATTTTTACCAGTGAAACCAATATAACATCTCAACATTCACAAATATACATTTCTGAAATTCAAAAACAAAACAAAAACAAACCAGTGACCAATATAGCCACCTTTCTTTGCAAGGACACTCAAAAGCCTGCCATCCATGGATTCTGTCAGTGTTTTGATCTGTTCACCATCAACATTGCGTGCAGCAGCAACCACAGCCTCCCAGACACTATTCAGAGAGGTGTACTGTTTTCCCTCCTTGTAAATCTCACATTTTATGATGGACCACAAGTTCTCAATGGGGTTCAGATCAGGTGAACAAGGAGGCCATGTCATTAATTTTTCTTCTTTTATACCCTTTCTTGCCAGCCACGCTGTGGAGTACTTGGACGCGTGTGATGGAGCATTGTCCTGCATGAAAATCATGTTTTTCTTGAAGGGTTCAGACTTCTTCCTGTACCACTGCTTGAAGAAGGTGTCTTCCAGAAACTGGCAGTAGGACTGGGAGTTGATCTTGACTCCATCCTCAACCCGAAAAGGCCCCACAAGCTCATCTTTGATGATACCAGCCTAAACCAGTACTCCACCTCCACCTTGCTGGCGTCTGAGTCGGACTGGAGCTCTCTGCCCTTTACCAATCCAGCCACGGGCCCATCTATCTGGCCCATCAAGACTTACTCTCATTTCATCAGTCCATAAAACCTTAGAAAAATCAGTCTTGAGATATTTCTTGGCCCAGTCTTGACGTTTCAGCTTGTGTGTCTTGTTCAGTGGTGGTCGTTTTTCAGCCTTTCTTACCTTGGTCATGTCTCTGAGTATTGCACACCTTGTGCTTTTGGGCACTCCAGTGATGTTGCAGCTCTGAAATATGGCCAAACTGGTGGCAAGTGGCATCTTGGCAGCTGCACGCTTGACTTTTCTCAGTTCATGGGCAGTTATTTTGTGCCTTGGTTTTTCCACAAGCTTCTTGCGACCCTGTTGACTATTTTGAATGAAATGCTTGATTGTTTGATGATCACGCTTCAGAAGCTTTGCAATTTTAAGAGTGCCTCATCCCTCTGCAAGATATCTCATGACTTTTCTGAGCCTGTCAAGTCCTTCTTTTGACCCATTTTGCCAAAGGAAAGGAAGTTGCCTAATAATTATGCACACCTGATATAGGGTGTTGATGTCATTAGACCACACCCCTTCTCATTACAGAGATGCACATCACCTAATATGCTTAATTGGTAGTAGGCTTTCGAGCCTATACAGCTTGGAGTAAGACAACATGCATACAGAGGATGATGTGGTCAAAATACTCATTTGCCTAATAATTCTGCACTCCCTGTACATATACACAAAGGGAGATACTGGTTGCTTGGCAGTTGAAAAAAAAACCATTATTTCCCACAATGCAACAAGGCTCCCACATTCTGATGTCAGGACCTAGGTCCTGACATAACACTGGGGGAGGGTTTTCACCCCAATATCAGCCATACCGATGTCCCTGATGATCTATTAGAGAAAATGTAAAGATTTCTCATGGGAAAAGGGGTATCAGCTACTGATTGAAATAAAGTTGTATCCTTGGTCACAGTTCCTGTTTAGGAGTATCACACTGGGCCAACCATCAGATAAAACAAGATCCTAAATCCTAAAAGCCAGTCTATGACAAATGTACCTGTTTGTTGCCAGAACTTTATGTGTTTCATGCCAACGGTCACCAACTTATCACTGTGATGTGGATTACATTTCACAACAAATATTTTATCCTTGTGTCCTCTGTAAAAAACAAACACAACAGCGGAATTTTTTTTTAATGTACTTATACACAGTAAGGTATATACTGTAGTGTAATTAGAATATCCAGCCCATTCTATTGCACACTGACACCTAACATTCAAAGAAATTGCCTCTTCTGTTTTTGAACCCCGGGATTGCACTCTGAAAATGATTTTGTACAGTGAATCCTGAATTTAAAATGGTAGAAAGTAGAGGAGGAGGCACCGCTTCTTTAAAAATCCCTTTATTCCGGTGGGGGAAAATGCAGGTACATAGCAGTGGGGGTAACAGATGCCTGACAGCTGTTTCGCTGGTTTAAACTAATTGTACAATCTGCCTCTGAAGAAGCTGGTTTAAACCAGCGAAACAGCTGTCAGGCATCTGTTACCCCCACTGCTATGTACCTGCATTTTCCCCCACCGGAATAAAGGGATTTTTAAAGAAGCGGTGCCTCCTCCTCTACTTTCTACCATATTGGATTTCAAACTGCGTTCTGGACGTGCACGCTTTGGTTCCCATCGCCGGTGTGTCTGCCCTGCTACATTTGGTGCCAGGTACTGTGTCTCTCTCTCCATTCCACGAATCCTGAATTTAACATTTTAAAGAGACTCCGTAACAAAAATTGCATCCTGTTTTTTATCATCCTACAAGTTCCAAAAGCTATTCTAATGTGTTCTGGCTTACTGCAGAACGTTCTACTATCACAGTCTCTGTAATAAATCAATGTATCTTTCCCCTGTCAGACTTGTCGGCCTGTGTCTGGAAGGCTGCCAAGTTCTTCAGTGTTGTGGTTCTGCTATGAATTCCCCCTTTCAGGCCCCTCTCTGCACACTGCCTGTGTGATATTTAGATTAGTGCAGCTTCTCTCTGCTCTCTTATCTTTTACAAGCTGGATAAATCTTCCTCTGAGCTGGCTGGGCTTTCACATAGTGAGGAATTACAGACAAGGGCAAAGCTGTTTGCAGGAAGAAAAGAGCAGCCTGAAACTTCAGTGCATGAGAACTGCAGGGGGAAAGAAACACACAAATGATCTCTTGAGATTCAAAAGGAAGGGTGTATACAGCCTGCTTGTGTATGGATGTATTTTCTATGTGTGGACATACTGTACATCAACCTACTTCCTGTTTTGGTGGCCATTTTGTTTGTTTATAAACAAACTTTTTAAAACTGTTTTTAACCACTTTTAATGCGGCGGGGAGCGGCGAAATTGTGACAGAGGGTAATAGGAGATGTCCCCTAACGCACTGGTATGTTTACTTTTGTGCGATTTTAACAATACAGATTCTCTTTAAAAAGTGCTTGTAGTAGACGTATAGATTGAAGCCTCCCCCTCCAAAAAGTTGCTGTGAGCCCCGTTCACATTGCACGCGTTTCCAGCCACGTTTTGGAAATGCGTGCGGGAGGCCGACACGCACGACATCAGACAGTGCATAGACTGCACTGTCTGATGTTCACACTGCATGCGTTGCGGACCAGTGCGGTCTGGGAACGCATGCTGCACGCAGTTTTTGCAAAAATGCGCGGCTGTCCCATTCCCATGTCCCATTTCAGTGATGGGATCAGCCACGCAACGCATACAAACGCGGATGGCGTGCGTTCGCATGCATTGCGTTTATGCACGTGTGGCCGTCCGCCTTTGTAATGTGAATGGCCCCTTACACTCACAGAGACACTTTGCCCACATTTCATAAGATCACATTTAATGCTGGGAATACACCATACAATTTTCTGGTAGATTTTCTGTTATGCTTGGTTTACACGATACGTTTTATTGTAAGAATCGTTCCGATAGATGCCTTCGATGATAAAATTCCGACATGTCCGATGTTTCCGCTCGATTCGTTTCTTGTGGAAGATAAGATAATCGAGCAGAAAATTGCATGGTTAATAAATTGCGTGCCGAATCGAACGCAAAAAGCGTATCGTGTAAACCCAGTATTATGTTTGCCTGCCAGATAGATAAATTCCATCATGTTGGAAATTATCTATCTAACCATCTATCTGCCGAGCAATTAGGCATTGTTCTACTCCGCAGGAGATAACCAGAAGACAATGCACCAGAGATAATAACCAGTCTCTAGAAAAAATAATCTAATTATGCATTCCAACAGAAAATCTAACAGAATAATCTAACAGAAGAATCTAACAGAAAATTGTATGGTGTATTCCCAGCATTATGCTGGGCATACACAGCAGTTAACGCAGGCTTATCAATCGAGCCATCAGGTCCGATGATCTGCCAGATAGATTCCCCGCTCGATCCCCGCCAGCAGTCAATAGCAGGGAATCGAGCGGCTGATAAGGAGCGGCGGCGGGGACGAGTGGGAATCGATGCACGCGCGGACGAGCGGGGACGCGGCGGGAGTCGATCTGGCGGCTAATCGGCCGCCGGATCGACCTGTGTATGCCCAACATAAGTGCCAAGAACGATGAAATATCTTTTATATTACCATTCCTATACAATACATCACTATACTGCATATTACTGTTGCCTGTGTATAGCTAGTGTAAATAACTTGATTATTAGATGACATCTGTATCTATAATTTGTGCCATGTACGTTAAATCTTGAGTAAAGCAATTTGATTGCTATGAGCTACTTTAAGTGCTGTTGTAACACCTAGGCCTCAATTGACTACGCTTTATCAAACACTTTATCGAATGTTTGATAATTTACCTCATGGGTAAAATCTCATTTTGAATTCACTAAGGTGTTATACAGTAGATTTATCATCCCTTGCCTCTAGATCATGTAGAAAAGAAGAGGGCCAACGGAGCAGTGTACAACGCAGCGAGTAGGAGAACAATGCCCTCAGCCAACGCTTGTCCAAGTAAATCCACTGGGTGGATTTCTCGCTGATGCGTTAGGGGGCTGCTATGCAAACACCTAGATTCTCTGCCGAGGCAGCATCGATAGCGGTCTCAGCCACAAACCATCTGGCATGTATATAAAGCTTATGTGTCCAAACCTCAGACTCACATTTAAAGGGATACTGTAGGGGGGTCAGGGGAAAATTAGTTGAAGTTACCCGGGGCTTCTAATGGTCCCCCACAGACATCCTGTACCCACGCAGCCACTCCCCAATGCTGCTTCACATCTGGAATTTCAGACTTTAAAGTCTGAAAACCACTGCGCCTGTGTTGCCATGTCCCCTCGCTCTCACTGACGTCACCAGGAGTCTATAGCACAAGCCCAGCATAGTCTGTGTCTGCGCAGTACGCTCCTGGTGACATCAGCGGGATGGAGGACACGGCAACGCAGGCGCAATGGTTTTCAGACTTTAAAGTCGGAAATTCCAGAAGTGAACCGGGGGCGGGGCCGGAGCATCGGTGAGTGGCTGCACGGGCACAGAATAGCTGCGGGGGACCATTAGAAGCCCCGGGTAACTTCAATTCCTTTTCCCGCCGACCCCTACAGTATCCCTTTAATAGAGGATTTGACCTTAGTTCTCTATCCTGCCCCTTCTTGAAGTCCAACCAAGTCCTGAATTTCTGGGATTTGAGGTGCTTTGTGGAGAGCAGGAAGAGGCGGGGCAGAGCACCTAGTGGGAAGTCAAGGCCTTCAGGCAGGGTGGGATTTCATCTGGCAAGGGCACATGGCAAAGAATACCAAGGGAGTAACCTTAAAGAGAACCCGAGGCGAGGTTCTAACAATGAAATCCCCATACAGAGGCTGGGTCTGCCTAAAGAGCCCAGCCTCTGTTGCTATTTAGATTCCCCCTAAGCTCAGCGAGACCCCGCGGCTGTGTTTACTTTTGTAATGTCAGTCTCCGCTCTCCCTCGCCTCCTGCAGAGCTCCTGTCCCCGCCCGCGTCCCTTCCCTCCAATCAGCGTGGAGGGAAGGGACGTGGGCGGGGACCGGAGCGATGCAGGAGGCGGGGAGAGCGGAGACTGGCATTACAAAGGTAAACTCAGCCGCTGCTGACACGCTCAGTGTCGGCAGCGCGGCTGTGAATAATGGGGTCTCGCTGAGAGCAGGGGGGAGTTAGGGGGAATCTAAATAGCAACAGAGGCTGGGCTCTTTAGGCAGACCCAGCCTCTGTATGGGGATTTCACTGTTAGAACCTCGCCTCGGGTTCTCTTTAAATAAAGCCACTTGTCTTCATGGTCGGCCTGCAGGCTGTGTGCAATAACTATAATTCCCAAAACTAAGACATCTACTGTCCAATAAATCTGCCAGAAGAAAATATACCGAGTCGTTGCAATTTTCTCCCCCTTCTTCCAGTCCCAGAAAACGATTGTATGGTTGTCATCCAGACCGATGGACACCAGGCATTTGCCATCAGCTGTAATGGAAACATGTATTAACTTGTAATGTCAGAATTCATTGTTGCCTTACAAAAAAGTTCAGAAACAAAAGGGCCTAATGAGGCTTACAGAGGGGGGGTCAGAAATAAGGGGTCCTAATTCCACTGAAGGGTGGGGGAGGCTGCCCAGGGCCCCATTGTTCCTAGAACCAGCCCTGGTTTTGATAAAGCTGCTTCTCCTTCCTCTCCCAGACAGGGGAAGCATTGCCTAAGTGGTTTACTACATTTTACAACACGAGGAGTCCGAATGTCACTGCCTCTATGTGAAAGAAAATGCCTCTATTTTTACTTCATCTTATTCAATATATAACAATCCATAAGTCTCGCATAAAAATGATAATTAAAACAAAATAATTTGGTGCCACCAGATTTAGATCCTAAACACAAGTTAACGACTGACTCATAACGCAGATGTGAGCCGTCACATAGCCATGTATTGCGCACTTAATTATAGTATCGTGTGCCACTGCAAAGGTTTCAAAGTTGTGATTCACCGCCGTGTATGGAGACTGTCATAGAGGTATATAATTTACAGCTATATGCCTCTAAATGCATTAACCTTCTGTGGACCTTCAAAAAGTGGCGTCAATACACAAAAAGCTTTGGCCTAATTATCAGCTTGGTTTTATTTTTGAAACAAAGGTTCTCGCTGCAGGTGGCTTACATGAATGCAATCTCAGATCCACTGATTTACTAACCTTTTAGCAACCCACGCTATTATAATAATAATGATCCAAACACTTGTATAGAGCTTTTCTCCTGTTTGACTTAAAGCGCTCAAGAGCTGCAGCCACAAGGGTGCACTCAAAGGGGCCACCCTGCAGTGTTAGGAAGTCTCGCCTAAGGACTCCTTACTGAATAAGTACTGACCCTAGCCAGGATTCAAACCCTGGTCTCCCATGTCAAAGATGGTGCCCTTAACCAATACACTATAAAGTAATATCACCCAGATGTCCTACAAGCCATAAAAGCTCCATAAAATGGGCCCACTGGAAACAAAGGGCCGTGGAGTTGGTACAAAAACATCCCACGTCAACTCCGACTACTCAATTTATGATTCCACCGACTCCTCTAATTTACATATAACAATCTAGTTGATTTAAAATGTGTGACCTAAAATACATTCCATCGCTGCCAAAGCTTAGGAATTTTAAAGCTATATTAAGATGGCAGCTGCTTTTAAGAACAAAAAGCTCCTGGCCAAATGCTGCCACTCTACCATGTTGGCCATTCCATTCATGTAGAATTGGTACAGGAGCTGACAATAGTTACATGTGTTAATTTAACACTCAAATGCACTTGTTTAAACAAATTACAGCTCATAAAAAAGTATTACTCTTTTGTACTGTACTAAAATAATATGTAAATAGCTCAGCTGGATGTCACAATAGTGACCAGGGAAGGTCATTGAGTTGCAAATAATTCTAAGTTGGTGCAGGATTATGCAAATTTTTAATGAAAAGGAATACAGATTAAAAATGGACCAAACAACTCCTGCAAAGGTGGAATTTGATTAGTTCATTTTCAAGCTGCAAACATTTGCATAAACCTGCATCAACACAGAATTATTTGCATCTTATTGACCATCCCTAATAGTGACACAACTACTCGTCTGGCTTTATTCTTACTGCAGAGATGTTATCGATATATATGAAATTGTATGTTTGTATGTTTGCATGTTTCATCATCACTCGAAAACGCCTTGACTGATTTCAACCACACTTGGTGTACAGATCCCTTACTACCTGTGAAGATATGTTCTGGGGGTCTCGTGCCCCACCTGCACGCCTGGGCGTAGCTACAAACAGCCAATCAGATTTCACAGATTGACTTCAATGGAAAAAGTGTAAAGACTTCCATTGTCACAGTAATAAAGCCAGAGTCCCCAAACTTGGCACAGTTGGTCACTTGGTGACGAGGTTAAAAAATCCAGGGAAAGTGGGCGGAGCATAAAACAGCCAATCAAATTTGAGCCGTTCATTTTAACTGCAGCCCTACTAAAGTTACCCCATGTACCCGTGTATACCCCATGTGCAGAGGACCCAAGTTCTAAACAGCAAGAAACACAATTCATTCTGATAATACTAAATAAAAAAACAAAACCAAAACAACAGTCCATGATGATATCAAGCAGTAGTAGTAGGTAAATATTACCTGAAAAGTCGAGTGCACAGACTCCTCTCTGGTGCTGGCCTTTCAGCAGTGACAAACACTTCAGTGTCTGAGTGTCCCACACATGGATGGCTGCATCCCTGCCAAGCTGAACAACACAGCACAGTGTAAATACATGTCACTACACAGGCCACCTGTCACTCTACACGTCACCTGTCACCATGCAGCACATTGTCACCACACATCACTTCACATGCCAAACACACGTCACCTGTCACCATGCATAACGTAGTCACCACACGTCACTACACACGTCATCTGTCACCACGCATAACATTGTCACCACACGTCACTTCACACGTCACCTGTCACTTGACATGCTACTACACATTCCACCTGTCACTACACACGTCACCACACATTACATTGTCACCACACGTCCTCTGTCACTACATACGTCACCTGTCACCACGCATCACATTGTCACCAAACATCACCTGTCACTCCACGCGTCACCTATCACTTCACACGTCACTGAAAATGTAACCTGTCTCTTCACGTCACTACACACATAACCTGTCCCTACACGTCTCCTGTCACTTTACATCACCTCTCCCTTCACATGTCACCTGTAACTACACATGTCACCTGTCAATTCACGTCACCTAGAAACAACTTGCACTCATTTGCACTAAGTTGCACTCATTTGCATTTGTTGTACTAATGGAGGATGTTCGCTTCCAAAACAGTTTGCATGCAAAGGCATTTTGCACTTCTGGACCCTCCATAGAATGAGCACAGCTTCCCTCGCTTATTTGTCACTACATATGCCACCTGTCACCACACGTCACCTGTGACTAGACACATCACTTGTAATTACACACACCACTTATCACTACACATGTAACATTTTACTACATACGTCATGTGAAAGTGTATTCCAGTACTTCTTACACTATTTATATTACCCTGTCAGCGTGATTGTAATAGCATTTACCTTTTTCCATTTTGGGCTCTAAGACTGATATTGTCATCAGTATTTAAAGGAAACCCGAGGTGAAAGGGATTTGAGGACTGACATGTTTGTTTCCTTTTAAATATTACACATTGCCTAGCTGTCCTGCTGATCCTCTGCCTTTAATACTCTAAGCCATAGACCCTGAGCAAGCATGCAGATGAGAAGTATATGACAATATTGACAAGATTAGCTGCATGCTTGCTTCAAGTATGTGATTTGGACCACACTGACCAGAAAGATCAGCAACACTGCCAGGCAACTAGAATTGTTTAAAAGGAAATACATATGGCAGCTTCCATAGGTCTCACACCACGAGTTCCTTTTAAACACGGTTACAGTGAGCATTAGAATATTTTTTTTTATTATTTTTTTTTAGAAAATTTGGTGTTAAAGCAAACCTGTCATCATCATAGTGGTAACTGAGTACATGCAGATGAGGTACATAATCAGAGGTCACATGCCGGAATGATTTGTCAGGTATGCACTTTCCACACTTCTGCTCCTTTGTAAGAAGCGGTTGCCATTGTTGTGAAATAATAGCTTGTGTTGCAGAGCTGCATTATTTATGTCATTAGGACAGACGTTCCCAACGTCAGAATCCTGACGAGTGATTACCGCAGGGCTATCCATTAACCTGCAGCTATTTACCTGCAGCTCAACATCGACAATACAGTAACAACATTAACGGGCTGACCTTTCACACAGCATGTAAAATGCATAGCAGCCATCTGTCGCTGATTACCACAACTGAATGAAGAAGGGAAACTGCAGTGACAGGCTTATAGAGGATGGCATCATATTTCCCTTCAAGCAAACCTGAAGAGAAAATAAACTTATGAGATACTGAATTGTATGTGTAGTACAGCTAAAGGGGCCCATACACCTAACGATTTTCCCGCCGATATACAGCAGATTAGATCACTGTGATCGAATCTGCTGTGAAATCGTCGTGCAAACGCTGACCGAACGATCGATTTCCGTCCGAAATCAATCGTTCCCGTCGATTCTCATTGGTCCGTCCATGCGGAAGATTTTTCTCGATCGCCGGCGGGTCGGGAGTGCGTCGATAGCAGCGTTTGAATGCCCGACGACCGATGCTATACAGCGGATATACATTACCTGTTCCGGCCGGCACGACTCCCCCGGTCTTCGCTGTCTTCTTCTCCGCTCCGGGCTCCAGCTTCACTCAACTTCCTGTCCCGGCAGGAAGTTTAAACAGTAGAGCGCCCTCTACTGTTTAAACTTCCCCTGGAAAGGAAGTTCAGTGAAGCAAGCCAGCCGGACCGAAGATCAGCGCGGAGGAGAAGACAGCGGAGACCGGGGGAGTCGCGCCGGCCAGATAAGGTAATGTATAGCTGGCGGGCAGGCAGCAGCTCCACAGATTGTGATCGGTTTCATGCTGAAATCGATTCACAATCTGTTTGCAGTAAAGGCAGCCATACGATCCCTCTCTGATCAGATTCAATCAGAGAGGGATCTATCTGTTGGTCGAATCTGATGGCAAATCGACCAGTGTATGGCTACCTTAAGAAATAGAACATTAGTAGCAAAGAAAAGAGTCTCATGTTGTTTCCAGTACAGGAAGAGTTTAAAAAAAAACTTTCGTTATCTATGAAAAAGAGCTCCTCTGAGTTTTTCCATCCAACTTGGCTCAAATACAGTCCTTTTTTCTTAAACAGCCAAGGAACAGTTACAGACAACTTGAGATAAGGTTTTACTGCAGAAAAGTTCAAAGGGTCGTTTTTTTCTGCTTTTGTTAAAGCTTAAAAGACAGAGTGTGATTTATAAACTGCAAATATGTTAGAATGACGCAATGTTATAAAAAAAAGGTATATAACTGAAAATACAAATATGAGACTCTTTTCTTTGCTACTAATGCTCTATTCATTATTCATACTGCCCATCAACGCATTATATCATACGTTTTTATTTTCGCTTCATGTTTGCTTTAAAAAAAAAATAATGACTTGCCTGGCTATCATTCTGATCCCCCGCCTCTAAAAAAACTTTCTGAGTCAAAAAGGCCTAGTTCAGAGACTGGCAATGGTTTTGTGGCAGTTTCTGAACACAACTTTTCATCTAGCACCACCCATCCACTCATATATACCAACTGGAGTGTTCAAACAAGTGGGCGTGTCAGCTTTTGTAAGAGTATTTGTCAGTCTCAGTGAGGCCCAGTGCACACCAAAACCGCTAGCAGATCTGCAAAATGCTAGCGGTTTTGGGAGCAGATTTCAGAGCATTTCTAGGCATGTTTAGAGCGGATTTCTAAACATGCCTAGTGGTTTTGGCTGCGTTTTTGTGTAGCAGATTACACAAATTGTTACAGTAAAAGCTGTTACTGAACAGCTTCTGTAACAAAAATGCCTGGAAAACCACTCTGAAGTAGCGTTTTTCAGAGCGGTTTGCTTTTTTCCTATACTTTACATTGAGGCAGAAACGCTTCTGCAAACCGCAAACGTGTAGCAGGAGGCACGTTTGCGGTTTGCTACAATCCTCAAACCTCTGGTGTGCATCATTTCATTGAGATACATTAACCGAGCGGTTTGAAAGGCGGATGCGGCCGGCGGATCGCATCAAAAAACCTCTCGGTGTGCACTGGGCCTGACTGCATGAACTTAAAGGGGTTCTTTCGCGAAAAAAGTAGGTAGTTAAAAAATGTGACAGATGACAGGTTTTGGGCCAGTCCATCTTTTTAAGGGGGGTTCTCAGGGCTTTCTTTGTTTTCAACAGCATTTCCTGAACAACAGTTTAACTGCCAAAATAGCAAGATACCAGCCGGCCTCCCTAATCACTTGCACACTATTATGTCAGTTAGATTTTGCAACTGTTGTTCAGGAAATGCTGTTGAAAACAAAGAAAGCCCTGAGAATCCCCCTTAAAAAGATGGACTGGCCCAAAACCTGTCATCTGTCACATTTTTTAAGTGCCTACTTTTTTCGCGAAAGAACTCCTTTAACAGGTGGTTGACTACAATTTATGAACGCTTCTTGCAGCCTCTGACAGTCAGTTGGATTTGCTACTTAACTGCCGAAATAGACCTGCATGGGAGACCTACACAAACAGGTTGTAATTGCTGTTGCAAGAGAGGATTTGTGTTAATGGGAAAATGTTTTGGGCTCATCACACTAGTTAGTGTGATGAAATGCACAAATAAAAACTCATGAATGGGCCTGTGAGTTTCCACTCATTTCCATGAGTTTTAACTCCCAGCAAGTAGAGATGTACTGCACAGCAACTCACTGTTGTAGTGTGAATGACAAAATGAAAGTCTGTGGACTTTCGTGTTACCAAGTAAAACACACACTATAAGCAATGTGGAAAAACTCACTGCAACTCACATAGGGCTTGATTCACTAAGACATATAGCATGCCTTATCAGAGTTAACACGCCTTATTAAAGTTAACACACCTTATCAGAATAGCATAGCAAGCTATACGAACCCGCAGGGGCTGAGGGCAGGATGAGTGGAGCGCTCGTCATTGGCAATTAGCAGGCATAAGTTTGCTATGATACTCTGATAAGGCATGTTAACTTTGATAAGGCATGCTTTTTGTCTTCGTGAATCAAGCCCTCAGTGTGAATGAGCCCTAACTCTTCCGCCCAACTGCTGCAGTGGGGTGTCTAATCAAGCTTTGGAAGGGTGGAGGTAAGGCAGTGCCACTTTGATTCTATACAGAACCTGAAGACTCCGCCTCATGGTGTTCTTAAAGAGGAACTGTACTAAAAATAACATCATAAAATTGCTTATTTATCTACAATGTTAGAGTTGTTTTTTAAATCCTTTAGTCTGTGTATTCCCATTGTAAAATCTTCCTCACCCTAACTTACATTGTGAAATTTATCAGAGATGCCAATATTTTTACTACTGGCAGGTGGATCTCTGCGGAATGTTTGTTTATTCTGTATTCCAAAGCTAGAAATAATACCTGGTTTCCCAGAATGCTCTGGGAGGAGAATTCCACTTATCTAAATAGCTTAGGCTGTGACATCACTGGGAGGGTGGGGTTACATACCAATATCCAGCAATATATAGATATAAGAAGTGTTTCTGCTACTGAAACCAGGATATTTAACGTAAAAGTCGGTATCCTGGATTACTACATTCTACTATAAGTCACTACAGTGCCTTTTTTAGAAAAAGGAGAAATTAAATCCCACCAGAATGTCCTAAGCCTCCTGTAGGTACCGCCCCTGAGGAGTCCTCTACATGCCATGTCTGAGGTCACCCATTGGCCTTCAGTTTGCACATTTAGCAGTTCTGATGTAATGATACGCAGAGTGTAAATTCAGAAATTATAGACTAGGGTAGTTGGCTCCGTATGCTGATTTTCTATGAGCAACTGTTAGATCTTTTGGGCCTTTTATTTTTTGTAGACAGGTGTGAGCCTGGGCAACCTTGTTCCTGGATCTGGTCACGGCAGGTACCAGTCCTTGCACTCTGTTTCCTCAGATCTCTCTGGGCAATAATGCTTTATATCCAGACTCCATAAGCAGCGTACAGTTAAATATAGAACAGAGCTCTTTAAAAGTCACATTTACACAAAAAATACAAAGTAAATTACCGTATATTCCAGCATATAAGATGACCCCCAACTTTTCCAGTAAAAATATACATTTTGGGATATACTTGCCCTATAAGACTACCCCTCTTGACTGTTGGACATTAGTATACTGTACTGTATGTACTGGTGCTATACTGTATAAACAGGTACAGATACTGATGCTGTACTGTATGTGGCACCCAGTATACAACAACCAACCAATCACGGCAAGGGATGTACCTTACCAGCCATTGTCTGGTTGTTGTACAAAGCCTTCCAAGGGAGGTGCCCCTCAACTTGTCATCTGGACCGCGCTAAGTCACTTTTTCCAGGAATCCTGGTGAGTGGATTTCCTTCTACCGTACTTGTACAGCACCGCCCTTGCTGCTTTCATACGGTCCCCGCAAATGGTGGGGGTGTGGCCGCAGACGTATGCGGCACCGCAGATTCTCCAGTCCGGCTCGGAAGTTTCAGCACCCGCCCTATAAGATGACACCCGGCGTATAAGATGACCCCCGACTTTTAGAAGATTTTCCTGGGTTAAAAATTAGACTTGTACGCCAGAATATACAGTATATATAGCAAAACAGTGTCTCCTCATACCTGACCAGTGGCTACATAATCTTTCACGGGGTGAATAGCCAGGCTGAGAATGTCATCGTCGTGGCCTAAGTAGAGCCTCTGGGCATGCTGCACACGGTTATAGACCACAGCTACTGCTGCCACATGGTACACCACCTCTCCTGTCTGGGTGTAGAACAGGTTATTCCTACAGTCATAGCCTCTGTACCTGCAAGAGATACCAAGACCCACATTCAAATAATGCAAACATTAATAGAACAAATGCATTAGAGGATGAGAATGTATACACCATATGAGCAATACGAGGTGTTCGGTGCCCAACCAAGAAGGATTCCCAAGTAAATGCTCAGATATTTATTTGTGGTTTTTTTTTCAAAAAATTCTATGAAAGATCTGAGAGTGGTGAGACTGGATTATAATACAAAGGAACTGGAAAGATAGGACATACTTTACACTAGAAAACTGTAGCACAAGCAAGGTTTATCACACAAATTGAGGCATTGGAACTTGAGTGAGCTGAAGCAGTGAAGTGAATGACCATAATAATGACACAGGCACTAACTGAAGAACACAAATGAGGATCATTGGGTGTCCATTTGGCGAGCTGTACTTTTGTCCCTTTCGTTTCAGTTTAGTTTTTCATAGGGATCCACGTTAAAAATGTTTAACTGTGTAGTAATCAAGCACTAGAGAGGAACTAGGATAAACCTATCAAAAATGACAAGTAATCATGTAGCTTGAAGAATGAAGTTTCCATAAGAAGTTTTATCTAGCCTCCAATATCTATCATCATTTCTGAAGCCAATGTTTGATTCTGACATCCATATTTTATCCTTTATTTCTGAATGCTATTTCTGTCTCTCCTGTCACAAATGATATGATAATTAGGATGATGTGGTGGCGGATTAGGGGGATAATATCCACGATGGGCTGTTTAAAGACGTTCCAATGATCATTTGAAAAAAAAAAAAAAAAAGCCCTTAGCTGCAGTGTGAATGTGTGACAGTAATGTGAATTCAAACTGAAATGTGTGTGGCAGGAGCTAGGAAAGCACTGCCACACAGACCTGACAGAAGAGGAAACTCGTCACTGGCACAGGGACAGAGGAAGGTGGGACTGGTGACAGGAAAGCACTGCCACACAGACCTGACAGAAGAGGGGACTCGTCACTGGCACAGGGACAGAGGAAGGTGGGACTGGTGACAGGAAAGCACTGCCACACAGACCTGACAGAAGAGGGGACTCGTCACTGGCACAGGGACAGAGGAAGGTGGGACTGGTGACAGGAAAGCACTGCCACACAGACCTGACAGAAGAGGGGACTCGTCACTGGCACAGGGACAGAGGAAGGTGGGACTGGTGACAGGAAAGCACTGCCACACAGACCTGACAGAAGAGGGGACTCGTCACTGGCACAGGGACAGAGGAAGGTGGGACTGGTGACAGGAAAGCACTGCCACACAGATCTGACAGAAGAGAGGACTCGTCACTGACAGAGGTACAGAGGAAGGTGGGACTGGTGACAGGAAAGCACTGCCACACAGACCTCACAGAAGAGGGGACTCGTCACTGGCACAGGGACAGAGGAAGGTGGGACTGGTGACAGGAAAGCACTGCCACACAGACCTGACAGAAGAGGGGACTCGTCACTGACAGAGGTACAGAGGAAGGTGAGACTGGTGACAGGAAAGCACTGCCACATAGAACTGACAGAAGAGAGGACTCATCACTGACAGAGGGGCAGAGGAAGGTGGGACTGGTGACAGGAAAGCACTGCCACACAGAACTGACAGAAGAGGGGACTCGTCACTGACAGAGGAAGGTGAGACTGGCGACAGGAAAGCACTGCCACACAGAACTGACAGAAGAGAGGACTCGTTACTGACAGAGGGACAGAGGAAGGTGGGACTGGACTGGTGACAGGAAAGCACTGCCACACAGAACTGAGAGAAGAGAGGAATCGACAGAGGAAGGTGGGACTGGTGACAGGAAAGCACTGCCACACAGAAATGACAGAAGAGAGGACTCGTCACTGTCAGAGGGACAGAGGAAGGTGGGACTGGTGACAGGAAAGCACTGCCAGACAGAACTGACAGAAGGGGAGACTAGTCACTAGCAGAGGGACAGAGAGAGGTGGGACAGGAGTCAGGAAAGCACTGCCACAAAGAACTGACAGAAGGGGGGGGAACTCACTGTCAGAGGGACAAAGGAAGGTGGGACTGGCGACAGGAGAGAATACTGCTCTGTGTAGAAGATATTTCTCACCAGGATTCAAGTATTTGTTTGCTAAACGGTTCGGGACAGAAGATCATATACTTGAAGAAAAGGTGTTGATTTACAAAGGATGGAGAACATTGTAGTGTTATCCAATGAACCTGGCCAGGATATTTTCATAATTGTCTGCTATTAATTTAGTTTTGAACCTTTGTCTGAAGGCTTAATTATTTTGTGGTTGTGCAACTGCAGCTAGTTGCAGAGTAAGAACTTGTTCTTTTTTTAATACATTTAGATGCTTTTTTTACCTGGCCTACCCATACTCACCTGTCAACCCTTTATTGGCCTACATACAGCATATGAATCCAATCCACTTCCAGCATGCTTATAATGACTCGGAAAACAAGAGTCAGCATCAAAATTCATTCCAAATGTATTCCCTTTGTTCACCTGAGTAGGGTGAGGCCAGATCTAATATTGAGAGTGACATTGCGGCAAGGTGATAAATGTTCAATTTCAGGTACATATTTATTACATCCAGCTAGTGTATGCACAGCTTAAAGAGAAACCATAACCAAGAATTGAACTTCATCCCAATCAGTAGCTGATATCCCCTTTTACATGAGAAATCTTTTCCTTTTTACAAACGGATCATCAGGGGGCGCTGTATGGCTAATATTGTGGTGAAACACCTTCCACAGGAAACTGTGAGGACCATGGTCCTGGCAGTTTCCTGTCTGTGAACCTCGTTGCATTGTGGGAAATAGCGGTTTACAGCTGTTTCCAACTGCCAAAAAAGCAAGCAACATCTCCTTCCACTGACATCCCCTGCCAACAGTAAAAATGTTGCCATGTGATAAATGTCAGAATGTAAATCAGGGAGAGGAAAGATTTTACAATGGGCAAACACTGACTAAATCATTTATACATAATTATTGTAAAAATGAAGTACTTTTTTATTACATTATTTTCACTGGAGTTCCTCTTTAAAGACAGTCATGTGAGATAACTGAAAAGCTGTTATGAATCTTTCAGACCGTAACACCAAATGAGATGGTTTAGATGCAGTGGGCTCGATCCAAGCTTTTTCTCCTAAGTTTTCTCCTAGGTGATATTTTCACATCTTATAAATAAAATGGCTTTTAAAACACCAGCAAGCAATAAAATAATTTTGATAGTAATTTTTCATTCACTTTTCGGTACTTTTTCAACGCAGAGTGCTAAAAAGTTATTTTAAACGGAAGAAGAAAAATTATCTCCTAGGAGAAAACGTAGGAGAAAAAGTGAAAATTGGTTTGGACCCAGTAAGTATGTTCTAGATTAATGCAAGACGTTTCTTATGGGAGTTTAATGTAAGAAAATCAAGACACAAAATAAAGTCAGTAAAATCTTGACAGATGAAGTTGACACTGAGGCTGCTTTCACAGTGGGACGTTACAGGCGCACGTTAGAGCAGCCTGTAACGCAGCCCACCGCACAGTAATGAAAAATCAATTGGCTGTTCACATTGCGTTACAGTGTAACCCTGGACGTTCAAAGAAAGTGCAGCATGCTGTGCGTTATACTGGTTTTAGCTGCGTTAGACTGTTTGCACATGCTCAGTAGGGGGAGAGTGCTACTGTTCCTAGCCACATAGCTAATTAATATTCACTGCACTGTAGTGTTGTCCAGATCATGAACGGTTCAGGTCTTTGATCCAGATCTTTTTTGTGAGTGGAATCATCCGGATCGTCACAATGAAGGATTCGGTTCACAGTGGATGTCTGGAAGAATCAGGAACTGCAGCTTCTGTGCACAAGCACAATCTTCCTGCTGCATCTCTCCCTTCCCCATTAGCACCCTCAATGTGCCCTCATTCTCCTGCACCTCTCACTCTGCTGCACCCCTGCTTCCTGCTTCCCTAGTAAAATGATTCAAAGATTTGGTTCAAAGATCTGGATCTTTTCAATGATCCGATTCGAGTAATCTGAATCATGAAAAGATCCGGACTTCCCAGGATAGCACCAAGAGCCTCATAAGGCAGCTCAATCTGACGTCCAACTTCAACACCAGCATTGCGTTAGGGGCACGTTATGCGACCTTAACGTCCCCTAAAACGCAACGTCTTGGTGCGAAAGAGGCCTAAAGGCACTAAAGAAGTGCTGAAGACCAGTGGTGTAACCACAGTTTTGTGGGGCCCAGTGTTCTCCCGAGAATTTTCTTCCAGCCGGGTGGCACGAAAAAGTAGCCGGGTGGCATGAAAAAGTAGCTGGGTGGGGTGAGATAAGAGAATGCAGGGCCATCACTTCTCTGCATAACTCTGCTTACAGCAGAGAAGGAGGTGAGCCGATGACAGCCGGGTACTCTCCAAAACTAGCTGGGTGGAACACCTGGCTAAAAGAGCCCAGGGAGAACACTGGGCCCCCAATGTTCAAACTCCTTCCCTCCCCTTGGTGCCCTTTACAGCCTTGGGGCTCATCTCACAAGGGTCAAAAAACAAGTGTGGCCACCATGATCTTCACATCCATAGCAAGTGTATCCACAAAAACAGCTCATCTGAAGGACAGTCCCCTGTATCGGAGGAAGGAAAGGTTAGTAGTGGGGGGCCTGCACAACTCTTGTCCCCACTCTGATTGCAGGGGCTGCTCCCCTCTAGTTACGCTCCTGCATCAGACCCAAGAAGTATTACGACATTTTGAGCAGCACGTTGATCTGTCTGCATTAATCGTAGCCAGGTGTTCCAGGGTAGCATCTCTGTAATAATGTACATGCATATAGAAAAGTGGAACGGGGTGATGTGGGGACATAATGACTAGAAGTCACATCCTCATACTCTTCAGTTGACAGCTGCCCAACATCTGCCTCCCAGGTTGTTTTCACCCTGTTGGACCTCACAAAACATTAAGCATATCTGCATCAATAAGTGTAATTAATGAGAAGGGAAAACCTGCTTGGAGGGCTTGTTTAAGAGAAATCCTGGTAACACATTACTGGGAATATTCCGAGATGGAGAAACAACCTAAACAGACTTCCGTCCATAATCTGATGTATGAAAAGAACTCCTTGATTTTGGCAAGCAGAGGCTCCTCCAAGAGTGAGCGTTCCTGTCCCGAGCGGCTGTTCTCCCTTATGGGGGAGTATTTATACCATGCTGCCGCTTCTTTCTTTTTATGTACCTCATCCCAGATTTTCAGAATCTGATAGAGAGTGGGTGGAAGCATTTCTGAATGAAGAGAGCATTTAAAGCAAACCTGAACTGAGAAAAAAAAAAACATACCTGATGGGAAAAACAATGGTGTTTATAGTCCCAATCCTAAATAGGATTTTCCTGGAGTCCTATAGTCTTATTTTGGTTTAAAAGGTTAAAGATACAAGTTTAAATACGGACAAATGTCGAAGTATTGAACATTCTATCTGTTCTGTACCCTTCCTGCTATTTTCCCTGCAGCACAGGAGTTTTATAACAAGTAATTAATTATATGTGAGTGTTAAGCCTTGTACACACATTGGACGGTTCAGAGCCGCCTCTGCTAAGTATCTAGCATGTGTACAATCCCCCCTCTCCCCATTTCACCCTAATGCCTCATCAAGCAGCAATCCACCTGGCAGATCGTCTTTACCAAAAGAATTGGTCTCCTGCTCACCCCGCCAGCTCTATGCCGTATCATCATCCGTCCTCCTCCCACCATAGCAACAGAATGTGTCACTAGCCTGTAGGCTAGTGACACATCTGTACAAAACTCAGCCCTGATCTATCGGCGAGGGACTGAGTCTTGTTCTGTGCGAACGACGGTCAACAGAGGGTAGCACTAAGCATGATTGGGGCTGTACATAAACATTTATCTCATCATGTCACTTCATTTTGCTTATCTATATCAGGGAAGGTTATTTAGCTAGTGTAGCCCCAATTTTATTGTAAACTGAGGGGGGAATATCCCCAGGGCCGCTGAGCGCTGTCAGACCCCTCAAGGTGCTGGACCCCTCCTATGTCTCCCCCTCAACTGCTGCCCAGGGCCCCTGCATGATTACTGTAAGGATTACTAGTCGCCGATCCATCCATGCTATCTGTTTTCATTCCCGCTGCCTGCATCTTTTTCAGAGGCGGTGCAAGCTTTTGTGTAATATCCTACGCCGGGCCACTGAGATGATACAGGCAGCATGTATGAGGACAGGGAGTACAGATACAGCAGTGACATGAAATCCTTACACAAATGGTGCAGGAGCCCCGGGGAGCAGTCGGGGGGGGGGGGGGGGGGTGCAGGGGGTGTTAGGTCTCAGGCAGAGTGTTGGGGGCTTTCATTTGCTGGGGAGGGGGTGCCCCATGTTAACTTTGCCCTGGGGACCAATTGGAGCTTGAACTGGCCCTGCTGCCAGCAGTCAGAGTGGAGTTTCATAGAGGCACATACAATTGCCAAAGATATCAGACTATGGGCTCGATTCACAAAGCGGTGATGACTCAGTTATCACGCCTAAAAGACTTTAGGCATGATAACCTTTTCACCACTGAGTTATCACCGCTTTTTCCTGCTCTTCGCGCGAAGTTACCGCGCGTACGCGCGTTCGCAAAGTCCCATAGGGCTTAATGGGAGCTTCGCGCGAAGCGCCGGGTGCTGCGCGCGCACTTACGCGCGTACGCGCGGTAACTTCGCGCGAGTTTCTTCTTATCATTCCTAAAGTGAGTTTAGGCGTGATAAGGGCCTTTTCACCAGCGTGCAAACACTTTGCACCGCTTGGTGAATCAAGCCCTATGTCTCAACCATTTTTTTGATACACACCTAGAAAAAAATGAGTGATGATCAGGGCTGAATATGAAGAAAGGGGAAACTACCCGCTTGCATGGGACGCCACGCCGTCCCGCTCTCCACCCAGGCACCACTCTGAGACCCTTGCCATCGGTCTCCCCCAGCTGCACCGCTTGCTACATTGCACAGGGAGCAGGCCAAGGAGACCTCTGGGGAACTTCCAGTACATGCAGGAGACATATGCAGGACATGCATTGTGGCCATTGTGGGACAGCCTAGTGCACGGACAGACCTGGACCAGCATCTCGCCCCCCACCCAGAAGCATGGTGAGATGAACTATCTCTGCTGAAAACGTCCTGTGAAGGAATGATGTGATGGTGATAAGGAATCCATGCAGCTGCGGTTGGCAGATACTGGGTGAGATCAAGCTGATTTAAAAGTTTGCATTTGTGATACGTAAGCCATCCTATACAACACACAATGTTATCCACCAGTGAAACCGCTACTTTGGCATGAACTGCTGGACTGTTGTTCCTTATCTCTCTGCTATGCTCTGTGCTATACTGCTCTCCTATGGTGAACTGCTTGCTGCATGGCAATTGCAACACTAATATCCAAGCTTCTGCCCATTTTGCTGGAGTGCATTGATACTCACGTCAATTAGTTCTAGATGCCGGCGTGTGTATGCGGAGGTGAATGGTGATTGAGGTGGTTGTAGCGTGACGGGGTGGCCATCCCATGTGTTTTTTAAATTGATCCCTACACACAGAAATATGTTTTGGAACAATAAATTTTGATACGATTTCCATAATTAATAGTTATTCCTTGTAATTATTTGGGAGTGTACGCCCTACCTGAAAGAAAAATATTTTCTGCCACTGCCACACTTTTTGAATTATGAATATGAAGAAAGGCCTCAAAGGCCCAGGCATTGGGTGGCTGGTTACCAAAGGACAGGCTGCACATGGAAGAAGGGTTGCTGCATGTGGAAGAGAAGGCTGCAAATAGGAAGCAGCACATGGATGAGAGGAGTTGCTGACCGAGGGAGCTATACACAAAAGACAAGAGCTGCTGCACACGAACGTTGTATGCGAGGAAGGGGGCAGGGGGCTGCTGCTCATGAATGGGGCATAGGGTGAGAAAAGTATAAATCTGGGTGTGGTGATGATACTATGTGACTGTAAACACAACTGGAACAGGAATAGAATTTTGTACCAAGGGAGGCTGTTATGCTAGGTGTTGGATGGTGGAGGTGATAGTTTTTAGCACCATGAGCAATTAAACCACAAAAACAAACTGCTGTGGGAAACACGTTGAGCGCTCGTGCCAAATATACAATGCAGAGCTGTCATAGCCAGATTTATCAGGTGGCTATTAGTACTTGTGGGTTGCAGAACCCAAGTTCTCTCATACACTGCCTAGCAAGTTCCAGCACCTTAGCAGTGTAGTACAAGCTCCTCCCATATAGCAACTCTGTACTTTATACTCTGTACAGCGCTGTGGAAAATGTCAGCGCTATGAGGAAAATGTTGGTGGTATGTAAATACTAAATAATAATGGGATTTGCACACATAACAGAAACATACCCATGGACAAACTTTAATTTCAGGCTTTCTTCAGGGGCTTTTTCCCGCTTGAGGGAAGGAAAGGGATTTTGCTTCTCTTTATTTTGCTGCTTGAGCTGAGGTAGATCTTCTTTGTAAACCTGGAAAGAGAGAAATAGAGTGATGGCAACACATTCGCTCATAAACAAATCTATTGCTGTAAAAACACCTAGTGGCTGGTCATGTGACCAGTGCCAAGACATTGGTAAGGGCTGGTTCAGACGGACGCTTGCGGAGCGTTTACCGCAAGCGTTCGGAACGTCGCGGTAAACGCTCCCATTCAAGTGAATGGGAGCGTTTACACCGAGCTTTTTCTCGCGTTTACACGATCGCGGCGTTCGGGTCCCGATTTTCGCTAGCGTGCGAGCTGCCCCTGGAAGCAACATGTAGCTTCCAGGAGGCGGCCAACCGCGACAGCTAATGTCCCCCTAGGGAAAGAAAAAACACCACTGCATCGGAACACGACGCGAAGGCTACTGAAGCCTGACCGCGCAGCCGCCGCAACGCCCCCAAACGTGGCGCCACGCAGACGTCCGTCTGAACCAGCCCTAAAGGTGGCCACTAACGGTCCAATTTCTAGCAAAAAAATTGTTCGAGCGATCAGATAATTCTGATTGGGAAGGAAAATCGTTCACTACACCATCAGCGAACCAATCTTTGCTTCCTATCTATCACAACCAACAAGAAAATCCAAATTTTGGTTTGATGAACATCCAGTCGGATGACTATTTTTATAATTGTTCTTAATCGATTGTACCCATCAACTGAGATTATTTACAACAAATCCGACCAGAATTTCTGATCGCTTGAACAATTTTTCGATAGAAATTGGACCGTTAGTGGCACCCCTTAAGAAGTATATTCTCAGCTAGACTAAGAATAACAACTATTCTGCCTGGAGTCCAATCTAAGGACATCAATCCTGTGGTGAAGGCACTAATTACTCAGTGCTGGACCATTGACTGGCCACCAGGGGGAGCAGTATCTACAGCAACAAGTTAATTTCAATGCATTCTCTTTAACAGTTTCTTTCCCTGGTGCCTCCATGTCGGCATACTACTGGGTTAGCTCCGCCCCTCTACCCCCTATAGGACCAATTAAATTTGATATATATATAGGTCCCTGCCCCTTCCACCGTATTCTTTTTTCCGTCCTCAGACACTATAGGACCTGTGTCTGTTAGAGTGGTTCTAAGGCCAATGTCTGGGTTTCTCCCCAAAGTTGTGTCAGTACAGCACCTGAATCAGGAATGGACACTGCCAACGTTTCCGGCGGAGGAAAATTTTCCTAATGGGCATCCATTAGATGTAGCTAGATGGCTACAATGGTATCTGCAAATGACCAGTTCATTTCGAGACTCAGACCATCTACTGGTGAATCCAGCAGGTCCAAGGAAAGGCAAGGAAGTCGCCATTAGGACCATAGCAGCATGGCTGGTACGTTTGATCAAAGAAGCCTATAGAGCCAGAGGGTCAGAAGCACCTTCTTCTACCTCAGCACATTCAACACGGAGTATTTCATCTTCCTGGGCAGCGGTATCAGGAGTCTCGCTACTAGAGATTTGCAAAGCAGCAAATTGGTCATCGCCTAACACATTTATAAACCATTATAGAGTGAATCCAGCTCTGTTAACATCAGTAAAATTCGGAAGGAGTGTTTTATCTGCAGTACATAAATAATTGTTGATAGCACCCACCCGTTTGGTCTCTTTTTTTCTACTATGAAAATCCCAGTAGTATGCCGACATGGAGGCACCAGGGAAACAGGAAAATTGATACTTACCTTGTAATTTTCCTTTCCTGGTGCATCTCCATGTCGGCATACGTCCCACCCTGGTCCATCGTGTCTGAGATCTAAATTATTAGAATACGGTGGAAGGGGCAGGGACCTATATATATATCAAATTTAATTGGTCCTATAGGGGTTAGAGGGGCGGAGCTAACCCAGTAGTATGCCGACATGGAGATGCACCAGGAAAGGAAAATTACAAGGTAAGTATCAATTTTCCTGTATTCCTCTGCTGTATACAGCTTACACAGGGTAGGAACACACTAGGCAGAATCGCATATGCGTTTTCCACTATGATCTATGGAAAACGCATATGCGATTCTGCCTAGTGTGTTCCTACACACAGACATTATTTTGAAGTCCTCATTTGGGCTCCTATTATTATTAATAAGTTTAAGTGGTACATTATACTAAGAACTATTTTATTCTAGATGCATTTTAACGGGTATAGTAAGAAACAAATTGATCTTTCTCAGGTTTCAGCCATTATAGTTTCAAAATAATACGCGCTACTGGAAATAGAACCCACATATCTTATTTGCCCATTTGTCCTAGTTATTACACCGTTTAAATTATGTCCCTATCACAATGTATGGCAACAATATTTTATTTGGAAACAAAAGGTGAATTTTTTCAGTTTTGCGTCCATCACTAATTACAAGCCCTTATTTGCAAAAATAACAGTAATATACCCTCATGACATACATATTAATCACTTAAGGACAAGCAGGCGTATTAAAACGTCCTGCGGGAGCCTCTTAACAGCTCCAGGATGGTTTTATCGGTTAAGCAGCGCTGCTGCCGCTGTGCGCATGCACGTGTGCATGCTCCTGTGCACTTTCCTGTGTGTGCACGAGTGTTCCCGCGAGCGTGCACGTGAGATCAGTAAAACAACAAACACAACATAGAAAAAACACACCTTTATTTCCAAATAATATATTGTCACCATACTTTGTACTAGGGACATCATTTAAATCTTGTGATAACCAGGACAAATAGGCAGATAAAATGTGTGTGTTTTATGTACAGTAGCAGTGTTTATATTAAAACTATTGGGGATGAATTGGAAAAATAGTGTATCTTTTTTTTTTCTTGTTTTTCCCTTTAAAATTCATAAAAAATAATGTAATTACTGAAAACAAATATCCACCCCAAAAAGCCTAATTGGTGGTGAAAAATACAAGATGTAGATCATTTCATTGTGATCAGTAGTGATTAAGCTATTGGCAAATGAAAGGGATGAGCACTGAAAGGTGAAAATCGCTCTTGTCCGTTAGGGTAAAAACCCTTTTGGGGTGAAGTGGTTAAGAAAGTTTGGTCCCTAATGTAACTATGTATGTATTGTTTTTAATGTCATAAGCGTGTGTGACGGGCAATCCGATCGAGATACGTGTATCTACGCCCCTGTGACTTTAGATGAAGTCCTGCAGGGTGTAGATATGCTGCCCCCAGGACGACAAGTAGTTAAATGCAAAAGCAGAGCATTCGAAATTTACTAGCAGTTATGTATATTTACAATACGACAATATTCTTCAAGAATTGGCTTCAGTTGCGTGATGCGGAGCAGACATGAGTGAAACGCGTCAGTTATCTCATCAGACGGCACTAGGCCTGTGCTCAGTCAGTGGAAGCCATTAGTACACTCTCTACAATCTTCCCGTCAGGGCAGAGCAGCGTACGATAAATGAGCTGCCACTGCAGTTATGAATGGCTGCTCTCTGCAGAGAAAATGAATAACTATGCTTTCAGCCTAATTAAAATGCTGACTGTTTCCATCAGATAATGCCAAAAATACAGACACAGGCTCAGGGTATAGGAGGAGGAGTGTGGCGGCAGGGGGGAGATAAAATGTTATTATTGCCATTCATTGGTATTCCGGGTGCATTAAGCTTTTTGTTCCTCAGATGACTGGGCCTGTGATTAACATTTATGAAGCTATTAATTAAATTAATTGTTTATGTACTAATAGTGGTTATTTGAGGCAATGCAGCTATTTAACACATTGTATGAGAGTTGTTTCAATAACTAATAAGAGAAAGTTCACACTGGTGCCTTGCAGTGCGTTGCGTCAGAGAATATAATGCTATGTACTTCTATCGTAATGGTACAATCACATCGCTATGGTAGCAGTGCGCTGCAGAGGAGTCCATCAGCATAATGCAGTGCATGCAGTGCGGTAGCGTATAACGCACATGTTGACAGGTGCAGTAAAGCATATTTTGTATGTGTCACACCACACGTATAACATGCGATCCAACTTTCCCCCCTTTGTTGAGCTGCGATCCTGCTTTCGCACGATATGCACCGCAATGACTTTCTGTGAGTGAAGCCTAAAACTTTATAGGGGAAAATGCCAGTGATGGACATAATCTGACATAGGATTCCAACATAGGACTGGAAAGGGATGACCCTTTCTAACCCTTTCCAATCCTTTGTCGGACTATGTTCAACCTTGGCATTTTCCCCTACAGCACCAAAGTCAGACATAAAAAAATGTCACTAGATGGCGCTGTTGCTGATAAAATCTGGCACAGTATAATCTTCTGATCAAAGTGTTGGACTATGTCTGACACTTTGATAGCCGCCAGCCTACTCCACATTTCCTCCGGTCGTAGGTATGCCGATTACCGTATTTCTCAGGCTATAAGACGCTCCGCCTATAAGACACACCTAGGTTTCGAGGGTAAAAACCAGGGAAAAAAAATATGTATATACTAAACCTGGTGCATCCCTGGTCCAGGAGTGTCTTATGGACCTTTCCTCCCCCCCAAGATGTCTGTCTGTTACACTGCCAAGCTACACTAACCCCTGCTGCCCCCACAAACTATACTAAACTATACTCCACTAACTCCTGCTGCCCCACAGCTACACTGCACTACACTACACAAACCCCTGCTTCCCCCCACCTCCCCCTCCCAGCTACACTGCACTACACTACAGAAACCACCCTCCCCCCCTTTCCCCAGCTACACTAACTAACCAATACAATTACATTACAGAAGATCTCACCAACCTGAGTGTCCATGCTATGTAAATAATCCTAATGAGATGCACAGTGGAGTGGCAGCAGCAGCACCAGCATGATCCACAATGTTTCTAAGGGGCTTAGCAGCAGCCGCTGTAATTCTGCACATTGCTGGTTCTTTGATCTCACTAGGCATCAGCCCTGCAGCAGTGCGATCCCAGCTGACAAGCAATTCAGCTGCTATAGCGGCAGAGTCCTCAGAGGCTTCAGTACTGCCCTGTTTACTGACACCCTCTCATGACCTGCAGCGCATGTGTGTCGGGTCATGGGGTGACGCACATAAACAAGGTAGTACGGAAGCCTCTGAGGACTCTGCCGCTATAGTGGCTGAATTGCTTGTTAGCCGGGATCGCACTACTGCAGGGCTGATGCTTAGTGAGATCAAAGGACCAGCATTGGGGATATCGACAGCTTCTCCTATGCTGCATAGAAACATTGTGGCTCGCGCTGCTGTGGGGCACGCTAGGGAGATAAAGATCAAAGGACCAGCAATGCATAATTACAGCGGCTGCTGATATGCCACTTCACACTCTGGATCGCGCTGCTGCCTCCCGCTACCTCATCTACTACTCAAGGAAACAAGCACCAGTGTAGGTAGGGCTGTTACATTCGGACTAAAAGATGCAGTCATTTTTTTCCCCTCCACAGTCAAGCCAGCACCATCTAAAGTATCAGAAAGCTCTTTTATTGATAAAAAAAAAGAAGCATGACAATGATCACAGCGTTATCAATAACAGAGGTTTTTGATACTTTAGATGGTGCTGGCTTGACTGTGGAGGAGTCGTCGGAGTGTCTGGGAGTGCAGAGACGCTGCAAGCCATAGCACATTGTTTTTCCCCTCCTTGGGTGCTTGCTACACATTGAGTAACTTTTTCCCCCGCTTTTGGGGGAGAAAAAGTACGTCTTATAGACCGAAAAATACGTTATATATTTGGTTCAGTCCAGCATGGCGTCCCCCCATGTGGATCAAGGTCAAAGTGTCAGACTAAGGGCCTTTTTCTATTGCTGAAGTGATGCGAATGTGGCTACCTCACCTCATCGCTTCCGCTGACGGTCGCGTCACTTCCGCATCGGAAGGTGCGGAAGTGTATGGAGGGGACGGCGAGCAGATGTGGCTGTGCGAGAATCTGCAGTATACTGCAGATTCTCAGAATGCTCCGCACGCAATGGAAACTGTTCCTTTGCCGTGCATTGGTTTCAGGACACCCGCGGTGTGATGCGGCTATGTAGCCGCATCCCACCGCATGTAATGGAAACAGGCCCTAAGTCTTTGATCCCCTCCACCAGCACAGAGCGTAAAAACAAAATTATGCAGGCGCTCATGCAAGGGGGGGGGGGGGGGGGGGGGGCGGAGCTCTAGTGTGAGGAGATAAAGTAAAGACCCTCTGGACCACCGTCGCCATTCTTTTTCCCATATCACCCACGTCCCCACCCCGCCTGGGAAAAAATAGGTGCTGGGAGGAGGAACGTGGGTGATCAGGAAAAAAGATTGGAAAGGCTTGATGTGAAGAAAATAGAAAGCCAAACAGTCATATTTCAATTATAGGTTCAGGAGCAGTTTATATGTGTATAATAGATCATTATTTCAAAATCTATTACGCATGAAAAAGTTTTGTAAAATAATGTAATTTGGCTGACAGAGCTTATAGCAGTAGTGATGGTCAGGTCTAGAACTCATGGAGAAACATGTGATCAGTAGGTCAGGTGATAGATATGTACTGGTAAGTCTCTGATTTGCTAGTCATGGACATGTGCTAAAGCAGGATGTGATCACAGAAGATCAGAGCTTTGCAAATCTATCAGCAGATAAAACAAATCACATGCTTCACCTAAGTTCCCCTAGACATGATCATCACTGATAGCATCCTCATTATATTATATATTATTGTTTTTCAAACCTGTCCTTATGACCCCCCAACACTATGATTTGGTAAAAAAACACTCATTTAGTTAATCCACATAGTTGAGACACTAATTACCCCTCTCAGTGCATATGTGAGGTTACCTGCAAAACATGCACTGTTGGTGGGTCATGAGGACAGGTTTGGGAAACGCTCTTATGCTGGGCATACACGGCTCGATTTTGCCTCTCGATTGTCCCGCTGGATCGATTCTGCGCTCGATTCCGCAGGAGATGCTCTTATCTTCCACTCGTTTTTCTTATCTTTTTGCATTGTCCTCAATGCGGATCGAGCGGCGAAACGATCGGGCGGGAGATCAGACATGTCGGAAGTTATCTATCGAGCCACGTAAATGGCTCAGAATCGAGCCGTGTATTCCCAGCATTAGGCCCTGCTCACATTGCATTCCGATCGCGTGCACATTCGCATTGGGCGGTTTTTGACGTGATTTTTGTTTTTGCCGATAGCTTGGGTGGGCGGTGCATTTTTGTTAAAAGCGCTTTTCTAAACGCTTTCTAGAGCAGTTTTTTTGAATTCACTCGGCAAGTCAGGAAGTGAACTCTTTGACCCAGAAAAGAATAAATACAATTCTTAAAAACGCAAACGCAATTGCTGCACAAAATGGTTTTGTGAGCGTTTTGCATTTTTCCTATACGTTCCATTGAGGCAGAATCGCCCTGAAGATGGTCCATGCAGCGTTTTGCCGATCGGAAAGTGAACGGAACGCCCCAATCTGAACTAGCGCTTAGGAAAGCATGGTGTAAGCGCTTTCAGGGTGATTTTGGAAAATCGCCAGCGCTTGAAAAAATTAAAAAGTGCCTCTAGTGTGAACGAGTCCTTACAAGTAGCTCTGCAGAGAGTGAGATAAGCTTGGCAAAAGGACCAAGCTCTCAAAAATTAAAATACATGTAAACACATATAAATAAGAAGTATATTTCTTCCAGCGTCAAATGAGGTATAAATAACTTTTCTCTTATTTTGCTGTCACTTTCAGTAGGTAGTAGAACTGACAGGTTTTTGACTAGTCTATCTCTTCATAGGGGATTTTCAGTGTTTAATTTATTCTTTACAAAAGCGATCCCTGGAAAAAATCTATACAAAGATGCAGTCCTCTGCCCCCCTCCCTGCATACCTGTTTGCACACTATTCTGCCAATTGGATTAAGCAAGTGCCATTTAATAACTGCTTTTGAAAATGAAAAAACCTCCCGGGGGGCTGGCTTAGTAACGGGGGGGGGGGGGGGGGCTGGCTTAGTAACGGGGGACAACGGAGTAGCGAGGGAAACACTTTAAGTATTAGTTTTGTTTTCATGTATTTAAAGGGAACCTTAACTGAGAGGGATATGGATGTTTCCTTATAAACAATGCCAGTTGCCTGACAGTCCTGCTGATCTCTTTGGGGCAGTAGTGGCTGAATCACACACCTGAAACAAGCATGCAGCTAATCCAGTCTGACTTTAGACAGAGCACCTGATCTGCATGCTTGTTGAGGGGCTGTGGCTAAAAGTAATAGAGACACAGGATAAGCAGGAGAGTCAGGCAAATGGTATTATTTTAAAAGTAATAATCCATATCCTTCTCAGTTTAGGTTCCCTTTAAAATTTTTACAATTTTTGCAATAGTGATCCTTTAACCACTTCACCACTGAGGGGTTTTACCCCCTGACCACCAGAGAAATTTTCACCTTTCAGCGCTCCTTCCATTCATTCGTCTATAACTTTATTATTACTTATCCCAATGAAATGAACTATATCTTGTTTTTTTCGCCACCAATTAGGCTTTCTTTAGGTGGGACATTATGCCAAGAATTATTTTATTCTAAATGTGTTTTAATGGGGAAATAGGAAAAAATGTGGGAAAAAATTATTATTTTTCAGTTTTCGGCCATTATAGTTTTTAAATAAAGCATGCTACTGTAATTAAAACCCATGGAATGTATTAACCCATTTGTCCCGGTTATAAAACCATTTAAATTATGTCCCTATCACAATGTTTGGCGACAATATTTTATTTGGAAATAAAGGTGCATTTTTTTCAGTTTTGCATCCATCCCTAATTACAAGCCCGCAGTTTATAAAGTAACAGTGTTATACCCTCTTGACATAAATATTTAAAGAGTTCAGTCCCTAAGGTAACTATTTATGTTTTTTTTTAATTGTATTTTTTTTTTTTTTTATTACAAAAAAAAAAAAAAAATTGGGGAGTGTGGGAGGTAATGAGTTAATTTATTGTGTAAATGTAATGTTTGTATATGTAAAATGCTTTTAGGGTGTAGTTTACTATTTGGCCACAAGATGGCCACAGAGTGTTTGTTTACATGCGACCTGTAAGCGTCCGGAAGGACGCTTACAGGAAGCAGGAGGAGGCTGGGAGATTCACAATGATCTCGCTGTTTCTGAAAGAAGCAGCAGATCATTGCGGGGGCTTAGATCAACGAACAGGAATGGATTTTCCCGTTCATTGATCTCCGGGCGAGAGGGCGGCTGCGTGCACGAGCGGCGGGAGCGCGGACAGCGGCGGTAGCGCGGAAGGTACGGATTTCTCCGTCCCTGGTTTTTTAGGGGGGAAAAAAGGGACGGAGAAATCCGTACGCGTGAGGGTAAAGTGGTTAAGAACACAGATGCAAATGTTCACTTTGATTTTTCTTTCATATGACAGTAGGAGTCTGTTACCAAAATTAGACTTGGTAGGAGATAAAGCAACTTTTCAGCTCCAGCACTGTGGACTCACAGAGGTAACAAATGCACATAAAGGACAAAAAGGTCTCTCCAGCAGGTATAACTGCCCATTCAATGTAAGGCCCAGTGCACACCAAACTGCTAGCAGATCCACAAAACGCTAGCGGTTTTTGGAGCTGATTTCAGAGCGATTCTAGGCATGTTTAGAGAAGTTCTCTAAACATGCCTAGCAGTTTTGGGTGCGTTTTTGGGTAGCAGATTACACATATTGTTACAGTAAAAGCTGTTACTGAACAGCTACTGTAACAAAAATGCCTGGAAAACCACTCTGATGTAGCGTTTTTCAGAGCAGTTCGCGTTTTTCCTATACTTTACATTGAGGCAGAAACGCTTCTGCTCTGCAAACCGCAAACATGCAGCAGGAAGCACTTTTGCGGTTTGCTACAAACCTCAAACCGCTGGTGTGCACCATCCCATTGAAATACATTAGTCAAGCGTTTTTACAGGCGGATGCGACCGGCGGATCGCATCCAAAACCGCTCGGTGTGCACTGAGCCTCAGAAAACTCATATTTTTTTTTCGTATTTCTTTTGTACATATTTATATACAGAAGAAGCACTTAATGTTGTCTATGTTGGAGTTTAGCACATACCTGGCGATCATAACTGATTTGCGTTTCCTGTTCTATATCAGAGTCTAGTTCAGGCACATCGGACAGATCTGAATCTGACTCTTCACTGCAGGAATCAACAATCCCCTCTAAGAATGGAAAACATACAGTCAGCTACAGTCAACACTTGTACATTATTACATATTAAAGTGTTATGCTGGGCATACACGCCGTCGAGGGGAGGCTTATCAATCAAGCTTGATGGCTCGATTGATAATAACCGACGTGTCTGATTCCGGCCTCGATCCCCGTGGGCGGACAATAGTGGCGAATCGAGCAAGAGATAAGAAGCGCCGGCGGGGACGAGCGGGAATCGATCCACGCGGACGCCGATCCGCCGGCTAATCGGCCGCCGGATCGACCCGTGTATGCCCAGCATTACATTAAACTCACAATCCTAGAAAGCTGGATGATCAAGATGGTGCCAAGTGGTCAATTTTCCGTGTTGTAATTTGGTACTTATTACGACCAAGAAAACCGACTGAGAAGTATGTGCTACACTTAAAGATTAACTCAAATTTAAGAAGACCACATACACTAATCAGCCAAAACATAAAATTAGATCTACAATCATTTTTTCAAGCTTCGATAGATTAGCCACACTGTAATAAGTTATTTGCACACTCATTTTTATAAAAAGTTTTGGAAAATGCTAATTTTAGCACTACACAGAGCAAAACAGAAGAGACTGCCTTTTCCTCAGCAAAATGAAGTTATTACATTCAGTGCACTGCCACACTTGTAGGGTAAACCTTCATGGCATTGCCCTAATCTGCTGCATGGTGCCGCTAAAGCAATGAAAGGCAAAGGAGCCTTTCACACTTAATGCGGTACTATGCAGTGCGCAGGAAGCTGCCAAGGCGACGCAAGGGCAGCAGCCTGTTACTGCAGGTACTGTACTTACCACAGAGAGCCTGGTTATGGTTGACGAGAGTAATGTAAACAAAGGAGCACAGTTCGTCAGGGCGTGCATACACAGGCCGATGGAAATCCCAGCAACGTATTCCCTGTCCTTGTCAAGCTGTGTGAAGCTGTGTGCATGCGCAGTAGCGGCTCTATGCTTGGGCTCTGGCGAAAATAGAGCCCAATTAGGTGTGCTCTACTGACAGATAGACACAAAACATTTATATCACGCTTTTCTCCTGGCGGACTCAAAGCGGCAGAGCTACAGCCACTAGGATGCGCACTATAGGCATTAGCAGTGTTAGGGAGTCTTGCCCAAGGTCTCCTACTGAATAGGTGCTGGCTTAATGAACATGAAGAGCCGAGCTTCGAACCCTGGTCTCCTGTGTCAGAGCCCTTAACCATTACACCATCCAGCTACTACTGGATAGGTGTGAGCCGCCTGCACCTGCACAATAGAGAGGACCTAATCGGGCTCTGCTGTTTTCGCCAGAGCTCGAGCAGAGAGTCGCTATTGAGGCCAGCTTCTCCTCCAGGCTGCCAGTGCTGGATTGGGATGGTGAAGGAAGATGGGGAAGCCTCATTCGGATCCAGGGTCTTCCCCCTTCTGAGATAAGTAACCCCCAGGGGCTCTTTTTTCTGTTGCAGGTTTACTTTAAGATGGCCATTAACAGCAGGGGTCGAGTCCTGCGTGAACGCGGGGGGACGGAGTCCACCCACTTTTTTTGGACAGTGGACGCCGTCCCCCCTAGCACCCTGGAGAGGAGCAGCGCAGCAGAGAGGAGCATTGTGCGCAGCGTGGGGAAGGGCGGACGTTTCCCCCCCCCCCTTCCCTCACCTTGGGGCTCCTCTCCCTGGCTCTTCCCTCCATAAAGATTGCGGCGGTGACTGGCAGCGGCATCATTGGGCGGGACTAACCTCCTCCAGTGTTCCGGCAAGTGGTGGTTTTCCTTGGCAGATTTTAGTGGGCCATATAGAGTGCTTGAGGGGGGGGGGATGCCCATCATGTAAAACTTGCACTGGGTCCCAGAGCTCCTTAGCTACGCCACTGATTAGACAACAGCTTCACCTTCTAAAGTTTTGTGCCTTATCACTTAAAGGAGTTATCAGCCAAAATAAAAAATATGAGCTTTACTCACCTGCTGGGGCTTTCTCCAACCCCTTGCTGCCGACTGTCCCATGCCGACCGGTCTGCTCCCCGCCGCCGTCCCGGGCTCCCCGCACGGTGCAGAGGCCGACCGCGGAGTTGGCCTTACTGCGCCTGCGCGAACCGCCGCTGTCAATTATTGCCACGTGGTCCACGGCGCACTACACAGGCGCAGAACAACTGCGCTGTGGACCACTTGACTATGATTGACAGCGGCGGTTCGCGCAGGCGCAGTAAGACCTCTGCAGCGTGCCAGGAGCACGAGACGGCGGTGGAGAGAGGACCGTCGGCAGCAAGGGGTGCGAGAAAGCCTCAGGTGAGTAAAGCTCATTTTTTTTAATTTCGGCTGATAACTCCTTTAAAGATGAACTTAAACGATGGTTAATGTGTTTGATCCACAACGATCCAGCACAACATCTTTATTACCGGCAGACAAGAAAACAAAGAACTAGACCACACCAACTGCCATTATATATAACCACACCCACTAACAATGCGATAGGCTAAAAGATTTCTTTTTTATAGATATATATATATATGCACAGAGGGAGATACTGGTTGCTTGGCAGTTGGAGACTGCCCACAGATATTGCCCACAGTGCAACAAGGTTCACAGAAAGGAAACTGTCATGACCATGGTCATGACATCACACTGTGGGAGGAGTTTTACCACAATATCATCCACACAGACCTCCTCCCCCCTGATGATCTATTTGAGAAAAGGTAAGGATTTCTCGTAGGAAAGGGGGTATCAGCTACTGATTAGGATGAAGTTCAATCCTTGGTTAAAGTTCTTCTACTTATTCAGCAGTGTTGCTCTGGGAGACATCTCAAGCTCACTCCAACCTGAATTATCGCAAATTCTTTCTGTTTTAGGAAAGCAAACTTTTGTTTTTCTTTAAAGGAGAACTCCATCATTAGCAGCACCAGCAAGAGTGCAATTATATATGTGATACATCATTTTATTATCTTGCTTGAAGAATATCTCTATCTAACCTCAGCAGATCGCTGTTTAACTTCCCGACTCCCAGCATGCTTTGCTCAGCCATCCTGATTTTTAACTTGTTGAACTCTGCCCTGTATCTGGGAAACACACTCGCTCCAAAAGGACAATCCCTATAGGTATAATAGTGAGATCGGTCGCTCACAAGAGTACAATTTAATCGTTAAAACTTAAAAAAAGCACCTCGGTAAAGTGCTTCTGAATGCAGGATCAACACTGATTGGTGTACAGAATGAGTCTTATGGAGGTCTTTGCTTATCCCCCACACACACGCAATTGTGGTGTGGTGTAGCTACTCCATATGATCGACCAATCCTGCACGTGTGTAGGTAGTGATAGTACAACAGAGTGCCAAGTCGAAGTATCTGGGAAACATGGTTTGCCATCCTGTTTAACCCTGCCTGAGAGTTTGTGATTCACCTTGAACCCTATTGTCCATTTCCAAATGAACTCTGGACTGTTCCTGGATTTGGATTGTTTGCAGTCTGCCTCGGATTGTTAACGGTTATGCTCTGGTTGGACAGCCTGAAGTAGCCAATGATCTTTTGGCACTTGACAGTAAAAAGAAGAGGGGGCGGACCTTGTCATGCAAAGGGGCAGGGCTTAGCTCAATGAAAGGCAGTCAAAATCTACTTGCATTGTACCAGAGGTATGTAGAGATTTATTCGAGGATTAAGTTCAAGGCTAGCAGGCAGCACAAACTGTGGGAAAATTGTGGGTGTGTACACACCATACATTTTTAACATTGCCATAGTGTAACTGCAACAGTATCCCCTGCATATATTGTTCATTAAGTCACCTACATCTCATTTGTCTGCTAAAATAATATCCACCTTACCCTGTGGTGCTGTTTCGATGATACCATTGGTGATCCCTTCAGGAATAAATCTCCACTGGAACACAGAGTGGTCAGCTCCCCCTGTGCTGAGAACCCACTGGAAGTCATGTGACCAGCGAACATTCGTCACATGGGCAGAATGGCCAACATATTTTCGGAACTTGGCTCCTGTGAGATATGAGGAAACAGAAAGTACATAACAACCACATTCTAACTCAAGACTATGTTAGCAAAATCAATTAACAAAACCGCAAATAAAGAAATATCTCAGGTCACAAAAATAAGAATTTATTGCTTTACACATGCGAGATAAAATAGCTTATAATCAGTCGAATTTGCTTTCTGCATATCCTAAAAATTTAATCCAGTGAACACTTTCCTAGCAGAAAATGGCTTCTGAGAGCAGGAAAGAGATAAACAGCATCAATCATTCATAGATTTTAGCTCTGGCATACTTCAATGAATGTGTCATTGAGCAAAAACAATAAAACAGTTAAAACTTTAAAAGTAGATTTAAACATAAAATAAAAGTGTGGAATATCTTAAAAAGTCATTTTTTAGGAGAAGGTATATAGATACAATCGTTTATTTAAATCGTTTATTTTCGCATCGGGAGTCCTTTAACTTCCTTGGCATTAACCCCGTGCTAGGGTCAGGGCGAAAAACCGCAGCTTAGAGTGGTAATCCCGACCTCTGCTCGGGGTAGCCGCCGGAGGCTCTATACAGAGCAAAGCATTTTTTCCCAAAACGCGCAGCTGTCCCATTCACTTGCAGTGTATGGGATCAGCCACGCAATGCATACAAACGCGGATGGTGTGCGTTCGTATGCGTTGCGTTCCAAACGCACGGCCGTCCGCGTTTGTAATGTGAACAGGACCTTAAATTCAGAAAGAATCATAACGCTAAGGGAGTTAAAGAATCCATTTTATAAAGTAAAACGAGACCAGTGAATGTCATTGGGCACTGAGGAAGGGGGCGGTGCTAGAACCAGCATAGATACTGGTGCACACTTTGACATGTTCAGAGTTATGGCCACTTAGAGGAAGAGGATGGCCTGACCTATGGAGATGCAGCTTGCAGAACAGCCGGTGTAGAAGATGGATGGGAAGATGGAAATTACATCCACTCAGCAGTCAGACTGCGTCCGCTCTGTCAGTGTAAATGCTGCATTTTCATATTCCACCGATGTCTACCATTAATTAGCATTGATAAATAGCTGGATGGCGCATTAGGCTATTACTTATAACACCTCTGTTATTTATTCATGGACAGCTCAGGCTTCTAAAAAAGAATTCACTTTATCTTGGAAAGGCACATTTTTTCCCTTCAGTTCTGTAATAGTAATAAATATTTAAAGTGAGTACTAAGCTGAGACCTGGGAGCCTTTCCCCATGTGAGCTGGATTATAATGTCTGAAGACTGGCTGGGAACACATATGTATAGATTACATTTTCACTTAAAGTGAACCCGAAGTGAGAGTGATAGGGAGGCTGCCATATTTATTTCCTTTTACACAATACTAGTTGCCTGGCAGTCCTGCTGATCTATTTGGCTGCAGTAGTGACTAATTTACACCAGAAACAAGCATGCAGCCAATCTTGTCAGTTCTGACAATATTATCAGAAACCCCCAACCTGCTGCATGCTTGTTCAGGGTCTATGGTTGAAAGTATTAGAGGCAGAGGACCAGCAGGGCTGCCAGGCAACTGGTATTGCTTAAAAGGAAATAAATATGTCCGCCTCCATATTATTCTCACCTCGGGTTCCCTTTAACTCCAAGGAGAAAGTATTTGAGTTCAATTAAACATACCTGTCCTGCTGTCCGGTGCTGAAATGGTGCTGAATGCTTGTGTTCGAGTTTTGAGCCACGTATTGCTGAATTCGAACACCAACACTATTTCCAATCACTGCTATCAATTTTAGCAACTATTTTGGACTTGAGAAAATTGTTGACATAATAGCTGCCCTTAAAGTACACCTTTAAGAATAAAAACTTCCCCTAGGGCGCAGGTGTCAAACACAAGGCCTGCTGGCTGAATGTGGCCCTTGTAATCAGTAAAAGAACAAGCGCACATTGCCTTCCCGTCCAGCGTAGGACACCACTGACAGAGTTTCTGAATGAAACATTGTGTGCTGTGGTGCAGCAATAACCCACACAATAACACCCAATCCGCCGCCCCTGACAAAATTACCATGGGGTCCGCTCTGGGGATCCAAACCTCTTAACCTCCCATTTGGATGGTAAAACACACACACTTTCCCCCCCAAACCATCTCCCCACTTAGCGGAGCAGTGTAATATTTACCTGCTCCAGCGAACGTCTCTTCAGTTCCTCCTGGCAGTCGCACGCTCTGTGCTTCCATACCTCCTTCTCCCAACCATGTGACATACCTCAGGAGCCAGAGGGATGCAGCATAGAGCATGTCAGGAAGACCAGATGAGACGTGAAGCAGCACTGAAGCAGGTAAATATGCGCTACTGTGCAGAAGGGGAGGAGTCAGTCCCCACAGTCACTATAGTTATGCCACTTAGTTTGAGACTATTCAATAAATGTAAATCCTGATAAAAAAAATGTGGCCTGTAACTTAGACTAGGTTTTAGACTTTGGCCCCTTGTGTGATTGAGTTTGGAGCCTCTGGATCTTAACCACTTAAGGACCGGGGCTGTTCTTTCAGATCTGCGCTGCGTGGGCTCTCCAGCCCGCAGCGCAGATCGTGTGCACAGCAGGGCGATCAGACTTCACCCCTTTTTTCCCCACTGGGGGATGAACGCAGCAGCGCCGTATTGATGTAAACAGCGGGGATTTCTTCGATTGGCGGCTCGCACACTGTTCACGGAGTCACGTTTCCATGCAAAACCACAAACGACCAGCCGCCGCCTATCGGCGTTAGCTGGTCGTTAAGTGGTTAAAATGGCTTTCCCCTTTGTCCCTTGCAGACACCTTCCACTGCTGGGATCCCCGGACAAAAGGAAATTATAAACAATCTCCATGCCGCTGTGCACAGGCACAGTAGCAGCTTTCCCCTTGAGCTCCGAGTCCAATTGGATCCGCTCACTGGAAAGCCACTACTGTGCCTGCGCGTACACCAACAAGCCCTTGATGGTGGATTTTCGGGGGGTTTCTGCAAAAGGATGGACGGAGGGGGGCGGGGAAAACATCTGTAGGATCCAGAGGCTTCCCCCTCCTGAGATAAGTACGCCCTAGGGGCACTTTTTTTTTCCCTACAGGTGTACTTTAATGCAGATAGCCATTCAAAAGAGACAGCTGAAGGTCAATTCTCAAGAGCTCTGCACCAATATTCAGCATAGTCCAGACAAATTCTATGGGCAGTTTATTACAATGGATGAGACTTGGATCTACCATTTCTGTCCAGAGAAGGTAAGGCTAATCAATAGAGCAGGAACACCATGGGTTCCTTTCCATCTGCAAATTCTGCAGCCAGCCCAGTGCAGGAAGGACCATGACATCAGACTTCTGGGATGCTAGGAGAAATCTCATCATTGACTGCTTGCCATAAAGAAATACTATCACAGGTGAAGTGACTACCATGCCAACTTCATCAAAAACATGTGCAACGCTATCAGGAAGAGACAAGGCAAGTAAATGTGCAATGGGGTATGTTTTCAAAAGTATGTGAAGCTTTACGTGCGCTCTTAGCGTATTGCGCCTAAGCTGCTTGTCACCTACGTAGCTGCTGATTGAGCCCAACTTCCCTCTCTTTCCTGTTCAGGCTACCAGTCACTTCATCTTATGTCCCCCCACCCCCTTACTCTTTTAGACTGTAAGCTCCTCTAGCCATCCCTCCAAATGTGTCACAGTATTCCCTTGCCTTTCCTGCTACAGCATCTTACAAAAGTGAGTACACTTCACATTTTTGTAAATATTTTACAATATCTTTTCATGGGACAACACTGAAGATGGGACGCTTTGATACAATGTAAAGTAATCATTGTATAACGGGGTAAATTTGCTGTCCCATTAGAATAACTCAACACGCAACCATTAATGTCTAAACTGCTGGCAACAAAAGAGATTACACTCCGAAGTGAAACATGTAAAAGATTCTGCCCAGAGTGTTAATATTCTGTTTGCACAACATCATCTAGTTTACAAGAGCTTTACAGATTGCCGCAGTAATCATCTTCTACTCCTCCATGACAACATCTCTAAGCTGGTGGACCTTGTGCTCCTCCACTCTATATGTTTGTGAATGCCCCACAGATGCTCAGTAGGGTTTAGGCCTGGATACATGCTTGGCCAGTCCAGCACCTTTACCCTCCATTTCTTAGCAAGGCAGTGGTTGTCTTGGAGATGTGCTTGGGGTAGTTATCATATTGGAATACTGCTCTGCTCACACCAATCACACCAAAGCAGTAAACCAAAGAACATATAAGAGGAAATCGCGAGGAGAACGCCAGCGCATACCACCTTTCCCCCCACCTTTCCTATATAAGAGGAAATGCCTTACCTTTTTTCAAGCTTGGAAATCTGAATAGTTTAACCAGTCCAAAGTCATCTCCTGTCACCAGTGCTGAGCTGTTGAAATTGGCATCCACTGAGTTGATGTCAGTGAGGTCTGTGTACTTTGGCCATATACCATTTACTTCCGGTCCAACAACGCAGGTCCACGAGAACCAATGAATGCCCTTGATTTCATCTTTGTTTGTAAGATGTTTGCCAGCTACAATATAGAAAGGCATAGGCCTAAGAAACGTATATTTCAATCAAGTAAAAGGTAGAGTAATATTATATTCTACTTTACAAATGTAGTGGTCATCTTTTTGATAACAAGAAAAATTGCCCACCATAGTTTTGCATAAATAAGAGGAACCACGTGGAAGCAGAGATGTGCTTCCATTTTATAGATTGTTGATAAGGCAAAATGATCAATTCCCCTCTGAAAGGTTTCAATTCAGAAATGAATAGATTCCTACCACATACTGCACATCAATGTTCAATAGATTAGAGCAGAGAATCTATTGAAAATCAATCGAACTGCAGATTTGCACTGTTCAATGCAGTGCAACGCTATGGCCCATCGATTGACTACAGGTCCTGCCCCACTTGCGTTCAACTTATATTTTCCATCCTGTCTGATCAATAATTATGACCGACTGTTGGCAAAATTGATTGATATTCCACTGATCAGACATTTAGGGGAAATCGACTCCCAACAGATGGATTGAATCTGCGGGGAATCAAATGGGAAAATCGATGAGTGTATGGGTACCTTTATTGTCGGGACTTCTCAGTCCTCAGTGGGACCTCTTACAGAGGGACTCTACTGTACACAGGCTGCACAATGATAAACTTAATTTACAGATAGCTCCTTTTTTAATTTTTAAAGCAGAATTACAGTCTGGCATAACACATAATAAGAGACCTGTTATCCTACTATTTTTGTCTGCAAGTAATGTAATGTCATCTCTGTAAAAATCTCAAGTCCCATTAGCTCAGAGAACAGCATTGCTGGGAGCTACCATTGCATGGATGTAGTGTATCATCAAACTAATTCTGAAGCAGCGCAGTAAAAACAAAGAATTTTCCTCACCAAAGTCACTGAATTTGATGTGTGTACCAGGCTTAACTCTCACTAACAAGAAATTACAGCCATAACACTCTTGCCTGAAAGAGAAGAGATTTTGAGTGCATGGAATAGATAAAAAGGGTCAATAGTGCATACGATTGTGACTCTGGAATACTTAAAGATTGTAATTCAGCTGAGACAATAAAACATTAAACCTACTTTTTAGCCGTCAAACAAAAATAAAACATTGGCCATGGCGACGAACGGAGTGACGTCATCGACGTCGTGACATCACATGGAGTCCCGATCCACCCCATAGTGCAGCCGGGCGGCGATTGGGCAGGCTGTGCAAGGGGTCTGCGGGGGGGGGCAGCCCGGCCCACTTTCGTGGCGGGTAGCGGCGCATCGTTGGCGAGTGGCGGCGATCAGGTAAGCCACGCAGCTAGCAAAGTGCTAGCTGCGTGTTTTAAAAAAACAATTATCAACTTCGGCCCACCAGGGGCTGAGCGGTGCCCTGCGGCGTCACTGGACGAGCTCAGCTCGTCCAGAACGCCAGGGAGGTTAATAATATACCCTGGTTCACAAGGCATGTGGCCTGGAAGAAATTGGGACCTGATCCCTTGGGGGACATTGCAGTCGATTCACTCGGCTGGTCGCTGCCAGAGGTATCAGGGGCCGCTGTACTTAGACTAGATTCATCTAGAGAGTATTTAAACAGTTTACGATTTAAGGTCAGTCACCGGTTTATAAGCAAAGTTAAGATTTGGGTACTAACATGGCATTTTGTAGAACAATCTTTCTCCGGCTCCATCGTTGGTTTGTAGGTATTTGCTGTCTGCAGACCAATCGAGATGTGTTATGAAACTGGAAGACTTGTTACACTCTCCGATCTTCTTGTATCGTTGTGCGACAGCATATATATCCACCAAGCCATCATTAGAGCCCACAGCAAGATAGGAGCCGTCCGGAGAAAACTTCATCTCATGGATGACTTCCTTCCTGTCCTTAATATGAACCACTTCCGTCATGTCTCTGGAACAACGCAAAGTACAATTACCTGGTAGAATTTCTTCAGAATGGAATGTAGTTGTTTACACATGAACCTAGAATGGTCACCAAAACACTGTAGCTGACATATTAGGACAGGTACCAAAAAAACTAGCAACCAACAACCAATGAGAATGATGCTTTAACACAGGGGTAGGGAACCTATGGCTTGGGAACCAGATGTGGCTCTTTTGATGGCTACATCTGGCTCACATACAAATCAGTGGGGGTTGATTCACTAAGCTACACTGCTCAAGCAGCGCAGCTTAGTGTGGCAGCACAAGTAACATTTTCAAAGTAGTGCATGCAACTGCTGTAGCATGCACTACTAACTTACTCTTGCTCCCCCCAAAACGAACAACTGCTTCAATTGTCCCACTCTGGACCCTGTAAGGTCCAGTGACTTTGTAGAACGAGATCCCTGCACTTTGATTGGCCCAATAGGCTACCTGTCACTTGACAGGCAGCCTATTGGGCCAAAGTGTGGGTATCTCGTCCTACAAAGTGAATCAACCCCCAAGTCAGCTAGCTAATTGTACAAGCTGTTAGTCGGTATTTCTCCTGTCTAGCTCTTGGGGAAATTGCTGATGTTGCTGAAACCCAAGAGAAGCTGAAGACGTTTCTGACACTCCCGCTGCCCGGCGGATCAACTGTATACACATTACCATAGCAACAGGGACGTGAGCCCTACTGTCCCAGTTTGAAACATATTGTATGGCTCTTACGGAGTTACGTTTTAAAATATGTGGCGTTTATGGCTCTCTCAGCCAAAATGGTTCCCGACCCCTGATTTAACAGTTAAAACATGATTGGCTGCTCTGGGTGCTCTCAACTTCTACTGCAGTGTCCTTCACTTAATGGGACGAATTTACTTTTCTGTGTTAAGCAGGTAAAATCAAGCCTGTCACAAATTAGACAATAGAAACCGATAAAGTTATGCATAATTGGTAGTAATCTGCAATGAAAATCACATGTCAAACTTGGCCTTTGTCTCTTCGACTTCTGTAGTCTCTCTTAGTTTTTAAGCGTCCCCTGATAGCTCATGGTGACCCAGAGCTACTAGGAAAAGGTATTCCATGTCGGCGAAGTCAGGCATCACTCCCCCTGCGCTGGCCTGTCCCAAAGCGCATGACCGAGGCCTGGTGTGCATAGTGCATGTGCGTGACGTCAACATTATGTCACACGCATGCGCAGAGCGTGCTGATGCTAGACCGAGGCGACTGGAAGAGGGTGCCGGAGGGCAATTAGCAGCACTGGAGGGGGAGAAAGGGGAAGGGGGGTGGGAGCCATGGGACTCAGGATGGTTTACCACACATGCCAGCTCCCAGTTTCTCCTATAATTTTTGCCTCTGGTATCCTTTAAAGCAATACTGAAGCATCCTGAAAAAAAAGTCAGATACTTTTCATCTATGGAGAGGGAAGACTCTGGATCTCATTAAGCCTTCCTAGTTCTCTCTTGGTTTCCCTGCTAATCCCTGTTCAAATTTGCCACCCTCTAGTGCCCTCGCAAGGCTTCAAAAGCACTCCCTGTCCCTGAATGCTTCCAAAGACATGCAGCTCTGTACTACGCATGCGTGAGCATGTGGAGTGGGGGCGCATGTCTTTGGAAAGCACTCGGAGGACACAAGTGCTTCCAAAGCCTTTTGATGATCTCTGATGTCGTATTCAACCAGTTTGTCAAACAACTTCAACAAGGTCTTGTTAACCTCTGTCAGCTTTTTCGTTTTGTGGTCTATGTCCACAATAGAAAAAAATTCCCTCACTTGCTGCAATTGAACTGGGACACAAACAACCATAAAACTATGAACGATGTTCTAAACCTCCCCATTCTCGCAACAAGACAGGTAAGGAGAAGTTACTTTTGAGACAAGACAAAAGCACACTACGAATTCTGAGAGAATTCAAATCCATACTAAAGTTGGCCACTAACGGTCCAATTTCTAGAGAAAAATCATTCGAGCGATCAGAAATTCTGATTGAATTGGCTGCAAATAATCTCAGTTGATGGGCACAATCGATTACAAACGATTATGAAAATAAGTCGTCCGATTGGATTTTTGTCAAACCAAAATTTGGATTTTCATGTTGGTTGCGATTGATAGGAAGCAAAGATTGGTTCGTTGATGGTGTAGTGAACGATTTTTCGTCTGATCAGAATTTCTGATCGCTCGAACGATTTTTTGCTAGAAATTGGACCATTAGTGGCCACCTTTACTCTATTCAAGACCAAGACAGAAAAAAAATATTTGGTTTGAGTTGCTCTTTAAAGGGAACCAGAGAGGAACCCAAGGTGAAAAAATAAAAAAGCTTTTATACAAACCTGTGGCTTCTTCCAGCCCCCTCCAGCCCCATACGTCAGGATCGCTCCCATGCCGCCATCCACCGCTGCCCGCGACTACGAGAACCGGCTCCCGTCGCTGACGTCATCGGAGCCAGGCTACGCAGGAGAAGTGCACCCTCTACGTATCTCTCCATACACTCCTGCAGAGATACGCAAAGAGCGCACTTCTGCTACGCTTAGACTGGCTCCGACTGACGGATAAGCGCGGAGCCGGTTCTCGTAGATGCGGGCAGCGGTGGATGCCGGCTGCCCGCATCTACGGGCACATGGTACAAGTTTTAATTTTTTTTTTGATTAGATAATTTAGTTCGATTATTAAGTTAGATCAAATATAAAGATTTTTCCATCATGTCCGATCAGATTTTTTCGAAAAACCGTGATAATCGTTTGAATTTCTTGATCATTTAGATCGAAAAACCGGGAAAATCAAAAGTTTTTATTGTACCATGTATGGCCACCATAATAGTAGCGATTGATTCTACCACCTGTCCACCACGAAATTATATAACGTCTATTTTACTGGGCAGTGCATTAAAGGGCTATGTGGCTCTCAATCTGATGCGTGCCTCATCATCCTCTCCATTGATAAACTTTGGTCCCCTTCTTACCTTGGCCATCATGTTATGTCCCTTGTCACTTGACCCATCAGCCCTCTGCCTCACTACAGGTTAGTGACAGGTCTATACAGCCTGAGCCCTACAATGTCACTTGAGGGATCAGGTCCCGATCCCCGTGGGTGGACATGCCACATACGTGTGTACAAGGCTTTAGAGGGAGAAGTGAGACTTCCTTACAGCTGGAGGACTGTATACTCAGAATTGGATCTCATCATTGGTGTCTCTGAGAGATCTAAAGCTGAATGCTCACCATCCGACCCAGGAAGAGGGTTCCCAGCAACGTCCTATGATGATGAGCACTTTCCGCTCCATCTCCCTGATAGTGGGTATGCGTGACATCATGCAACGACACACGACAGGCGCAAAGGAGAGCTCAAGCGATCACCGTACTTAGCGCAGGCTTGCCGGGGATCTTCAAGACCTGATCCACCATAACGGTTGTTATCACCACGCGTCACTAAGCATCGCTTGCATAATTGCGTGCTTGTACCCATTGTGCGAGTTTGCAGAAATGATTGCTCATCGCTAAAAAAAAAAAAAAATAGTCGACCATCTTCGGAAAAATGTTGTAGTAAATACGGGCCTTAAAGCGGATCCGAGATGAAAAACTAACTATAACAAGTAACTTGTCTATATATCTTATCTAAAGTTTAGATCGTTTACACAGCAAATCTAGCTGCAAACAGCTTCAAAAGTTTATGATTATTTATTCCTGTGTTACAATGAGGGCAGCCATGTTCTGTTTGTCACATTGTCACAGGCTGAGGGCTGGAAATGCTATCAGCTTGCCTGTGTGTATATTCAGTCCCTTCTCCTCCTCCCTCTGCCTCTGAAATCAATGGCTAGTAACCTCCTCCTCCTACCCAGGCTGAACTCCCACAAGCCCTTTCTACAGTGCCAAGGCACAAAAGGAGCAGTGGGCGAGGCTTGTTTAGTTTAAAGGGGATAAGAGTATTAAAGCAAAACAAAAAAAGTATTTGGCTTGAGGAATGCCCTATAAACTATATGTAAGGAACACAATGCAATGAGTAAAAGTTTATCTCGGATCCACTTTAAGAAATCATACGGTGGTTTTCCAATATAAATACAAAAAACTGTAGATGTAAAGTAAATTAGTCACATGATCCACGCAATAAAGGCAACAGACCTCTGTATATTTTTAAACAGCAAATAAAGATCAGTCTGTCCTACCTGACCCTGAGTACAGTGAAGGAACCATCTTTCATTCCCAGTGCAAGCTGAGATCCATCTGGACTGAAGGCCACACTTCGGACCGCCTCCTCCATGTTACAGCGTGCAATCAGCGCATGGTCCGCGAGACTCCATAGTCTAATACAAGGGGCGGAGACAAATGACTGTTCAGCTTCTCAGGCCAATTCACCTACTTACTGTATATAATGCATCCAGTATAGGAAATCAACAACCATTGCTTCAGGACTTTTCAAATACAAAGTCAAAATAATTGAAAGTAGAACTTAATACACACATGCATGGATTACATTTTATATTGGCATCTTTAAATTTAACTAACACTTTATTGCAGTTTCAGATACAAATGTATAATTATTTCAGGTTTTATTTGCTGCTTATTAAAGTGGACCTGAACTCTTGCACAAGACAGAAGGAAAATATAGAGAGATGCACCATGTATGTATTTAGAGAATTTAGCCTGTCTAATTCCCCCTAACTAATCACAAGTGTAATTTAATCTCTCAGCTGTATCAGCACAGCAATCTCGGCAGCCTCTGCAGAGCAGCTAATTGGTAAAAACAGGATGTTAATCCTATGTCTGCCTCCATGAAAGCAGGAAGTAGACACACTGCAGATTTATTACAGGATTAGTCTCAGCAGCAACAAAGAAACGTTTTTCTTTTAAGGTTATAATGCTGTTGTGTATCTTGTAGAGCAGAGAGGAAGTTCTGAGTTCAGGTCCGCTTTAAGGAGGATTTACCTTAGGCTGCCTTCACAATTATCCCTGTGAATTGAGGCCTGTGACATTTTTGTATTTGCGATTCTGAATTTTGCAAATTTCCACATCCTCCTCCTTTTTTCTGTTTGCATTTTTATGCAAATTTTTGCACGGATACCAATGCAGTTATTGTACATGCAATTGTATGTAATTAACTTCAAATTGAAATGCGAATTTTTGCATTTGAAATGCAAACATTTTCATTTCCATCGCATGCGATTCACATGTCTGGGGCGGAAAAAAAAATACATGCGGGCTAGTTTTTTTCTGCAGAAAATTTGGAAGCGCAACATTTGCACTACGGTGCAAATGTGATGTCATTGACTTGTAAAAGATGTGTGGCAAACGCAAACTTGCAAAAATGGAAAAAGCACACGAATTCTGTCCTGACACTCGTCCTCTTAGGCCCCCTGCAAATCCGATTTGTGTTTCCGATTTGCGATTTCAGATTTCCCTTAATGCTATCAAAATAAGAAGAAAAACGCACAAAAAACGCAGCATGCAGTACCGATTAAAAATCACAAATCGGAATCGCATGTAGTGTGCAAGAGGCCTAACAACAAAAAAAGCAATACATTGTGTGTACAGAATTCAATCTTATTCTTGTGACATTTCACGTACCTTACAGAGCGATCATCACTACCAGTAACCGCTAGGGGTTTCTTAGGGTGAACAGCAAGGGCCCACAGCTCCCCCTCGCAGTGACCCTGCATGATCAGCATAGGCTTGTCCCGCTCTCTCACCATCACTTCAAATATTTCGCTGTCCTGAGTCCCGGCCAGGATTCTGTCTCCTTTCCAGCACACGCTCCTGATAGACAGACCTGCGGGAGATAACCCAGGAAACACAATGTGATCAATGGCAATCTGCTAATGAACCAGGATTTCATTGACTGCAGAGTGCAGGCAGACTGTTTCCTACCTACACGAAAGGTTGTTAAAAGGGTTCTTATTTGTTCTTATGTACATGATGCAAACAATAACAGTAAAAGCACTTGAGTTACTGAAGCAGGTCCGTGGCTAAATTGCTCTATCAACGTGTTTTCACATAAAGCCACATATAAATTCTAGGTATATTAACATGCTCAACAGTAATAATAAATCGCTGTTAAACACATTGAAGGGAACCTGAGATGAAAAGAAAAGAAAAATGAATACATACCTGGGGTTTCCTCCAGCCTCATGGCCTGATCGCTCTCTCGGCACTGCCCTCTGCCTCCTGGATCTCCCGTAAGGGCTCCCGGTATCTTGGACAATTGGGGCTTACTGTGCATGCACAGCCGTACGCGCATGGCAAGCTGCGCTCCCGACACGTAGGCGCAGAACTCTCCTGGCCATGGGAGCGAGATGGAGGAGCATGTGCAGCCATACTGCGCATGCACCGACTAGCCAAAGATACCGGGAGCCCTTATGGAAGATCCAGGAGACTGAGGACGGCGCAGAGGGAGCGATCAGGCTGGCAGGGGCCTGGAAGAAGCCCCAGGTATGTATGATTTATTTTTCCTTTTCATCTCTGGTACACTTTAACAAACAATGAATGGGCCAGGGCAGTGTTTGGAAATAAATGCATTCTGGGTAACAATAATGAACTCCTGTGCAGCGCCTAAGGGTTGGTTTCAACCGGGAGCCCTAGCTGTTTCTGATTTGGTTGCAGCTCCTGTAGTGGGGCAAAGCCACAGCCAGAATCGCTTAGCCATGCCATGCACAGAAATCTGCTGCATGCTATTCAGATTTGCACAGCATTGAGTTGAAAGTGATAGGCAGCATGTCCCGCCACTTTCCCCTGCGGGGAAACGCTGCCGACTCACCCCGGATTCAGGCGTAATGGAAATAGGGACTTTGTGAAAGCGTCAGAAAGTGCAGTCTATGCCAATCTGATATCCTTGCTTATCGCACACAATTGGAGTTCATTAAATTCGCACAGCAATGCATATAGTATGAGCGAGGCCTAAAGGCTTCCACGGAGTGCTGTAGTGGCGGGGATCAAGGGGGTCTCCTTGCACTAGAGCATACATGTCAAATTCTGGCCCGTGGGCCAAATCTGGCCCTCACAGCCATTCAATTTCGCCCTCAAGGGGTATCCCCACTTTGCATTATGTTTGGCCCACTCTAGACCACCAGTGAAGCTATATTGGAGGTAAAGCCCTAGAACACCAGGGAAGATATATAGGGGAGGAAGGGGTAAAGCACTAAATACCAGGGAAGACATATGGGGAGGAAGGGGTAAGGCGCTAAACACTAGGGAACTGTACAGGGGAGGGTGGGAACCACTAGACACAAAGGACCATATGCAATTCACTTTTTCTCCTGAGTTTTTAAGCACTTTGCAACTGAAAAAGTTCCAAAAGTAGGTAAAAAAAGTACTGTGAAATTTATTCGGATTGTTTTCTTGCTTGGGGTGGCTTGAGGCTGGTTTCACAGTGGGACGTTACAGGCGCACGTTAGAGCAGCCTGTAACGCACCCCACCGCACAGCAATGAAAAATCAATGGGCTGTTCACAGTGCCCACGTTGCGTTACATAGTAACGCTGCGCCACCAGACAACGTACTGCATGCAGTACTTTCTAAGCGGCAGAGCCGTGTTAGACTGCTTGCACATGCTCAGTAACGTTGGGGAGGAGCGGAGAGCGGCCAGGCACATGGCTAATTAATATTCACTGCACTCAGTGACGTGCAGTGTTTACTTCCTGGAGCGGCCGCTCTGTGCAGCGATTGGCTGGCGGGACCACGTGATGCCGCATGCGCACAAGAGTACGCATCACGGCATCACGGACGCCAGAGTGAGCTGCACAACGCGGCTCACTCTGACATCCAAAGCAGGGAGCACCAGGCGTTGCGTTAGGGGCATGTTATGTGACCATAACGTCCCCTAAAACGTAACGTCCTGGTGTGAAACCAGCCTAAAAGTAATTTTATTTACAAGTTGTGAAAATATCACCTAGGAGAAAACTCAGATGAAAAGTGTAATTACATATGGCCCCAGGGATCTGTATAGGAGTTGGAGGGGAGCAATTGGACACCAGGGAATTTTATACGATGGCCAGTAGACATTGAGGTTGGCCTGCGACTAGGTCCCAGTATGGGAGGGAGGACCACTAGACATCAGAGAATTGTATAGGGGAGGGAGAAGGACCACTAGACACCAGGGAACAGTATAAAAGTTGGAGGGGGGCAATTAAACACCAGGGAACTTTATAAGGTGGCCGGACATTGAGGTTGGCCCGCGGCTAGGTCCCAGTGTTCAATGTCGCCCACTTTGTATTTGAGTTTGACACCCCTGCGCTAGAGCGAAGAGGTGATCTGGAATCGGGGGCATGGCTGATGTCAGCTCACACACTGTAGTTCTGCCCTCAATGCATCCGCGCCAGTATAATTGTGTAATTACACAGTGCAGCATGGTGCTGGAGGGTAACAAAGCGCCGAACTGACAGTCTTATTCCACATGGGGTGACACCGTGAAGGACTAGATTAGACAACAGCACCCCTAGTGACGAGCCCAAATGTACCCACATAATATCTAAATTACGCGGCACAACAGCAAGGACTGCAGCCGGCGGCAATCAAAGTATCAGACATAGTGCTAGATTTTATCCGGCAACAGCGTCCCTAGGGGCGGCCATATTTTCCTTTGTTGGACTTTGTCTGAAACAGGACCTAAGCTGGAAAAGGCCAAAAATAAATAAAAAGTACCACTGAATAAATGGATCAAAAAACTTCTGAAAACCATTTAGTCCAAGTCCCAACATTCCTTTGCTCCAAGCAGATGGCATTTTTGCCTTATGTGTGAGTTCTGATCCTGCTAATGCACGCTTTTCAATTTCATTGATTTGGAACTGGATTTTCTACTCAATTAAAATCTCTTTCTATGGAAGTCACACAGGTAGGGGCAGGTCATGTGACTCTTGCTCTGGAAATTACATTCGGACAAAGAAATATTGAATTTTGCTCACAGGCCTCTCTCTCACACACACACACACACACACACACACACACACACACACACACACACACACACACACACACACACACACACACACACACACACACACACACACACACACACACACACACACACACACACACACACACACACACACACACACACACACACACACACACACACACACACACACACACACACTCTCTCTCTCTCTCTCTCTCTCTCTCTCTCTCTCTCTCTCTCTCTCTCTCTCTCTCTGTGGTTTTACAGGTTGGGCAGAGCACACACACACACAGACAGACACGCATACACACACTCACGGTGGTTTTAGGACCTATTCACACTCGGGCAATTAGCGAGCGCTTGCGCAATGTTAACTATATGGCAGTAATTTCACTGCCACAATCTATTCGCAATTAGCGCTAGGTGCAAAATGCGGTACATGCAGCATTTTTTGAGCAATCACAATGTATTTCAATCGCAAATCATGATTGCTTAAAAAATGAACAAAAGTGACCAGTGATTTTTACACGTTAATCGACAGCTTTTTGCGATCTCATGTGTGAATGGGCCCTAAAAGGAGGGGCAGAGCACACACACGGACAGACAAAAACATACACACACGTCCGCAGCACACACACACACACACACACACACACTCTCAGTGGTTGTACAGGTGGGGCAGAGCACGCACACACACACACACACACACACACACACACACACACTCTCAGTGGTTGTACAGGTGGGGCAGAGCACACACACACACACACACACACACTCTCAGTGGTTGTACAGGTGGGTTAGAGCACACACACACAAGCACAAACATACAAACTCTCTGTGGTTTTACAGGTGGGGCAGAGTACCACATACACACACACACACTTGGCTTTTTTTTACAGGTGGGGCAGAGAATACACACACACACTCTCTGTGGTTTTACAGGTGGGGCAGAGCACACACACACTCTCAGTGGTTGTACAGGTGGGGCAGAGCACACACACACTTGGCTTTTTTTACAGGTGGGGCAGAGAACACACACGCACACTCTTGGTGGTTTTACAGTTGGGGCAGAGTGCTCACAGATCTCACACACCACAAACACTCTCAGTGGTTTTACAGGTGGGACACACACACACACACACACACACACACACTCTCTCTCTCTCTCCCCCACACACACACTTGGCTTTTTTTTACAGGTGGGGCAGAGAACACACACACACACTCTCTGTGGTTTTACAGGTGGGGCAGAGCACACACGCACACACGCTCAGTGGTTGTACAGGTGGGGCAGAGCACACACATGCATGCACACACACACACACACACACACACACACATACACTCTCAGTGGTTGTACAGGTGGGGCAGAGCACACACATGCATGCACACACACACACACACACACACACACACACACACACACACACACACACTCTCAGTGGTTGTACAGGTGGGGCAGAGCACACACACGCACACACACACACACACACTCTCAGTGGTTGTACAGGTGGGGCAGAGCACACACACACAAGCACACACATACAAACTCTCTGTGGTTTTACAGGTGGGGCAGAGAACACACACACACACACTCTCAGTGGTTGTACAGGTGGGGCAGAGCACACACACACACACACACACACACACTTGGCTTTTTTTACAGGTGGGGCAGAGAACACACACACACACACACACACACACACACACACACTCTGTGGTTTTACAGGTGGGGCAGAGCAAACACAAAGACAAACGCACACAAACACACTCTTGGTGGTTTTACAAGTGGGGCAGAGTGCTCACAGATCTCACACACCACAAGCACTCTCAGTGGTTTTACAGGTGGGACACACACACACACTCTCTCTCACATGCACACTCTCTCAGTTGTTTTTACAGGTGGGGCCGAGCACACACACACACATGAATAATTGAAGCTGTGCTGTGCCCTCCCAGCATTTTCTCACAGGAGAGCTTTTCTGTCCAAAGTGGCATATGTAACCAGTAATATAAATGGAAAATCTGGAAACCGTAAGATAAGAGCTGCGCATTCCTCCTGAAGCGTGACCGCCAAAGTGCGCTTCAATATTCTAACTACTATCAAATACACAGTTTGGTGGGTTATTTTCTCCCAGCCACCTGCTCCAGCACATAACAGATGGTAGCATGCAAGATAATTGCAAGACTGGGCCTGCAAATTGCACACAGTGGGAGAGGATCTTTCCTCATTAGAAAATACGCTTTTTGCGGATTTAACCATTATAAAGTTCAGCTCCACGTACTGATTTAAAAATAGCATCGCACAGCTTAGTAAGCTGAGAGCCGAAATGTTTCCTTTTCATATTAAACACGACCGAGGCATCTGAAGCATCCAGGTTGAAAAAGTTTAAGGGAATCTAAAGGAAGGTTTTCATATTTATTTCCTTTTAAAGGATACCTTAGCTCTAAAAATATCTACTATATCTACTGTGTGTGTAAGGAATAGTGCAGAGTCTTACTGCACCACCCTTGCCCCGGCGTCAGACTCCAGTTTCCTTCAAAGCGGCTGTTCTGCTTGAGGTCAGCTGGGAGTGCAGTCACAATGCGCCCAAGTGGACAGTGCACAGTGTAGTGTGTCCAGGTCAGAGGGCACCAACCACACCAACCCGGACTTTGGAACAGGCCGCTTTTCAGGTAAAACGGAGACTGATGCCGAGTCAAGGGAGGTGCGGTAAGACTCTGCACTACTCCCCACACAAACAGTAGGCATCATTTTTTTGGCATATTTGTTAGCGCTAAGGTATCCTGTAAGCCAGAGTTCCCCAACCCTGTCCTCAAGGCCCACCAACAGTACGGGCTCGATTCACAAAAGAGTGCTAACTGTTAGCACGGGCGTTTTCGCGCGAATTTTCGCATTGTGCGCGATCACGAATTTTTGCGCTAAACGATAACGGTTTTGCACGGAAACGATATCGATTTCGCGGTAAAATTCGCGTTTGCGCGCGAAAACTTTATCGTTTCGCGTGAAAATTCGCGATCACGCGCAATGCGAAAATTCGCGCGAAAACGCCCGTGCTAACAGTTAGCACTCTTTCGTGAATCAAGCCCTACATGTTTTGCAGGAAATCACACACAATCCCAGGTGGGGTACCGGTAATTAGTGTCTTAGCAGAGCTGATTGACTACCTCTGTAGATTTCCACCAAACATGCAGTGTTGGTGGGCCTTGAGGACAGGGTTGGGGAACACTGCAAGCCATACCAGTTGCCTGGCTTTCCTGTTGATCTTTTCATCTACAATAGTGTCTGAATCACACACCTAAAACAAGCATGCAGCTAATTCAGTCAGACTTCAGTGAGAGCCAATGATCTGCATGCTTGTTCAGGATCTATAGCTAAAAGTATTAGAGGCAGAGAAACAGCAGGACAGCCAGGCTATATGCATTGTTTAAAGGGAGATAAACATGGCAGCCTCTGTATCCCTCTCGCTTTTGGTTCCCTTTAAAGTATAACTGTGCTTATCCATAATATCCCCTTACCCCTGAGCCCCTCTCATTTGCTACATTTGAGTGATCTGAAAATGCGAGACTTTCTCTTGCTTAGGTCTAATTCCGAGCTCTCTTCTGCAGTTAGATGGCGCTGTTTAGGAGAAAGAAGACAACTAACTTGTGTCAATAGAGAAGGTATCTAATTGTGCAACGAGCATGATACTCACGTCTCTGCTGTGTAAATAACTTGAATAGCACTACGCGAGCAACAAACGTAATGCTGTGTAAAATTGCCATGCGCTATCTGTGCACTGCAATGTTACCGTATAGCTAACTAATATTAGAAATGCGAAAGTTTGGATGTTTGTTACTCGATCATGCAAAAATGGCTGAACGGATTTGAATGAAATTTGGCACACACATCGGGCTCGATTCATTAAACCGTGATAACTCATATTACGGGCATTTTTGCGTGCATTTTCGCATTTGCGTGTGATCTCAACCACCTTGAGAAAGCCCCGTGGGCGGGGCGAAACGCGTCGGTGGGCGTGGCTACCGCCGAAGTGCTCGCGCGGTGTCACCACATGCAACGCTGGATACACTGACCTGGCTCCTATGGGAAACATTGTGCTGACAGCGCTGAGGCCCACACGGACATAGGATATGACCAACTCAAGCAGCAGAGAGAGTGCCTAAAAACCCAGTGCACTGCGGTAATGGAGGGTCTTGTAAGCAGGAGCTTACCATCCAATCTACGCAAGTATAATATGCTGACAAGCTGTAAGAGGTCCTAAAGCAGTGGAAAAACGTCTGCTCCAAGCTGTTAGCCCCTGCACGCTAATGCTTATGTTTGAACTGTCTGTCTGCAAGTTGCTCGCAATAGTAGCCTCAATTGTCTGTGGAAGATACTGGCCATCAGAAACTGCAGTTAATCGACACAGTGCTCCCAGGGAAGCCAGTTGATGTTATTATAACACGGTGTGTTTGGTGTTCAGGTGGTGGAGAGGACAAATAGATCTTGGTTTGCTCTGTGTTTTCTGCATTAGGCTGCGGCTGGGCGATTACACCTTGCAGGTAACCAGATCTGGTCCCTATATAGATAAAAGCGCGCATATCCTGGCCAGGTACAGTTGTTTTTAAAGTTAACAGTTTTTAATCATGTCATGTGATCTTCATGCAGCCAAGGCTGAAATTAAAACCAATATGTATGTACAGAGAGACAGCAGCCTTGTTTAAAGAGTATGTGATCGCAAATTTGTGCGCGTAATTGCGAGGTTTCACGTGAAAATTCACTATTGTGCGTGCAAATTCGCAATTGCGCGCAAATGCAAAAATGCAGGCGAAAACGGCTGTGATATGAGTTATCACGGTTTAGTGAATCAAGCCCATAGTACATTACCTGGAATAACATATAGGATACTTTTTATTCCCATAACCAAAATGTGGGTGGAGACAAATACAAATTTCACTGGGAAAATGTAAACGACAGCCAATCACCGATTTGCGATTTTACATGCAATTCCGATTTCCGATTTTTAATCGGTACTGCCTGCTGTGTTTTTTGGCCCCCTGCACACTGAAAATCTGATTTGTGATTCTGATTTTCCCTGGATGCTATCAAAATAAGAAGAAAAACACATAAAAAACGCAGCATGCAGTACCGATTAAAAAAATCGAATATCAAAATTGCATGTAAAATCGCCAATCGGAATCGCATGTAGCGTGCAAGAGGCCTTTCTGCATTTCTCTCCATATTCCAGTTCTGGTGCTCACTTGCCCACTGCAGGCTCTGTCAACAGAAGACAGCGCTCAGTCTGGGCAATCTACCGTAACTAGTCTGTACTTTGTAGCCCCATGTGGAGCAAGCAGGCCTGCATTGTTTGTATAGTGCGCAGGAGCAGAACAAGGAAGTGCAACAGGGGAGTGCACGTGGCCGCGTATGCGTGGCTAAGGGCGACTTTTGAGATGTACCGGGCCGACCAGTAGAGGATCAGAGGGGCCCAGGGAGACAGCGAGGGGGCTATCGGCCTGAAGGGGGCTGGGGGAGCCCCAGGTATGTATACATTTTTTTTCTTCCTCCATCTCAGGTTCCCATTAACTGATAACATCTCACTCCTGATCTACTTTTTCTCAAGACTTTTCTCTCATCTTTATCTCTCATAAATGATCTCTTCTTATAGCTTAAAAGTGTATCTGAGATGTTCAAATCAAAAGATGTTATACTCCAGCATGGATGCGTCCCACACTGTCCTCCCGAACGCCTCCGCTGAGCCCTGACAATCCTGCTCAGTCGCCTCTTCTGTGCATGCGCGGAGGGGCCTGCACACGCGCAGAAGAGCTGACTGGCGCAACTATGAAAGATTACAGAGACCGATACCAAATCTAATCTTTTTGATTTGGACATCTCAGTCTTACTTTAAGCGAAAAACAAGTAAGGTGAGAACATTCGCAAGATAAGTTTTGTGAATCAACCCCCTGGCTTCTACAGAATACAGGCATTCTAAAAAATGTAAGACTGACATCTATTCTTCTTCCTTCTTCTTGTGTCCCAACTGACAGACCCACACAGCAGCTGAATCCAGAGAGGAGAGAGAACAAGTTGTACTGAATCCCAAGCATATTTAGCCCATGAAATATGAATTCTGTTCAGCATTTTGTTTCTATACACTGCCTTATTCACTTATCATCCTGATTGTTTTCCCCAATAAAGAGTGAAAAGGGGAACAAATAAATACATTGCAAAGTGAGAAAGTTAAATAACAGAAGAGCGATCAATAAATGATTGATATTCGCCATGTAATTTGTTCATATTGTATGATCCACAATCAGCCTGCATATCATCATCTTTACTACTGGCAGGCATGAAAAAAAAGACAGACAGCGCAAACTACCATTATCTAAAACCACACCCCCTAACAATGCGATAGGCTAAAAGGTTGTTTTTTGTTTGTTTTTTTAAAGAGGGAAATACTGGCTGCTTGGCAGTTGTAAACAACTTTATTTCCCACGATGCAACAAGGCTCCCACAGTGTAATGTCAGGACCTGGGTCCTGACATCACACTGTAGGAGGAGTTTCACCCCAATATCAGCCATACAGACCCCCCTGATGATCTATTTGAGAAAAGGTAAATATTTCTCATGGGAAAAGGGGTATCAGCTACTGATTGAGATTAGGTTAAATCCTTGGTCACAGTTCATCTTCAACCTTGTTCAGTTTTGGGCATAGTTGGGATTAAATCTAGGTAAAGTACACTTTAATACAAATGAAAGCAGCAACACAGCCTTCAGTACAATCAATAAAAAAAAACCACAACTTTATCGAATGTATTTAACTGCAACGCAAAGCGCATGAATGCCTCGTCTGGATGAATAGACTTTTACATAGGAACAGAGAATCTACCTTTATAGCCCTGCTCACTTTCTCGCAGATCAATTTTTGTGATTGGCTTGAAGTCATTATCCCACAGGCGAATACATCCGTCTCTTCCGCCAGTAGAGAAGCCTTCCTCGCAGGCATACATGCTAAATATACCAGCCTGAAAGAAAGGATCCAAGAGGCTGTTAGAGCAATTAGAGCCATTAAGTGAAATGAAAGGCAAAGACGGAGCACAGAAGACATAATATAGGTCGCTCTGAAATGATATGGAATTTATATGACTTCAAGACATAATAATAGAATACGTTCTCCAATTTTCTGTTTCCTTTTATGTGCACTGTTTGACATGCTGCAGGAATACAGCCTGGTACAAGAAGAGAACTATCCATAAAGACCATTTAAAGCCAGTTTTACGCTTGATGTGTGCAATGTGATGTGCAAAAGTAGGCTTTAGAGATAAAAAGGGTCAATAGTTCATAGATTTTAGCTCTGGCATACTTCAATGAATGTGTCATTAAGCAAAAACAATAAAACCGTAAAAATGTAAAAAGTAGATTTAAATATAAAATAAAACTGTGTAATATATTAAAAAGTCGTTTTTAGGAGGAGGAGAATAGGAACAATTGTTTTTCATTAGTTTATTTTCACCTCGGGTGTTCTTTAAGCCACGCCTCTGCCACACCCCCAATCACTCTCCCAGCACACCCTAGTCACAAATACCATAAAGATTTAATAAGAAAAATATGTTGTTTTATCATTCAAACCACACCGGTCCTTTCTATCCTGGTTTATTTTACTTCCTATTAACATTTGAAAATAAGAAACATATCAATTTAACCTCCCTGGGGGTATGATCCAGATTTTAGTGTCTAAAAGCGGTGCAATTTTTTTGCACGCTTTTAGACCCTAAAAGCAGGGGAAAAAAGTATACTGCGGTGAAATCTGCAGCGGGCCTGCACTTACTTATCTGCCGGGAATCTAGAACTGTGATTCTCCACCCATCCTCCGGGTGGCGCTGTACCACCTATAGTGAAATCGACAGACGGCAATCTCACCAAGGGATCCAGAGCCTCCAGGGACCAGAAGAAGAATGGCTGCCAGGATCTTGATCCCAGGGGAGGTGAGTTGAAAAGCCTGATGCCCTGCAAGCTCTGCACATACCTCCTGGTGGCTACCCAGAGTCAGGCTTGGGATTATCACTCCTGGCTTATTTTTCCACCCCGAGTCTGACTCGGGGTTACCACCGAGAAGGTTGAATAGGGATACCATTTAGTCAATTAACCATTTTCGCCTTTTGGACGTGACTTTCACGTCCAAAAGGCTGCTGCTCTGCTACTGAGCGCTGCGCACCCCCCCTCCCCCAGTAGCCCAGAGATCAATGAATGGGAACATTGTTTCCATTTATTGATCTAAGTCCCCGGTAGAAAAACTTTGGCTTCTTTTCAGAGGCCATGGTCTTTCAGAAAAAAAAAAATCACGTCCTCCTTATAGTTCCTGTAAGCGAGCGTGCTCACTCACAGGATAGAAAAACAAAAAAATCACTGTGGCCATCTTGTGGCCAAATCGTAAAACTACATGCACATACATTTTTATTACAAAAAGACACAATAATTTACATTTAAAATTAACTGTTTACCTCCCACACCCAAAAAATACCCCCCCAAAAAAATAAAAAAAAATTACAATTTAAAAAACAAACAAAACATAAATAGTTGCATATTAATATGCATGTGAAAAGGGTTTACAAGTAATATTTTTTCATTTATAAGCTTGTAAATATTGATGGACGCAAAACTAAAAAAATGAATATTTCCAAATAAAATATTGGCGCCATACATTGTGATAGGGACATAATTTAAATGGTGTAATAACCAGGACAAATGGGCAAATAAAATATGTGGGTTTTAATTATGGTAGCATGTATTATTTTAAAACAATAATGGCTGAAAACTGAGAAATAATGATTTTTTTTCCATTTCTTTCTTAATCTTCCTGTTAAAATGCATTTAGAAAAAAATAATTCTTAGCAAAATGTACCGCCCAAAGAAAGCCTAATTGGTGGCAAAAAAAAACAAGCGAATGAATAGGAGGTGAAAAACAACTGAAGGCTGAAGTGGTTAAACACATTTTTCAGTACAAAAATACATGTATTTATATTGATTTGTACATCAGTCCTCAAAGAGGGACAGATGGAGAAGAAAGATGAACAAGGAGATTTGGTTCCTAATGAGGGACTGTTTTTTCGAAAAAGGGAAAGGGATTATGCCACCTTCTTCTATGGATACTTACACTATGAGCTCCTTGAATTGTGCGGACTAAATTGAGGCCCTTCCACACGTAAATGTCTCCGTTTAAAGCACCTGAATAAGTGACGTCTTCTCTTGCACACGCCAAGCATAGGATTGTCTGTAGGTCCCCGGTTTTCCCAAATATCCCCCTCTTGGCTGTGAGTGCGTTTCCACATAATGTCCAGAACTGAAAGAGATAACCGCAAAGCAGGTTGGATGCTCAATACAAACCTTCACATAAATTAATAATTTGTGCCTGCCCCACTGTCACCCAATCAATTTGCTTTAAAGCCCCTCTCAGGAAATTATTTTTCTAACCTATTTCACCCTTTAAAGGGAACCTGAAGCAAGTACAATTATTTAAAATTAACACATGACGTAGCTGCAAATGAATATTACATACTAACCTCACTGTCCATTCCTCTCAGAAGCTCACCATTTTCTTCTTACAGTGATCCCTTACAGTTCTGACAATATTTTGTCAGAGCAGAAATAGACCAGTTGCAGTCAGTTACACATCGGCAGCTGTCAGTTACAACTGAATGTGCAAGGTAATGTCCATGTTTCCCTATGGCTCAAGTGGGTGATATTACAGTTTAACAGTGTGCTGACCAGGAAGCTGTTATGGGGTAATGGCTATTTTCAAAATGTATTATGGATAATTCCGTTGATCACAGTGGACAAACAGGACGAGGGAAAGGAGAAAGAGATTGAGGAGTAGACTACACAGGAGGTAACGATGACCTGTGTATGGTTATTTTGACTTTTTATTTTCAGTTTAGGTCCTCTTTAAAGCTGATTACCCACCATAAGACTGCGGAAGATGGATCGGGGGATACGCAGCAAAGGTGCTACGAATGATCGTTCCCCGATCCACCTTCCACAATCGTGTATCGTGGGGACAAACGACAGGTGGAAACACAAAGTTGAACAAGTGGGGTAATTAGCTCGGGGGTCAATGGGGTTCGGAACGACCTCCCACGCTGAGATCATGACGTTCAAAGCAAACATTAATGCATGTAATTGGCCATTATTGAACATCATTTAACAAACTTTCAATAAATTATGTTATGCGATAATGTGCAAACGGTGGACGATTAGATGCAAAAATCTTCTGGTGGGTATGAGGAACTCCAGCAAAAATAATGTAATAAAAAAGTGCTTCATTTTCACAATAATTATGTATAAATGATTTAGTCAGTGTTTGCCCATTGAAAAATCTTTCCTCTCCCTGATTTACATTCTGACATTTATCACATGGTGACATTTTTACTGCTGGCAGGTGATGTCACTGGAAGGAGATGCTGCTTGCTTTTTGTTAGTTATAAACAGCTGTTATTTCCCACAATGCAACAAGGCTCCCAGAGTGTGATGTCAGGACCTCAGAGCTGTGAGGCGCTGACATCACACAGTGGGAGGGGTTTCACCACAAAATCAGCCATACAGAGCCCCCTGATGTTCCGTTTGAGAAAAGGAATAGATTTCTCATGTGAAAGGGGGTATCGGCTACTGATTGGGATGAAGTTCAATTCTTGGTTACGGTTTCTCCTAAATAATAACTAAACACTTTAATTTGAAGATACCTTTAATTGGCACTTATCCAAAGCGTCTTTGGCACAGACACCTCCCAGGAGCATTTACTGCACCCCATTATGTTGGGGCACTCTGAATTCCTCGCACATCCCAAAATGATGGACCCTTGACTGTGATAGGGATTAGAATGGGAGCCCATCTCAGGGATAGTTAGGGCCAAGAAAAAAAAATGATATAGATATATATATATATATATATATATATATATATATATATATATATATACTCAGTAAAGCATTGCAGAAGATGCTAGGGTATATAAATACAAAATAAATGCATTAAATAATCTCAAGAGGGTTGAGTAGCAGCTTGGTGATCCCTTACCTACAAGGAGTTCTTAAAGAGGAACTCCAGTGAAAATAATGTAATATAAAATTGCTTTATTTTTACAATAATTATGTATAAATGATTTGGTCAGGGTTTGCCCATTGTAAAATCTTTCCTCTCCCTAATTTACATTCTGACATTTATCACACGGTGACGTTTTTACTACTGGCAGGTGATGTCAGTGGAAGGAGATGCTGCTTGCTTTTTTTGGCAGTTGGACCTAGCTGTAAACAGCTGTTATTTTCCACAATGCAATGAGGTTCACAGACAGGAAACTGTCAGGACCATGGTCCTGACATCACACTGTGGGAGGGGTTTCACCACAATATAAGCCATACAGAGCACCCTGAGGATCCATTTGTGAAAAGGAGAAGATTTCTCATGGGAAAGAGGGTATCTGCTACTGACTGGGATGAAGTTAAATTCTTGGTCACAGTTTCTCTTTAGTAGGATGGATAGTGAGTAGTAGATTGACCACAGCCTGTAAAAACCTACAGTACATGAAAAATATGCTTCACAGTAACTGTAAATATGTACGTTGTTTGGAATCGCACAGCAGGCATCAAATTATTCCGATGGTTTCCGCCACACTGCTGATTTGCCAATATGAATACAATTGCATTCCGTTTGCTATGCAATTACATTATACAAGGCAACGTGTCAGTGTGAAAGTAACCTTTATGTTATTCTGTCATTTGTTTTATCGTTATGCTTCTTTAGGTGTTCTTTTATTTATTTTTAAGCCTCCAGAAATGCTAAAATCAAATGATAAATTGAAAATACTTTACTACATGAACAAAATGACCCCAGTAAAACTCACCTTGATATGTTTCACCCCACAGCTAACCAATCTGTTGGGCTGATATGGATCCCAGGAAATATCAAATATCTGTCAAGAAATAAAAGAATGAGTAACAAGTATCAGATGTAATTATGTGTAAATTTACAATGTGTCAAATGCCTCTCTCAGCCCCGCCCTTCCACAGTCTATATACTGGAGGCTGAGAGGAGTGTGACAGGAAATACAACCTACACTGGCCACCCTTGCTCACACACACCTGGGTGTTTTGCCACCAAGTGTTTTAGTCTTCATTTTTTTTCCCAAAAGGTAGCTTCATTGAAATACCAATAACAGTGTTAACAATCAAATACTCCTCAATAAAAAGTAACATGAACAATCGAATCATGTAGAATTTAGTTCCCAAAGCACGTTGCTTAGGGGTAATATTTGGCTCCTCTCTCTCATTTATTCCTCACATTCACTCCCTAACCAACTCCTGTCATCTCTAACTCAAAAACATCTCTCACATCCAACATTTTATCACTCAGGACACAACTATAATCTTCTATAATAAAACCCCTGTGTCCCTGCGTCACGCTGTCCCTGTGTAGCTGGGTCCGTACTTTTTGCTACTGTGCATGTGCGCAGCACAGACCCAGCCTCACAGAGACAGGAGGACAGGGCCAAGGAGCCGAGCGGGCGGCGTGTGAGCAGGCGGCCGGGTGTGCGGCGGGTGAGCGGGCGGCCGGGTGTGCGGTGGTGAGCAGGCGGCTGGGTGTGCGGCGGGTGAGCGGGCGGCCGGGTGTGCGGTGGTGAGCAGGCGGCTGGGTGTGCGGCGGGTGAGCAGGCGGCTGGGTGTGCGGTGGTGAGCGGGCGGCCGGGTGTGCGGCGGGTGAGCAGGCGGCTGGGTGTGCGGCGGTTGCACGTGGAAAGAAACACAGACCTGGAGCCCATTTTAAACGGGCTTAGGTTTGCTAGTGCTCTTATAATTTCTCGTTTGGATGATTGTAATATATTGTTTTGAGGATTACAAAAAAAGACTGGCACCACTCCAATCGGTAGTGAACTCGGCCGCTCGTATCATTCACTTTTCTTCTCGTTCTTCCTCTGCTGTCCTCTCTGTCAAGCTCTTCATTGGCTACCAATTAACCAGAGGATCCAGTTTAAACTCTTCACTCTCACCTACAAAGCTCTCCACAATCTCTTCCTCTGTATATTTCCTCACTTGTTTCCAAGATACCAACCCAACTGCAATCTCAAATCTGCACACAACCTTTTGCCCTCCTTTAGAATCATCTCCTTGCATTCGCGTATACAAGATTTCTCACGTGCATCACCCCTCCTATGGAATCCCCTTCCACAACACACGCACTTCTTATTGGTCTATGTTTGCACATAGCGATCGCCGCTAGGAGACTGTTAGATGGCGAAATAGCCATCTATTTACATAGTAGAGTGCTGCAATCTACAGCAGCGCTGAACGGGGGATAGCTGTGTGACACGGCTGTCCCCCTGAGACATACAGGAGCGATCCGCTGTCATAGGGAAAAAAAATATATAAATAAATGGTAATATTTATTATTAAAAAAAGAAATGAATGTTTACAAAAAAAAGTAATAATAAACATCCTGGGAGCAATCCTCGCCCACCAACAGAAACTCTCATTGTATCACAGGAAGAAATAATCATATACTGTTGAAGCTGTTTGCAGCTAGATTTGCTGAGTAAACTATCTAAACTTTAAATAAGATCTGTAGACAAGTTACTTCCTATATTTAGTTTTTCATCTCGGATCCGCTTTAAGTGAAGTCGGCCGTACATTCTGCAATGGCACGTTGGTCATTAGAACGGTCAACAACTGGTGGCTGAAGCAGTTGTTGCCAGTTGTGTCAGTCCACCTTCCTCTAATGTGCATACATAACTTAACGTAGGTATGCGCTTGTGTTGGATAGGGTACTTCCTGCGCAGCGCACCACATGCAGTATAAACTACCCCATAGAATTTCATTGCCCTAGCGTTAGGCTGCAGCAAAATGCCCCACCGCGCATGTGAAAGGGCCCTTACAGATGCGCACAGACAAAAACACCAGAAAGGAAATAACATAAACAACACAAATGCCACACTACACAAATGCCATACACACACACACACACACACACACACACACACACACACACACACACACACACACACACACACACACACACACGTCAAGAATGATGCCATATATTCACACACCCACCACATACAGTAGATAAAAAAGTCTGCAAAATGTTCCACACATGCAGACACAGTGATTATACCAATGAAACACACACAAACGCTATATACACACACCAAAAACACCTCACACAGTTTACTCTACAAAAAGTACTAACTGAAGGTCCATATGTCTGTGCTGAGAAAGCCCAAGAAAGCCTGCACAATCCACAATGTAAAGCAAACAGATGGTAAATGTAGATCTGTGCCTGGAGTGATGCCCCATCCGCAGATCTTCTGCCCAAAACGACAGTTTGTGGTTGTTTCGGCCAACGCTCGGCCGACCCCCAGTGACAGTTCATACATATGCGGCTAATCTGTTACTGTGAAGGGAAGAATCAGAGGAAGGAAGCTTTCCGTGGTCCCTGGGGAATATCTGGCCTGGCGTTCCGCTTGTTGCCTGCACTAAGTCAGGCCCAGGAGACAGGCCGCGTACATGTAATAAAGGATATTGCCGCTGGCAGAATATCGGTAACATTACAGAAATTCTACTACTAAATTGTGATAATAAAATATCGGTAATTTTTACCGATCTTTTACTATGACCTAACCCTACCGTCACACAGAACAATCTGCTGATGCCTAACCCTCAACTCTCCCCTCTACCTATGCCTTACCCTTAACCACCCCCTGGTGGAGCATAGCCTTTAACCCCCCCCCCCCAGTGGTGGCTAACCTTAACCCCCCGGAGGTGCCCAACCTTAACCCCCCCTGTGATGCCCAACCATAACCTCCCCCCCGGTGGTGCCTAACCTTAACCCCCCCCCTGTGATGCCCAACCATAACCTCCCCCCGGTGGTGCCCAACCTTAACCCCCCCCTGTGATGCACAACCATAACCCCCCCCCGGTGGTGCCTAACCTTTACCTCCCCCCTGGTGGTGCCTGACCTTAATTCCCCCCCCCCCCCCCCCCCCCACATGATGCCTAACCATAACACCCCCCCCCACACACACACCCCGGTGGTGCCTAACCTTTACCCCCCTGGTGGTGTCTAGCCCTTAAGCCCCCCCAGTGGTGCCTAACCTTAAGCCCTAAGGCCCTCTTCCCCCCTCCTCCCTCCTAACACTACAAAGCCCCTGTCACAAAACTGGGATTAGCAGCAATGGGAGGAAATTTGGGCGTCCGCTATGCAAATTGCACCTATTGTCGTTAATCCCAGCTTTTATCATTGGCGCCTATGTAGCGCCACAGATGCTCTTTTTACTGGTTTCAAGACAGGCCATATTTGTGCAGGCAACAGGCTACAGGATCCAGAAGAGGTTGGATGACTAAAATATGCTCCAAGTGAGGAATCCAAACTTTGCAACCCATTCGCTGACAGCTTTCAATGTATTCATGCTTGGTTTGCCAAATTACTTGCAATATATTCTCCAACATTCTCCGATGAATATGCCCCTATAGCCTATACTTTCCTAGTGGTCACCCCCCGAGCTGCTTGAGTATTCCGTTCTTCCAACAATGTCTTCCAGACAAAAATTTGCAGGAAGTGGAGAGGAGACATTGTTGAAAGAGGAAGAGAGAGCCCGCCCTCTACTGGTTGTTTAGGGTGAGACATAAGTGGAACGCATCCAGTAAGCCACTTGCCACGTGACCAGGAAGCGGCAGTGTCATGTGCACGAGTGGCTGCTCATTATGGGATGTCAGGATTACTGGAAGAACCAAGTATTGCTATTGTGACAAGGGATCTGTCCTGCTATTAGGCAGCTTTATGAGCGGTTGGTACGCAAGGCTGGATTTATATTTTCTGTGACCCTAGGCCAACTTTGCTCCTCCCTATCCAGGTGCAGCAGCGCCCCTTCTATTCCATGTGCATGCAGCCCCCTCCTCTATGTGTAACATCCATGTACAGCAGCCCCTGTATTTCATGTACAGCTGCCTTGAGCAGCAGTTCCCCTCTTCCATGTGTTGCTCCCTATTTGCTGACTTCCTTTTCCCTTTACAACCTTTTCTTCCATATTCAGCAACCCCTTTTCCTTGTCCAGCAGCCCCATTGGCAGCAGCCACCCAGGGTCCCGGCCTCTGCGAACTTTCCAGAAATCTGTCCCTGCATGACTGACTATACAGCAAGATAGGAGGAGCACCACTCCAGGGATAAGAACGGTTTGCCACGGTCTCAGTCTCAAGCTTGTGCAATTTGAAGAAGGGCTTGGGCCCGAAACTGCATCTGTCTTGCTGTCACTTTTGGATGCAATAAAAGAGCTTTAATTACATTCAGCGTGGTGCCGGTCTTTTGGAAGAAAGCCTGCGTGACTAACTGACACCCTGCACCAGACCCGTTCCTCAAATATTTGAACCAAGATGGCGGCAGCCACCAAGCTAAGAAACAAAGTTCTGGATGTGAGCTGCAGAGCACTTTCAAATCCAAATAGTTGCTCCACTGGACTTCTTTTGTGCCACTATGTAGAATGCCAGTCAGAGTAGGATCATCCACCAGGCAAACTAGGCTGGTGCCTGGGGTCTAGTGGGTATCAAGGGTCCCAGCAGCCACCTTCTCTGACATCTCTTCATTTCAGCTTACCACAAAAACCACAAGGGGGCCCCAAATCTCCTACCTTTCCAAGGGCCCCATTACATCTTAATCCATTCCTGATACTAGTGATACAGTCATGATGAATGGCCTTGTCAGGACAGGTTTTCTTTCTTTCTTTCTTTCTTTCTTAATTTTTTTTATTTTCTGCAAGACTTAAAGGGAAGGTTCAGGGACTCTGTGAAAAAAATAAAAATCCAAATCCACTTACCTGGGGCTTCCTCCAGCCCGTGGCAGGCAGGACGTGCCCTTGCCGCGGCTCCGCAGGCTCCCGGTCTCCTCCGGTGGCGCACCCGACCTGGCCAGGCCAGCTGCTAGGTCGGGCTCTTCTGCGCTCCAATGTGCATCTCACTGGTGTGCGCTGACGTCATCAGACATCCTCCGGGCTGTACTGCGCAGGCGCATAACTACTGAGCCTTCGCAGTACAGCCCGGAGGATGTCTGATGACGTCAGCGCGCACCAGTGAGACGCACATTGGAGCGCAGAAGAGCCCGACCTGGCAGCCGGCCTGGCCAGGTCGCGGATGCCAGGTCGGGCGCGCCACTGGAGGAGACCGGGAGCCTACAGAGCTGCGGTGAGGGCACGTCCTGCCTGCCACGAGCTGGAGGAAGCCCCAGGTAAGTGGATTTGGATTTTTATTTTTTCACAGAGTCTCTGAACCTTTCCTTTAAAGGCCCTCTGTCACGAAAATCTTAAACTGTAAAATATATGTAAACATATACAGTTAAGAAGTACAACGGTTGGACAAAATAATGGAAACACCTAACATTATGGCATCATAATCTTTGAACTTGTTTTAAGCAATCAAAACTTGACATATGTTAATTTTTTTTGTTTATTATTTTTGTTATTTGATATGTTTAATTATAATAATTGTTTTTTACAGATATTCAAACCAAAGTTGGTTATAATTTATAAAAATGGCAGATCTCTTAGACTTTCAAAGAGGCCAAATTGTTGGTGCTCGTATGGCAGGCGCTACTGTAACAGAAACTGCCCGAATGGTTGGCATTTGAAGAGGTACTGTCTCAAAAGTAATGACTGCCTTTGAAAGAGAAGGAAAAATTTCCTCAGCAAAGCACAGTTGTGGCAGAAAGTCGAAATTGTCTAAGAAAGACCGTCGAACTCTAAATCGAATTGTTAGAAAAGCTCGCAAGACCACGGCTCCTAAAATCACTGCAGAGCTGAATGAACACCTACAGAATCCAGTTTCCACAAAAACTGTTCATCGGGAGCTTCACAAATCTGGATTCCACGGAAGAACTGCAATTAAAAAACCTCTGCTCTCAAAGACAAATGTTTCAAAGCGTTTAGAGTGGTGTAGAAACCGCCAGAATTGGTCCCTCGAGCAGTGTAAAAATGTGATTTTCTCTGACTAATCATCGTTTACCTTATTTCCGACCTCCGGCCGAGTGTACGTTTGGAGACGCATTTCATCCAGATTGCCTTCTCCCAACCGTAAAACATGGCGGGGGTTCTGTGATGATCTGGGGTGCTATTTCTTGGAAATCTGCCGTGCAAATGATTTCCCTTCATGGAAGAATTAACAGCCGAGACTATTTAGGAATTTTGGGTGACCAAGTTCACCCTATGGTTCAAGAACTGTTTCCGGAGGGGAATGCCATCTTTCAAGATGATAATGCCCCAATCCATACAGCTAGAATTGTTAAAGAATGGCACGAGGAACATTCTAATGAAGTTGAGCATCTCATCTGGCCATCACAATCCCCAGACTTCAACATTGAGCATTTATGGTCGTTATAAGAGATTCAAGTAAGAAGTCGATTTCCGCCGCCAACGTCTCTGAAAGAACTGGAGGGTGTTTTAACTGAAGAATGGGCTAAAATTCCGTTGGAAACAATTCACAATTTGTATGAATCAATACCTCTGAGAATTAAGGCTGTATTTGCCGCAAAAGGTAGACCTACACCATATTAAAATATATTTTGTTAATTTTCAGGGTGATTCCATTATTTTGTCCAACCCCTGTATGTTTCTTCCAGAGTAAAATGAGCCATAAATTACTTTTCTCCTCTTTGTTGCTGTCACTTACAGTAGGTTGTAGAAATCTGACAGAACTGACAGGTTTTGGACTAGCCCATCGGGGGGGGGGGGGGGGGGGAGGGGGGTTCACAGAGATTTCTTTATTTTCAAAATGCACTTAGTAAATGGCAGTTGCTCCGTCCAACTGCCAAAAAAAAGTGTACGGTGAGCAGGGAGACTGGTCAGCATTTTTGTATAAATCTTTTTCAGGAAGTCTCTTTATAAAGAATAAAGGCCATGCTGAGAATCCCCTATGGAGAGATGGACTAGCCCGAAACCTTTTCAGTAATGTCAGATTTCTACTACTTACTGTAAATGCCAGCAACATAGGAGAGAAGTAATTTATGGCTCATTTTATTTAGGAAGAAACCTACTTCTAATTTGTATGTGTTTTAAATGTTAAGATTTTCGCGACAGTTCCTCTTTAACCTAGGCTACAATAACAAGGAGAGACTGTCATTGATCATCATATTCTTCTCAGAATACTGATAACCGCTGAAAACATTGCTGAGCCCAGATCATCTGTATAAAGGGCTGACACAGCGGAGGGGGAGTTATTCATTCAGATGATGGAATCCAGCTGCACTAAAGACTGCACACATCAATTTCAGCCTCAAGTACTGCTCATCTTCTGATGGGCTTTATAGGTGAAAGATAAAGATCCCGCCTTTCCTCCACATGAATTTACATATCTGTAGGATAAATGTTTGTCCTCTGGCTCTTTCTGTTGTACAGGCTCTTAACTGCACACTCATATTCTCAAAACGTTGTCATGGCAACTGACAAGCATGACTTTCAAACACATGCAACATCAAGATTACAACACAAGGGTGTAAACAGTGATTCGTTACCCTGTCTGAATGGCCGGTTGCTGTCGCCAGAACTTTGCCTTTCTGCCAATCCCAAATGCAAACAGTGTTTTTGGCATCCAGTCCAACAGAAGCAAGTCGCTATAGAAAGACGGAGAGGATAAAACGTAGTTAGCTTGAGTTGGAAAGAAATCAAGTATGCACAGCAGATTGTGGATGTTTACCTTGTACATAGCATCAAAATGTTAAGACCTCACCCATGCTCAAGTGAATTACTGCATATACTTAAAGTGAACCTCCAGACTAAAAATCTACTCAGCAGCACTGAAAATGCTTGGGGCTCGATCCACAAAAGGGTGTTAACTCAGTTAGCATGCCTAAAAGCTTTGGGCGTCCTAGCTACGGTGCTAAGCAGTTAGCACGCCCAAAGCTTTTATTGATCGCGCGCAAAGTTTCCGCACAAACTGCTAAACTTTGCACACGCTAGCTTATTGCGCAAAACTTTGCGCATCCTAAAGGGCTTTAGGCGTGCTAAGGGGCTTTTAGGCGTGCTAACTACGTTAACACCCTTTTGTGAATCAAGACCAAGGTGTTTCTTTAACAGGTTCATAGCATCAAAACTTTATTTTTCTTATCTAAGCCTCATTTTTGGCTGCACAGAAGCTAAGCTCCGCCCCATCAAAGAAAACTGCCCGGGCATTTTTCCCCTGATACTGTGCAAACAATGATGGGCTTTCTGATGATGTTGTTCTCGTTGCCTAGCAACTGGGAGAGGTAATAAAGCACAGGGCAGTTGGAACTGTGTCTTATGCTCCCTGTCACCTCCTTTCAACCAAAAAGATGGTTGCCCCCATGAAATCACAAACATTTGCCTATTCTTTTAAAACAGGGTGGGTAAGAGATTATATTACCTATCTATTTTATTTAGCATTACTAATGTAACTTAATAATAGCATGTTTGTTTAGGCTGAAGTTCCTCTTTAAAAATAAACTGAGCCCCACCCCCATTTTTACCAGAGAAATTAGTATAGAACAGTTCACTCAATTATAAACTGTGGGGGCGATTACTCCCCCACCCCATAACAGCCACCATTCTGGTTCCCAGACAGTCCTACCACCACCTTGGTATAAACCAGTCTTACTACGTGCAAGTACACATATGTGTAAGAAGCGATCAGATTCTAGCTAGCAATATAGAATCCCTTTTACTTTAGAGAACCATGGTTTCATAAAGAAGACTACATACAAGACATTCTAGAGAGAAACATAACAAGGTTCTTTGAACTCCGGAAGGAGTCCAATTATGGTTCTGGGTTTCGGGACCTGCGCAATGGGCACACTGTACATCACATGCTCCTGGTAGCCAACAGAAAGCTCCTAATGTAATGTACAGCTTGCCCACCCCTACACAGTGTGAGCTCACAGCTTAACCCTTGGTGGACTTGGGTTCTTACTGTAAATTCTGCTGGCTAGCTGATTTTCTTTCCATCTTAGCTTTCTTTGCTTCACGTAGTGTAGAGACTTTTCCTCAAGGCCAAACCTAGGTCAGTTAATAGAACTGACTTATGATTGGAATGTAACGCCAAGATGATGTGCAATGATATTCATATTCTTGCTTTGTTGATGTAACTAAGATTGCTGACGATATATGCACCTGTATTTCTGATTGAGACTAAACACATTTTTCTTAACTGCTTGAGGCATCTGTGGTCCACATCAAGATTTCTGCCAAGGCTGTGAGAATGTTAAGCCGAGAAATGCAGTCATTCTGGCTGCCGGTGCCGAAAGGTGGTTACCAAGGGCAACCACTAAATCACTTTCTAACAATATGAAGCAAGCTGGAGGTAGACCTGAATAGCTAATGTTTTCTCATTCAAGATGTTAGGTCTCTGTTTTGCCACTGCATGCCCATGAGTTCTCCATTGTAATTTAGACTCATTCTGGGTTCCACTGCCCACCACCAGTATTCAGACTTCCCACAATGGTAACAGGCAGCAGAAAAGACGGATATGGTGGGATATGGAGGACACTGCAAGGAGCATAGGGCATATGCATGGCTCTCAACTATCCCTTTTTTAGAGGGGCAGTCCGTCTTCAAGATCCAAATCCCCCTCACTCTTTGTTCTTCATGTGTCCCTTTTCAGGACTGATGTACAGATCTATGTAAAGATATGTATTTTTCTACTGAAAAATTAGTTTAACCACTTGAGGACCCACCCTTTACCCCCCCTTAAGGACCAGCGCTGTTTTAGGTGATCTGTGCTGGGTGGGCTGTGCAGCCCCCAGCACAGATCAAAGGGCACTCAGAGCGATCAGATCGCCCCCCTTTTTTCCCCACTAGGGGGATGATGTGCAGGGGGGGTCTGATCGCTCCTCCTGGCTGGCATTTTGCGGGGGGGGCACCTCAAAGCCCCCCTCCGCGGCGAAATCCTCCCCCTCCCTCTCCTACCTGCTCCCCCGGGAGATCTGGGCTGCACAGGACGCTATCCGTCCTGTGCAGCCAGTGACAGGACGTCCCCTGTCACATGGAGGCGATCCCCGGCCGCTGATTGGCCGGGGATCGCCGATCTGCCTTACGGCGCTGCTGCGCAGCAGCGCCGTACCAATGTAAACAAAGCGGATTATTTCCGCTTGTGTTTACATCTAGCCTGCGAGCCGCCATCGGCGGCCCGCAGGCTATTCACGGAGCCCCCCGCCGTGAATTGACAGGAAGCAGCCGCTCGTACGAGCGGCTGCTTCCTGATTAATTAGGCTGCAGCTGGCGACGCAGTACTGCGTCGCTGGTCCTGCAGCTGCCACTTTGCCGACGCACGTTATGAGTGTGCGGTCGGCAAGTGGTTAAAGTCCCTCTCAGATAGGTTAAGGTTGCCATACATCTATTGATTTTGCAGCCTTATCAACCACCTGATTACATAATTTTATCGAATCGGATGAAAACTGGTGCCACAACAAGCATGACGGATCAACACTTTGACTGATTTTAGGCTGAAATCGTTTGAATGTATAAATTGAGCAAGCTAAAAAGTCTTCGGCTGACGAGGTTGATTGGATGTGCAGTGGTAATGGCGTGTGTTATCGACTGACGACTGTGATGGACCCCCGGCTGCTGCCCTCCCAACTTAAATTTTAGCACCCCGGTGCCTGTGAATTGAAATCTCACCTGTCTCGCTGCCCCGACTGTACAGCTGCTCGAGGTCTCATTCCCCGCTTCCCCTGAACACCACAGGCACATGGGTGTGATGTCACACAGCATGTATAGCACGTGGCGGCACTAATGGGGAAGCAGTGGATGAGATTGGGAGAAATGTACAGTCGCAGCAGCGAGACAGGTGAGATTTCAATGGACGGGCACTGGCAGGGGGCACATTAATAGTTGGGGGGACAGTTGCCAAGAGGCGCAGGCGGCGTCACAAGGCCAATTCCTGAGAGATTTCATGCTAATATCTCTCTCCGGATTCGGCCTGTGGTGTTTGGGCAGTCATAGATCTCTTTCTGATCAGAGCGATCTCTATATATCTTGGTGTAATGATCGCTGCTGCAGCAGCTATTGCTGGAAGTAGTAGTGCTGCAGCTCAGGCCGTTCTGATCTATTTCCATGCAAGCTGCATAGCTTTGTCTGTCTTTCCCTGCTGTCAGCTTGTGACTGATTATCATTCACCTGTGTGGGAATCTGCATGTCTGCTCCCATTGGATGACCTCAGTATAAAGATCTGCTTCCTGCAGGGTTTCCTTGGGTTTTCATAGCTTCAGCTTAAGCCTGCCTTGCTGTCGCTTTAGCCCCCGATCGTGTTTCTTGTTATAAAGATACTTTGCTGGTCTTTGCATCATATATTGGTCCATTGCCAATATATATGCATACCAGCACGTTTATTATTTTCCTTGTATTTGTGTTACGTTGATACATCAGTGTCGCTGATGTATACGTACACGAACTGTTTATATCCTGTGTGCAGTTAGTCAGCTTTCCAGCACGTTTTGGTAGGTTGCGCGTACCGTGACCACCCGTGCTGAGGTAGTTAGTTACCCTGCTCCTGGTTCTGTTTGTGGATTGCGTTCATCTCTGCGAAGAGATAACGAATCCTTCTGAATCCTGTTCTGTTACTGTTTGTGGATTGCGTTCATCTCTGCGAAGAGATAACGAATCCTTCTGAATCCTGTTCTGTTACCGTTTGTGGATTGCGTTCATCTCTGCGAAGAGATAGCGAATCCTTCTGAGTCCTGTTCCCTGTGTTACTCCATTCCTAGTCAGCGTTCCTGCTTATGTCATATATCGGTTCATTGCCGATATATACATATGTTAGTCAGACGTTACAAATAGTTTCATTGATAGCTGTAATTGTAATACATTATGAAAACCCACTTACCAATCCCCATTGTGGGGGGGACTCCCAGAAAGTATGACACTGTTAATTATGGTTCCTGTTCCTTTAAGAAATTTGAAGAACTTAGCTCTGAAACAGAAAATGAGTTTTTCTCTGAATGTGCCAGGTTCCTGACCAATCCTGATCTCCAAGCGACTCCTGTTTCAACCTGGGCACTCCAACTAAGTTATATTTTGTTTAAAGGGGAATTATTCCAGTGGGCATTTGATGTTCTCAATCATTCCGATTTGAAAGAGAGACCGCTGGAATTTCTAGCGTTTGTGATCCATAACTGGTTGCGCATAGATCCATTGCCTTTTCCTCTTAACCCCCTTGGCGGTATGAAAAATACCGCCAGGGGGAAGCGCAACAGTTTTTTTTAATTTTTTTTTTTTTTTATCATGTAGCGAGCCGAGGGCTACATGATAGCCGCTGCTCAGCGGCATCCCCCCAGCCCCGCCGATCGCCTCCGGCGATAGGCGATCAGGAAATCCCGTTCAAAGAACGGGATTTCCTGGAGGGCTTCCCCCGTCGCCATGGCGACGGGGCGGGATGACGTCACCGACGTCAGCGACGTCGGGACGTCATTGGGAGACCCGATCCACCCCTCGGCGCTGCCTGGCACTGATTGGCCAGGCAGCGCTCGGGGTCTGGGGGGGGGGGGGGCCGCGCGCCGCACCGGATAGCGGCGATCGGGCGCGCGGCGGCGGCGATCGGGGTGCTGGCGCAGCTAGCAAAGTGCTAGCTGCGTCCAGCAAAAAAAAAATTAAGCAAATCGGCCCAGCAGGGCCTGAGCGGCACCCTCCGGCGGCTTACCCCGTGTCACACACGGGGTTACCGCTAAGGAGGTTAATGAACTCCTGGCAGCAGGCCAATCAGCTACTCCTTCAATTGCTTGCAAAAATGTTCAGCAAGCAGAAAGTGTTACTGATAATTTTCCTGCAGCCTTGAATAAATCACCAAGAACAGCAGGGAAAACAGCAGGGTCTAAGGCCAAACGCAAACGTTCTAAGAAACGTGTCCGATCTGCAGAGTCGTTATCCTTAGCGACTGAGACCTATAATGAGATTCTGCCATTAACAGATAATGAAATGCAATTGTCTTTCAGGGGAGTTAAATGGACTTATGAAACTACTAATGAACTTTCCTCCCTGGCTAGGGAAAATAAAGATTTTTGTTTAAAAGAATTATCTGAGTATGATTATGAGGAGATATTACAGAGTATTGAACAAATCAACTTATTTGTGAAGCAAGGAAAGTTTGCATACACTACAGTTCAACACTTGCTACAGGTATTGGAGATTCTTAAGAATAAGGAATCTGCCAATCACCTGCTAATTAACCCTATACATGTGCCTGCTACAATCATATCTGCAAACCATGATCTGCCTGTTAAGTATGCTTGGAATCCTCCATTTGAGAAAGGAGAGATGGAAGCTCTGGTCAATGAATGGAAGAATGATTCAAGTTCATTTTGTCAATTTTACAGTGCAAAAAGTGAATCAGTATTGAATGCATGCATTAAGTCTGCCTATAACCTAATAAAAACTGGTGTGTGTGGGTATGACTTTGTGGCTCCATTGATTGATGTGTGGGAACTGATTTTGGATGATTTTTATGTGACTCCGAATTCGCAAATTTGGCGTTCTGACCCGCCTGCTTCAGCACCTTTGGCTGATTCAGCAGGTGATTCGGAGCTCTTTTTGTGTGAAATTGAAGTTCCTGCAATTCCACCCTGTACCATGGATAACTCAGTGTTACTTCCCAGTAAAACAGAAGCCACTGATACATTCTTAACCTTGCCCTGCGCAAATTTCTCAGCAGAGAATCCAGAGGTCCTGCTGACTTCCGAGTCCAGCCTAGCCAGTACTCATGACTCTTTGTTTAGTGAAACAGACACCAGAAAAATCTTGCCTGTCTCTGCAAACACTTCTGCAGAAATTACCTGTGTTAATAAAGTTCAACTCCTGTCTGATCCAGCAGATGCCAATAGATGCACTACATCAGTTTCCGAGTCCCAGCAATCCTGTCTAGTAAACTCAGAACCCCAGCATCTGAATTTTCCAATTTTACAAATGAATGGTGATTCAGATGCGCAAACATTGTGTCTTGATCTTCCTGTTTCTACACCTCGCTCTAGTTTCGTGAATAGCTCAGAGCATCTGCTCTGTGAACCTGAAATCGCAGAATTATTACCTTGTTCAGAAAATGTTCCAATAAATTTGCCCTGTACCATGAATTGTGCAGTAGATCTCTCCAATGAAACTCAGGTCACAGAATCATTATGCTGTCCAGCAGGTGCTTCCATGGTTTTGCCCTGCAATATGGACTGTTCAGTGATCCTGTCCAGTGAAGCTGTGGTCGCAGAGTCTTATGCTTCACCCAGTACTTTGGATATTTCAAACCCTCTAGCAGAAGGGTCTGAGGCACTGCTTACCTCAGTTGGTGTTGCAGTAATATTCACTTGTCTAGCAGCTGTTTTGGAATTACAGTCTGCTCTAATAAAACTTGGTGAATTTCTGCCCAGCAAAGCAGAAGCCATTGAAATATTGTCCTCGTCAGCAATTGTGTTAGATACCTTGCCCTGTACACAGTCTGATTTAACCAATGTTGAGTCCCTCTCCAGTGTTGTAACAGCCGAGGAACTCCAGCCCTGTCCTCTGAATGTTTCAGAAGTCTTGCCCTGTAACATGGATAATTCTGATTCTCTGGTCAAAATAATAGAAATCTCAGAATTTCAGTCCGGTCTGATGAGTGTTCCTGAAACCCAGCCCTGTATCCTGAAAGATTCTGGTTCTCTGGCCGCTGTGGCAGAGGTTCCAGAGTCCCCTTCCTGTCCAGGGAATTCCTCAGTTTTGCCTAGTCCAGTGGGGGCTGCTGCAATACTGACTTGTTCTGCAGCGCCTCATGAGCTCCAATCCAGTGTATTAAATGAGTCTCTGTCCAGTCCAGAGGTAGTTGTGGAGTCCCTATCTGGTTCAGTGCATACATCAGAAGATTTGTCCTGTCTTGTTAGTGCCCCTGAATCTGATTTGTTACTGACTTTGCTGGAATCAGCGACATCTAAGTCTGATCCAGCATTCTCGTGTAAAAGTCCAGTAGTTGCGAAGTTTAGTCATGATGATTTTTTTTTGGCCAGTCCTGGTTTTGGTCCTGTCTTGGCTGACCCTGAGGCTCACAGTTCCTTGACATGCCCAGAGGTTTCTCTTGTGCCGGTGTGCCCAGATGTTCTTTGTGTGCCAGAATGCCCAAGTATGTCTAAGGTGTTAGCGTGCTCTGATGCTTCCTTAGTGGGAACATGTTCTGATGTTGCCAGTCTGCCTGCATGCCCAGAGATGGTTCTGGTCCCTGAAAGCCCTGATATTGATGTTTGTCCTTGTGGCCCTGACTCGGGAATTGCCCTAGGTTCCATAGGGGTTCTTGATAGTTCTCCATGTGAGCCTAAGGGGCATTCTGACCTATGGGGATCTCTTTGGAGCTTCAAGGTGTTCTGGGAGGTCTCTGAGAAAACTTGTCCTGGTGCCTTGGACTGGTTCAACAGTGGGTTTTGTGTTGGTAAAGACAGTACCGGTGGGCATTGCAAAGGCTTTGGCGTTTCTGAACGGTTCCTGGAAGGCGGTGGGTATCGCTCAGGGAATTTCGGAGGGCTTTCTTCTGGAAATCATGGTTCTGATGGGTGTCACACTGGGGCTTGTAGTACTGATGGGCATGGTTCTGTAGGTTCTGGTTCTGATGGGTCCAGTCTTGTGGGGACTGATTCTGGAATTCGGTCTTGCCGGGCTGTCCCGGTCATCATGAATTATCAGTCAGACTGTTTTGTTGGGAATTTCAGTTTTGAAAAGCGTCTGGAATCCGCTTTTAAGGGCGGGGGTACTGTAATGATCGCTGCTGCAGCAGCTATTGCTGGAAGTAGTAGTGCTGCAGCTCAGGCCGTTCTGATCTATTTCCATGCAAGCTGCATAGCTTTGTCTGTCTTTCCCTGCTGTCAGCTTGTGACTGATTATCATTCACCTGTGTGGGAATCTGCATGTCTGCTCCCATTGGATGACCTCAGTATAAAGATCTGCTTCCTGCAGGGTTTCCTTGGGTTTTCATAGCTTCAGCTTAAGCCTGCCTTGCTGTCGCTTTAGCCCCCGATCGTGTTTCTTGTTATAAAGATACTTTGCTGGTCTTTGCATCATATATTGGTTCATTGCCAATATATATGCATACCAGCACGTTTATTATTTTCCTTGTATTTGTGTTACGTTGATACATCAGTGTCGCTGATGTATACGTACACGAACTGTTTATATCCTGTGTGCAGTTAGTCAGCTTTCCAGCACGTTTTGGTAGGTTGCGCGTACCGTGACCACCCGTGCTGAGGTAGTTACCCTGCTCCTGGTTCTGTTTGTGGATTGCGTTCATCTCTGCGAAGAGATAACGAATCCTTCTGAATCCTGTTCTGTTACTGTTTGTGGATTGCGTTCATCTCTGCGAAGAGATAACGAATCCTTCTGAATCCTGTTCTGTTACCGTTTGTGGATTGCATTCATCTCTGCGAAGAGATAGCGAATCCTTCTGAGTCCTGTTCCCTGTGTTACTCCATTCCTAGTCAGCGTTCCTGCTTATGTCATATATCGGTTCATTGCCGATATATACATATGTTAGTCAGACGTTACAAATAGTTTCATTGATAGCTGTAATTGTAATACGCTAGGAAAACATACTTATTGTATATTTATCTGTGTTACGTTCATCTATCTCGATCCTGCTATTTTCTGACTATCCTGTCCTGTCTTTGTGAGGCACGCCATCGCCGCAACGCATTGGCTGCCTCATTCCAGTCTGTCTGGTTTTGGACGCTTGCTGTCGCTAAGTAGCCGCTAGCTAGCAAGCGTTCATTCTGTTTACCTGTCCTGATCTCCTCAGTTCTGGTTTATGCGCTCAGCGCTACTTTGCGCTGAGACGTTATAACGAAAGCATTGTTTGTGGCTGTCAGATCTGCACCGGCTCTGTGCGCCACAATCTCCTATTGGAGTCAGTCCTCCCCTCCACTATACTAGGGATAGCCTGTTTCTTTGTGCTAGTGTGTGTACCTCCTCCACGTCAGCTCATGCGTTGCATGCTGACTGTGGAGATACACCACCAAGTCTTACACTTGGTCAATCTACCTATACATCGCTAGATTATTAGATTAGGCATTGTACACTAGATTCTCTGCTGAGAATCTAACATGTGTACACCAGCCCTGAGTGCTTCCACTTTACACCTCCCACTTTACTATGCACTAAGCATCATCCCTCCTCCCCCCTCTATAGCAGCAGTGCCTGTACAAGACTCAGCCCCTGCACTGTTGCCTGAGGGATTGAGTACTGATCCCTGCGACCGACAGTAATCGTGCGCGCGTGTCCACCTTAACCTACTGAGTTAGTGAAAATAAGCAATAAACATAGCACTACATGGGGCAAAACTTTATTTCTGCTTTAAATTGACTGAAGTCTTTGAGGGTTTTTCTTCCAGTACACCGCTCTTGATCCAGCAGCTTGCCTGAAGCTCTTATCTTAATTGCACAGCAGTGCCTTTCCTGAAGATGGCTGAAGTCTCTGGCATTTTGCCTGAGGAATCTAGTCAGTCTGATTGCAGTGCGGCGTCCTCTGGTTTTCTAAATGTGATTGAAACTGGGATGAATTCTTTGAAGTAATGCACTGTTAGCATACAGGGTCAGTCACCTGTTTTGGGGAGAGATCCTCAATATAATAGCCATATAGAAGGGGATAATCAGGTAAGAAGCAGAACGGGCAGGGAACAGAGTCGGATAGGAGATCTTTTATACACTAAATTTGAAGTCTTCTTTGTTTTTTATTTTTCCTGCTTGGTCATGAGCCGAGTGTTTTCCGTTTTCTTTTCCATGCTCAGGTTTTCCCTTGAGGTCACGAATGGTATTGCGGGTGGAACATTCAGATGTAATTTCCTTCTGGAAGATAAGTAGTAGATAGTAGATCTACCAGGTGGATCGCTGGCCAAGGCATTGAGGCAATCGGGAGCCGTTGTACACACGCCAGCATCCAGCATGTGTACGAGGCTTTAAGAGAAACTTTAACCCAGGATTGATTCATCCCAATCAGTAGCCGATCCACCCTTTCCTACGAGAACTCTTTACCAACAGGGTCAACTCTATGGCTGATATTGTGGTGAATCTCCTCCCAGAGTGTAATGTTATGACCTAGGTCCTGACACTTTCCTATCTTTGAACCTCCTTGCATTGAGGGAACAGCTGTTTCCAACTGCCAAGCATGCAGTATCTCCTTCTGCAGAATGTTTGTTTACTGAGAGTTCTATGCACAGAAATCACCTGGTAACAGTAAAGATGTTGCCTCCTGTTACAAATTTCAGATTGTAAATTGGGGAGAGGAAACATTTTACAATGGGCAAACACTGACTACATCTCGCTAATATTATCAATGCAAAAGTTTGGACGTTTGTTACTCAACCACTCAACAATGGCTGGACGGATTTGAATGAAATTTGGCACTCACATAGTACATTACCAGCTTTATCAAACACTTTATCAAATGTTTGATCATTTTCCTCATGGGTAAAATCTGATTTTGAATTCACTAAGGTGTTATACATTTATTGATCATTTCATCGATAAAACATTTAATAAATCTATAACACCTTAGTGAATTCAAAATCAGATCTTACCCATGAGGAAAATTATCAAACGTTTGATAAAGTGTTTGATAAAGCTCCATGAATTGAGGGCATAGGATACTTTTTATCCCCATAACCAAAAAGTGGGCAGAGACAAATACAAATTTCACTGGGAAAATGTAATCTGCAGCCATTCCTAGGCTGTTAATGGCAAGGTTCTCAAACTTTGCACAGTTGGTCACTGGGTGACTGGGATTAATATTCGGAAAAGTGGGTGGAGCCTACAAAAGCCAATCAAAATTCACCTATTGATTTTCAAGGGGAATATTGAATTGTGCCATTTTTGCAATGTTAATGGCACAAGCCTCAAACCTGGTACAGTTGGTTATTGGGTGACTGGGGGGGTGGGGAGGGGGTTGAGCCACAAACAGCCAATAAGATTTGGTTCATTTCAATGCAAATTATTGATGCCAAAGACCGCAAAGCTCACAAAATTGGTCATTGAGTAATTGTGTGTTAGGTTTGGGAAAAGTGGGCGGAGCCAACACTAGCCAAATACATACCTGGGCAACGCCGGGCCACAAACAGCCACTCAGATTTGTTTTATTGCAATGCAAATTATTGATGCCAAAGACCGCAAAGCTCACAACCTTGGTCATTGAGTGATTGTGTTAGGGTTAAAAAAGTGGGTGGAGCCAACACCAGCCAAATACATACCTGGGCAACGCTGGGCCATCAGCTAGTAATTTATAAATGAATATTGTAAAAAAAAAGGGTAATTTTAGTAATTACGTTATTTTTTACTACTTTTGCTTTTTAACACTAGTTCCATGCTTATCTAATAAACAGCCCGGTAGCACTTAGATTGTGCTGGATGTCGTTGCCAGCTCTACCTCCCTCTGCCCACACACTGCCAACCTTTTGAACAGGTTCATGAGGTGAAGGTGGGCAAGGTACGACATCAGAATGTGGGTGGAGAGGTGGAAAGTGACCGCTGCATAATTATGCTGCTGGTTGGCTTTGCAGGAAGATTGCATTGGGGGTTGGTTTGCTTGTCCTACCTCACATGTATGAGCTCCTCACATGAAGGTTATAAGTTTGAGTGATCTTTCTTTCTGCTTAACCAGTTCACCCCCAAGGGTTTTTATCCTAACGGACCAGAGCAATTTTCAGTTGTCAGCGCTCCTCCCTTTTATTCCCTAATAACTTTATTACTACTTATCACAAGAAAATGATCTATACCTCGTTTTTTTCGCCACCAATTAGGCTTTCTGTGGATAGTACATTTTGCTAAGAATTTTTTTATTCTAAATGCATTTTAATGAGAAAAACAGAAAAAAAAGAAAAAAAAATCATTATTTCTCAGTGTTCAGCCTTTATAGTTTTAAAATTAAACATTCTCCTGTGGATAAAACAAACACGTTTTATTTGCCCAGTGGTCCCGATAATTAAACCGTTTAGATTATGTCCCTACCACAATGTATGGCGACAGTATATTATTTTGAAATATAAGTGGTTATTTTTCTGTTTGTTCTGGCCATAATTACAAGCCCCTATGTAATAAATTAAAATTAATTTTCCCCCATAAAATATAGAATAAAAAAAGCTGAGTCCCTAAGGCAACTATTTTTTTTTTTTTTTTTTTAAGCTGATTTTTTTTTTTACAAGTGTTTTTTTTGGGGGGGAGGGTTGGAAGTGTAATTTTATTAATGATGTGTATATACTTGAAAATGTATGTATTTTGTAGGTGTAATATACTTTTTGGCCACAAGATGGCGTGTTCACTTTTTTTTTTTTTACACACTTTATTAAACTGTTACATTTCCTGTTTATGTGAATGGACGTAGCCGCTGTTCGCGGTCACGTCCATTCACTCCAGGCACTGCGATTGGGTAGAGGACTGTTCAGTCCTCTTCCCCAATCGCCCAGCACGGGATCCCGACGGTAATGGCGGCGGTAGCGGCGGACACACGGCGGTAGCAGCGGCGGGAATGCGCGACGTATTAAAACGTCATGTTGCTGTTAATAGCGGTAAGCATGACGTTTTAATACGTTAGGATGGCGGTAAATGGTTAAAGAGTACTATCTTCACTCTTCACGGATCGGCAAGTATAAACCGCAGTAACTTACCCGCTCACCTGCCGCCTGTAAAGCGTTTGAACTCTGAAGCTCCACCTCCCTCCCCTTCGGGAAAACTGCCGTGGCATTTTTCTCTGAAGTGTTCTTAAACTCTGTGCTCGAAAAGGTTCAGAACATTTTATAGTGTTCTATAGAAGAACGCAGTGAATTAATCAGGATAGCCACTTTATAATAAGTATCCTGGTTTCAGCATGAGAAACTAGGGATGTTTGCAAATGCCAATTTCTGATTCCGCGGAAAACCAGATTTCCACCAATGCAAATTACCGATTGCGCGGATTTCCGATTGCCAAGTAAACTTTTTTTGTGTAATTTTTTTGCATTCTCTGATTGGCCAAATACTTCTGAGTTGTTTCTACATTCTCTGATTGGTTCAATGCTTCTGAGTCATGTGATTGGTCTGAAAGTACCAAACTGTGGTAATGCAGTCTTTGCGCCGGAATCCGAATTCGGTTTTCAGAGTTTGATCGGAATCCGATCGTAAATGCGGAACTTTAAATCCCGCAAAATCCGAATCAGCATCCCTATCAGAAACACATCCTATATCTATATAATGTTGTATATTGCAATATAGCCCCACCCTCCCAGTGATGTTTAGCCTAGGCTGTTTAGCTATGCAGAACAATGTCAACTGTTAACCTAGGGACACTAGGATAAGAACGTCCCTGACCCTGGCGATTGCCACATAATCCACAGATATGTGTGACTGACAAATCCCTGTTTTTGTTGAATGTGTCACCTGTACCCACTGGCTTCATGTGAGTTAGTCAGGAATGATCTTTCTATTGCCCTGTGCATATAAAGCCCTTGGGGTAAACACAGTAAGAAACACACCTGCCCATCAGAATCGAATGCCAGGCCAGCGACTCCGTGTGTGTGTAGATCTTTCAGGATGGAGATGGTCTGCACTGTGTATGAATCCCATATACAGATATACGGATCCTTCCCAACCTGGCCAGTAGCCACAAGTGTTCTCTCTGGATGGAGGGCAAGGCTGAAGAGACAAAAACATCAAATAATGTTACACACACATTAATAATACAATGCATATTTTCAAGTAATCCTATATTGTGCAAACTGCATTAAAGTACACTTGAGCTCAGACCTTCCTCTCTGCTCTAAAAGATAAGCAACATCATAATAACCTTTAAAGAATAAACATTTCTTTGTTACAGCTGGTACAAATCCTGCAATAAATCAGCATTGTTCCTACTTCCTGCTTTCTTGGCAGCAGACATATTGTTAACATCCTATGTTTACTAATTAGCTGCTCTGCTAAGGCAGCCAGCTGACACAGCTGAGCGATCAAATTACACTTGTGATTAGTCACAGATGAGGGGGAATTGAAACAGGCTAAATTCTTTAAATACAGGGTGCATTTCTCTATGTTTTTCTTTAGTCCTGTGCAAGAGTTCAGGTTGAGAAAAAGAGAAAACACCAAGAGCCCAATATAGTGTAGTATGTACTGGTAATGTATAATTGGAAGAGTAATAATATTAATTTAATACTCACAAACCAGGGTTACCAGGTAGGCAACCACTGTCAAAGCAGGTGGGGAGATTGTCCTGACCCCACTCAGGATTAAAAAATCGCTCTCTGTAGTAGAAGAAGGAAGGGTACAATCCTCCACCAAGGGTGGACTTGATGTAGATCAGAGGTGCCCACACTTTTTCGGCTTGTGAACTACTTTTAAAAATTAGCAAGTCAAAGTGATCTACCTATGTACAATTTTAGGAGCACACTTGTATATACAGAATGGAAAATGTAGTGGGGTCGGGATCTCCCATGAAGGCCTTTGCGATCTACTGGTAGATCGCGATCTACCTAATGGGCACCCCTGATGTAGATAATAGGATAACAGAGGCGCCAACAGGATAAAAAAAACACTAAAAGAACTTAAAAACCCATCTTGGAAATAGAGGAGGTAGTGGTGGACTCACCCCCTCCAAGCAGAACATACGACTGTGGATTTTCAGTCAAAACAATTTTATTGGATACTCCAAATAAAGTGCAACGCGTTTCGCGGGATACAAACCCACTTCATCAGGCAATAACAGATAGGAGTAAACAGCATCTGCCAGTATCATCAACACTGAGCGCCTCTGTGACAGACAGAGGCGCTCAGTGTTGTTGATACTGGCAGATGGTTTTTAAGTTCTTTTAGTGTTTTTTATCCTGTTGGCGCCTCTGTTATCCTATTATCTGCAAGAGCTCAGGTACACATTAATGGCCTATGTGCTGATCCCCCAACTTTAAAGGTAGCCATACACTGGTCGATTTGCCATTAGATCGACCAGCTGACAGATCCCTATCTGATCGAATCTGATCAGAGAGGGATCGTATGGCTGCCTTTACTGCAAACAGATTGTGAATCGTTTTCAGCCTGAAACTGATCACAATCTTTTGAGCTGGTCCCAGTGTTCAATTTAGGCCCACTTTATATTTGAGTTTGACACCCTGCTCTAAACAAATTCAACAATCGTCGAACATGTTTCCTGTGGCCGTGCTCCTGTCTGTGTATGACCATAGCAGTACTGTGTGTGAGCCACTTGTGCATTGCTTTTTCCTCCACACGTGGGGGGCTTCCTGCTGTAATGGAAGGGTGAACAGTACTCGTGCATGTACGGTATAACTGCGCTCATACACAGGCGGGAGCACAGCCATGAAGAGAAAAAGGGCCCAGGGCAGCAGCGGAGGAGCAAAAAAGGATCGAAGAAGCTTCTGGACCATCCAGAGGCTTTCCATTACTTAGGTGAGTATCTGTTTTGCAAACTTTTTTCCTAACAGGTTTATATAAAGTGCAAATATAGTCAAAATCTCCCCTCTGCTCTAAAAATTTAGTCACCCCATAAAAACCTGTAAAGACAAACAGATATTATACAAAGTTACTGAAAGTGTAAATAGACCGTGTTTCACTTTGCTGGGAAGGTTATCAATTATATGCTGCAGAAGCTAACCACTACCCCCAATGTTTCTTCAGATTGTTCTCTGTACACTGATGATAAGGCCCCTTTCACACTGGCGTGGTGTACTGTCCTGTTTTGCAGGCCAATGCTACGCCAATGTAAGTATATGGGGCCTTTCAGACTGATGCAATGTAGCGAAAGTGACGTAATCGCCGCAACTTCGTCTCAGAAAATACCGTGGTATGATGGTATCATAATATACCACAATTACTTAGACCCGGGCCTCCCCATTACAGTAAATAATGTTTCCCCCATGCCAGTATGGTAGCCAGATGTGCCCCACTGCCTCAGCATACATATGATTAAGCCACCGATTTGGGCACAGGGTAAAGCCATAAAATGGCTCACCCTGCTCTTGCAAAAGTCCTGGGGGCTTAAAATATTATTCCCCCTCCAGGTATAGGTGCCCCCAGTATAAGTAGCCAGTAATAGGTGCCCTCAGTATAGGTAGCCAGTAATAAGTGCCCCAGTATAGGTAGCCAGGAATAGGTGTCCCAGTATAGGTAGCCAGGAGTAGGTGCCCCAGTATAGGTAGCCAGGAATAGGTGCCCCCAGTATAGGTAGCCAAGAATAGGTGCCCTGTATGGTAGCCAGCTATAGGGGACCCTTGTATAGGTAGCCAGTAATAGATGCATGCAGTGTAGGTAGCCTGGAATAGTGCCCAGTATAGGTAGCCATGAATACATGCCCCCAATATAGGTAACCAGGCATAGGTGCCCCAGTATACGTAGCCAGGAATAGGTGCCCCCAGTATAGGTAGCCAGGAATAGGGGCAGCCAGTATAAGTAGCCAGGGATTGATGCACGCAGAATAGGTAGCCAGGAATAGGGTCAGCCAGTATTGGTAGCCAGGAATAGGTGCTACAGTATAGGTAGCCAGTAAGCGGTGCCCACAGAATAGGTAGCCAGGAATAGGTGCAGCCAGTATAGGTAGCCAGGAATAGGTGCCTGCAGTATAGGTAGCCAAGAATAGATTTGCAGCCAGTATAGGTAGCCAGGAATAGGTTCACCAGTGCAGGTAGCATGGAATAGGTGCCCGCAGTACAGGTAGCAAGGAATTGCTGTCTGCAGTATAGGTAGCTAGGAATAGGTGCCCGCAGTATAGGTAGCCAGGAATAGCTGCCCACATTATAGGTAGCCAGAAATAGATGCAGCCAGTATAGATAGCCAGGTGGCGGGGAGGGGGGGGGGATGCAGTGGCGGGCGCATGAACAGTGGCGGGGGGGGGGTGGGACACAGCAGCGAGTGCACGAACATCGGTGGGGGTGAACACATACTCACAACGCCGAGATCCATCGTACTACTTAATTCTTCCTGTTCTTGCGTTCCATCTCCCTGGTCACTGTTACAGTGGATGAAACGCAGGAACAGGAAGTAGGTAGTACATGCAGCAAATTGGGTCCCAGCAATGTGAGTATTTGTTTATCCCCGCTGCTGTTCGTGCGCCCGCCACTGCATCCCACCCCTGCCACTGTTTGTGCGCCTGCCGCTGTGTCCCCCCTGCAAACCGGTAAAACGTGATTGTGCATGGTTTGATTGCCATGCACAATCAAACCGCGGTATACCACTTTACCATGGCAACCCTAATGGTGAAGCGTATATATAAATATTTTTTTAATTTATGCAGTAGCTTTGTAGCGCACTTGCGCGGAAGCAGATTTTGTCAATACACTTTTGTGCAATTTGTTTCTTGGGCCACAGGAAGTGAGCGCATGAGAGCCCCACTTCCTGCTTGGCTGTTAGCCAGAAGGGGATTACCGCACATTGACACGGAAATTCCTGAAGGCTGTTTTTTGCCGTTGCGATCATGGCATTGCACCGCAATGCTAACGCTGGTTAGCAGTGTGAATCTGGCCTAAAGAAGTCAGTGAGGAAAATTCTGTATGCTATGCTTATAAAGCTGCTCACAAAAAGATTTAGGAATGAGTTTAATTATATCACATCCCTGTAATTGCTGCTTATAGCTATGCTGTACTCTGAACTGTAATTTTTACACAGACGACATTACCGCAGGGCAAACAGGATAGCTCTATGGCCAATAAAGAGTAGGAAAACTGTGTTTCTTATATTTATTTTATACTTATTTCAGCATCAGAATTCATGAATCCAACACATTTTCAAACACTATTGCAGCTGGAAAGCTCGCTGTTACTTGACATTGGCTACGAATAAGACATAAGCTATGAATATCCTGTTCAAGCATCCGTAACGGCTATTCCCGGAGAGGTTACTTCCTCGCTAATTAAAGTATAATGAGCCGAGGACACAGCAGTGAAATAATTGTGGACAGATCTCTCTGCTCTGTTATTGCAAGTCATATCGGGGCGGCTCTGGTGCTGATATGGGACTACAGGTCCTGAAAATAAATGTGACTGCTTCATGCCAGAGCCTACAACCACAATGGGGAAATTTAAAGGGTTACTCCACCTTAGTAAAAACAGTTATATTGAAGTATACAAGCCACTTAGTAACTGAATGTTGTCAAATATTACACTTCAATTTCAATCTGCAGCTGCTATAACTTCCAGTACTAGTAAAACTCAATCACTTCCGCTCACCTCTTCCTGACAGGAAGAACAGACTTATGCTCACCCTTTTCTGACAGGAAGACCAGACTTCCGCTCACCTCTTTCTGACAGGAAGAACAGACTTATGCTCCACCTGTACCTATGTCAGGGTTGATCCACACTGAAAATCGCAGCAAAATGGTGGTGATTTCTCAGCAATTGCGTTGGATCCACTGGTTGCGTATGTGCGGCTGGAAATAAATATGGCAGCCTCCATCTACCTTTCACTTCAGTTGTCCTTTAAAGGGAACCTAAACTGAGAAGGATATGGATTTTTTCCTTTTAAAATAATACCAGTTGCCTGACTCTCCCGCTGATCTGGTGTCTGTAATATTATCAGCCACAGCCCCTTAACAAGCATGCAGATCAGGTGCTCTGACTGAAGTCAGGCCCAGTGCACACCGAGCGGTTTTTGGAGCGATCCGCCGGCCGCATCCGCCTCTAAAAACGCTTGTCTAATGTATTGCAATGGGATGGTGCACACCGGCGGTTTGCGATTTTTGCCAAGCCGCAAACGCGCCTCCTGCTGCGCGTTTGCGGTTTTCGGAAGCGTTTCGTCCTCAATGTAAAGTATAGGAAAAACGCAAACCGCTCTGAAAAACGCTAGTTCAGAGCGGTTTGCCAGGCATTTTTGTTACAGTAGCTGTTCAGTAACAGCTTTTACTGTAACAATATGTGTAATCTGCTACACAAAAACACACCCAAAACCGCTCGGTATGTTTAGAAAACCTCTCTAAACATACCTAGAATTGCTCTGAAATCAGCTCCCAAAACCGCTAGCGTATTGCGGATCTGCTAGCGGTTTTGGTGTGCACTGGGCCTCAGACTGGATTAGCTGCATGCTTGTTTCAGGTGTGTAATTCAGCCACTCCGGCAGCCAAAGAGATCAGCAGGACTGCCAGGCAACTGGTTTTGTTTAAAGTGGGATTGTCACCATAAAAATAAAATTTCAACAGCAACTGTCTGAGTGTATTTAGAGATAAAGATGCTAATCCTGCATTCAAAACTTTTTCTGCTGTTATGATTTTGAGTTATCACATACTTAAGGAGCACTGGCCCTTTATTAGTCAGTGCCAAACAGTTGCATGCTGGGGGTTCTTTTTATCTATAGTATATTCCTTCTCTTCCATTTATTTCGTTGCTAGCGATCCTCTGCTCACTTGTGTTTACAAGCAAGGCTGAGGTGACTCAGCGATTGGAGGAGAAAAGAAAAAAAGTAAAGGGCAGAAATGACATCAGGATTTAGCCTAAACTGTGAGCAAAAGACACGGCCCCCGCCAGGAACAGAATTCTCTTCATTTACTATATAAGATTCACTGAAATCAAAAAGTGGACAGTACAATACATGTGTTATGTAAGTAGATCAAGTATTTATCTACTTATATATGTGTTTTTTTTCCCTGGCATAGTATGGCTAATCCTACTGCTTTAAAAGGAAACATCCATATCTCTGTCAGTTTAGGTTCCCTCTCAGGAGTAATAAGCAATGATCTCTCCTCGCTGTCCAAACCTCCTTCCTAATTCATTATGTGCTCCCCAAACTTCTCATCTGTAAGGGCTGGAACCCATTAGAGCGATTTTTTTGAGCGTTTAGGGAGCGTGAGAAATCACTAGCGATTTCCCTAAACGCTCTGCCAATGTAAATGGATGGTGCAAATTCCACAGAAGCGATTGAGATTAGCAAAATCGCAAACGCAGGACATGCAGCATTTTGTTAGCGTTTGTGCTTCAATGTAAAGTATATAATCGCTGGCGTAATCGCTCATCAAAACTTGCACTGAGCTATTCTGCTAGCATTTTGAAGTTAATTTACACTGTAACAAAATTAAAATTAATAGAAAGGACCAATCAGACTTTAAAACGCTAATCGCTACACAACCGCTGGCAAATTGATACACTTTTTAAAATCACTCCCTAAAACGCTCAAGGAATCGCTTACAAACTGCTCATATGAAACGCTATCGATTGCGATTAGCGGTTGCGTTTTGCAGTGGGTAGTGCAGGCCTAATGGTTTATCTTGTGTGCACTCTCATTCTCACTTGAACTGTGAATATTATTGCAGATAAAATGGAGTCTAGGTGTCGGGATTGCCGTCTGCCGCTATGAGAGGCCTCCTACTCATTGATGGAAAGCGACTGATTGAGGTCTGTGTGTGCGGTGTGCACAGTCACATCAAGGTGAAATAGGGCGCTGTGCGCTGGGGATTCTCACTGCTGAGCGAGAGAACTCGGGAATCTGTGACAACGAGGAGGAGGGTGGGATCATTGTGGGAACAACAACGTATTATTTCAGGAGGTTTCACAGAAACGATGAGACTTGTTTTCAGGCTGCGACAATATCACACATTTTAAATCAAGAAAGCTGCAAAGAAGTAAGAGAAACATGTCCTGAGCAGCTTTCTGAAGAAAGCCAGGTAAATGTAAGTTTAAAGCGGATCTGAACTCAGAACTTCCTCTCTGCACTAAAAGATAAGCAGTAGCATAATAACCTTTAAAGAAAAGACGTCTTTGTTACAGCTGATATCCTTCAATATTTCTGGAGTGTGTATACTTGCTGCTTTCATGGATGCAGACATAGGTTTAACATCCTTTGCTTACAAATTAGCTGCTCTGCTGAAGCAGCCAGCTGACACAGCTGAGAGATCAAATTACAGTGGTGGTTAGTCACAGATGAGTGATCATTAAGAGAGGCTAAACTCTCTAAATACATACAGGGTGCATGTCTCTGTTTTCCTTCTGTCCTGTGCAAGAGTTCAGGTCCACTTTAAAGGACAAATGAAGTGAGAAGAATATGGTGGCTGCCATATTTAATTTCCTTTTAAACAAAACCAGTTGCCTGGCAGCCCTGCTGATCTATTTGGTTGCAGTGGTGTCTGGATCACAAACCTGAAACAAGCATGCAGCTAATCTAGTCAGATCTGACAATAATGTCAGAAACACCTGATCTGCTGCATGCTTGTTCAGGGTCTACGGCTAAAAGTATGAGGGCCCGTTTCCTCTATTGTGAATCTGCATGCGTTTTTTGCACGCAGATTTGCACAACCAATACAAGTTAATTAGCCTGTTTCCACTTGTCAGGACAGCAGAGTGTTTTTCTGTGCAGGAAAAATCTGCACAGCAGAGCCATCAGAATTGTGGTGTGCGATTCGCATACAATGTAATCAATAGGAAATTCGCATATGTTTTAGCCTAAAATCAATGTAAAAGGACACAGGCACTGACATGGTTAAATTTGCATTAAAATTTGCATCCGCATGCAAATTCGTTTTTTGCGTTTTCCACAATGAATTTGTACCGCACAAGTGAAAGGGGGCCATTTGAGGCAGAGGATCGGCAGGATAGACAGGCAACTGGCTTTGCTTAAAAGGAAATAAATATGGCAGCCTTCATATCCCTCTTGTTACAGTTGCCCTTTAAAGGGGATATTGAGTAAATAATGGTGAAGTACCTAGGAAATCAGTGCCTGTGCATCAGCTACACAGCTCGTTTGACTATTATGTAGCCGGTTGTTTGGAGTTATGCTGTTAGGAATTCACCTGGAGGTTCCCGCAATGCGACCGCTCATGATGAGAGTTGCGTCGGAACCTCCACTTCCGCATGTCAATGGCCATCCTCCGCTGGTGATGCGTGCACTGGGGATCGCTCTGCGCATACTGGTGGGCGGTTTTCTCGCTCCTCTCGGCCACAGTATGGTCTGAGGCGGCGACAGAGGTAGTGTCGGCTGACAGTTTAGTCAACTGACATGGGTTTTAATAAATATATAAAATACGAATACTGTCCCTGGCTGGATTTGAACCCTGGCCTCTCACGCCAGAGGCGATGACTTTGACCAGTATGCTATAGCTAATATACAGCCAGGAGGTTTTGTTAGTCAGCTGAGTAGTTACCCAACTGACATGTATTGCTACCTGTGTCAGCTGATCTCTTCAGCTGACACTTAAACAGGATTATTGCCTGCGTGTGATTGGCTGCTGTGTGCATGTGGTCGACCACTGATTGGTTGCATGAAGTATTTAAACCTGCTGAGTGCTTCCTGTGATTGCCCGTGATAGCTTTGGCTGTGTGCTTTTGCTGGGTGTGATTTACTGCTTATTGATAACCTGTGAACCGACCTCTGCCTGGAATCTGACTACGCTTGGCCTGCTGCCTGAACCGACCTTCTGCCTGATCCCTGACTATTCTCTGATCTCTGCCTGGACCGACCTAGGATTACCTTGATTTCGCCTGCTCCTTGTGTACCTCGATACTTCTGATTGTACGTGTATGACCTCGGATTGTTACTGGACTCTGCTTATCTCCTGTTAGGTTCTGGTGAGTTACATAGTTCACTCTACGTTCAGCTCCTATACCTTGCACCTACAAGGCCTGGGTGTAACCGAAGTCGGGCAGGTGTTGTTTCCTCACCTCCCGTTCAAGCGGGGACGCGCCACATAGGGTGAAGAAGGTGGGGATAGATTGGGGCATAGGAGCTGAGCTGTGAACTGATAACTGGCCAAGCCTGACATAACATATGCCTGGTAAACACAATGCAATTTCCAGTCAGATCAACTCAATTTCCAACAGGTCCAATCAGATGTCCGTTTGTTTTTCGAATCGATTTTCCTATTACCTCTGTACAAAATACCTGTAGATTATAAAATCGATCATAAACCTGATCGCATCTGTCAGAAATGATCGATATGACGGATATTGCATGGTGTGTACCAGGCATTAGATCTGGCACGACGTTTGTTTACTTTGTGAGGGGTTGATTGTGGCACTATTTAGAGATTTCACAGCTGCCATCAATGACAACAATAAAAAGTGTTGATCAAGGTTAAGCCCCATTCACACGCTAGATGAAACTCACCCGAGGAGGCCGATAATCGCCCCTGCCGAGAATCTAGCGTGCCTCGGCCACTCAGTCAGCGCTCCGTCAAGCGAATCGTTTTGGCCAAGTGATTGGCGAAAGCATTGTTTGGCTCCTTCGTGACCTGACACTTGTGCCATTCCACCTGCAGCTACTCCCCCTGCATAGCAACAGAAAACGCATCTGTACAGTGACAACCCTGCAATGATGGGGACCAATCCCCGCTGAGAAGCATTCCTAGTATATGTATATGAAGCTTTTTAAATATACAGGGAGCTTAGCTTTAGTTGTTAGGGTTAGAAGGCTAAGGTTATGCATCAGGATGGGGTTAATGTTCTGGGAAAAAGTTAAGTTTAGGAAGGGGTTAACCCCCCATTATCTTTGTACAAATGCTACTGTCCTCCATGTACTGCAGCATCCCTCTTCCATGTACCGCAGCATCCCTCTTCCATGTACCGCAGCTCCCTCCATGTACTGCAGCATCCTTCTTCCATGTACAGCAGCTCCCTCCATGTACCGCAGCATCCCTCTTCCATGTACCGCAGCTCCCTCCATGTACTGCAGCATCCCTCTTCCATGTACAGCAGCTCCCTCCATGTACCGCAGCATCCTTCTTCCATGTACAGCAGCTCCCTCCATGTACCACAGCATCCTTCTTCCATGTACAGCAGCACCCTCCATGTACCGCAGCATCCCTCTTCCATGTACCGCAGCTCCCTCCATGTACCGCAGCATCCTTCTTCCATGTACAGCAGCACCCTCCATGTACCGCAGCATCCCTCTTCCATGTACCGCAGCTCCCTCCATGTACCGCAGCATCCCTCTTCCATGTACAGCTGCCCCTGCACTACATGTGCTGCAGCATATAGGCACTATAACTAGGGACACTTCAGTGGAAGCCACCATAACTAGGGACACTTCAGTGGAAGCCACCATAACTAGGGACACTTCAGTGGAAGCCACCATAACTAGGGACACTTCAGTGGAAGCCACCATAACTAGGGACACTTCAGTGGAAGCCACCATAACTAAGGACACTTCAGTGGAAGACACAATAACTAGGGACACTTCAGTACTAGGCACTATAACTAGGGACACTTCAGTGGAAGCCGCCATAACTAGGGACACTTCAGTACTAGGCACTAGAACTAGGGACACAGCAGGTCCCTCCATGTAACGCAGCATCCCTATTCCATGTACCGCAGCTCCCTCCATGTACCGCAGCATCCCTCTTCAATGTACCGCAGCTCCCTCCATGTACCGCAGCATCCCTCTTCCATGTACCGCAGCTCCCTCCATGTACTGCAGCATCCCTCTTCCATGTACCGCAGCTCCCTCCATGTACTGCAGCATCCCTCTTCCATGTACCGCAGCTCCCTCCATGTACTGCAGCATCCCTCTTCCATGTACCGCAGCTCCTTCCATGTACCGCAGCTCCTTCCATGTACCGCAGCTCCCTCCATGTACTGCAGCATCCCTCTTCCATTTACCGCAGCTCCCTCCATGTACTGCAGCATCCCTCTTCCATGTACCGCAGCTCCCTCCATGTACTGCAGCATCCCTCTTCCATGTACATGGAGGGAGCTGCGGTACTGCAGCATCCCTCTTCCATGTACCGCAGCATCCCTCTTCCATGTACAGCATCTTCCTCCATGTACCGCAGCATCCCTCTTCCATGTACAGCTGCCCCTGCACTACATGTGCTGCAGCATATAGGCACTATAACTAAGGACACTTCAGTGGAGGCCACCATAACTAGGGACACTTCAGTAGATTAGAAGACACAATAACTAGGGACACTTCAGTGGAGGGACGTTAAGTATAGCAAGGAGACAGAACAGTGGAAGATACTGTGACTGGGGTAATATAATGGAAGGCATAAGACTGTAATGGGTACTGTAATGGAAGGTAGTATGCCTGGGGTAAGTTTACTGGGGTTTAGTTGAGTCTCCCAGGGCCACTGATGCCCCCCAACAACACTATACTAAAGAGTCTATAAATATAAGCAGGGATGGCAGGGTTACATCACTTGAACGATGGAGCTCGACAAACACTGCTGGCAGAATCTCTGCAATTACTATAGAAGCCTGCAAGCACATACAGTAACAAGGCACTGCAGGAGCAAGATGACAAGATTCTTCCGGCAACATAGAAGATTTATAGCAGCCAGAAAAAGCGGTAGACTATCCCTAAGTACCTCAAAGTCCTCTAGTTATAGTAGGAAGACAGTAAAATATTAAATTCTATGAGTGTTTTATGAACTTCGGTTTAACCCTTTACTGTAAATGGGCAAGCGGTCTACTGAAAGACTCATATTTACCTATTCACCAAAACATGATGCATACAACAAATGGTGTGGTCTCAAAGTGGTTAAAGGGTACGTGAGATGAATGAATAGGCAGAATTTATACTTACCTGGGGCTTCCTCCAGCCCCATGAGGTCCGTGGGCTCTCTCGCCGTCCTGCCAGGCCGCTCCGTTCTGCTGCTATCTTACCTGGTAATCTGGCCAGTCGTGTTATTCAGCGCACTTGTGCTCCCCCAAGCTTTCTGTGACTGTGCAGGCACTGAACGGTCCTGGCTGTAGGAATGCGGTGGGGGGAGCGCCGGCCGGATTACTGGCGGTGATAGCTAGAGAACGGCGCAGCCAGAGAGGATGGCGAGGGAGTCCAGGGACCTCATGGGGATGGAGAAAGAATACAGGCTATTAATTTATCTCGGGTTCTCTTTAAAGAGGTGTTCAGACAAAAAGAGTTTTATGCTGACAATGTTAACAGCCATGCAGGTTGGTCCAGGGGTGGAAATTCAAGGAAAATGTCTATAGAACATCTCTGGATGTCTTACATATGGAGAAATCTATTGGTTGTTGCAGCCACCCAGGATCAGCACCGAGATTTCCTGATGTTAGTTAGACACATGCACTACTTACTCAGGCCTGTCTTTAGGCCTAGTGCACAACAAGCGGTTTTGGTAGCGTTTTTAGAACCGCTTGCGGATGTGGAAACGCTTGGGTAATGTATTTCAATGGGCTGGTGCACACCAGAGTGGTAGGCGTTTTGCAGAAACGCATACTCCCAGGCTGCAGCATTTTTTGGATTTCGGAGGCGTCTCTGCCTCCAATGTTAAGTATAGGAAAAACGCAAAACGCTTGATAAACGCCAGATCCGAATGGTTTTCCAGGCGTTTTTGTTACAGTAGCTGTTCAGCAACAGCTTTACTGTAACAATATCTGTAATTTTCTACACAAAAAACGCTACACAAAACCGAAAAACGCTAGCAAAACGCTTCATAAGAAGAAAAAAATGCTTCAAAAACCGCTAGCGTTTTGCGGATCTGCTAGCGATTTTTGGTGTGCACTAGGCCTTACTCAGTAAATTGTGAATAGTAAATCAGGCCAAATGTGTCTGCTCTGAAGACATACTATACCAACTTTCAAGAAATAAAAGTGTATCTATAGTGGAATTGAAAAAATGTAGGCAAATGTTTCACTTTTAGTTCTCTGCATTGTCAGAAAATCTCAGATTTTACTGCAGTCATTTTCCCCTCACTCTCTGTTCTCAGTGACCCTGACAGGAAGTGGAGAGATTTTTCTCACTCAAGACAAAACTGAAGCCTTACAGATGCTCCAATGCTTTCTGCAAAAATTGTATTTTTGCTTTTATGAGTCCTTAGTGGAGAGTTTATTTCCTGGAACATGAGATCCCATTCACTGATCAGATCAGTCAAGTAATGGGCGGCGACATGAATGCGCACGGGAGCAGCGATTGCGGCGAGGAACGTACATCTACACCCCTGGAGCTAAGATGAAGTCTCCGAGGGCGTACATACTGTATACTGTTGCAAAACAAACAAGTGGTTAATGTGTTGCCAATCTTTAAGAAGGCATTGATTGGACACATATTGTATAGAGCAGGCATGTGCAAACTTGGCCCTCCAGCTGTTAAGGAACTACAAGTCCCACAATGCATTGCAGGAGTCTTACAGCCACAGTCATGACTCATAAAGGCAAATGCATTGTGGGACATGTAGTTCCTTAACAGCTGGAGGGCCAAGTTTTGCCCATGCCTGGTATAGAGGAACTTTAACCTCAGATTGAACTTCCTCCCAATCAGTAGCCGATACTCCCTTTCCCTTGAGAAAAGTTTGCCTTTTCTGGAATAGAACATTAGGGACATCTGTATGGCTGATATTGTGTTCAAACCCTCCCCCCACAGTGTGATGTCTTTCTGTCAGTAAACCTTGTTGCATTGTGGGAAATAACAGCTGTTAACAGCTGCCAAGCAAGCATCTTCTCCCTCTGTGCACAGAACTCTAAGCAAACAAACATTCCACAGAGATCACCTGGCGGGGCTTCATTTCAGAATGAAAATCAGGAAGAGGAAAGATTTTACAATGGGCAAATATTGACTAAATAACTTATAAAAAAAAAAATATTCACTAAGTGATTTTCACTGCAGTTCCTCTTTAAAATTATTTTACTGGTTTATTGAAAAGATCGGTATTACGAGTTTTCTTTCCTCTGTCCATTATTGCCTGCTTTAATCCCAGCTCTATTTGCAGCTATGTCCCGGGGTGCAGACAGGACTAGCCATCGAGCTACATCCGGGCTGGTCATTGCTGTGCACCGCCAGATAGAAGGGGCATGTCTCCGGCCGCCCCTGGCACTATCTTGCCGTTGAAGTAGAAAGCAGATTTCTGAGAATAGCTGATGCGAGTAGCCAGAGAGCCTGCGCTATTTCCCCCCCAGCCAAACCAGTAATTAATTGCTGAGGAATTCCCTAAACTTGCCTTTATGACTTCTCATAATTAATAAGACCAGAGTTGGTTTTATGGTTCTCTAATTAATCAGAGATATCATATGCCTAGCCCTTAATTTAGGATGTCAGGATCATGCTTGTTGTACAGGCAAGGAATCTAGGGCAGTTAAGGGGAGAATATTCCAAGCGTCGCCCTTAATGAAGAGAATGAATTATACACACAACGAGCTCTTGACGTTGTCCATAATCGTCCGCAATGGAAAAGAACGGCTTCTGTGAGAGTCTTGAATTAATGTCCTATCAATCATACAGAAATGCCTGTAAAGTGGCTGAGTAACCAGGCAACTAGCATAGGCTGTTACACATCGCAGGCCGCCCAATCCCGTGACAGGATGCATTTCCTATGTCTGCAGAGTGCACTCGGTGACTGATAATTGGGCTGTATCAATATATAAAATGTGCACTATCAGCTCCAGCTCCTGCTTGTCAGAGCATTGTGATTTCCTTTAGGGCTCGTTTCCACTATCGCGAATCTGCATGCGTCCAACGCATGCAGATCCGCACATGTAATACAAGTGGATGGGCCTGTTTCCACTGTAGCGTTGTTGAGGTGCGTTTTTTTCAGCGTGAAAAAAACGCACAAAAGAGCCAACGATTTCGCCTGCGTCGGGAATCCGTGCGAATTGCCGCTAATGTATTTAATAGTAAAAACGCATGCGTTTGTTACATGCGATTTCGCGTGCGATTTCGCACCTTTTTCAATTTTATTTAGCCCTGGCAGTGTCATGGTTAATTTCGAAATCGCGGGTAAAAACGCATGTGGAAACGCATCCGCATGCGTTTTTACAAGCGTCGGAATGCGGCCGAAATCGCGTCGCAACAGTGGAAACAAGCCCTAAAACTGCAGCACAGGGACCGGCCATAGACAGAGTTGTCACAGAATAATGCTGTCTATAGCTGTGGAAGCCTTTTGTGCAGGAAGCGGATGGTGCAGGCAGGGCCGGCGCTACCATTAAGGCAAAGTAGGCAGCTGCCCCAGGGCCCCAGAGCTTGTAGGGGCCCCCAGGGGCTACAAGAGGAAAAAAAAATTTTTCAAATCGGCCTTATAGTTTTTGAGAAAATCGATTTTAAAGTTTCAAAGGAAAAAAAATACACATTTAAAAACCTGCCGACTTTAATGGTTAATAGCAAATCCACCTTAAATGCTACAAACCCTAAATTTGCAGGATATGTTAAGGAGATCATTAGGAATAAGAGGAAAAAACAATTTTTCAAAAAGACCTTATAGTTTTTGAGAAAATCGATTTTAAAGTTTCGAAGGAAAAAAGTATACTTTTAAATGCGGTAAATGTCACTTTTAGTAGTAAACCTAACGGTAGTGTAATTTTACATGCATCAAACGAAAGTGCAGTAAATTTCCTGACGGAGTTTCCAGGGGGTCTATACGCAGCCGCAGCGCTTTGGACAGGGATCGCTATACAGCCGCAATATGGCTGTATGAAGATCCCTGGCATTTTTTCCTATTTTCCCAATTTTTTTTTTATGTTTAGAGTGTGGGAATTTTTGTTTTAAAAAATTATGTGGGGTCCCCCCTCCTGAAACTTTTTAACCCCTTGTCCCCCATGCAGGCTGGGATAGCCAGAATGTGGAGCTCCGACCGATTGGGACTTCACACCCTGTTATACCAGCTGCAAAAAAGGTCCCCTAATGCCGATTTTTGTTCCGGGGCATATGTTGGGGGGGGGGGGGGGGGGGGGGTCTGGTTTATTTTGCCCTGGGGCCCCATTGATGCTTAAACCGGCCCTGGGTGCAGGAGTTCCTAGCAGGTACTTTAAAGTAGACTTAAACTCAGAACTTCCTCTCTGCTCTAAAAGATACACAACTGCATAATAACCTGTAAAGAGAATCTGTACTCTAATATTCTTACACTAAAAAGCATACCATTCTATTCCTTATGTTCTCCTGGGCCCCTCTGTGCTGTTTCTGCCACTCTCTGCTGCAATCCTGGCTTGTAATTGACAGTTTTAGGCAGTGTTTACAAACAAACTAACCAGCTTGTGATAGGCTCACATAAGCAGAGTGTGTGAGTCATACAGAGCGTGCAGAGGGTGTGTATCACTTCTATTCAATCACAAGCAGCCCTGCACATTCCACACATTCAAGCCTTAAGGTTCGTATACACGTCCGATAAAGATCGTTCGTTACGAACGATTCGTGACGTTTACACGATATTCAAATTAGACCGAAAAGATTGTTCATAATGAACGATTGTGTACACACGTGAACGATATAAGTATAAAGTACTGAACGACGAACGATAAAAAAATGCGTGCGTAAACGGGAGTGACGTTATGACAGGCAATAAGAACATGCGTACTACTCCACAGATAATCATTATCGAACGATCTTTGTACACACTGCAACGATTGAACGATTATCTTTCGAAAAAATCCGCCGGGTTGGATCGGTTGGATTGAAAGATAACGGTCGTTATCGTCCAAAAAAATGTTAGTTGGAAAATTTGGAACGCACGATTATCGGTCTGATTGTCGTTATCGTTCGTTTTCGAACGATCGTTATCGTACATGTGTACTCAGCTTTAGCCCGACAGACACGACAGAGGAAAGGAGATAAGATTTATTACAGAGACAGTGAAATTAGGAAAGGCTGCAGTAAGCCAGAGCACATTAGAACAGGCATAGGAACTTATAGGATACAAGAACTAAGGCTGAAAAATTTGTTATAGAGTCTCTTTAAAGAGAATGTTGTACAGTATGTCCACACATAGAAAATACATCCATACACAATCAGGCTGTATACAGCCTTCCTTTTGAATCTCAAGAGATCATTTGTGTGTTTCTTTCCCCCTTCAGCTCTCATCCACTGAAGTGTCAGGCTGTTTCTTACTGCAAAGTGCAGACAGCTCTGCCCGTATGTAATTCATCAGTATGTGAAAGCCCAGCCAGCTCAAAGGACGATTTATCCAACTTGTAAAAGATAATAGAGCAGAGAGAAGCTGCCCTAATCTAAATAACACACAGGCAGTGTGCAGAGAGGGGCCTGGAGGGGGGAGATGCATCACAGAACCACAACACTGAAGAACTTGGTAGCCTTCCAGACACAGGGCGACAAGTCCGACAGGGGAGAGATAAGCTGATTTATTACAGAGATGGTAATAGAAGAAAGTGCTGCAGTAAGCCAGAGCACATTAGAATAGGTATAGGAACTTGTAGGTTGGTAGAAAATAGGATTAAATTTTTGTTACGGAGTCTCTTTAAGGAAAACATTTCTTTGTTACAGCTGATACAAATCCTGCAATAATTCTGCAGTTTGTCTACTTCCTGTTTTCATGGAAGCAGACATATTGTTAACATCCTGTGTTTACCAATTAGCGCTCTGCCATGGCAGGCAGCTGACACAGCTGAGAGATCAAATTACAACTTGTGCTTAGTCACAGATGAGGGCAGGGCTGGTTCTAGACTTTTTGCTGCCCCTCCCCCCTCCCCTGATTTGGAATGACAGCACCAAACAATTTACTCTGCTCCATTTAATGTTCTCACATGACATGCTGCAGCTCAACACAATAGCACACTGGCTGGCTGTGAGTCTGTGACAAACAAACTGCTCAGCCACTCCATTCTTCCTCAGTCAGGACAGCAGTGTCACCTCCTCCCTTCTGCTGTGCAAGTCAAATGAAATTGCTGCTCTCCTGCCTTCCCCCTCCTCACTCACTGTCAGACTCCTCACACAGCCCAACAAGCTGCTTTTCCCCAATGATGACCTCTTCACCTCGCTCGCCTCTCGCTTCTCCTCCTACTCTGACTGCATGCTGTTAGTGTAAACACAGTACACACATGCTGCCCCTGTAATTTCTGCACCTGATGCAAATGTTTCACTTTGCTTCATGAGAGAACTGGCCCAGGATGAGGGGGAACTGGACAGGCTAAACTCTCTAAATACATACAGGGTGCAGTTATATATGTTTTCCTTTTGTCCAGTGCAAGAGTTCAAGTCCACATTAAGGTCCGTTTGGCTTTCATACTATGTAAAATCACAACACAATTGAGGCAAAAAGTCGCAATGAGTGATACTCTTGCAGTGCTTCCATACAGTGAGACATGCAGTACAATGAAAGTATGCCTCATTGGCACTGTAAACGCATGCGTTAACCAGTTAACGCACAGCTTGTGTGTTACTGCATTGGAACCCTCCACACTACACTTAAAGTGAACCTGAGGTGAAAATAAACTGATGAGAAACAATTGTATTTATCCTCCTACTCCTAAAAATGACTTTTTTTTAGATATCTCATGGCTTTATATTATATTTAAACATTTACAAAGTAGAATTAATGTTTGTTGTCTCTGCTCAGTGGCAGCCTATTTAGCCTGGGTGCACACATAACAGAGTGTGAAAGGTTGCGTTTTCTGTCATGTTTTTGGGTGTGGTTTCGTATATACTGCGTTTGCGTTTTTTTCCCCGCAGATGCATTTTTTATGTGTTTTTCAATTGCGTTTTATCACTAAGGAAGAGAACAGGAAACAGAAATACATCACAAAACAATAAAAAAAGGTACTTATCCGTTAGCCGGGCGCATCCGGCAGATGGCGCTAATTACTATTCCCCCTCCAGGCCGACATGGATAGTAGGGAAAGATGTAACTCTGGTGGAGTTTTGTCGCCACCTAGAGGATGCGCCCGGCTAACGGATAAGTACCAAAAAAAATTGCATATAAAAAACGCATGGAAAACGCATACCATTGCGTTCCCATTGACTTTCATTATGTGCGTTTTTCATGCTTTTTTGAATATTATGCAACAAAACTTGCATTTTTAAAAACGCATGTTTGAAAACACAAAGAAAACGCATACGCATTTTTTATATGCGTTTCTTCCTGAGGCCCTTCGACTTCCATTAGCGGGAAAGCGCAGCATTTTCCGCAACTCTTGCGCTTCTGCTAAGTGTGCACCTAGCCTAAGTGTTCCTAAATGAACTCACCTGCAGATGAATCTACATTCTTGCCTAACAGCCGAGAGCAGCTGACTGTCGGCAATAGGGAATCGCAGGCGATGTGCGCAAAAATACAGCAGTGCCGGGTTTTCTTCTTGCCGCCGTGAAAAATATCATGCTGGTATTATCTGGCAGCTGGCTTACGCTTCGGGTCAGTGGGGTAGCTAGAGGTCTCTAGGTCTACCCCGGGGGAGGGGGAATGTTATTATGAATCTGTTATTACCTGTATGCTGTAAGAAATAAATATAGAATGAAGGCAGAGATTGTAATAGCTGTGTATTCTGGCCATTCGCTGCACTCTGATATGGCTACAGCTATGTGACAGGTAAGGCAAATCTTGTTTTTGTAGCGTCTTGGCAACAGAAGCAGAGGTGAGGCTAATGGACTCCCATAATGACAGCTGCTGTCAGAAAGACAATGGAGAGGCACCTGCAGGACGAGAAGACGCACAATGGCTGACAAACTGCTTCTCTTCCCGCCTCTGATGTGAAGGGCTGGAGCGGCGAGAGTTTTGCCACGCTAAATTTACAAGCGCTGCGTCAGATGAAATCACTGGCTGCTATTTTTAGACGTGGATCCCTTCTCTGCCTTCGTGGTGCTGCCCTGATAAAACAAACTGCCTCTTATTCTCAATTATTCATCCCTACCCGATGAAATGTCACATAAATCAAGTATGCAGCAGCTGGGGTAATTAGTTTCAATTATGTTCCTCGCTAACAGACTCGCCTGACATGTCTTGTACAAAGTGCTCTACACTGTGTTGTACTGACACTGAGAGGGATAAAACAGGCCTGACACGTTTACTTAAAGCACACCTGTCGCTTGTTACGGCCTGTTAAACAAAAGCAGCATTGGTTACTGGTGTGTCGTGTGTGCTGTGCGCACCATCTGTGTCAGTGGATGTACAGCAGACCAGCCTGCACACCCTCACAGGGATTGGTCAGTCCACTCTGAGCCTCGATCATTAACCTCCCTGGCGGTATAATTCCTTCCTGATTTTAGGGTCTAAAAGCGGTACAATTTATTCATGTGCTTTTAGACCCTAAAAAATAAAATCATATCACGAGAGGGCCTGCAGCAGCCCTGCACTTACGCACCTTCCTGGGATCCAGCACTGCAGTTCTCCCTCCGTCCTCCAGGTGGCTGTAACCCTATAGTGAGATTGCCAGCCGTCTTCATGACAACAGTCGGTGATCTCACCAGAGGGATGCAGAGCCTTCGTGGTCAGGAAGAGGAATGGCCGCTAGCGTTTGAATCGCCCGGGAGGTGAGTGAAAATGCCCGCTGTGCGCAATGCTCTTCATGGACTTCCGGCATCTACCATGAGTGTAGCTCGGGGTTACCGCTCTGAGCTGTGGTTACCGCTAAGGAGGTTAATGCCATCTAGGCAATTATGACTGACAGGTTGCACATCTACAAATATCTCGGTACTGACTGCTAACACCAAGTAGAACATCTGCAGTATAGTCAAAATACTAAAAATATAGTTCTCAACTACATGAAGTAAAAGGAAAATGTATTGGCCAATCACAGCAACAGTATATTCCCACAGAGCAGGGGATACCCCACTCTAAATGCATGAATCGGGGGGACCCCACGACCTAATGGTTAAGCCCTATAATGCAGACCGATTTCACATACAATGCATAGCCAGATCACACAACACAAGCCAGCAATGCATACAGTGTCTTGAGCCCAGCACTACGTAGATTGCAGATGCCAGTTAACTGTGTACGCACGGTGGCACGGATAACATACAGATCTCACTGCTCCTCAACAACCGCTGTCTGCAGGACAGTAGAGTGTGTATCCACAAGCCAGGTGACGATGACTCCAGTGGTGTAAGGTTTGTAAGGGCAGCTCACATGCCTGCTACAAACACAGAGCTCCATATTTCAATCACATGGGTCGTGCGGTCCGGCCGGTTCCACCTCCTCCCTGCCTATATGTTTCAACTCACCTGGTCTTTGTCAAGGCAACAAAAAGTAGGCATACCCACAGGGGTGGGGGTTTTTCAATCCAGGCATTCCTGACATCAGCAAATCAAACTCTTAAGAGTTCCCTTTACTTCACATGTAGTTGAGCGCTGTATTTTTTTGTATTTTGACCTCAACTGAGTAATATTACAACAGCTCCTGATTTGCAGTTCTGTGTTAAGGGTGGGGCCTCTTTTCACACATTTTTCTCTGGAACATCTACAGTACCGTATTTTTCAGAATATAAGATGCACTTTTTCTCCCCAAGTAAATGGGGATAAAAAGTCTCTGCATCTTCTATTCCAAAGGCCGGGAGCGCCCAACTTACGATCGCCTGCCGATATGAAACCACCAACCCGCCGCCACGTCGGGGATTCTCTGCCTTCTCCCTGCGGGGCTCCTCCACTCCCTGTGTAAAATTAAATAGTGGCAGCGTGGCTCACCTTCCTAGGCTTCTGTTGATCCCATCACCAAGGGCTGGTGCACACCAGAGCGGTTCTGGAGCGTTTTTTAAAACGCTTGCAGGGGGAAAACCGCTTGGCTAATGAAAGTGAATGGGATGGTGCACACCAGAGCGCTTCGTTTTTTCCACAAACGCAAACTCTGGGGTTGCAGCATTGTTTAGATTCCTGGGGTTTTTCTGCCTCAATGTTAAAGTATAGGAAAGTGGAAAACCGCTCTGAAAAACACTAGATCAGAGCGGTTTTCCAGGCATTTTTGTTACAGAAGCTGTTCAGTAACAGCTTTTACTGTAACAATATTTGTAATCTGCTACACAAAAACGCTCCAAAACCGCTAGGCATGTTTAGAAAACGTCTCTAAACATGCCTAGAATCGCTCTGAAATCTGCTTCAAAAACCTCTAGCGTTTTGCAGATCTGCTAGAGGTTTTTGGTGTGCACTGGCCCCAACAGAAGCCTTCACTAGAGGAAGCAGCGTGGAAGAGGAGAGGTCTGCAGATCGCCAGTGCTGAAATCGCCGGCTGAGGTGAGCCGCTCTGCCGTAATTTTATTTTACAGAGGGAGCGGAAGACACCAGCCGGAGCGGAGGATCACCCAGTGCTGGAAGGGGAGCCAAGCTGCCGCTATTTAATTTTAACAGGGAGCGGAGGATACAAGGGAGGGACCAGGGGTCAAGGAGGAGACACAGGGGGACCAGGAGAGGACAAAGGTAGACTGGGAAAAGACACAGGGAACCAGGAGGAAACACAGGGCGAGACACAGGGGGACAAGGAGGGGACACAGGAGGACCAGGAGGGGGCAAAGGGTGACCAGGGCGAGACACGGGGGACCAGGAGAGGAGAAGGAGGGGACACAGAGGGACAAGGAGGGGACACAGCGGGACACACTTTCGACAGAAGGGGACACACAGGAGGAGCAAAGGAGGACAGAAGGGAACAGGAGGACACTGATTGGGGGGAGAGCATCTACAAGACGCTCCTGGAACATGGACACACCAGGTTTAACATATTTTTTTTTACCTGGTTTTTGCCCTCCAAACCTTATGTTCCGAAAAATATGGTATGTTTTAAGCATACAATATGTATTGCCAGCCTTTCTATATTTCAGTAAAATGATAATTTACGTTCAGTAAAAATGATTAAAAAAATATCATTTTGATGTAATGATAAAATAATTAGCAACAGTCGATACATGTTGTTGATAAGCTACATCCATGTTATACGACAGTGACTTCCCAACTCAGGCATGACCCCAAAAGCTGACTACATGGAAAAAAAGTAGGCGGAGTCCCTGCCAATAGGTAGATGACCTCCACAGGAAAGGCTAAACCTTTCTAATGAAAGGAGGAGACATCTTCAAACCTTCACTTCAAAGTAGAAAACTGTGTAAACAATGTGACTGGGTTTGAACAAACTCAGCAGACAGGTGCATTTGCTGCTGCACCCCCCGTCCCCCATCCCCCGCAGGAGAGCACTCCAGGCACTGCTGTGCTCATGTTAGAAGCAGCCTTGCACTGCAGAGCCCTCCTATGGGGTGTGGAAGGGTCATACAGGCTGCGCTCATCATTTCAGTCTCAGTCCAGACTTTTTTATTCATGCCGTTTATAGATTTTACATTTAAAAGCTAACCTTTACTTAAAAGACATCAAATACGTGTTACATTATTTACAGTGCATTAGCGGTAGTGACAGAAAAGCTTGCCCAGCGCTAAATTTCTTCCATGTGTTATCTCACCTTATCATTTTCTCGACTTATATACATTCTAGCTTTTTGGCAAATTACAAGCAATACAAGCACTTAGGCCTCGTTACATACATCTAAGCTAGCGATGCAGCTACTGCTATGGATGAGGGCAGAGGGACGAGGTACAGTGCACTATGGAGTGGGGGGGGGGGGGGGGGGGGTTGGTGAGAAGACAACAATGCTCTCAGGGTCGGGCAGGCAAGAGAAGAGGGCATGCTGGATCTTTAGACGAAGTCAGGGGGTTCCTGTACACATGCTAGGCTCTCACCTAAGGCAGTCCTTAAAGTGGAACGAGTTCTTGCACAGCACACAGTGAAAAGTCTTTATTCCACATATACAGTGGCTTGCAAAAGTATTCGGCCCCCTTGAAGTTTTCTACATTTTGTCACATTACTGCCACAAAAATGAATCAATTTTATTGGAATTCCACGTGAAAGACCAATACAAAGTGGTGTACACGTGAGAAGTGGAACGAAAATCATACATGATTCCAAACATTTTTTACAAATCAATAACTGCAAAGTGGGGTGTGCGTAATTATTCAGCCCCCTGAGTCAATACTTTGTAGAACCACCTTTTGCTGCAATTACAGCTGCCAGTCTTTTAGGGTATGTCTCTACCAGCTTTGCACATCTAGAGACTGAAATCCTTGCCCATTCTTCTTTGCAAAACAGCTCCAGCTCAGTCAGATTAGATGGGCCGCGTTTGTGAACAGCAGTTTTCAGATCTTGCCACAGATTCTCAATTGGATTTAGATCTGGACTTTGACTGGGCCATTCTAACACATGAATATGTTTTGTTTTAAACCATTCCATTGTTGCCTTGGCTTTATGTTTAGGGTCGTTGTCCTGCTGGGAGGTGAACCTCCGCCCCAGTCTCAAGTCTTTTGCAGACTCCAAGAGGTTTTCTTCCAAGATTGCCATGTACTTGGCTCCATCCATCTTCCCATCAACTCTGACCAGCTTCCCTGTCCCTGCTGAAGAGAAGCACCCCCAGAGCATGATGCTGCCGCAACCAAATTTGACAGTGGGGATGGTGTGTTCTGAGTGATGTGCAGTGATAGTTTTCTGGCACACATAGCGTTATGCATTTTGGCCAAAAAGTTCCATCTGACCAGAGCACCTTTTTCCACATGTTTGCTGTGTCCCTCACATGGCTTGTGGCAAACTGCAAACAGAACCTCTTATGTTTTTCTGTTAACAATGGCTTTCTTCTTGCCACTCTTCCATAAAGGCCAACTTTGTGCAGTGCACAACTGATAGTTGTCCTATGGACAGATTCCCCCACCTGAGCTGTAGATCTCTGCAGCTCATCCAGAGTCACCATGGGCCTCTTGACTGCATTTCTGAGCAGCGCTCACCTTGTTCGGCCTGTGAGTTTAGGTGGACGGCCTTGTCTTGGTAGGTTTACAGTTGTGCCATACTCCTTTCATTTCTGAATGATCACCTGAACAGTGCTCTGTGGGAGGTTCAAGGCTTTGTTAATCTTTTTGTAGCCTAAGCCTGCTTTAAATTTCTGAATAACTTGATCCCTGACCTGTCTGGTGTGTTCTTTGGACTTCATGGTGTTGTTGCTCCAAAGATTCTCTTAGACAACCTCTGAGGCCGTCACAGAGCAGCTGTATTTGTACTGACATTAGATTACACACAGGTGCACTCTATTTAGTCATTAGCACTCATCAGGCAATGTCTATGGGCAACTGACTGCACTCAGACCAAAGGGGGCTGAATAATTACGCACACCCCACTTTGCAGTTATTAATTTGTAAAAAAAAGTTTGGAATCATGTATGATTTTAGTTTCACTTCTCACGTGTACACCACTTTGTGTTGGTCTTTCACGTGGAATTCCAATAAAACTGATTCATGTTTGTGGCAGTAATGTGACAAAATGTGGAAAACTTCAAGGGGGCCGAATACTTTTGCAAGCCACTGTAAATGCTGAGGAAATCCACTGCTGTGTGGTCTGTAGTTGTTTAGCCAGATCTAAAGTGTCTAAATTAGTTCTTATCAGCAGCTGTGAATGGACTGCAAGAGCTCTGATGTGGCTTACCCCATACAGTAAATGCTGTGGCTACTGTAAACCCCTTCAGTGCTCCTTGCAAAGTGAAACCAAATTCTAAACATCCCTTTTTATAGGAATTCCATAAATTGTAATGAAGACATCTTTTTGGCCATAAAGGTTATCACGCTGTGGGTAATCTTTTAGAGCAGATAGGAAATTCTGAGTTTAGCTTCACTTTAATGGTTGCATGAGCCGAGTTTAGTTCAGTGTGTGTACTTTAAATTAAAGTAAACCTGAAATAAAGTATTAGGGCCAATTTATACTTACCCGGGGATTCCTCCAGCCCCATGATGGCTGTGGACTCCCTCGTTGTCCTCCCCGGCTGCTCTGTTGTTCCAGGTATCCTCCGGTATCTGGCACAGTCGCAGTGTTCTGCACCAACAACCCCGTCACGCTCCCGTGGCTGGGCTCATTCTGCGGGAGATTGTTGGGGGCGCGCGCGGCAAGGCCACGCAAACGCAGAACACCACGACTGGCCCCGACTTTGCCAGACACTGGAAGCAATCCTGGGAGAATGGAGCGGCTAGGGAGGACGATGAGGGAGCGCAGAGCCCTCATGGGGCTAGAGCAAGCCCCAGGGTCATAAACGGGCCCTAATACTTCATCTCAGGTGCACTTTAAATTGTTCCTGAATAAATTATCTCTGATGCTATTTTGCTCACTATATTTTAAAGCAAATGTCAAGTGTCCTAGAAAAAAAAGTCAAATTCTCACCTATGGAGAGGGATTGCTCTGGATCTCATAGAGGCTTCCCGGTCCCCTCTCTGTGTCCTTGTTCCCCCGCTGTCACCCGTTCAAATATGCCACCTCCGGAAGTCCTTGGAAGGCTTTGGACGGCTCCGTACTGCGCGGTCTTTGGAAGCACTCAGGAAAACAAGTGCTTCCAAAGCCTTCCAAGGTGTGTTCGACCAGTTGATTGAATAACTTTAATGGTGGTGACAGAGCTGGAATGAGGACACGGAGAGAACTGGAAAGGCTTAATGGGATCCATTTTTACAAAAATGTTGCTAAAGCTAATAAAACCTAACTGTCCCTGCGTACTCCTGTCCCTGTGTCCTTGGGTCCGTGCTTTATGCTACTGCGTATGTGCGCAGCACGGACAGCCGTTGGGGCAGGAGGACAGGGCCAGTTAGCCGGGCGGGCATGTGCACGGGCGGACGGGTGACATGCGGCGGCAATGAGAGACAGACCTAGAGCCGTTTTTAAACGGGCTTAGGTCTACTAGTTATGTATAAAGCTCTTATCAACAAGTGATTGCCCAGAATAACCATCTCCACAATGATGACAATTTCTGCAGACTTGGAAACCAAAGAGAAACCGTGTTGTTCCCAGAATTTTTTTGCAGCCAGATGGCATGAAAAAGTAGCCGTGTGGAGTGCGAGGGTGGAAATGCAGGGCAGGTGCAGCTCTGCTTACAGCACAGAAGGAAGAGGAGGAGGCGAGTCAATGACAGCCAAATGCTTACCAAAATTAGCCGGGTGTAGCCCACAGCTAAAAGAGCCTGAGGAGAACACTGGAGAGCTATCTACTGCTATTCAAGTGACAGAAAGCTGTGTACTGCTATCCAACTGACAGAGAGAGGTCTACTACCATCCAACTGACAGAGAGCTGTCTATTACTATCCAGCTAAGGCCCCCTGCACACTGCAAATCCGATTGTCCCTGGATGCTATCAAACAAAAAATGCAGAAAAAAACGCAGCATGCAGTACCGATTCAAAAATCGCAAATCGGAATCGTATGTAGTGTGCAAGAGGCCGAAGAGAACGCTGTCTAGTGTCTACTACTATCCAACTGACATCCACTCTCTCCTCATCCACTCTCTCTTACAGACCACCACCCCTCATCCATTCTCTCTTACAGACCACCACCCCTCATCCACTCTCTGTTACAGACCACCACCCCTCATCCATTCTCTCTTACAGACCACCACCCCTCATCCATTCTCTCTTACAGACCACCATCCCTCACCCACTCTCTCTTACAGACCACCACCCCTCATATCCATTCTCTCTTACAGACCACCATCCCTCACCCACTCTCTCTTACAGACCACCACCCATCATCCACTCTCTCTTACAGACCACCACCCCTCATCCACTCTCTCTTACAGACCACCACCCCTCATCCACTCTCTCTTACATACCACCACCCCTCATATCCATTCTCTCTTACAGACCACTACCCCTCACCCATTCTCTCTTACAGACCACCACCCCTCATCCACTCTCTCTTACAGACCACCACCCCTCACCCACTCTCTCTTACAGACCACCACCCCTCATCCACTCTCTCTTACAGACCACCACCCCTCATCCACTCTCTCTTACAGACCACCATCCCTCACCCACTCTCTCTTACAGACCACCACCCATCATCCACTCTCTCTTACAGACCACCACCCCTCATCCACTCTCTCTTACACACCACCACCCCTCATCCATTCTCTCTTACAGACCACCACCCCTCATCCACTCTCTCTTACACACCACCACCCCTCATCCACTCTCTCTTACAGACCACCACCCCTCATATCCATTCTCTCTTACAGACCACCACCCCTCACCCACTCTCTCTTACAGGCCACCACCCCTCATCCACTCTCTCTTACAGACCACCACCCCTCATCCACTCTCTCTTACAGACCACCACCCCTCATCCACTCTCTCTTACAGACCACCACCCCTCATCCACTCTGTTACAGACCACCACCCCTCATCCATTCTCTCTTACAGACCACCACCCCCCATCCACTCTCTCTTACAGACCACCACCCCTCATCCACTCTCTCTTACAGACCACCACCCCTCATCCACTCTCTCTTACAGACCACCACCCCTCATCCACTCTCTGTTACAGACCACCACCCCTCATCCATTCTCTCTTACAGACCCCCACCCCTCACCCACTCTCTCTTACAGATCACCACCCCTCACCCACTCTCTCTTACAGATCACCACCCCTCATCCACTCTCTCTTACAGACCACCACCCCTCATCCACTCTCTCTTACAGACCATTACCCCTCATCCACTCTCTCTAACAGACCACCACCCCTCATCCATTCTCTTACAGACCACCACCCATTATCCACTCTCTCTCCGACAGGACACCTCCAACCCCACCCTTCCAATTGACATTCATCCAGTAGTAAGGTTGTTGGACCATTCTCCCCTGGTTATGATTAGATCCAATATTATTCCAGCTTCTGCCATTCTGTTAGAGACAGGGCCTTCCTCCCTCCCAGTACCTCGTCTTCAAGAGTACTAGACATTTCAGCTGCCCAATCCTTTAAAAACGTGTCATCCCTTACTTTCCACTTCCTGATAATGAGCCTTCTGTGGGTTGTTGCTTCTAACCTACTCAGGAAGGGGCCCTCCACACCTTCTCCCATCCCCGAAACTGCTAATCCTGGAGGATGGGATTCATATTTGTGGAAAGTTTATACTACAGAAGTCCTCTACTTATTGATTGTAGAGTAGCTGAACAGCATAATGGTTAAGGGCCCTGCCTATGACACGGGCAACCTGGCTTTGAATCTCAGCTCTTCCTGTTCAGTAAGCCAGCACCTATTCAGCTACTGCCTACTGAGTGTACCCTAGTGGCGGCAGCTCAAGCTCTTTGAGTCCACCAGGAGAAAAGTGCACTAAAAAAATTGTCTTGTTTTATCTACTTCCTTCCAAATTGCTTGATTAACGGACAATCCCACATCATGTGAGAGAATGGATGGATTCTACACAACCCAGTCTACTACATACACAGTTGCATTTGGCCTTCGAATCCCAGCACTGATTTATGTGTCACTAAATCAGAAAACAGGGAAAGCCAAGCTGTAAATAAACACGTATAACTTCAGCAGCTGAGAGCTCACCTCTGCAGGCCTGCTGAGAATTATGCATTATTCAGTACCTGCATTAAGTATTATGCGCCGCTCAGTGTACATAATGCTATAAGAAGTGCAGACAGGACTGGCTATTTGCTTTTATTATGACAAGGGAAGAAAGAAAGTCACTCCAGTAAAAGGTCAGCTGCCACACATTAAAGTGACTTGATGCAGCAGTACACAGAGGAATCGGCTGGACTCACACTGGGCCTGTAGACTAGACAGCACTGCGCTGCCAGCACTAAGCTTCATTACACCACCAATTACTGCAATACCCCGGTGAGCCTTAATAAATGTTACATTATAGAAAGGGCAAGTGGTAGCGGAGAACAACACTGACTCTTTGTGGCCCAGGCACTATTTAATATCTGCTGCCTGCAGAGAGGTGACTCCATAAAGATAATGCTGTGCTAGAAGCATTTCATTACATGTCATTTACAATTCCCACCACCACTGGTTTTACATCTTAGTGCAGGATATATTTTATATTGGTGTTTAACCACTTCACTACTGAGGGGTTTTCCCCTTTTGTACCAGAGCAATTTTCACCTTTCAGCACTCCTCCCATTCATTCGCCAATAACTTTATAGCTACTTATCACAATGAAATAATCTATAGCTTGTTTTTTCACCACCAATTAGGATTTCTTTGGGTGGTACATGTTGCTAAGAATTTTTATTATTCTAAGTGCATTTTAATGGGAATAATAAAAAAAAAGAAAAAAATCTCATTATTTCTCAATTTTTGGCCATTATAGTTGTAAAATAAAACGTCCTACTGTGGATAAAACCCACACATTTTATTTGCTCATTTGTCCTGATTATTGCAACATTTAAAATCTTTCCCTAGTACAATGTATGGCGACAATATTTTATTTGCAAATAAAGGTGTATTTTTTCTGTTTTGCGTCTATCACTAATTACAAGCCCATAATTGCAAAAATAACAGTATATACCCTCAGGACATACAGTACATATTAAAAAAGTTCACTAACTAGGGTAACTATTTCTGTGTTTTTTTAAGTCATTTTTTATTTTAATATGCAGATGTTTTATGTGGGTAACTATGGGAGAGTGGAGGAGGTAAGGGGTTCATTTTAATGGAATGTGTTATTTTTATAAAAAAAAAAAAAAAAACAGGTGTAATTTTGCTATTTGGCCACTATGGCCTCAATTCACTAGGTTTTACCAAAAACTTTATCGAACGTTTGATAATTTACCTCATGGGTAAAATCTAATTTTGAATTCAAAAGGTGTTATATATTTATCGAATGTTTTATCCATAAAACGTTCAATAAATCTATAACACCTTAGTGACTTTTTTCCCTGCCAGGAATTAACGTGTGTATGTGTTACTTCATTTGTTACAATGACCGCAGGCATCTCATTGATGCTGGAGATCATTGACATGGGGACTTAGAGCAATGAATGGGCAAAATTAGATTTTGCCCATGAGGTAAATTATCAAACGTTCGATAAAGTGTTTGATAAAGATGAGTGAATTGAGGCCTAAATGTCCCCACACATTTTTTCCCTGCCGCATACTGTTAGTACGCGAACAGGAATTAACATGTGCATGTGTTACTTCATTTGTTACAATGACCTCAGCATCTCATTGATGATGGAGATCATTGACATGGGGACTTAGAGCTATGAATGGGAACTAAGTTCCCATTCACTGATCTCCCCACTAACAGTCACCGTCGAGAGTGTGGACTGGAGCGAGCGTGGGGGCGCGCAGCAGCCGTCTGATTCAATAGACGAATATCTACGTCTCAAACTACACAAATAGCTAACATCTTAGTAGGGGATATATTTTATATGTGTGTTCAATGCTGGGAACACACGGCTCGATTTTGAGCCATTAAGATGGCTCGATAGATCATTTCCGACATGTCCGATCACCGTTCGATCAGTTTGCCGCTCGAATTCTCATTGAAGTGAATTGAAAAAAAAAGATAAGAAAAACGAGCAGACGATAAGAGAATCGAGCGGAAAAACGATCGGGCGTAGAATCGAGCGCCAGCATCGACCTGTGTATTCCCAGCATAACAGATTCCCCCAGTATCTGGGGAGAGCTGGCGAAAAGGTGTATTCAATTGGCTGGAGGTTTGGTGGGCATCTAGGAGCAGCCAATCAGCGGTCAAGAGAGCACAGATAAGAAGAGTGGTGGTGATGTCAGCAGCAGCTGAAAAGAGCAAAGAATAAGCTTCCACCCCCTGTGCCTTGTCGCTGGCCAAACTTGTTGCGGCATAATCCTGCCCAAGCTTAGGCGTTTGGGTAATGTCACCCTGTTGGGCAAACATTTCGTTGTTATGTTGTCATTAACAATGTTGTTGGTTTATAGTATATAATACATTTATGATCTATTGGTATGTGTTAATAATTGATTACACTGTTTAATAAACTTGATCATCATTTATTGTAACCCCAATAAGATTGGCTGCAACCTTTTCCCACATATATATTGATTTTACTTTTATATAGGTTACAAGCTAATTCAAGGTAAGTAAATGGGGTGTGCAGTACCATGCCACCTGGACTACAAGACAGAACTCTGCTGCCACTTAAAATGGAGTGGGTCACTTTTAGAGTCACCTAACTAACCAATGGATCATTAGTGTCCATTCCAGCGTGGAACTGATATTGTCAGCAGTAACTACTCCAATTGTATGTACTATAGTAGTGTTCCCCAACCCTATCCAAGGCCCACCAACAGTGCATGTTTTGTGTAAATCCACATAGGTAGGTAATCAGCTCTGCTGAGACACTAATTATCTCACCTGTTCATATTTGTGGTTTTCTGCAAAACAAGTACTGTTGGTGGGCCTTGAGGACAGGGTTGGGGAACTCTGCTTGACAGTACATACCTCTACCTAAACGTTAAACCTTAACCCTTCCTACCAAAGTAATACCGTTCGTAAACTTCTCTCCCTGGCTATTAATTCTGTCTTCCCCCTATCGTATCCCCTAACACAAGTCCCATACAGCAACACACAGTGTGTGTGCAATAGGCACACAAACATAAGACATAGGAAGTGCATAGATTGCATTGTCTGATGTTTACTTTCTAACCATGCGTTGTGCTTCAGTGTGGGAATTTCTTGTATGGTTGCATGCAAAATGAATGGAATCTGCAACACACTGGAGAGAATTTAAAAGCTATGCAAGTGCCGTGCATTGCTACAAGTGGGGAAGGGGTTTTACCCTACTAAAAACGAATCCTTACCTTAACCTATAACCCGATCGCATAATCTGAAGCTCGGCTATATTTTAACTTAGCTCCACTCATGTTAAATTTCCTATAACCAATATGTGGTATGCAGCTATTTAGTAGCCAAGTCCTGACGATGTTAAATTACCTGATTCCAATATCAGGAGCTATCCGCTGAAAATCAGCAGTGTGGCTGGCACTCAAATCACTACCACTAGAGGGCATCCAATTTAATTGAATTGACATAATCATCTGTATAGGGCCTGTTTCCACTATATGCGGATTCTGGATGCAGCAAATCTGACTTCAATTAATTCCTATGGGCCTGTTTACACTAAATGCGATTTTTCTGATGCACATTTCCCATAGGCATTCATTGGAGTCAGTTTTTCTGCATCCAGAATCCGTGTGTAGTGGAAACACGGCCTTAGGCTAGGTTCACATTGGGAGTTGCATTGCGTTCCCTGTGACAGCAGGAATGCAACAGAGAAGCAGTGCCGGGCGTTATTCACACATTGGGCCTGATTCACAAAGCGGTGCAAAGTGTTTGCACGCCTGTGAAAAGCCCTTTATCATGCCTAAACTCAGTTTAGGCGTGATAAAATGAAACTCGCGCAAAGATTTGCGCACGCATTCGCGCGGCGCATGGTGCAGTGCGCGCGATGCTCCCATTAAACCCTATGGGCGCTGCGCGCGGAGTTGCGCGATTGCGCGCGCAAAAACTTTGCGCATGGGACTTTGCGCGCGATAGAGAGCACAAAACGGTGCTAACTCAGCAGTGCAAAGCTTATCATGCCTAAAGTCTTTTAGGCATGATAACTGAGTTATCACCGCTTTGTGAATCAGGCCCTTTGTGTTACATACAGTGAAGCATCCAGTCAATGTTTACTTCACTGTTACTGTTAAAGCAAGCGTTCTGCATGGCAATATACTGCAACGCAGCTGCCGCACTGTTAACTTCGCATAGGTGGTACATTGCATTGCTGCAAGCCACATTACAAAGCAGTTGTTATACTGCACCACAACTCACAACTGTAAACATAGCCTTAGCCCAAAACGACTTTGCCTCCCTGCAGCCAATGTTTACCTGCCTCCAATAGGGGGTAGGATTATATCTCTATAGATACATTAATTCATTCCTATATGAAAGACTATGTGCACACTACGCATGTGCAGAGCACTCATGGCCCCGGGAACACGATCAAGGACGTGTGGTGCCGGGCAGCGCCTGTGCACTGCTCACCGACCCTCCTGACCTAAAAGAAGCTTCGGTCGTGCATTAGAACATAACTTGCTTACATTTTTAACAGCACTATGATATCCCTGAAGGGCTCAGATACACTATAAGCGTTTTCTTTTCTTTTCTGAGCGTTTTTGAATGCTTAGCGCTTTCTGATCACTTTTTAAAAATCGCTGCATTCACTTGCATTAAAATCGCTGTAAAATTGCTGCAATAGTGAAAATCGCAGACGCAGAAAAATGTACGTGATTGTGGCGATTGGCGTGTTTTTTTTCCGAGATTCTAATGCAAGTGAATGGGAGCTATTTTTTAAAAGTGAAAACGCTCAGAAAAGTGCTTATATATGTGTCTGAGCATTAAGACAGTGTTACCCACTAAGACTGGATGCAGGCTGAACACACACCAATAAATACAAGATGGTTCATGCACAGAGAACTAGCAGAAAATTCTTACTCCTCTCAATTAACTCAGATTTTTGCTTACATGAAAACGGCATAATCTAATTGGCTGCTCTAGCCAACATGTTCAGTCTTTCCCTGTAGTTTGCATAAACCACAAACCTCAGAATTGGAGACTCAGGTAAAAGCAGACGTGTCATACGCTCATGTGATTAATTTGTACATCTCTGATTGGATGCTTGAGACTGTGTGTGTCTCTTGTCACATCTGCTTTCTCTTTTAGTCTACACAGGAAAAGGAAGTAACAAGTAATCAAACCACCCAATCAAAATGTTTCAAATTAATCACATGATATGTCGTGGACGCGTAGATGCGGCGGCGATGTTCCTTATCAATTGAGCCGCTGATGCGGCTCGATTGATAAGATCCAACAGGACGGATCTCCCCACCGCCGATTCCCTGCTCGCTCCCCGCGAGGGGACAATGGCAGGGAATCGAGCGGAAGATAAGCGGCGCCGGCGGGGACGAGCGGGAATCGCGCGGGTATTGATTCCGGCGCACGCGTGGCGAGCGGGGACGCGGAAGAGGCGATCCGGCAGCTATTCGAGCCGCCGGATCGCCGCCTCATCTACACGTGTAGATGAGGCTTTAGACAAGTTTTGCAGAGTTTATGCTTATTGCTGATTAGAAGGTGATGGTGGCAGATCAGATCAGAGAGGGATCTATCTTTTTGCTACATTGATTGGCAATATATAAGTGAATGGGCATCCTTAGTTTTTTCCATATGATGACAATTCTGACATCAAGTGGCAACAATCACCAAGACAAAAATTGGCCTCACCGAGACAAAATATTTAGTGCGTTTTGGTTTTGCTTGCTTTTTGATAAGCGTTTCTTTAAAAAAAAACAAGTCTGATGATGAATTACCGCTTCTTGTTGACTTCCTAGTGATTTGCATATAACGCTTTTAAAAAACGCATATGCATTTTGTATATGGGAAACGCAAACGCATTAAAATGCAACCAAAACGCAAGAAAAATGCATGTGTGGGGAAGAAACGCAAACGCATAGAAAACACGACAAACACACTAAAAACGCATATGCAGCAAAATGCTACCTTTCACACACTGCCTAATGTGTTCCTAGCCTCAGTCCAAACCAGTGACACAAGGCTCAGAATACAGCCACGCACCATGCCCACAGCAAACATATCTGAGAGGAGATCACTACTGTGCAATACACCGCTGATTCACATTAGTGTTGCTTGTGTGCAGCAGAACTCATCAAGCATGTGATGTAGATTTGTAAACCTCTAATCTGCTGTGATCATTTCCTGCTTTATCACAATTGTGTACAACAAACTAGGGCCTTAATGCGAACCTGAACTGAAGGAAAAAAAGGCTTTACCTGAGGCTCCTACCAGACTAAAGGATCCTCCAGTCTCTCCACAACGACCCTCTGTGATTTGGATGCATGGCCCTGGTCCGCACAACTCCTGAACGCACTCTCTATTGCGCATGCGCTGAAGGCTCCTGGCGACAGTAGCGTTATCAACAGGGCTGTGGAGTTGGAGTCGGAGCAATTTTGGACACCCGGAGTCGTTGATTTCATAAACTGAGGAGTCGGGAGTCGGAGTCAAATGATTTTTGTACAAAATCCACAGCCCTGTTAAGTTCTAGACTAAGGAGTCAGGGTCGAGGAGTCGGAGTCGTGGTTTCATAAACTGAGGTGTCGGAGTTGGAAGATTTTTGTACCGACTCCACAGCCCTGGTGATGAAGGACGGGTGTGGCCACGACTGTGCAGTAGCCCGTCGACTAGCCGGTCGGCAGGCCGGAAAAGGGTCAGTGCGGGGGACTAGAGGGACAGTGCGGACACAGGGCGGCTGTGGGATGCTAGTAGAAACTCCAGGTAAGTTAAAGTGAACCTCCGGACTAAAAATCTACTCAGCAGAACTGAAAAGCTTGGTGTTACTTTAACAGTTTCACAGCATCAGAACTTTGTTTTTCTTACCAAAGCATCATTTTTAGCTGCATTTTTATCTAAGCTCCACCCATCAAAGAAAAAAAGCCTGGGCTTTTTTTCCCTGATGCTGTGCAGAGCATAATGGGATTTCCTATGTTGTAATTCACATTGCCTAGCAACTGGGAAAGGTGCTCAGGACACAGGATGGTTGGAACTGTGTCTCATGCTCCCTGTGACCTCCTTTCAACCAAAAAGATGGCTGCCATCATGAAATCAAACACTTGCCTGTTCTTTTAAAAGAGGGTGGGTAAGCGATTATATTACCTATCTATTTTAATTAACATAACTAATGTAACTTAATGACAGTATGTTTGTTTAGGCTGGAGTTCCTCTTTAAACTTTTTTTTTTTTACTTCAGTTTAGGTTTCCTTTGACATCATCATATACTATCAGGCTAGGTTCACAGTGGCCAGATGCATAATGCACGTGTGATAATGACTGTGATCTGGAAACTGGACATAGACTTAAATACAAAGCCTGCACACAGCGAGTTAGAATGAGATCCTTTACTCTGAACAGGTCCATTCGATTGTATGGGCAGTGAGCTGACATGCAGAATTATTCTGCAACACAACTGACCACTATGAACAGGGCCTCAGTCTGCGTAAAACAACAATATGTACCTGATATGCATTGTTTAAAGGACAACTGAAGTGATAGGGATATGGTGGCTGCCATATGTATTTCCTTTTACAATACCAGTTGCCTGGCAGCCCTGCTGATCATCTGCCTCTACCATTAAGGCCCATACACACGTCAGATTTTTCCACAGACTGTCGTTTGGACTAGCTATATGAACGACTTTTCGAGGAAAGTTAAATCGTTTGAACGTCACATCCACACGAACGACAAAACGGACGACAGGCGGGAAAGTAAAGTCGCTCAACGACAGAAAAGTATGGCAATCGGCCATACATGAGCGTACACACGCAAAGACTGAATTAAACGATAGAACGTGGAACAATAGAAGGCGCGTTGTTGGCGACGGTGCACGGCAAGACGTTCAGACGTTGTGACGTTCGAACGCCGTGATGCAATAGCCCCTGAACAAGCATGCAGCAGATTAGGTGTTTCTGACATTATTGTCAGATCTGATTAGATTAACTGCATGCTTGTTTCTGGAGTTATTCAGCCACTACTGCATCCAAATAGACCAGCAGGGCTGCCAGGGAGCTGGTATTGTTTAAAAGGAAATAAATATGGCAGCCTCCATAGCCCTCTCACTTCAGCTGTCCTTTAACTTCCTCCACTCAGAACAGATTTCAGCAAAATGTGAACTAACATCGATCGCACTGCTACCACCATCAACTGCACTGCTGCCACCTAAAAAGCCTGGCGGTAAATACCTTCAATTTTGATTGGCCAATCACTGACCAGTTTGCTCCATGTGGCACTGTATGAGAGTTTACATGCACAATCTGCACATAGTATTAAATAGTATTCAATATCTGTTGACCCTAATACTCCATGCAGGTGGTAAAATTGGCCAATCAAAATTGTTGTATCCCAGGATTAGCTTTTTCACTTCCTGATGCAGGCATTGATTGTGCACCACTCCTATCTGTGCCCATTTCTTCCTCTCTCAATAAGCTGCTCTCACTGGCAATTGTCACCAACTTTTCAAATCACTGGCACTTAGAGTGCACTGCTAGTGGGTTCCAGGCACGAGGGCCCTTTTACATTGAGGCGGCGCTGCACTTTTGACGCAGCCTACTGCAGGGCAGGGCTGCTCAAATCCGATCCGGGAGACATCTGGATAGTTACTATCCGGATATCTCCCAGTAAACCTGTGCAGGGTGGGCGGGAGGGTCAATCTTACCTATCTGACGTCTTCTTCGGTCCGTCCCTCGGCGCCTCCCACGATGCGGTCCAAGCGGCAGTCACGTGATTACAAACACTTCCTCCTTCCGGGTTGAAGGAGGAAGTGTTTGTAATCACGTGACGTGCGTGGAGCACATCGTGGGAGGCGCTGAGGGACGGACAAAGAAGACGTCAGACAAGTAAGATTGACCCCTCCCCCCCTTCCCCCGCACGGGTTTACTGGGAGATATCCGGATAGCAACTATCCGGATGTCTCCCGAATCGGATTTGAGCAGCCCTACTGCAGGGCAATGAAATTCTATGGAGTAGTTCACACTACCCGCGTTGTGGGTGTGCCAGAAGTACCCTAACGCGAGCACATACCTACGTTACCGTGCGGCTCCTGAGGCGACCTGCGGTGGACCGGAAGACATGTAAATCTATGGCGACACGTGTTGAAATGCCCGCGCATATTTTACGTGTTGCACTAGCGTGGAAGCGTATTTTAGCAATACACTTCTGCACACAGGATTGCTTCGGCCACAGGAAGTGGGTGTCACTTCCTGCTTGGTCAGCTGCCAGACAGGGGTTACCGTGTACTAACGCGGTAATCCCCAAAAGCCTGTTTTTGGTGGTGTAGTGCAGTCAGTGCGATGTAGCCCCTGGGCCGCACCGCACTGCTAACACCAATCTGCAGTGTGAAACCGGCCTGAAGCCTGGAACCCACTACAAAACGCTATCGCTAACTGCAATCGCTAGCATTTTGTATAAGCAGTTTGTAAGCGATTTCATGAGCATTTTAGGGAGCATATGGGTTGTTTACCTGACTTACGACTCAGTGTATGCACAACAACAGTAAAGTAAGACTCTCTGCTGCCAAAACATTACAGGTAGCGCTCCAAAAACAAAAACATTTGTTTGGAATATTTCACTTTCATAATTTATTTATTGTTTATCAGATGTTAAGCAAAAAAAAAAAAAAGGAAAATTAGATACTTAACCTAAGTAGCGAGAAGCTTCTGAGTAGGCCAGATGCTTTTCCTGGACCCTCTTACAGCCCACCTTTCCAGTACTGGATCCCTCTAAACCTATTCAACAAGAGCTAGTCGAATAATTTTCTTGTGGTTGTGCTACAACCGTGTACGAGGGCTCACAAACTGGGCATGTGTATGGGCATGCAAGGTCTGCGCATAGTTAAAGCACTCATGCATGAGTTATTTTTTTTTTCTACTGGGCATGTGCAGACCTTACTCACACATGCCCAGAACAGATGAACTTGTCCATGGCCCAGGAGCATAGCCAGAAGAAGAGGGTCCAGTGTCCAGGAACTGTGGGATTGAGGAGGATATGGGAAGCTTCAAAAATATCCAGAGGCTTCCCATTACCATCTACATTTTATCTCCCCCATCCCCACGCATATCACTGGTTTACTTTACATTTAACACCTATGCCAAAATAAAACTACACAAATGCTCTCATAGGTGTCTGGCCAAACTAATGGTGCAGAAATACAAAGATATTCAGTTGTAAGCAATAAGATAAGAGAAACACACAGAGAAAGAGAGGGAGAGAGAGAGGAGAGTGGACTTCCTAAAGGTAGATGAGAAAGGGGAGTGCGGCGAACGCACCACAGGTAGATAAAAGGGAGAGAGATGGAGGGAGGGAAAGATATTTGCTCAGAGAGATAGAGTGAAGGGGAGGGGGGGACGAGAGAGGTAGATACATAGAAAGTGGAGAAGACAGAGGGTGGTGGACATAATACAAGTAGATGAGAAGGGGGGGTGGGGGGAGATGAATTCACTACAGGTTAATAAAGGGAAGAGAGATGGAGAGTGAGGAATGAATTTGAAAGCTGAGAGAGAGAGAGAGAGAGAGAGAGAGAGAGAGAGAGAGAGAGAGAGAGAGAGAGAGAGAGAGTTAGTGAATATGTGTATGTGTGTGTGGTGGTGGTGGGAGGGATAGACACATAGGTTGTACAGGAGACAGAGGGTGGTGGACATAGTAAAGGTGGATGAGAAACAGTGGCGTAGCTAAGAAGCCGTGGGCCCCGATGCAAGTTTTACATGGGGCCCCCCAAGCACTCTACACATTACAATTGATACGGCGCACCAAAACCTGCCAATGGCAACTACAGTGTCAGAGGTGCAAGAAGGGGATGGGGAACAGCTTGTTAATGATTACTACTATTCAAAGCATCTATAGAAGTGATTATTATGAGCACAGGACCAATAGAGAGCTAATACTGTAGCTGAAGGCTGGCCCTTCGGGGCCCCTCCGACCCAAGGGCCCCGATGCGGTCGCTACCTCTGCACCCCCTATTGCTACGCCCCTGATGAGAAAAATACTAGAATGAAAATTTGAAGAAGAAATTTGAGAGAAGAAATTTGTAAGTTATAAGCAAGTGAGTGAAACAAGGAGGTGATGGTAGTGGGGGTAGAGAGAGTGTGAGGTAAGTGGACGCTCTACAGGTAGATAAGGAGGTTGACACCCAAAAGGTAGCTGAGACATAGAGAATTTGGGAGGGGGTGGACTCAGCGCAGGCAGATGATAAGAGTAAGGAAGGTGGACGTGCTACAGGCAGGTGACACAGAAAGACGCAGAGTGAGAGAGGGGGTGAAAGTGATTGCTCTACAGGTAGATGAGAAGAAAGGAGAGGGGCTGGACATCCTGCAGGCAGATTAGAGATGAGAGTAAGGGAGAGAGGAGGGTATGAATAAAGCTACAAGGATAGAGAAACTGGGGAGCCGTGCACACCCTATAGGTAGAATAAACAGAGTGAGAAAGAGAGAGGGACAAGCTACAGGTAAATGAGAGGGAAAGCAGCAGCACAGGATACTGAGAGCCACATGTGGTCCACAAGCCTCTGCTTGACAATCACAGCTACATTAGCCTGGCATGGGACAGAGATGGGAACCCTGAACATTCTCCAGCTTCTCATTACATAAGAGCCGCTCACCTGATAATATCATCGTTGTGTCCCAGGAAGAATCTCTGGCTGTGCTCCCGGGTGTTGTAGACCACCCCTACCCCGGCCACGAAATAGACCACCTCCTTCCCGGCCGTGTAGTATAGGTTGTTGCGGCACTGATGCCCCCTGTAGCCGTACACCCACTGCAAGCGCAGCTGGCACCCAGGGGCCGTCCTGTCCGCCATGATGTGAGAAGAAGGACACGGTGGTGGTGGCAGCAGCAGAGAAGGGGGGGGGGGGGTCAGGGGATGAATGAAGGGTGACTGGCACACAGGCTTATCTTCTTCTGCCAGGCAGGGTGTCCTCCTCTCCGCTCCTCCTCCTCCACCACCAGAGAAGCCTCTATGTGTCAGCAGCTATCTAGTGCCACCATAATCCCCTGTCCAGGCTGCTTCCAGATCTCCCCAGCAGGAAGGTGGAGAGAGCCATCAATGCTTTCACTGCCATCCTCATTATGTGTATTATTCCATCTCCCCTCCTCATCAACTAGATCTGCCAACAGGCTGAGTAACTTTTCTGGTGATGGCAAAACAGGTGGGCTGCTATGAGCTTAGCTGGGTGGGAAGGATGACTTTCCAATGTCAGTCCCTAGAGATCAGCATACAGCACTGATTGCTCATTGCAGCATCCTCTCCCCCATCAGGCAGGTGGAAGAGGCTGGAGCTGTGGTGCTCGGCGGCAAATAGGGCTCTGCGGGCGGCCAGATGTTCCCCGGGGAGAAAACAGGGCGAGGGGGAATCCACAGGAGAACAGACAGGGAATACACTAAGGAGCCGCCTCATCCACGCTCATTACTGGGAGAGAGAGGAGGGATGCGACTGTGACAAGCGCTGCACGGCCAATAGTCTTCGCACGAATCACTGAGGTGAAATAATACACTCGCTTCAATCACAGGCGAGCAGGCGGAAGCTGCGCTGCGCAGCCGTCGCCCGGCGTGAGGAGGATACGCAGAAAGTCTTGCGTACTGGTGACGAGAATAGGGGTGTGCGTGGTTGCCAAGGAGGAGAGGAGCACATCGCATGGAAACGGCGACGCCAAGCGGGCGGGCACCAGCTGCTGCCTCGCAACTCTAGCCTGCCTCTAACGACTCTCGCCAGAGGGATTGTGGGGGTTGTGGTTCCGCTCGGGGAGCTTATCTCATAGTCCCTGTGTGGGCGAGGAAAGCCAAGAACTGCCATCCCAGAATTCCGTGCGACTATATCTGTCCTGGATTTATCCACCGGCCGTTGAGAATGTATTGGGAACTAGTGTTCATAGTTTCCCTTTTTGTTACTGGTTGCCAGGCAGTAGGGCTGATTATTGGACTCTCCTTGTATGTTTGGTAGTGTGGTGAGGTGTTTGAGGATGTCATTGGTTGGTGTCCTGTGTCCCCTTCTGCAAAAATCTCCACCACTTCCTGTCCAGACAGAAACCCCACATCAATTCATATATAGAAAAAGTACAATGGAATGTAAATGCTGTCCAGACAGAAACCCCACATCAATTCATATATAGAAAAAGTAAAATGGAATGTAAATGCAAGGAAGGAAATATCAGTACCAGTAGTAAGGGTGTTCCAACATTTCAGCTTGCCCATCAAAATAGCATGAAAATGCAACTGAGCAAGTGCAAAGTCATGGAGCACATAAATTAACCCTATAATATCCTCCAGCGGCTCTAACCTTGCAACCCGAGTTCCCAGCCTGAAGCCCAGCGAGCGGACGAGGGTCCTAATGTGCAATGTCCACTGTCCAAGTGGACATAGAGTTAGAATACAAGGTAGAGAGACAAGGACCGAGTCTGCAGCCCAGCGAGGGGGCAATGGGACATCAATTCCATTGATTTCACTTTAAGGTCCCCTGCACACTGTGGTTCTGATTCTTAATCGTTTTTACGTGCAAATCCAATTTTTAATCATACTGCATCTGTATTGCAAATCGGAATCGCATATGCAGTGTGCAGGGAGCCTAAGGCCGGCTTTACACCTCACTTCAGGTTTCCTTTAACTGCTTCCCCACCGTCTAATGCAGGATGGCGGCGGGAGAGCGTCTCTCTCGTTCCTCTGCAACGCATACTGTATATGCGTCATCTCGCGAGGAATGAGATTTGACGGGAGCTTGCACGAGCGAGAGCTCGCGTCACTGTACACAGCGGGCCGTAGAGATCAGCCTGCCAACTGCTGATCAGTGTTGGCAGGCTGTTTTCTTTTTACATTTTTTTTTATTAAACAAACAAGTATAATTTATGCAGTGCTGTACAGAGTATATTGTCTTGTCACTTAACTGTCCCTCGGAGGGGCTTACAATGTAATCTCTGTCATAGTCATATGTCTATGTATGTTTAGTGTAGTGTATGTATCATAGTCTAGAGTGAATTTGGGGGAGGGGAATAAAAAACAAATTTAGCAAAAATTCTGCTTTGTTTTGTTTTTTAAATAAAAAATAGCAGCAGCAAACAGATACCCCCAAAATAAAGCTCTATTTGTGAGGACCAAATGAGGTAAAATTCATGTGGGTGCTAAGTTATATGACCGAACAACAAACCGTTAAAATTGTGAAGTGCCATATTGTAAAAAATGGCCTGGTCACTAGGGGGGTATAAACCTCTGCGTCTCAAGTTGTTAAAGAGCTTGGGTTTGAAGTGGTTATGTTATATACCAACTCCACACAAAATGTATTTTTATAGTTTTTAATTAATTAGAGAGGGGGTAGAACCACGGTAATTTATGTGTACTGTTTGTCTGTGCCCATTTTGGGGGGTAGCTCAATCCACAAAGGGGCCTGCACCACACTGAATTAATTATAGCTTAATTACTTTATTCAAACATTAAAGTGGATCCGAGATAAACTTTTACTCATTGTATAATTGGGTTCCTTACATATAGTTTATAGGGCATTCTTCTAATTCCCTATAAACGAAACAAGCCTCACCCACAGCTCAAAGTGCCTTGGCACTCCATGTAGCAAGGGCTTATGGAAGCTCAGTCTGGGCAAGAGGAGGAGGAGGTTACTAGCCAGAGATTTCAAAGGCAGACGGGAGGAGGCAGCAGGAGAGGGGAGTGAGCTGAGGGCTGGAGATGCAGTTGCTGCTTGCCTGTGTGTAATGTGACAAACAGAACATGGCCGCTGTCATTGTATCACAGGAATAACTAAACATGAAACTGTTAAGCATGACAGCAACCACAGTCCATTGCCAGTTTCGGCCATCTGGCCTCTCTTAAAGTGGATCCGAGGTGAACTTTTACTCATTGCATAATTGTGTTCCTTTCTTATTGTTTATAGGGCATTCCTCAAGCCAAATACTTTTTGTTTTAATACTCTACTAATTCCCTATAAACTAAATAAACCACGCCCACAGGTTTTCAGAGAGCCTTGGCAGTAACAAGGGCTCATGGGAGCTCAGTCTGGGCAGGAGGAGGAGGAAGTAGTATTACTAGCCATTCATTTCAGAGGCAGAGGAGAGGAGGGTGGATTAGGTTTGTTTGCTCAAGATACAGATAAGCTTGCCTCTGTGTAATGCTTACAAACAACATGGCTGCTGTCATTCACAGTAAGAAATATTAATTTTCTATTAAAGCTGTTTGCAGCTAGATATGCTGTGTAAACTATCTCAACTTTAGATAAGATATATAGACAAGTTACTTGTTATAGTTAGATTTTCATCTCGGATCCGCTTTAAGTTGCTATAGTCAAATACCCCAAAAAATCATAACTCCTCAGCCTTATAAAACCCAAAATTATAAAACCCAAAATCACACCTCAAATGGGCGGGCAACTGCATGGTGAATGGGGTGGGGAATAAGACACGAGTAAAATTCATAAACGTATACTAAACAGCATACAAACTCACCAATCAGTGTGCAGGGATTGAAGGAGCCTCCCACCGCTGGCAGTCTGTCAGTGCACATTGCAGCTGCTGTATTCATGCATCCAATCATCTCAACCACTTAGCACCCAACCTGGCTCAATGGGCAGGGTAGAAGCATGCAGCATCCAATCACAGGCTTCCCCTTGGCTGAGAAAGGTCAGATGGGTCGAAACAGCGGACTGTTTCTGCTGTCATTTGACTTACCTGCGGCTTCTGCCAGCCCCCTGCAGCCGTCCTGTGCCCACACCATTTCCAAATAATCCTCCGGTTCCCCGCCACAGTTCCGTTTCTTCACAGCTGGCTTACTCTACTGAGCCTGCGCAGTACCCTCCTGGTGATGACACAGTGGACAGCAAATGCCAGAATAGAAAGAGAGCCACAGTGCGGCTGGCAGAAGCCCCAGATAAGTGAAACTTTTTTTTTTTTTTAACTTAGCTTCAGACCCGGTTTAATTGGTGTTTGAATAAACTAATTGAACTATCATTACTTCAGTGTGGTGCCGACCCTTTGTGGATTGAGCTACCCCCCAAAGTGGACACAGACAAACAGTACACATAAATTACTGTGGTCCTATCCTCTCTCTAGTTAATTAAAAACGAAAAAAAAAAATACATGTTGTGTGGAGTTAGTCAATACCATAACCACTCCAGACCCAAGTTCTTTAAAGGAATCCTGAAGTGAGGTATAGATAAAAGTTAGATACAGATCTCATGAGTGGAAGCCTCTGCGTAGTCCAGAGACTTCCTTGATCCTTCTCAAGCCCACTGATCCAGCTCTGGTCCCTCTATACCTATTCGACCCAACAAGTTGAATAGGCTTCTTCTAGCCGGGAGCATGGCCATGAATGAACACATCCTGACTGGGCATATGAGAGTACGGCGCCCACATGCCCAGTGGAGGGAAGTGCTGCTGCATGTGGGAAGTCGTCAAGCATGACTGCACTGGGCATGCTCAAGTATAGTCTGTTCATGCCCAGTACGGTCCTGCTCATGCACGGCCACGCTCCGGCTAGGAAATAAAGAGGCACTTAGTGCTGGAATGATGGTGTGTAGAGGGACCTGTGAAGCCTCTAGTCCAGGCTTACCAATACGTATCAGGCTTAAATCTGGGAGATGTAATCCATTAATGTGATTACATCTCCAGGCCGGGAGATGAAATCGCGTCAATGAACTACATCTCCTGGCATTCATTGCAGTGGCCAGGTATATGCAACATCACATCGTGTCATCCCTCCTCCTACATGCACAACAACATACACATCGCTAGCCTCTAAGCTAGTGATACATCTGTATAACCTCATCCCTGAACTGTTGCCCGAGGGATCAAGACCCAATCTATACTGGGTGATAGTCTTCATACGAATGTAGGGGACATTATAAACTGATAACAGAAGATTTCCCATCACTTTCAGATTTCTTCCTCAAGTTTTTTGAATAATTCTGGGGCTAAGACTATTGTTGCATCCACAATGTATTATAAGGTTGTTTATATCTAAAATAAATACAGTAACAGTCCTTTCAGCAAATGCCTTTTCCTTTTATTATGAAAACACACTTTGATATGAATATAAACTGGATATTTATATTTTAGTAAATGTTGATGTTACAGCCTTCTTTCAGGATATGTGTGGCTGGCCAAATTCCACAAGTTAGACAATAACAAGTTTAGAGTTTTTCAGCTTTCCTTGCCTTGTTTATGTTATTGTACAGGGTATGAGAATTTGGTAGAATGATTCATTACTAGCTGTCTTGTTCAAGTTTGTATGTTTTGCTGCTTTACTAAACATTTTATTGGACCTACCAGCATTGTTCTCAGTGCTGCTTAAAGAAAACCTGAACTGAACATTAAAAGTCAAAATAAACATACACAAGTTATACTTACCTCCTGTTTAGTCTACTCCTCAATCTATTTTTCCTCTCCTGCATCCTGTTTGTCCACTGTGATCAATGGAATTCTCCGTCCTCCATTTTGAAAATGGATATTACCCCATAACAGCTTCCTGGTCAGCACATTGTTAAACTGTAACATCGCCCACTTGAGCCATAGGCAAACATGGACACATCAGTTCTCCTCTCAGCTGTAACTGACAGCAACTGATATATAACTGACAGCAACTGATATATTTCAGTTCTGACAAAATGTTGTCAGAACTGGAAGGGATCACTGTAAGAAGAAAATTGTGAGCTTCTGAGAGGAACTGATGGCAAGGTAACTATGTAATGTTCATTTGAAGTTACCTCATGTGTTTATTTTAAATAATTTTACTCAGTACAGGTTCTCTTTAAGGAAGCGACCAGTGTCCTTCCCATCTGAGGTTACTAGTTGGATTTACTAAGCCCTGGAACTACCAAGTTTCCCCCCTTACATCTCCAGTTGATCGTGACTAATTGTATTCACCGTGATCATGTTTTTGGACAGATTACAAACAACCAAGGCCGGATTTAGTACTAGGCATGAGCCCAGATGAACCAGTGTACTGAGAGGTGGCTGTCACAGGACCACAAATCTGTGTGAACCATCCTGAAGCCATGCTGTTGTCACCATGCCTGGAGCTTAGAGAGCTAGATGGGCCATCCCATCCAGCAAGCCTGTCCAGTTTCCTGGACATCTGATCAGCTGGAGGATGGTAAGGACGGGTGTGCGAACCTGCGCCAGCCACTTCTAAGCACATGTAATGCTGGGGGAGGGGGTCATACTTTCTGACCACCCAGCGAAACAAGGCTAAGTAGCTGGATAATGGAAGAGGCTCCACAGATGGACAAAGGAGTAATGAACAAGGGAGCAAGATTGCCCAGAGCAACTGCAGCTCTGGGCTGCCTATCAGGCTAGATGCTATGTGATCCAATTCACAACAGACGTAGTCGGTAACAGGCATGGGTCATACACGTTAATTCAGATGTCAGTTGTATTGGAAGGATTAAGCAGATTCGTAGTCGAGAAGCTGGCAGCGGTCGGTACACAATACAATATTACAATAATACAGTACTGACTGACTAGAGTACATATATATCATGCTGATGTGCAATATATGAAATGTAGCTCTCAAATAACTCACTAGCTAAAGCACAAGTAATGACAGTTAACAAGACAGACAACAGACAGACAGACAGAATGCTCAGCCAATCTAGTCGCTGTTTCAGCGACGGCAACATTCACACTGAAATAGACAAGACTAACAGGTAGGAGCGAACTAATGGCAACCGCTGCTATAGTTCGTCCTCAAGAACAAGGCTAGAAGGAATACTACTAGTCACCAACGTGGTGCTGGCAGAATCTAACTATCAGGATCAGAACGACTTCACTGACCCGCGCAGGTCAGCAAACGTCCAGCAGACATGACAATACAGAGCAAGGCATTATGCATTTACAATAACAACTTTCACAGCATAGTCCCAACGACAACTCAGAGAGCTGAATGCTATGTCGGGCGGGGTATGAAATGGGAGGCAGACTTTTATGCTGGCATCAGCCAATGGATGCAGGTATGCAAATTCCCACACAGCTGAATGGTAATCATTCAATCCTGAGCTGGCTTGATTACCATTTGCTAGCTGGCTGTGAATGCAAAGGGCTCCCATAAGAAATACATGCAGTATTATGTAACAACATGCATGCAGGAAATCCAGGGCTATCTGGCCACAGCTCAGCTGCAGCAAGCAATTGGTGAATGATGACAGCATCCTGAGCTGCCCAGAACTGCAGAGCGATTGCAAATGACAATGAGACTTATTGCGAATGCTAGCAGATAAGCCAGAACTGTCCATTTGCAGTTCCACTGCAATGAACAGAACACGCTACAGGAGGGATCCTTACAGCACACTAGCGCCTCTAGGAGTGTCACTCTGCTTCTTGTTCAACAAAAGAGTGGCGCATGCTTTCTGCAATTTTGTGATACTTCTCAAGTATGCATGCCCAGAACACTACTGGCCATGGCTGCTGTGTACAGCCAGTCAATGGAGCAAAACTACAAGGAGTGTTAATGGACACAGTGTGCAACAGAGCGGTGCAATGGAGAGGACCCCTGTGTAAACTTAAAGGAATCCTTAAAGACAGTCTGAAGCAAGAATTAATCCCGCTTCAGACCTCATAGATAGCAGGGGCATGTGTGCCCCTGCTAAAACGCCGCTATCCCGCGGCTTAACGGGGGTCCCTTCACCCCCAAATCCCCTCCGTGCAGCCGGGGAGCGCTTCCGCATTGGGGCAGGGCTAACCGCCGCAGCCCTGCCTCATGCGCGTCTATCAGACGCGTACCTCCGCCTCTCCCCCGCCCCTCTCAGTCTTCCTTCACTGAGAGGGGCGGGGGAGAGGCGGCGATGCGCGTCTGATAGACGCGACTAGAGGCAGGGCTGCAGCCGTTAGCCCTGCCTCCAGGAAGAGGAAATATACGACCAATTTTACGACCAACTTTTGCGGGGGTGGGTTTGGGGGTGAAGGGACCCCCATTTAGCTGCGGGATAGCAGCGTTTTAGCAGGGGCACACATGCCCCTGCTAACTATGAGCTCTGAAGCGAGATTTATTCTCGCTTCAGAGTCTCTTTAAGCCTGAAAAAACAAAAACAGTTTTACTCACCTGGGTTTTCTACCTGCCCTCTGCAGCCATCCCATGCCCTGGCAGTCACTCGCGGATCCTCCTGTCCCCCGCCGCCAGCTGCTTTCATTTTCGGCCAACAGGCTCACAGCACCTGCACAGGCCTGGCCATGTGTCTCTTTCTTGGCACTACACAATACTGTCGGTCACGGGATGGCTGCAGGGGGCTGGTAGAAGCCCCAGGTGAGTAAAACTGTTTTTTTTTTGTTTTTGTTTTTTTTGTTGTTGTTGCAGGCTTAAGTGCCTCTTTAAGGACAGCTAAGTATTAGGACCCCATACTACACACTATGGTGTGTGTTGTTTCTTAGTTTTAGTTATTCACGTGAGTACTTGCTTTCTGGTTACCCATGAGGTCGAGTAAACCTTAGAATTGATAAGTAAAGATATAAGTTGACAGGTAGACAAGTTAGATTGTTCAGTTCCTTTACCACCTGTTTACTCCTTACTATGTATCAGCAATTACTGTACCGCCTGTTTATATGTTTATATGTACAGTATATCGATCTTTATTAATCTCAATAAAAATTTATTGATGGAGTTTCTTAGTTTTAGTGTCAATGCAGGTCAGGTGCCCGTTAAATATAATTGAAAATATGTGTATTGCATAATACAGTTTTCAGGAATTACTATTGTATCATTTAAATGTGAACATTAATCAATAAAGCATTTTATTCAGTAACTGTCATTATTGCACAAGGTGTAGCTGAAGTCACATATTGAATGGTGGAATAAACATTTAGTATCAGTCCTAATTAGATCTTGCCTGTATTTAATTTTTATTTTTGTTTCAAGGTTAACAATCCAGTGCTTCGTGATTACAGTCAGGGAAGTAAGACTGCAGCAGCAACTCTCTTGAAAATGAATTAGAGGTCATAAAACTCTGTATAGCAGTGCACTTATGATAGGATAGTAATACAAAGTTCAAAAGGTCATCATTATATCTGACTGAAACTTCAAACTTTGCTTTTCAACCATTAAAACCAAAATTAAAGTGTACCAGAGCTGCTCTAAATAAAACGTTTTATACATACCTTGGCCTTCCTCCAGCCCCATAAACCTTTTTTGCATTCTTTATTTTTCATTGCCTGGTTGCTTGGGTTTGCAACTTCCTGTTTTAGGCCTCTTTTCCATGGATATCTGAGCTGCTCATTTGTTAAGCAGTTTAGCATCCTGCCTGCCGCCCTCGGCCGCCATTTGGGTGTAATTAAAGTGCAGCGATTGGCAGTGGTTGTACCGCCACAGGTGTAAAAAAAAAGTCTCATGTTGCTTCTGAGCATGCTGTGCTATGATGCAACTTCGTGGGGGAGGTGTATTCACCGGCCATCAGCTACTTGTGGAAAAAAGGCCTTAATGCCAGAATGCTGCCTAGCCAGACTGAACATCAGTCAGTTTTCTGTCCTAACTCCTCCCTTTGCCCCATCATCACCCACATTAGGTCAGGGAATAGCAGAGAGGCGGCACCAGTCAATCTTTTCCCCCCCAAGCACAAAGATGACCCTGCCAACCTCTTCCCTGTGCTCCACAAGAGGGGGCAGAGGTAGGAATGGTCATGTGATGGCTTTGTGCAGAGGAAGAAACTCCCTCTCTCTTGGCAGCTCTATACTTTGTGCACAGACTCTGCGTCACGTGACTGACTTTTCCAAAGGGAATTTTTCTGGAACAGCTGCATCGAATATGAAAATTGTGTAAGTAATGGTATAATTCCAATTCACCTTTAACGGCAGGGAAAATGCAGGAGGGTAACCTGGGGCTTTATTATGCTTTTATAACACATCTTCTAAACCCATCAACTTTCATTTTAAGTTTCTCTGCAGAAATCCATTTGCCTAATTATCCTGTGTAATTAATGTGCTTTTATACAGATCCAAACCTTTACAGCATTAACCTACATTTGGATTATTGCCAGTAGCAGTTGTTGGAATGCTGTTAATGCTGGGACATCTAAATGGGATGACCAGAGATGCATTAGGGAATCCATATAAAAAAAATCATGCATGAATATTATGCTTTAGGCAATGAAGTGTTTTAGTTGATTGCTTAGATATATTCATTTATACCTACATTAGCTAGACAGAGGCACGGCTAGACCTGATAGTAAAATCATAATAGGCCACAGTTGGGGATGCAAGGGCTAAAACTGCTTTGGGACTCGATATCATGTGACATATGTTTATTATTGTAGGTAGCAGTCTAAAATTTGCACTGGGGGCCCCTAGACCAGAGACCCTACCAAGACTCCTCCTCCTGTCCTTTTATTAGCACTTCACTGGTGCCATGGTGGCTTTATATATGTTCAAGATATTCCAAATCCACTGCGCTCTCACATACAGCCAATAGTATTCCTAAAAAAACATAAAATCCTATACATCACGTAATCGTCACAATATTGCCATATATTTCAGAGCGCAGGGTATTCGGATCGCGGGGCACCGCCCGGTATTCAGTGCAGGGCAATCTAGGGCCCTAGGAACGCCGCTATGATACGCCGCAACCCTTTTGGGAGCTTTTTTATGTTGCGCAATGAAGGTCTTATATTTTTATTGACGTTTTACTGAAGAATAAATGCAAAGCGATTCTGAAACCCTGGTATGGTTCACTGATGTCCTGGTGAAGCATATCGTGTGATCCACCTGGAGACGAGGTGGCTACAATCCGGTGAGCCTTCCCAAGTACAGAGTGGTGGGAGCACGAGTGATATCACCTGGTTCACACTGTGGAATTGAAATATATGCCAATATTGTGACTGGATTACGCAATGTATACAGTAGTATTGTATGTTTTTTTAGGAATACTATTGACTGTATATGAGAGCGCAGTGGATTTGAATTATCTTGATCTTCTATATTGGACTACCGCAGCGAACCCACGGAACTATCCTTTTAAAGGAGTATTTGTTTAGCGGACTGTTTGATGTTATTGAGGTGTCACAGCCTGTTTATATTGTTTTAGCTCTATATATGTGCTTGGAACAGTGTCAATCACCTCGCTAACACTGGGCTGTCCTTAGAAATCAAGGGGTGGTGGTAAAATTGCACTGGGATTCACCGTTCTGTTGCTAGAGCCAGTGGTGTAACTACAATTCATGGGGTCTCCCAGCAAAACTTTTATGCCCCCCCCCCCCCATGTTCGAACCCATTCTCTTGCCTCCCCTTAGTATAGTACCCTTTACAGCCTTGGTGCCCATCTCACAAGAGTCATAAAACAAGTGTGGCCATCATGCTCTTCACTCCCATAACAAGTGTAGCCACAGAAACACCTGATCTAAAGTATAGTCCCCTGTATCTGAGGAATGGAAGGTTAGTAGTTGGAGCCCCCCCCCCCAGCTCTGGCCTCCCTGGGATCGCAGGTGCTGCCACACTCTAGTTACACCCCTGGCTAGAGCAATGATGGGTCACTGTCATAAAGTGGACTTGAACTCTTTGCACAGAGCAGAAAGAAAACACAGAGAAATGCACCCTGTATGTATTTAGAGAATGTAGCTTGTCTAATTCCTTCTCATCTGTGACAAATCGCATGTGTAATTGTATCTCTCAGCTGTGCCAGCTAGCTGCCTCGGCAGAGCAGCTAATTTGTGAACACAGGATGGTAACAATATGGATGATCTGGTGGAGCAACCAGAGGCCACTCCGGAAGGGGGAGGGGTAATGTCAGGATTCTTGCCATTGAATGATGTGGGGAATGCAGGTAACAAGTAGGAGTACAGGAATGGGGGCAATGTGTGTCACTAGGATGTGGTATGGAGGTATGGGATGTCACAAAGATGTGTTAGTATAGGAATAGGGGCATGGTGTGTCACTATGATGTGGTATGGAGGTATGGGATGTCACAAAGATGTGTTAGTATAGGAATAGAGGCATGGTGTGTCACTATGATAAGGGGTATGGGGAATGGGAGCACAGTGTGTCACTATGATGTGGTTTATGGAGGTATGGGATGTCACAAAGATGTGTTAGTATAGGAATAGGGGCATGGTGTGTCACTATGATAAGGGGTATGGGGAATGGGAGCACAGTGTGTCACTATGATGTGGTATGGAGGTATGGGATGTCACAAAGATGTGTTAGTATAGGAATAGGAGCAATGTGTGTCACTAGGATGTGGTATGGAGGTATGGGATGTCACAAAGATGTGTTAGTATAGGAATAGAGGCATGGTGTGTCACTATGATAAGGGGTATGGGGAATGGGAGCACAGTGTGTCACTATGATGTGGTTTATGGAGGTATGGGATGTCACAAAGATGTGGGGGTATAGGAATAGGGGTGTGCATGAAAAAGGCGCCAGGATAAAAGGGCGCGGCTGGATAATGAAGTGGCACCCGTGGATAACGAAATCTCAATAACGATAAACATTGTTAACAAAATTGGTTAACGATAAATACGGTTTTAAAACACGGGAGTTGATAACGAAAATATATTAACATAAAAAATCGTAATCTAATTGAACAATACAGCTTAACCCAATCCTACTCTTACACAGAACCCTCCCCTGGTGGTGCCTAAAACTAACCACTCCTCTGGTGGTGCCTAACCCTAACCACCTCCCCTGGTGGTGCCTAAACCTAACCACCACCCCCAGTGGTGCTTAACCTTAACCGCCTCCTCAGCGGTGCCTAACCCTAACCACACCCCTGGTGGCGCCTAACCCTAACCACTCCCCCTGCAGAAACACCCTTTTACACCTAGAAACGATAATATCTTTGATAATGTAAAATCTGTACATACAAACAAAATAATATAACAAAACCTATAACATTGCAAGCTTTTAAAACGACGACATGCTTCCAAAACTTTAATGTTCTAATGTTGTTAATATTTAACCGGGCATGCTTTTTTTTTGTTGTATTAACGATAACTGCATTAGAGTCTATGGCTGCGCCCTTTTTGTCCACTAGCCACCGGCGCCTTTGTTTTCCTGCTTCCGAAAATGGGCATAGTGTGTCACTATGATGGGGGAAAAGGAGGTATGGAATGTCACAATGAGATGGGGGTATGGTTTTCAATATAAAATAAAACAGTGGAATATGTAAAAAATCATTTGTAGAAGAAGGAGGATAGATACAAATGTTTATCACATCAATTTATTTTGATCTCATGTTTCCTTTAAGCATTAATGAGGTCAAATTATTTTGTGATGTTCTATTTCAAATATCTAATGATGCTTTAAAACGGATCCGAGATGAAAAACTAACTATAACAAGTAAATGGTCTATATTTGTTATATAAAGTTTACATAGTTTACACAGCAAATCTAGCTGCAAACAGCTTCAAAAGTTTATGATTATTTATTACTGTGATACAATGAGGGCAGTCATCTTCTGTTTGTCACATTGTCCCAGGCTGAGGGCTGGAGATGCTATCAGCTTGCCTGAGTGTAAATTCAGTCCCCTCTCCTCCTCCCCTCTGCCTCTGAAATCTCTGGCTAGTAACCTTCTCCTCCTCCTGCCCAGACTGAGCTCCCATAAGCCCTTGCTGCAGTGCCAAGGCACTCTAAAAAGCTGTGGGCGAGGCTTGTTAAGTTTATAGGGAATTAGAGTATTAAAACAAAGCAAAAAAAGTATTCGGCTTGAGGAATGCCCTATAAACTATATGAAAGGAACACAATTATGCAATGAGTAAAAGTTTATCTCGGATCCACTTTGAGAAATATGACTTTACTAGTAAAAAAGCCCGCCGATTAAAAAATGGGCACTAGGCCACGGGCGCCCCTCCCCGCCCCCCCCCCCCAGCAACGCAAGCACAGATGCCTCCCGCTAGCCCGTCTTCCACCGCCGTCTGCAGTCTATGCACACAGGGAGATGTTGCTTGCTTGGCAGGTGGAAAAAGCTGTTATTTTCCACAATGCAATGAGGTTCACAGACAGCAAACAGTCAAGTCTGGAAGCAGGGACACACACACACAGTGACAGGATGCAGAGAAACAGGGGTTTTATTATATAGGATAATACAACGTAAACCTTTGTGAACTAACACCAGGGCCAGAGGCTCTGTATACAGATAGTGGTGTGGACGTACCACAACAGCAACATACATATTTGATGCGTTCCTACCGAGGTTGTGCACTGTTCTTCCCGCGGTTATAGTGCATTTGCAGTTTACTGAACAAGAAGACTAAAACATGCTGCATACAAAAAATTGCAACGCAATGCAATAGCAGTTCAACCTCGGTGAAACTATATGTCTATGAAAGCTCGTTGAGTAATTTACATTTGTGCAGCAGGCTGCAAAGGAATGTGAATGTGCCGTGTAGCCTATTGATCATTTCCATCCTTGCTTTACAGTCTCTAGGCTTGATTGACAAAGAGGTAAAGTGACAGCTCCAGCAGCGCAGTGCCACTCTCTGTTTGGAAAGACGATGGTGTTATCAGCCTGACAGGGGATGACATGCTTCTCACAGCATTGGAGAAGTACATCAGACAATGCTGTTTATAGGAGCAGCCCAATGGCCTGATAAAAATGCTGCATCATCAGTGTGAGGAAACGCGGAAAAGCCGCCGTTGTACCCAAAGTAAGGCGGCTGATTCCGCGTTCAACATGGCAGCTAGCACGCAGTCGGAGCGCAGAGAAAACGCTGCATGCCCAGACAACAGGGCGGCGGATTCCGCGTCCGACACGGCAGGTAGCACGCATAGGCCTACTCTTGTCAGTGATGCTGTATGCAGAGAAAACGCCGCACGCACGGACAGCGGTGCGGCGGATTCCGCATTCAACACAGCAGGAACATTACAACACATGTCTTGTGTGGCTGGGACTGATAGTCCACACTGGCTTAGGAGGACGCGCGCGCGCGCAGAGAGGCAGGGCCTTTATGACAGTCAGAAGGGAGTCAGCTGACCAAGCCGGTCAGCTGACAATTTCAGCAACTTCCATTGGTCTAGCACTTAGGGGAGGCGCTAGAGAGCGCTGGTCATTTCTCTGGTGTCTGGCGTTGCGATCACTACGTGGTAGCACTCAGACCTTGTCAGTATCTGTGTTTATTAGACAGTTTCGTAGGTGTTGATGATCACGGAGCTCACACTTTAGCCTAGGAATTGTATTATTATCTGTGTTATTATCTAGACCAGTTTCCAAGGTGTTGATGGCCAAGGAACTCACACCTTAGTCTAGGAATTCTGTACCATCTGTATCATTATTATTATCTAGTCTAGTTCCAGGAGTGTTGAGAATCTAGGAGCTCACACTCAAGCCTAGGCATTGTTGATTATCTGTTATGACCTTCTGCTTTCCTGACCATTCTTCTGATCTCTGATTCTGTACCTTCGTTATTCTGATACTCTGTTGCCAAACCCTGCTGGTCTTAGGATTCTGCTCCTGTATACTGTCTCTGTACTTTATCTGTCCGTGTGGTAACGACCTGGCCTGTCCGACCTCGAAAACTCTCTCTCCTGTTAAGAGATAGTTCGCAGATCTGTCAGTGACACTTCCTCATTGGTGTCACTCACGCTCTGTCCTTCCCACTCTCATCCTAGCTCCGCCCCTCGGGAAGCTTCAGTCCTGTGGAAGGAACCTGATCTCAAGCATTATCTCCCATTTGCTTAGCACCCTTCTCTCGGGTGCTCTCCTCAAAGTATTACTGTTGCACCAAACACTCTTATCACTCAGGTGTCCAGAGGTTAGAGATATATCTGATTATCGGTGATACTGCTGATCATCAATAATCGGGTATATATCTGTATTCTCGGTGATACTGCAGATCACCGGTAATCAGACCCTCTCTGTGTTACACCGATCGTTACAATCAGAAACATTTTCCAATTGACCGGTGTCACACCTGAAGAGCATCTCAGGTCTTGCCGGCAGCTGCCTCAGAAATTCAGCTTCCAGTCACATTCCAATGGGAAGCTCTAATAATATACTAATTATATTAATAGGCAACTCTAGGGCCTTAGAAGGTGTTGATTAGGAATAAGTCCTGTTTCTGGGGCACAGTGCAGGAGAGGGGTGCAGTGGGCACACTGGCACAGCTGCGGATGGGACGACTCCTCCCTCCCCCCTTCTGTGCTCCCACCCCATTGCAGAACTTCAGTGCAGCGGTTACATTGAACACTCACCTCTTCCGGGCTCCATATGATAGAGTTCCACTTTCCTGATTAGCGGAAGCAGAGAGAGAGGCGCTTCTGAGGGAGAAGCCTGGCAGCCTATGGACTTCTAATGCATGGAGCTCGGAAGAGGTAAGTGTTCCCTGTAACCTGGGCCCACTGCTGAAGCTCTGCAATGGGGGAAGGAGCACAGAAGGGGAACCTGAGGAGAGGGAGGGAGGAGTACCTAAGCATGATCATCGTACTGTTAAAAGATTTGTGGCTGACTCAGAGCACACATTGGTTTGTGCAGATAAAAGCAAAATGCGGAAAAGTTCTGCCAAACAAATACATCAGATTAAGAGAACAGCTGCTAAAATGCCATTACAAAGCAGCAAACATATATTTGAAGCTGCTGTGCTTCCGGAGTACCACGAACATCCAAGTGCAGGACTCTCCAGAGGATTTCAGTGCATAAACCTTCTGTTCAACCACCCCTAACCTAAACTCTCAAGCAGACACAGCTGCATTGGGCCCAGAACTATAAGAAGACTAATTTTACTGTTTACTGATAAGTGTCATGCAACTGTTCACAGTCCAGATGGATGGAGTGGTGGATGGTTGGTAAACAGCCACCATATCTCAACAATGTCAGCAAGGAGGTAGCGGAGTAATGTTTTGGGCTGGAATCATGGGGAGAGTGCTGTTTGGCCCCTTTAGGGTCCCTGAAGGTGTGGAAATGGCCTCTGAAAAGTATTCTGGTGTTTCTGACTGACCACTTTCTATAGTACAAAAAGAAGAACAGTGCTTTCCATGATTAAGTCATTTTCATGCAGGACAATACACCATCTCATGCTGCAAGGAAGACCTCCACATCATTGGCTTCTATCTGCATAAAACGAGAGAAACTCATGGTGTGGCCCCCATCCTCCCATGACCTCAATCCTATTGAGAACTTTTAGAGCATCTTCAAGCAAAAGATCTATGAGGATGGTAGGTAGTTTGCATCCACACATCAGCTCTGGGAGACAATTCTGATATCCTGCAAAGAAATTCAAGCAGAAACTCTCCAAAAACTCATAAGTTTCCTATGGTCCTATGTTATGTAGCCATCTTGCAAACATGGCTATTCAGTACCTGTATGGAGTATATTCTCTTTGTAGTCATATCTGGAATTTGTGGTTCTATGAAATCAGCTTGAAACTGTTTGTTGCTAAATAGTTTGCATAGTTTGCTGTTTGCAGTTTTCCCGCCTACATCTAGGTGGAGAATTCCTCTCACCAACAGGAGAGCAGCTTTTATACTGTTGAGATTTTGTAGCCAATGAGAGAAAGTCTTAGCTCTGAGAGAAAGGAATGTCCAAGAAACAGAGTTTTTAGTGAGCTGGGTGCAGAGGAGGCCTGTCTGGAGAGAGAAAGGAAAAAGTCTGATGGAGATCCAGGGCCGGCCCTAGACTTTTTGCCGCCTGAGGCAAATTTTGAAAAAATTATTGCTGACTCACCTCTTCTTCGCTCGATCCAGCGTGCACTCCACTGACGTCACTTCCTGCAACGCCGTCCACTCACAATACAGTGGGCGGCGCTGCAGGAAGTGACGTCAGTAGAGCGTACGCTGGATCGAGGAAGAGGTGAGTCCTCATCGCCCACTGCCTCTTACGAGTAGCGCTTCTGATCTATTTAAGGCTGGAGGGGAGCGGAGGACGGGGGACCCAGGCAGGGGAGGGGGGGGGTCCGACCCCCCTCCCCGCCGCTAGGCCCAATACCCCCGTCCTGCCCGCTACCCCTCCAGCTCGGCGGCCGGCTCCCCGCACCCACCGACGGGTGGATGCCGCCCCTAGAAATGTGCCGCCTGAGGCAAAAGTTTCACCCCGCCTCATGAGCGGGCCGGCCCTGTGGAGATCTGAAGAGCTGTGCTGTCTGCAAGGTGAAATTTCTTTCTCCAGTGACACGTGACTGCACCCTAGCTGAACAGGAGTGTTTACAGGCCACTATACATAATTCTATTTTTTCCTGCCTCATCTGAATGAATTGTAAACCACCTTTATTATTACTACAGTAATCAGCTGATAGTGAATCCAGTTTATTGATATGTCCTATCATCTGCTTGCATTGCAGTCCTGCAGGTTCCCAGAACAAGCTTTGAGTGAGTGATTCCTGTTGGATTGTGACTTTCATAAGGTCAGGCCTTCCAAGGTCTTATGCAACACAGTTCTAGTTAGGACTAGAGACACAAACATCATATTGGCCTAACAATCTGCTCTGAGGTGTCTAGGCCTATAAGAAGAGGATCATTCATATATATATAATAATTCAGCTTGTGTCACCTTGTGTCATCTTCCTGCTGCTGCTCTCCTGAGTGGATTACAAATACTGTTTTATATATGAGCTCCAACTGCCAGCCTACTACTTAGATTAACACTGGCCAGTGTTAGGGGAATTTAGTTTAAATGTTCATCTGAGTTTGACCATAGCAGACTATTTATACATTTGACATTTAACCTCCTTAGCGGTATGCCCGACACTGTGTCGGGCATACCGCTCTGTGGCCCCAGGAGTCCCCCATAAATAAATGTGCCAAAGGGCTGTAAATCCTCTAGCTAGCACTAGGCTAGCTAGATCGCCGCCGATCCCCTGCGATCCCCCCGCTTATACATTACCCCCCCTGGATCCAGTGATCGCGCAGCCTCCCGACACAGCTCCGGTCTCTCTATGGGGAGGATCGGGTTTGCGCATGACATCTGCGATCCTCCCCATAATGAAGACCTGAGCTGTCCAGGGAGGCTGCGCCGACCGCTGGATCCAGGCTGAGTAAAGTATAAACGGGGGAGCGGCGGCGATCAGAGAGTGCCGGAAACTTTGTCTAGCGAGCCTAGTGCTAGCTAGAGGATTTATAGCCATTTAGCACATTTATATTAAAATCGGGCAAAAAGTAACAAAACATAGCAAGGAAATGAGCAGCGCTACTTAAAAACAGACTAGTGCCTACCTGCAAAAGAGTGCAAGCCCCACTTGTGGGGTCGAATACACACCGAGCATACACATAACCTGTCTACCACTGGAGGAGGATGTTGGTTTCCTGTAACAGCTTGTATGCAACCTATTAAGTACTCGTCCCTCCCACTGCGAAGAAGTCAATCCTCCATGGGAAGGGCCTAACACTAACTAAATCCTAACCTATGTATATGCATAGCCTGGGTGCGCTACCAAATAAAATAGAAAAATCGAAAATTACGCAAAAGGTGGATCAGCGCAACACCAGGCCGCTAATTTAACCGAACACTTAGGCCGGGTTTCCACTGCTGCGAATCCAGGCCGATTCCCCGCCCACGAATTCGGATGGATTTCAGCAGCCTATAGAAGTCTATGAGAGCCATCCGAATTCGTGGCCGAGGAAAAATCTGAGGCCCTGCAGCATAATTTCGTCCGTAGCTGTCCGAATCCCATAGCCGTGCATAGCACGGCTAGAGGGATTCGGCTGCGAGAGGCAACAGCTGTGCCGGCATCGCGTCTCGCAAGACGCATGCCGCCGCACAAATGGAAACCTAGCCTAGTAAAGTGTCAATTCATCAAGGCTGTTACAGCATGAAAAGCTGAAATTACAGAGCAGTGAGATAAATTACCGACCTGTGTGGTAAACACTTCAACAAATGTCAGTAAATGACAATTCACCATGGATGATTAACGGCAGTTCTCCCCTGTCGGAATCAGTGCGGAATCAATGCAGGACTCACAAAACTCAGAGGATTACCTATGACTGACAGGAGCAGAAGCCAATAGGAACAACCCCTGTCTCCTGCAAGTGATTTTGATTGGACCCAAAGCCTTCTCTGGCAGGTGCTGCTTTCCTCCCCCCCCCTCCCCCCAGGCAGCAAGCAGAGAGATCAGAACAAAAGATGCCTCCCCTGCCTACCTTCAGCAGTTTAACCTCTTTAGTTCCTGTTTGAAGATGTGGAGGAGCTAGTGGGGGAAATCACCTAAGATGGGCATGTTTAAAGTTTCTAGGAAGTTCATCTAAGCTGAGGCAACTAAATAAGATGTTAGGAAAGACTTAAGCTGGCCATACACTAGGCCGATTACCCGCCAATCGACAGCAGATTCTATCACTGGGATTGAATCCTCTGTCACATCGTTCACTCTAAACGCTAAATTTCGATCTATTTTGTCCCGAAATAGATCGATCGCTCCATGCGGGAAATTACCGTCGATCGCCCGCGGGTAGGGAGAGCGTCGCTAGCGGCGTACGATCGACGCAGGTATACATTACCTGAAGCTGGCTCCCGGCATCTTCTCCGCATCACCTCCCGGCTGGCATCTTCTCCGCATCACCTTCCGCATCACGGCATCCGGCGGCATCCGTGTATAACTTCCTGTGTCACTGCAGTGACAGCAGAAGTACAAATAGAGGGCGCTCTATTTGAACTTCCGCTGTCACTGGAGTGACAGAAAGTTATACGCGGATGCCGGATGTCGGGATGCGGATGGTGAAGGGAGAAGATGCCAGCCGGTAGCCGATGCGGAGAAGATGCCCAGGACCAGGCTTCAGGTAATGTATGTGGGGGGGGGGGGGACAGGTGACAGCGGCAGCTCAGCAGATGGTGAATCGGTTTCAGGCTGAAATCGATTCGCAATCTGTTTGCAGTAAAGGCAGCCATACGATCCCTCTCTGATCAGATTCGAATGTTGGTCGAATCTGATGGCAAAACGACCAGTGTATGGCTACCTTTATAGTGACTAATAGACAGATTCAATCACAGCCAGCAGATGCAGTATAACAAAACATGTACATCTAAAGGGATGTCAGGATGCCTTCCACTATTGTATTGCTGTCTCTGAACAGAACAGCATGTAACAACACAGACGACTCAGTCTTCTGCTGTTACCGACAACTGCGCTTCGGGAAATTATGGAACTTTTACCGCACCTGTGAAAATATTGATGAATTAGCATACAAAAGTCTAAAATACTGAATGTGGTATTTTCCCGACATGTTTTTTGACAGCTTTGATGAATTGACGCCTATGTGTATCACTGGAGGTTGTGGGTGTCACCAGTGTTCGAAAAGAGCAGCACCCATCTAACATAGCTACACTTACGGGTGTGCTAGCTAGACTAACTTTACCTGTTAAGATGATTTTGATTGAAATAGCTTTTGGTTTCAGTAAATATGACCTCCTAATGCAGAGAATTCAACAGATGACCATTTTCAGTTCTGTACAACCTATGAAATGTTTTGAAACTCTGCACTACTTTTATTATGAGGTTTGTTCAGTAACATTCAAATTATAGTCCAATGTTTGATGACTTAAAGTGGTTTAAAACCCTGACATAATATTCAATAAAAACATGTTTTCCTACTTTTTATAAGCCATACCGTTATCATATTTGCATTTGTGCATAAGTATTATTATTCATTTAGAAACTATAGGTTCCCAAGACTACAGTTGTTTGCTTTGTGAGCTCACTTTGCATTTTATTAATAACTGGTTTTATTCATTATGTATTGAAGGCAGACATGCTTTCAGTGTCTCTCTGTCTCCAGCTGCTTCTGCACAGTAAACACAAGATAACATTGTATACATCGGATGGGTCCAGATTTCAATGCACTGAACTTTCAAGCTCTGTGCGTAACCCTTCGAATGCTGGTCTAGTAAAAAAATATAATAAGCTCTAAATAATTTTTTAGAGAAAAGAAGAAATGCAGGGCTATATTCCGCTTTAAAATGATGCTGACATCCACGTGTATCAACTATTATATATATATATATATACACACACAAAAATATTCAGCTTTTGCAATTGATATAAATAGCCAAAGTTTTGGCTGCCAGCGATGAGCATAGCCTGTGGCCTCTCTCTCCTTACTCCCCTCAGAGAGATCCCAGCGCCTGGCTGTATTTAAAGTGATTACCTGAAGGGCAGGGCCAACTGCATCTTCACAAACTGATTTTTTTGTGTTCTGCGTGAAATAGATACCTCCTGATATAGGCAGTTACAGGCTGAAACCAAGGTCGGAAGCCAAAAAAAAAGAGAATATGTTGTACAAGGGTCATTCGGTAATTCAGTGACAAACGTGCAATGCATCATGCAGTATTCTGTCATTCGGCTTTCAATAGAAAGAGGGTCAGTTTCTGCTGCACCAGACATCTCCTAGAACCTAATTATAATAAGAATTATTGACCATAGTTATGAAATTGCCACACCATTTTGTTCATTTATTATACAGTATATAAATGGGAGAACTGAGTAATTGTGCTTCTGTTACCCTCCATAGGTGTCTTGTACCTTTATTTATTATTTGTTTTTGTTTCATGAGTGTCATGGGTATTTAGCGAACAGCACTCTTGCCTTTGCAGAGCTAGTATACCTAGCTCAAGACTGGAGCAGAGCACTAACTTCATGAAGTTTGTATGTTCTCCCCAAGCTTGCCTGGTTTTCTTCTCACATGCCAAAAACATACAGATATAAGTCAACTGGTTACCAACAAATTTGGCTTTAGACTTTCATAGGGAACATAACTCTGTGAGCTTCTCTGAGGGACAGTTTGTGACACCACTACATTCTCCATGAGGAAGTGGTCAGTGCTATTTAAAGTGAACCTTAACTATGCCAAAAACTTACCTGGGGCTTTTACAGACCCCCTGCAGATGTCCTGTGCCGTCCTGGAATGATCCTACGGTTCTCTGCAGCAGCTAAGTTCCAGTGCACATGCGTGGCCCTGGCTATGAGATTTCTCGTACTACGTATGCACAGGACAGAGACAGGAGTGTGAACAAGGACACGTGCGGGGGACCGGAGGATCATTTCAAGATGGTGCGGGCACAAGACATCTGCAGGGCACTGGTAGAAGCCCCAGATAAGTTAAACTCTTTTTTTTTTTCTTGCCACAGTTAAGGTTCACTTTAAATAGCACTGACCACTTGCTCATGGAGAATGTAGTGGTGTCACAAACTGTCCCTCAGAGAAGCTCACAGAGAAGAAACTTTAAATGCATAATGTGATTTACAATAATAATACAGCTCAGTTCACAATTACTCATGCTGTGACAATGCAATTTCAGCACTGGATAGCTCCATAATAGGCCACAGTTTATAGTGCGTTTTACCATGAGAGTTGCCTCTGCAGGTGTTAGTCTGTGAAGCACTACTTGCTGGCTAGCCATGTGTAGAGGATGCCATAAATATTGCAAGCAACCCTGATGTGACTTGTTAGATATTTACCTATAGAGAGGGGCAGCTCTAAATTCTATAGATCTTCACTATGTCCCCTCATTCCACAGCTGTTACCCATTCAAATTGTGCATCTTCAGGAGTCCTCAAAAGGCTGCTAAGCACTCGTGTCCCTGAATACTGCCAAAGACAGCCGCATCCGAGCTGCACATACGCGAGCTAAGACTTGCGCAAGGGTAGTAAAGATCTGCTTGTCTTTGAAAGTACTTGGGGATGCAAGTAGCTGAGGAGTACCTCTGAGGCGTCCTGAAGAGGTATTTGACCTGCCCGTCAAATAACTTCAACTGGGGGACAGTGCTGGAATGAGGGTTTGGAGCGAAGGCCAGAAAGGCTCCAATGGATCCAGAGCCTACCCTCTGAGCAGGGCCGGTTCTCTCATGAAGCAAGGTGAAACATTTGAATTAGGCATAGAGATTACAGGGGTGGCATGTTTATGCTGTGCTTACACTTACAGCATGCAGAGTAGGAGGAGAACCAAGAGGAGAGCGGGGTGAAGAGGTCATCATTGGGAAAAAGCAGCTTGTTGTGCTGTGTGAGGAGTCTAATAGTGAGTGAGGAGGGGGGAGGCAGGAGAGCGGCAGTGCTTCATTTGACTTACCCAGCAGAAGGGAGGAGGTGGCACTGCTGTCCTGACTGAGAAGGAATGGAGTGGCTGAGCAGTTTGTTTGTCACAGACTCACTGCCAGCCAGTGTGCTATTGTGCTGCAGCATGTCATGTGAGAACATTAAATGAAGCAGAGTAAATTGTTGGGTACTGTGCAATCGTTCCAAATGAGAGGAGGGGCATCCTCACAAGTATGCCTCAGGCAGCAAAAAGTCTAGAATCGGTACTGCCTCTGAGTATCTATTTTTTTTCTCTTGCTCCAGAATTGCTGTCAACCCCATAGGCAAACGCAGGGGGTTATAACAGCTGCCCAGAATCCCCCCTGTCTGGGGACAGGCACAAGTTGATACACCAAATTATCTGCAGGCATCCTGCAGCTCACAGCACTGCCCCCTTTCTTCCCCACTACAGTTGACTTGGCATGGAGCAGCAGCGTGTGTACAGAGCATGGAACAACAGCGTGTGTACAGAGCATGGAACAGCAGCGTGTATACAGAGCATGGAGCAGCAGCAGCGTGTGTACAGAGCATGGAGCAGCAGCATGTGTACAGAGCATGGAGCAGCAGCAGCGTGTGTACAGAGCATGGAGCAGCAGCGTGTGTACAGAGCATGGAACAGCATCAGTGTGTGTACAGAGCATGGAGCAGCAGCATGTGTACAGAGCATGGAGCAGCAGCGTGTGTACAGAGCATGGAACAGCAGCATGTGTACAGAGCATGAAGCAGCATCAGCGTGTGTACAGAGCATGGAGCAGCAGCAGCAGCGTGTGTACAGAGCATGGAGCAGCAGCGTGTATACAGAGCATGAAGCAGCAGCGTGTGTACAGAGCATGCAGCAGCTCTGGGGAACTTAATAGTCAGGTATGAGCACAGCGCTGTGTCCTGCTGTGCGAATGCTCCACTTTCCCCTTTATTAGCAGTGTCAGCTGGCCTCATTATCTGTATTCAAACTGCTCTTGATCAATCCCGTTGTCGATTGGGAGCAGATTAAACATTTAGGAAATAATTGCCAGATCCTGTCAGTCAGATGGGAAATTGCATTATGTGTACCCAGCATGATGTTCTACCATATTATTATACTGTATTGTGCATGGCTGAGGGAGACCTTTCAGGTATCCCCCCCTTTGAAATTCTGGGTTTTCCCCTGAACCTAGTGACCATGTTTCGCAGGACTACCCTCAGCAAAAGGCTGCGCTCAGCGATGGAGCAGACATGGTGAATGAAGCGACTCTGGTAACTGCTGAGCGACATTACCATTCATACATTATGCATGCCAAATACTTGACCAAAATTATCTAGTCAACTGTAATTTTTTTTTCTACTGCAGATACAGACGAAAGTATTACCATATGTTTTTGAGTACAATTAAAGTATAGGTTGCAAACAATTCCAGTTTCCTTGCTGTAAGGATAACTGTCTATACCTGGGGAGACAAACTCAATCACATAAGGGGCCAAAAATTACAACATAGTCTAAGTTGCAGTCCAAATTATATATTCAGATTTAACATTTATTTGAACAATCTTAAACCCAGTCATGTAACTATATTGACTGTGAGTGGCCTGCTTCTCCCCATCTGCAGGGTAATGCAGTTGAACAGTTTAACCATTTCAGCAGGCGGGGATTTTTCACCTTATGCATCGGAGCAATTTTCACCTCCCATTAATTCGCTAATAACTTTATCACTACTTATCACAATTTATTGATCTATAGCTTGTTTTTTCCGCCACTAATTGGGCTTTCTGTGGGTGGTACATTTTGCTAAGAGCCACTTTACTGTAAATGCATTTTAACAGGATTAATAAGAAAAAAATGGAAAAAATTCATTATTTCTCAGTTTTCGGCCATTATAGCTTTAAAATAATCCATGCTACCATAATTAAAACCTATGTATTTTATTCGCCCGTATGTCTCGGTTATTATACCATTTACATTTTGTCCCTATCACAATGTATGGCGCCAATATTTTATTTGGAAATAAAGGTGCATTGTTTCCGTTTTGCGCCCATCACTATTTACAAGCTTATAATTTAAAAAACATTTGTAGTATACCCCCTTCAAATGCATATTTAAAAAGTTCAGACTCTTAGGTAACTATTTATGTATGTATTAATTAAAAATTTAAATTGCTGCGGTCCAGATTTAAAGAAAGAGGTTATAAAGATTGCTGGCTCAAAAAAGCATACAAACGAGCCAAATCAACTAATCGTCTTGATTTATTACAAAAGAAGCCTAAGACCACAACTGATTTTAAAGAAACTCGTTTAATTACGAGATTTAATGACCAAAATCAGGAGGTGGAGGGCGTTCTTCAGCGACACTGGCATATTCTCACTAATGATAATACTATTGGAGAATTTATACCTTATAAACCACAAATTACTTATAGACGCAGCAAGACACTGAGGGATCTGCTCTCCACAAGCCATTTTTGGGGGAATAAAGGACCAAGTAGTCATTGTAAAGTGAAGGGCACATACAGTTGCGGCGGCTGTGCCTATTGCCAATATCTACAAATTGGTAAATCAGTAATGTTACCCAATGGCCGCAGATGGTATTTGCAGCACTTTGTAAACTGCAACACCCCTGCGGTTATTTATTTGTTATACTGTAGATGTGGCTGCTTCTATATTGGTAAAACCTCTCGTGCTTTGAAAGAAAGAATCAAGGACCATGTAGGAGATATCACGTGTTGTAATTTTAAATCCCCAATTTCTCAGCATGTTCATTTTGAACATCGGGGCAATGCCCATTATGTTAAATTTATAGGGCTTGATGTGGTACATCGGCATCCTAGAGGGGGGAATATAGACAAAGCTTTACTCCAATTAGAATCTCGTGGATTTATGATCTTAGGGCCACCGAAGGCGAAGGACTTAATGATAGCATTAACTACCGGGTCTTTCTCCAAGACTAGGCTTGTTGGTGAAACAGACTCCTTGGTTGTCGGTCCTGCCTGATCCCCTGTTCTTTAGCGTATTTACATCTGTACGTTCCTCTCCCTGCCTGTTGTATGGGGGGCTTATACTCCTATCTCTATCCCGCTGTTGCTTTGATACTGCTCATTTAATATGCAGAACATGTTTTTGATATATGTCCTTATTGATTTGTATTTGCGGTTGTTCATATACTCTGTGTGGCATTTTTATATATTAATGTGATGTTATTGTTAATAAAATCTGGCAGCTATTGTTTGATCACTTGCTGATTAAAACTCAGATTTTCTGCCTTGATACGTAATTTGTTAGGTGTCTGTAGACTTGCATTTATTTATTTTGATTATGTGTTATTTTTGTTTTGGCCGACTCTCCCCGCCCCCCTTCCTCCCCTCGCTCTCCCAGCTGGATGGCTCGTCACATTTGGCATACGCCGGATAGAGCTCTTTCCGGCCTTGCAGAGAGCTTACGTGGGGTACGCGGGGGGCGGGGATAGGTACGGCCATCATAAGAACGCCGTTATGGCGTCCTAGTAACACGCTCTCCGCTGTTTGCCTTTTAAAAAGCCGTTAGTAAACGGCGAAACATGTCAGGCTATTCTCCAGCGAGCCAGCTCCGCCACCCGGCCACTTGGGACTCTCCATTCATCATCATCTTTTGATATTGGTCAATATTTAGCTGGACTGGTAACTATACAATATACATGTGTGACCCATCCATCCATGGCTGGACTTTCTTTTTGAATGCTGGAACATTGCTGGTATTTACAAGCTGCACCATTGACAGAAAACTGTTCAAGCATTGCTGTCTTTGCATCTATGCTCTGTTTTGCTGCTGAGTGTTTCATATTGATGGACATGTGACATTGGATTTCTGCTGGCATTCATCTCTGCTTCTGCTCCATCGTTGCATTTATGTTATAGATGCTAAATAGCCATTATATTATGCTGCATGTCTACAATCTGTCGCATGTTTGAAGCTTTGACATCATTTTCAACTAACAGCATAATCTGCTTCATAACCCTCTGATGACAGCTTGCTTGTTTCATTTATCATTCCTCCATTGATGCCATATCTACCCCTGCGAGTGGGGGGTGCAGACCTGTGGATATCAACAGCAGGACTATTCCTTCCATATATATATTTTTTTTTTTGTACAAGGCTTTTCCATCTATGCCACATTTGCCCCTGCGAGTGGGGGGCATATTTTTATGAACTCATGCATTTAACATCATTGCCAAGGATGGTATATTGCCTCATGATGTTCTCACGCATGTTTCTTAACCAGCCATATATCTTGTGACAAGTATTTTTGATTCGTTTTTTTGGGGACTGCAGCCCCATAGCTAGCATAAAGAGTGTGAGTCTTAGTGGCCAAGTCTGGCGGAGCAGCGATACATATTTTAATCATAGATTATTTCAGTGTTTTGTGTTTAGTGGTAGGATTTGGTATGTAATTGACTAATAAAATTATTTATTGATTTTTCATGCACCCAAGAGCCAATTCTCTGATTTGTTGTCCTTTATTTTATTTTTTTATTGTAATTTTTTTTTCCATTAGAAATGTTATTTGGGGAATATTTTGGTGTGGGACATAAACAGTTATTTTTTAATGTTATTAGATGTGTAAATTGTAATGTAAAAAATGTGTTGATGGCTACAAGATGGCCACCTTCATTTTTGGTTTCCCTCCTTGTACTTCTCGCTATGCGGAAGTACAAGGGGGATGCGGACATTTTTACGGGCAGAAGAGCTGAAGCCTCACGGGTGAGAGCTTCGGTTTTTCTGTGGGGGACAGGGATCGGTGATTGGGAACCATGTTCCCTTTCACTGATCCCAGGGCTACCGGGGGACACCGCAGGGACACGGGGGCGCGCCCGCGATCGTGCGCAGGAGCGGGAGAGCACATCAGAGCAGCCGCCCGGATGTGAGCTTCACGTCTGGGCGGCTTAAATGGTTAATTCATACTGTATTTGCCTGCTTCAGTACTGCTTTGAGTCTCCTCTGATCATCCTGCAGCCACAGGCTCTATGCTGCATACCTCTGTCTCCTGAGGCATGTCATGTGATCAGGAGAAGGAAGTATGGAAGCACAGAGGGTGCGACTGCCAGAAAGAACAGAAGAGATAAACAGATCATTGGAACAGGCAAACATTACACTAGTGTTGTCCGGATCATGAACGATTCGGATCTTTGATCCCAATCTCTTTTGTGAGTCGAATCATCCGAATCATGAAAATGAACAATTCGGATCACAAAGGGGGCGGGGCCAGGAGCGGCACGCCCCCCTCTCAGCGGGCAGCGGGGTCCTGGAAGCACAGAGCAGAGATGGGTCGCTCTGTTGGAGGGGAGCCAGCCTTGCACTCAGAGCACAGCAAATAATGAATTCCCAATTGTGCATTGTAATGTGCATATCATATGCCAGGATAAGCAGCACAGATACCAAATGGTTCATAAAAATGTCCCAACCGGAGAGAGAGGAAACAAGTCTGGGAGATAGTGTGGTGTGATTGTGGACCTGGAACTTCATGAGCCTGTTTAGTGACACGGATCTCCAGTATGCCCTGCCAAAATTGCCATATCTGGGACCTATGGGAGTCAGATGTGGATGTCGTGTTTTGATTATTTGAATATCACATTATTATACAGGAGAAAACCTACTAGCTAATTGTGCGTGTAACGTATTGACATTCCCAGCCTCCTGCATATTACATCTATAGCTGGGGACTGCAGCTGAATTAACAACCACAACAATCACCAATAAGCATAAATTAGCAAACATACCATAAGAGGCCGGAAAACGAGCGTGTTACTCGGTTAGTAATCGGTTACTGTTACCTAGTGCTGTGATCACTGCATCACATCGACTATAGGATGGGGGCATAACAAAAGTATTTTACTGAATTACACTGTTATTGTCTGGAGGGGGGGGGGGGGGTAACCTATATAGTCTCGCATGACCTGCTGCAAATTGTGGTATGTGCATTTACTAGTTGGATCCTTCCATATGTGTCTGAAGTGGGTGATTTTATTATGGTAGCCGAGTTTGCAGCAAATGAAGGTAAAAAAGTGTTGAACAGCCGAAGGTGCTATGAATTGCCTGTGTGTCTATTTCCCCATCCCCCCCCCCCCCCCCCCCCCCCCCCCAATGCTTCACTAGTAAAATGATCCGCGATTCGGATCAAAGATCCAGATCTTTTCAATGATCCGATTCGAATCATCCGAATCATTGAAAAGATCCGAACTTCCCATCTCTACATTACACTGGAAGGGGGGGAGGGTTTAGGGGTGTGTGTGTGTGTGTGTGTGTGCGTGTGTATGATTCACTAGTTATTGGGGAGGGCTTAAATCAATGGACTGGGCCCACGCTTATTTCACTGGGGAGGGGGACTTAGATCAAAGGAATGGGGTCCCATGTTAATTTAATTAGGAGGGGGGGGGGTTGTTCCATGGGTTATTGCTGCACCTCAGCTCAAACTGTCAATGTTTCAGTCATTAACACTGTCACTGGTGTGCTCATTTGGACAGGAAGGCAATGTGCTGTCTTTCTTTTACTGCTTACAATGATGGACATTGGAATCTCTTGAGGGCCACACAAAATGGTAAGGAGGGCCTTGTGTTTGACACCTGAGCTATACACCGAATCCCCTCTGAGTCACCCCTGGAAGGAATCAGTGAAATCAGAACACCTTATCTATACCGACAGAAGCAATCCCCTACTTACAAATGACTCGACGTCACAGCATTTCATACATGCAAACAAAGTTCAGATATGTAAAATATACCGTACTGTAGTACTATTTTTGTATGGACATATGTTTGTTGAGACATGTTACAGCATTGTATAACCTGTTGTACGTAGTTTAAAACTCATAAAAAGCACATTAAAAACAACCAAAAAAACATTATTCATGCTTTATGTCCAAATCCAGAGTTTTCCAAAAGTAAATTATTTATTCACCTTTCATTATGTATAAAACGACACAACACATTCAACTTACAAAAAAACCTCCCGGAACTTAACCTGTTTGCTAGTAGGGAACCCCCCGTAGTTGCTTTAGGTGAGTAGTTCAGAAAGTATTCTATCCAGAACTGGATCATTCACAAGGCAAACCTAGGCAGTTGCCTAGGGCCTGGAGAGAGTCTAGGGACCTGGTGGATGCCCCCACCAAATCTTACTAAAAAAGCCAGTGGTGGGCAAAAGTTGCTATCTTGCCTAGGTCCCCATTTTACTGTTATCTTTTTCTAGCCAGAGACCCAGCAGTTCAGCATCCCATAGAATAAAAGGTCTTAGGCTGGCTGCAATGCTAGGTCTCTGGCTAAAAGTTCAGCATCCTGGCTGCCGGCCACAAGCACCTTTTGGTTGCAATTACCATATTTTTCGGACCAATGAGACGCACCGGACCAAAAGACGCACTTAGATTTAGAGGACAAAACTCAGGGAAGAAATATACTAAACCCGTGCCTCCTTGGTGTAGGGGCATCTTGTGGACCTTCTCCCCCCAATTATTATGAGCCCCTTGTACCTCATTTCCCCCTTAGTACCTCTTGTGTCCCCTCTGTGTCCTGTGTAAGCCAGTAAAAGAGAATCCACAGAGCAGTCCGACAGGCGTAACTGAAGCTATTTTACTGGGGGCTATTACAGAGGAACGGAGCCACCGATTATAAATGATATCATCCTGATTCAAAATGTGTTGCATTCACTGATGGCTAACACTATACTGCTTCTACTGTAGAGTGTGCAAGTTGTATTTAGTATTAAAGTGGACCTGAACACTTGCACAGGACGGAGGAAAATCAGAGAAATGCACCCTGTATGTATTTAGAGAGTGTAGCCTTATCTGTGACTAATCACAAACTGTAATTTGATCTCTCCCTGTGTTACATGACTGGCAATGGCAGAGATGGCAGATAAGCTCATTTGAAAGCACAGACTGTTAACAATATGTCTGCTTCCATGAATCAGGAAGTAGAAACAGTGCAGATTTATTTTAGGATTTGTATCAGCTGTAACAGATGTTTTTGTTTGAAGGTTATTATGCTGTTGTGTATCTTTTAGAGCAGAGAGGAGGTCTGAGTTCAGGTTCACTTTAATATAATACTGACATCTCCCGTAGCACTTTACCAAATTTGCATAGTGTGTCACTAAGTGTCCCTTAGAGGGGCTCACAATCTAATCCCTACCATAGTCATTTGTCCATCTCATTTATCTATTAAAGTCTAGGACCAATTAGGGAGAAACCAATACATTTATCTGTTTGTTTTTCTGAAGTGGGATGAAATCGGAGTGCCTGGAGGAAACCTTCGAAGACACGAGGAGAGCATACAAACTCTGTGCAGATAGTGCCCTGGCTTGGGGTTTGGAATCAAGTGCTTTAAGGTGACAGTGCTATCCACTACCATATGCGTATTTAGACAGTATATAATTTTAGTTTAAAAATTATCAAAAAATCAAATTAAAGATTACCCGAGGTGACATGTGACATGATGAGATAGACATGGGTATGTACAGTGCCTAGCACACAAATAACTATGCTGTGTTCCTTTTTTTTCTTTCTCTGCCTAAATGAGTTAAATATCAGGTATGTAAGTGGCTGACTCAGTCCTGACTCAGTCCAGACAGAAAGTAACTACAGTGTGACCCTCACTGATAAGAAGTTCCAACTATAAAACACTTTCCTAGCAGAAAATGGGCAGAAAGAGCAGGAAAGAGATAAAATGGGTCAATACATTTTAGCTTTGGCATACTTCAATGAATGTGTCGTTGAGCAAAAACAACAGTTAAAACTTAAAAAGTAGATTTAAACATAAAATAGAACTGTGGAATATCTTAAAAATTCATTTTAGGAGAAGGAAAATAGATACAATCATTGATTTCATTCGTTTATTTTCGCCTCAGGTGTCCTTTAAGATTTAGTTTCCTCTGCTGAAAATATTATTTTAGTCTATGGAATTGGGATATTGAATAAGCTATGCACAGTGCAATAATATAGACATTGCATGTAAACATTAAAGGCAGGAGCGTTTCTAGGTTCCTGGGAGATCCAGGGCACTCCTGGGCACCAAGAGGGAATGAGTGTGCGGCGCGCATAGCGCGGCGAAAAATAGGCATGGGCGTCGTCATAGGTGGGGCCAAATGTACATGAACATAGCAGTGGCGTAACTTAAATATATTCAATCGGCAGTATTACACATATACAAGCCCCTAAGCTGACTTCTGTCTTGTCTTCGGCTGGCTGGCCTGTGCGCTGTACTCGGCTGGCGGTTATGCTGGGCTGCCTGGCTCGTGGTTATGCTATGCTGTGCTGGCCTGGCTGGTGGTGATGCTGCTGTGCTGGCCTGGCTAATGGTGATGCTGTGCCAGCTTGGCGGGCAGTGATGTTGAGCCGGCCTGGCTTTGCTAAGTGACTTTCTGGGGGCTTTGCTGGGCTGGGCAATTTGCTGGGGGCATTTTGGGGGGCTTTGCTGGGCTGGGGGCTTTACTAGGCTTTGCTTGGCTGTATGCTTTGCTGGACTGGGACTAGGAGGCTTTGCTAGGCTGGGGGGGGTTTGCTTTGCTGAGGGCTCTGCTTTGCTGGGCTGTATATAGGTAGTTGCCTCCAGTATAGGTTAGATAGGTATGTTCCCCCAGTATAGGTTAGATCGGTAGGTGCCTCCAGTATAGGTTAGATAGGTATGTTCCCCCAGTATAGGTTAGATAGGTAGCTGCCCCCAGCGTAGGTTAGATAGGTAGCTTCCCCAGCGTAGGTGACATAGGTAGCTGCCCCCAGCATAGGTGAGATAGGTAGCTGCCCCCATCGTAGGTGAGATCGGAAGCTTCCCCTAGGGTACATTAGATAGGTAGCTGCCCCAGCATAGGTGAGATAGGTAGCTTCCCCTAGGATAGATTAGATAAGTAGCTGCCCCCAAAGTAGGAGGCAGGAGAAAGGAGGCGCAGCGGCAGGGGGGGGGCAGTTAAAAACTCACCTCCGATTGCAGCCTCCAGCTGTTTATGACTTCCTCCCTGGCATAGTTCGCATTGGTAACTGCGCCCCCTGTGGGAGGAAGTTGGAAGAAGCTGGAGGCTGCGATCGGCGGTGAGTTTTTAACTGCCCACTTCCCCCGCCGCTTTCAGTGCCCAGTCCTGCCAATTAATCGATCCGGAGCACCATGGCAACAGCTGGATCAAAGGCCCTAGTGACGCCTCTGGTTAAAGGACAACCGAGGTGGCATGTGACATGATGAAATAGACATGTGTATGTTCAGTGCCAAGCACAGAAATGACTATGTTGTGTTCATTTTTTTTCTTTCTCTGCCTGAAAATGTTAAACATCAGGTATGCAAATGACTGTTTCTGTCTGGGTTGGGACTGGGTCGGACTTTAGCATAACCCTCACTGATAAGGAATTACAGCCATAAAACACTTTCCTATCAGTAAATGGCTAATGAGAGCAGGAAAGAGATAACAAGGGTCAATAGTTCATAGATTTGAGCTCTGGCATACTTCTGTGCATGTGTCATTGAGCAGAGACAATGAAACAGTAAAAACGTAAAAACTAGATGTAAATATAAAATAAAACTGCGGGATATCTAAAAAAGTAATTTGAAAAGGAGGATGGATACAATTGTTTATCTCATCAGTTAAAGCGGTATACAGCTCTGACGTAATATTCAATAAAAACATGTTTTCCTATTTTTTATATCCCATACGATTATCATATTTCCTTTTGTGCATAAGTATTATTATTCATTTAGAAATTACAAGTTCCTAAAGTACATTTTTTTTGCTCTGAGAGCTGGCATTGCATTTTATTCATAACTGGTGTATTCACACTGTAATGTACCCAGAAATGCTTTCTGAGTATCTGTCTGTGTTCTGGAGTGTCTGAATTGCAATGTTTACATTCCTCACTTGATACAATTAAGTAAACACAATATAATGTTATCTCCAGTTCGGATGCGTCCAGCTTTCCCTGCAGGGAGCTTGTAAGTCCTGTGTTTAACTAGTTGAATGCTGCTCTAGTAAAAAAAAAAAAATGGTGATAGAATTTAATATGCTGTAAATAATATTTTAGAGCAAAGAAGAAATGCTGGGTTTCCTACCACTTTAATTTTCACCTTGGATGTCCTTTAAACATTCATAATAGTTAAATAATGAATATATTTATATACACTCACCTAAAGGATTATTAGGAACACCTGTTCAGTTTCTCATTAATGCAATTATCTAATCAACCAATCACATGTCAGTTGCTTCAATGCATTTAGGGGTGTGGTCCTGGTCAAGATAATCTCCTGAACTCCAAACTGAATGTCAGAATGGGAAAGAAAGGTGCTTAGTTACTGGGATTTTCACGCACAACAATTTCTAGGGTTTACAAAGAATGGTGTGAAAAGGGAAAAACATCCAGTATGCAGCAGTCCAGTGGGCGAAAATGCCTTGTTGATGCTAGAGGTCAGAGGAGAATGGGCCGACTGATCCAAGCTGATAGAAGAGCAACGTTGACTGAAATAACCACTTGTTACAACCGAGGTATACGGCAAAGCATTTGTGAAGTCACAACACGCACAACCTTGAGGCGGATGGACTACAACAGCAGAAGACCCCACTGGGTACCACTCCTCTGCACTACAAATAGGAAAAAGAGGCTACAATTTGCATGAGCTCACCAAAATTGGACAGTTGAAGACTGGAAAAATGTTGCCTGGTCTGATGAGTATCGTGCAGGCTGCTGGTGGTGGTGTAATGGTGTGGGGGATGTTTTCTTGGCACACTTTAGGCCCCTTAGTGCCACTTGGGCATCGTTTAAATGCCACGGGCTACCTGAGCATTGTTTCTGACCATTTTCACAGTGGGAGACATGGCAGCGCTTTGAAACAAACCTTATACCTGAATTATTTATCTGCATTGATGAGCAAAGCTCCATAAATGTTCAAATTTTTAGATTAAAATTAGCACATAATTTGCATCTGTTTTGCATTCAAGGCATTCAAGGCATGTATTTAGCCCCAGGGGGCTCTGCATTGCCTCTGTTGGCTTACAATTCAGGTGCATCCTTGAGCGCTGGTCATTTGTCTGTTTGATCGTTTCTGACCATGTCCATCCCTTCATGACCACCATGTACCCATCCTCTGATGGCTACTTCCAGCAGGATGATGCACCATGTCACAAAACTCAAATCATTTCAAAATGGTTTCTTGAACATGACAATGAGTTCACTGTACTAAAATGGCCCCCAGAGTTACCAGATCGCAACCCAATAGAGCATCTTTGGGATGTGATGGAACAGGAGCTTCGTGCCCTGGATGTGCATCCCACAAATCTCCATCAACTGCAAAATGTTATCCTATCAATGAGGGCCAACATTTCCAAAGAATGCTTTCAGCACCTCGTTGAATCAATGTCACGTAGAATTAAGGCAGTTTTGAAGGCGAAAGGGGGTCAAATACCGTATTAGTATGGTGTTCCTAATAATCCTTTAGGCGAGTGTATACTCATACAGAAGGTCTGATGGAGCTATCACTGATGAGCAAACAGCAATTAAAGGAGTTATCAGGCAATCAAAAGAAAATAAGTGCTACTTACCCGGGGCTTCCTCCAGCCCCAAGCTCCCAGCATGTCCCTCACCGCAGCTCTCCCTTCAGCTGTTTGCCATAGCTCGCTGCGCAGTCTGCTCCAGCTCGCGTGGTGGTGATTGACAGCGCCGCTTGCACAGACGCAGTACAGGCCGACCAGGAGGTCAGCCTGATGTCATCGCCGGGGACCGGGAGCGAGCTGCGGTGAACGGCTGGAGGGAGAGCTGCGGCGAGGGACATGCTGGGAGCTTGGGGCTGGAGGAAGCCCCCGGTAAGTAACACTTATTTTCGATATTTAGATTGCCTGATAACTCCTTTAAGCGATTTGTTTTAAAAATAGAAACTGTCCCTGAAAAAGAGGTACAGTTGAAGCATATGGCTGTATGTATGTTCCGTCTGGGTTACCATCATTTACAGTCAGCTGTGATACCTTCGGGCCCTTTTGTAACTGTCTAAGGCTACAAGTAAATAAATGTTTGTAAAAAAAATTTTTTACAGCCTGTAGACCTTTCCTCTTGCAGAAGTTTCCATGTAAACTCTTGGTGAAACTACAGCACCATCTAGTGGAGAAATGTTAGTATACAGGCATCATACTGACAGTACTGCACTCTTGTAAGTTAGAGACGGTCAATGACATGCAAATGATTCCAGATTGCATGCACATTTCCTGCAAGTGCGGCTGCAAAGCAGAGGATGGTTTGCGCCTAAGCAGTAGCACCGGGCTGCCACTTGGGCTCAATCTGCACCTATGCAGTGTGACCGAGTTCCGTTGACAAGCTCTTGTCGACAGGCTTCGGAAAGCCCCGATGCTGGATCGGCAAGGAGGACAGGAAAGGGGGAAGCCAGAGGCATCTCTCTATGTAGGTCAGTACCTGTCTGCTTTTTTCACTACAGGTATGGTCAAATTTTAATTCATGGATCCTGGCCGACGAGGGCAGACTACTTGTGAACTCCTCTCTTTTTCTCCTCCTCTTTCTCCTTTCTTGTAATGGTGTCAACTTGGTAAGGCGGGGCTGATGACAAAGTTCAGGGTTGTGCATAGTCAAGGCAGTCATGTCAGGTGACACAAACCTGCCACTTAATTGGCTTGTGTCCACTCCTGACCTGACACTGCTTTAGTCTGGAGGTAGAGGCAGTAGAGAGCAGCGGGAAAGCAGCAGAAAATGTTGAATGTTAGGATTATTGATGGGATTTTTTTGGAGTGTGACCAGTGAATTGAATTTAATATTTTTCTTATAGTGTCAGGAGATTGTCTATTTGACATTAATCCTACTTGGTTTTTGTGTACTATTTTGGGATGAAACTGTTTTAGCCTAATGGAGAGTATATAAGCTAATACAGTCAGGTTCATTAATATTGGGACATCGACACAATTCTAATATTTTTGGCTCTATACACAACCACAATGGATTTGGAATGAAATCAATATGATGATAGTACTTTAATGACAGATTGTCAGCTTTAATTTTAGGGTATTTACATTCAAATCAGCTGAACAGTGTAGGAATTACAAGTTTGCATATGTGGCTCCCACTTGTTAAGGGAGCAAAAAGCATGGTCGTTTCTAGGGCCGTGCGGCTCGTGCGGGCGCCCTGAGCGTTGAAGAAGAGGGGAGGGCGCTGTAATGGAGGGGGAAGTCAGCCGCGGGGAGGGCAGCCTGGCCTCTCCCTCCCTTCCTCTCCGGCCCGCCCTGCGTGCTCCCCCCACCGATGCAGAGCGCAGCAGGGAAGCGCTGTAATAGTCACAACTCATCTCCCTGGTTCCAATCGCCGGTCACTAGCCGCTGGTCTCCTCCTCTGCATACACGCTGATACACATGCTGCTTCCTGTTACAGTAAGCAGCGTGTGTATCAGCGCGTATGCAGAGAGAAGACTAGCGGCTAGTGACCGGCGATTGGAACCAGGGAGGTGAGTTGTGACTATTACAGCGCTTCCTTGCTGCGCTCTGCATCAGAAAACTAGGTCTGCCCTCTCTGCCCTCTCTGACACTGCAATACATGCTGGCTGTCTTTGGCTGTCCATTTGTCTTCTCTCCCCCCTCGTCAGAGTGTTTCTGTGGTGGGCTGAGTGTCCGCTCCAGTGCTCCCTGTCTGTCCTCTGGATGCCCCCTCTTGAATTTTCCCGCCGGAGCTGTGACAAGGAGGAATCAGGTCACACACCATTCGGGCAGCACAAGGAGGAAGGAGGACGAGGGGAGGAGCAGCCACATGCATCACCCCCGTATGGCTGTGGCAGCAAGAGGAGGGTCCCGTAGGCAAGAGGAGAAGAAGAAGAGCTACAAGACGTGAAAGAAAGATGTCTGTGCCATGGCAACAGATGCCAACACCAGGAAGTAACTGAAGGCAAGCTGCTGTGGTTCTGGTATCAATCTGACACCCCTCTCATTCTCAGTGCCACTGCCGTGGACACAGCCTGCAACTTCTCACCTGGGGGGGCGATCCGCCATTTTGTCTGCAGCCCCTGGGGGACCCCCTGACTGGTGCTAATGTACCCCCCAGGTGTCCGCGGACCCCAGGTTGTGAAACACTGACTTAAACAAATGATTTTTAATCATTTATTTTATAGCAAAATAATGCATGATATGAATATAGATTGATAGAAAAAAAGATTTATAAAATAATGGAAATAAAAGTGAAAAATAACTGGATACTGTCTGAGGCAGTCTTTAGAATTACCTTGTCCTTTGTCATTGTAAATCCAAACAGAAATTAGAAAGGTCTGTGGGTAATAGTCCAATGGTAAATACCCAAATCCTTGGTGGTAATATATGGATTGGCAAAGGAAGCACACTCTGACAGCCTGTGCCCAGTAATTTAACCCTGTCTCTGCTTGAAGGTGGAGATGGTAACAAGAGATGATTCCCCCACCCCTAACAATTCGACCTCAGGCTGAGTCAAGCCCCAATTTCCAGCGAAAAATCGTTTGAGCAATCAGAAATTCTGATCGGACGAAAAATCGTTCACTACACCATCAACTAACCAATCATTGCTTCCTATCTATCACGACCACCAAGAAAATCCAAATTTTCGTTCGACGAAAATTCATTCGGGCGAAATTTTTTTGACTCGTTCATAATTGATTGTGTCCACCAATGGAGATTATTTACAACCAATCCGATCAGAATTTCTGATCGCTCTAATGATTTTTCGCTAGAAATTGGACAGTTAGTGGCCAGCTTAGGGAGAGAGTTTGGCATTTTCTCCAATTATACCATAACTCTGTGGATATCCGACATACGATATAAAAATTTTAGCCTCATCATTAGCCATCATGCACTGAACCTATAGATATCAATCATGCTTGTTTTACCACTTTCCCTGTTTAGGGAATTGATATCTCAAGGTGTGAACCATTAATATCTCAAAAAGTGTATTGACCTTGTCGCATTGTGCACTGTGAATCGTTAATGACTGCGCCCAAGCGGTCCCGAAATATTCTTCAAATTATGGCATTATATATATCAAAGTTGAATTAGGAGACACTGGATCTGGGCTTCCGAAGGACAGGCCTGGCGATTGTCTCTTTGAATGTCTCTTTGGCATTTATGGTTTTATGACAGATAGAACAAGGAATGTGAGGTGGATCTGCTTTAATAGTTGATTACCCTCTCTCTAGGGAAGACATTTCCCCCAGAGTATAGGCCTGGGCTGAAGGAAACACTGTTTTGTTTTTGTTTTTTTTGTTTTTTTTAAAAACAGGCTAAGACTTAACTGGATACATGTTTTGTGTGCTTGATTTCGTGCAATTGCGCAGGTGGCGAAGGCGAATCCATGACAGTTGGATTTTGTTGGTGAAATGAAGAAAGCTTTATAAGCTTGTATTCTTGATTTTTTTTTATAGATTCAGATATAGCTTTCTTTCTTCATGCTGCCACTTTAATTAAAGGAACACGATCGATTAACACAGAATTGTTTGGGACGTGCTGTAAAGTACGGGTGTATACATTTGACTGCTAATCTGTTTGTTTACTATTATCAAATTCCTTTCACACTTCCCTGACGCTGATTCTGACGGGCCAGTGAACCATGAGAGGAGGGGGATTCCCGCACACTTTTAACCCTGTGTGTTAGAGAAAGCTCTCACTGCAGCTTCTTGTCTATGAGAGCTGTCTGCAGAAGAGCAGAGGAAATGTATCTTATGTGCAACTTAAACATTTGTAATAGTATGTGAAAGCTGACTCCAGAGGCATTTCTTATAACTGCTTCAATATTACACTGTTCTTAGCATGTCAGACTGCAGAGATTCACCTATGCAAATGAGACATTCCAAACGTAGCTAAAATCTATACATAATGAATTACAGATTTTGCCTCTGATATTTAACATGAAAAGTAGGAAAATGTTTACACCGCTACTTAGACATTATTTGTACATTGTCATTTTAGAACGCTTGGTTTGATAATGTTCCTTTAAGGTATATGATTTCTTACTTAACCAAAGGATGTCTGGTTTAGTGTCCTGTAATTAGTACTAAAAAAAAATATCTAGATCATCTGATATTTCCCACAGATTTTCTTTGTCTCTCTTTCGTTAAGCCGCCAATGGTGGGCGTTAGGCTTAGGAAATTGATATCTGAAGCAGTTAAGAACAGCGTCCTGGTCTGACACCAAATGTTGTGTATAAGTCTGGAGCAAGATCATATTTGATACATTGAAACTATTTGTAAATATAATATCAATTCTAGAATGGGACTTCTTTACAGTGGATGGATAGTGTACTGTTTATGGGCTCTGCCTCTGACAGAGGGGACCAGGGTTCAAATCTTGGCTCTTCCTGTTCAGTAAGTCATTAGTTTATTAGGCTATTTAGTGAGGAGACTTCAGGCAAGACTCCCTAACACTGCTACTGCCTACAGAGTGCGCCCTAGTGGCTGCAGCTCTGGTGCTTCGAGTCTGGTAGAACAAAAGTATGGAGTCTTTATGATTGTTTAAGTTTATCTCTTTGTTTTTGACTTAATTTATCTTTAGATTTCTTTCTCTTTAGAGTTCCACATGTGACCGCACTCATGTAGTGCAGGCGCAGAACTACTGCGCCTGCACAGAACACTCCAGACCGTGTGAGCACGATCACAAACGGGCTCATGCAAGCACAGAAGATTCTGACCTGGCAAGGTTGGCATCTGTAATGGAGGGGACCCTGGGCCACCAGCTGTGAGTGGAGCTGCGGTGAGGGCTCAGGACGGCTGCCAGGGGCTGGAGGAAGCCCCAGGTAAGTAAATTTTCTTTTTTTTTATGCTGCTCGGACCTTCCCTTTAAGATGCATATTTATATCTCCACACCATATCAGTTTTAATGATAAGAAAAAGCTCAGCAATCTTACTGAATATAGTTAAGGGATTTTTAGGTGGTAAATAGTAGTTGATAATGTTTATAATTCTCCCTTTTAGCTCTCCCATTAATATTATAAAATGAAAAGAACAGAAGGTGCATAAGTCGGCACTTCTTTTATTCCAAAGGGTGGTAACACGTATTATCACAACAGTGATAAAGAGGTGCACATACCATGAGGTAGAGGCTGTGAGCTGGTGATGGGTGCTGGGCACAGATTAGCCTTATGGCTGTTTCGCGCTGTATACACGCTTCTACGGAGGCTACACCTCATGGTATGTGCGCCTCTTTATTACTGTTGTGATAATACGTGTTACCACCCTTTGGAATAAAAGACAGTCACCAAGCAGTGCCGACTTATGCACCTTCTGTTCTTTGCATTCTATGGGCTTGATTCACAAAGCGGTGCTAACTGTTAGCACGCCTGTGAAAAGCCCCTTAGCACATCTAAAAGAGCTTTTCGCGCACTAATTTGCGCACGAAACGCATTGTTATGCGTGCAAAATTTTGCGCGCGCACTGCACAGAGTGCAGGGCGCTCCGCGCGAAGTGCCCATTAAAGCCTATGGGACTTGGCGTGCGCATAGGACTTTGCGCGCAAAACTTTGCGTGCGCAAAGCACAATCTGATTGAGAAATCCGGTGCTAACCTACTTAGCACCCTGGTTAGCACGTCTAAAGACTTTAGACGTGCTAAGTAGGTTAGCACCGCTTTGTTAATCAAGCCCTATGACTGTATTTAAGCCTGAGCACGCTGACAGTACCAGAGGACAGGAAAGCTGTGTGTCCTGTCACTTTCCCTCACTGCATGCAGAGTGGGCTGTAGTGCTGACTACCTTTTTCTCTCCTGTACCCTCCCAACATATTATAAAATGACCTTTATTCACTCTTTATGCTTTTGGTGATTTGTATTGAAAAGCTCTTTTTCAACAGGGTGATGACTTCCTTATGTTATATTGGAATTTGAATCAATCTGTATAGAGTCTTTGATATTTTTAATTCAGATATCTAGATTGTGGTGATGTTAAGAATTGTGTTTCCTGTATTCACAGGATGTCAGGGTTTTTTTTCTAACCACTTAACCCCATAGGCTATTTTACCCTTAGAGCAAAGAGCCATTTTCCCCTGTCAGTGCTCCTCCCGTTCATTTGGCCATAACTTTCTCACTGTTTATCACTGCTTATCACACCTAAATAATCAATTTCTTGGGGGGTTTTTTCACCACAATTTGTAGTAATTACTTTATTTTCTATGCATTTTAGGGGTAAAACAAGGTAAAAAAAAAATAAAAAATACCATTTCTCAAATTCCATCCCCTATAGTTTTAAAATAAACAATGCTACTGTAAATTAACCCCATACATTTTATTTGCCCATTACAGCATAGTTATTTGTGTGCTAGGCGCTGTACATACACATGTCTATCTCGTCATGTCACATCGGGTATCCGTATCCTTTAAGATGAATCTTATGCCTCGCTTGCTGTACCCTCTTCAGACACTTCCCATTCATATTCGATGCTGACACATGCTTTTTGTGTCAGCATTAAATGTCCTCTTACCTAGGCCCTCTTACTTTGATTTGGGGTGATTATGCATTTCCAACGGGCTTAAATCACATGTTTTCAGGTAAGAAACTCTCAGGAGAAGATATAACGCTCAAAAACATGTTGCCATTGGGAGTACTTCTAACTAGGCAAGAGTTACTAGATAAGGGGCAGGGTTCTCATCTTTCCCAGTTTGAATACCTCCAATTGATTCATTTTCTTAGGCAGTGCCTGAGGAAGGGATATGATGTGAGGGATCTTAGGTATGTTGAGATACAAATATTTTCTGGATAGAAAGCCGCTGTCCATCTATTATAAACTGCTATTGGATGTCATTTATGATGCCAAACCATCTGACCTAGCTAAATGGCTAAATACGGAATTCTCTGAGGAAAAATGGGATAAAGCGTTTTTGTGAACAAGGCTTCCATTTCTGGTAGAGGAAAAAAAAAGCTTTTAAAATACCTTTTTGGTGGTATAAGGCCTGGTTTATACTGACAAGTGCCCCTGATAAAATCCTGATGGGCAATGCACAAAGGATGAGGATGAACGCCGAAGCACCCCTGGGAGGTGCTTGAAGAGTCTAAAGGAAAGACTGAACAATTTATATATATACATATATATACATTTTTATTTACAAGAATGAGGAGATGTATTCTGGTCAAAGCCAGTATGTGGCCACAGTCTGGAGGGCAGGCTTATTGGGAAGCATTCTGCTGAAGCTTCTTGAGCTTTGCTCTGAGCTTCTTCTTTTTTTCTTGACTCAGCTTTCCCTCGAGGATATTTGGTTCTTCTACTGGTTTTTGTTGCCGCACCTCTTCTTTATCCTCGGCCTGAAACCTCACTGTTTTCTTTGTTTTTTTCTTTTCTCCAGCTGGGTCAGTTTTCTTCTGAATAGGATGGCTTTTATGCTCCTTTTTCTGCTTGGCAGAGATCTGTATTTTCTTCTGCCTCTTGTCCTTTCTTACATCTTCCTCCTCCGTTCCACGCTCTACATCAGGGTCCATTCTTCTGGCTCTCCCTGGGATGAGCGAACGCAAAATGTCAGCCAGCATAAGGTCCATCTCTAGACCTTTGGGGACATTTGCTTTTTCTTTTTCTTTCATCAAAGCTGCAGTTTCCACCTTCACGGATTTGATCATTGTCTCGATCTTGTTTAATTTTGATCGGCATCTGAGGCTGTAAAAGATAATAAATATATCACATTATGTAATACAAGACATGGTCAATGTAAATAAGAGTACGGTACATTGATAGAGCAAGAGTGTGACTCAGTCAATTAATTAATCAGTGGAAACTAATTTTAATATGTCACATGATTTTGCAAGTTTTTCTTCTATCTTACAACCCCAGTGGTTTACAACCCCAATTTATGATAGTAAAACAGCAAAGATCTGAGGCAGATCCCTTGCAGATATGAGACAGTGAAAAACTGTAGATTTATGAATTGGTCAGGGGAAGTTTTTTATTGACGGCTCCTCTCAACCCGCCCCTCCCTCCCCCCCCCCCAAAAAGCCACTGCTGGGTGGCTGGGTTCCTTTTCTCCCTTCATCCCTACAGAGTTGCAAACGGTCTATAAGAAGAGGGTTAACTCACATAATCACCGCTTCCAGCGTCAGGTCTCCATAGCCACAGCGGCGTCATGTGACACATCTTCAGGACATTCCACCTTGTAATACGCTGGCATGTTCTGAAGGTGTATCCAGGGGCGTAGCAATAGGGGGTGCAGCGGTAGCGACCGCATCGGGGCCCTTGGGCCAGAGGGGCCCCGAAGGGCCCTCCCTCAACTACAGTATTGGTCCTGTGCTCATAATAATCACTTATATATATACATTGAGTAGTGGTAAACATTAACGAGCTCTTCCCCATCCCCTTCTTGCACCTCTGACACTGTAGTTGCCATTGGCAGGTTTTGGTGCGCCGTATCAATTGTTATGTATAGAGTGCCTGGGGGGCCCCATTGTAAAACTCGCATCGGGGCCCACAGCTCCTTAGCTACGCCACTGGGTGTATCATGTTGCGGTGTTGTTTCCATGGAGACCTGATGCTGGAAGCAGGGATTAGGTGAGTTAACCCTCTTCTTAAAGCCCGTTAGCATCTCTGCAGGGGGGAGGGAGTTTATAAAAAATAAGCAATAGAGCCTGTGACGCAGCTGGTAGCAGGTGGCCTGGGAAAAGTGCTTCCCTGCTCTAGAGGGAGGAGGGGAGCACAGAAGGTTGCAGGGTAAATTACTTCACCCACATTTATATCTCTGCACTCTCGACCTCCCTCTAGAGGCTGGACAATGTATCATGGAAGCACTCCATACAGCCTTCTGGGAGGGGTCGTGTCTAAACTGCCACTCTCCCTACTTACTATTACAGCTGACGGAAGGGGTTGTGTACCCAGGGCTAGTGATTATAGATACTTACTAGGTGCGGCACCAGTAGTAGCCTCCAATAATTAATCCTATTAACAAGCCGACTGCTAGGATGATGATGATAACCAAAAGCCATGTTGGAATTTCTGTAAAAGAAGGAAAGAGAAAGAATTATGAGCAGAGATGATCACACTGGGTCTGTAGAAAAATGCTTTCACACCTCTTGTTACAAGAAGGCACGGCTGTCCTCTAATGTAACAAAATATTACCTGCTTCCAGAACTTCCTCAACTTCTGGCAGATCCATTGCAGAACCTGAAATACAAGCAGAAAACATTATTAGTGCAAGCTGATTAGCTGATAAATGTGTTTCCATGTTACAGGTGGAGTGACGTTATATCAATAGTAAGGGGCCCGAATGTTGAGGGATTCAGGAAGATGCTCCGGCCTGGATGTAGACTGTCACTGGGAGCGGATCCGAGATAAAAAACTAACTATAACAAATAACTTGTCTATATATCTTATCTAAAGTTTAAATAGTTTACACAGCAAATTTAGCTGCAAACAACTTCAACAGAATATGATTATTTCTTCCTGTGAAAACAATGACAGCAGCCATGTTGTTTGTAAACCTTACACACAGGCAAGCTGATCTGCATCTCCAGCACTCAGCCTGTGAAAACCTAATTGCCCCTCCTCCTCCCTCCTCCCCTCTGCCTCTGAAATCCCTGGCTAGTAACACCTCCCCCTCCTCCTGCCCAGACTGAGATCCCACAAGCCCTTGCTACTGTCTGAAAATGTCAAGGCACTCTGAAAAGCTGTGGGCAAGGCTTGTTTAGTTTATAGGGAATCAGAGTATTAAAACAAAAACAAAAATGTATTTGGCTTGAGGAATGCCCTATAAACAATATGAAAGGAACACAATTATTATTATTATTATTTATTTATTTATATAGCGCCAACAAGAAAAAAAAGACAGGAAAATATTTAAAATTGCCAGATCGCGAAAAACTCAGAGTGGCATGATCGCTATGTGATTTTCCTATACTTTAGATATTTTACTAGCAGATTGGTGTATATTGCAAAATATATGCTATTGGGCACCAAAGAAGAAATTTGGGTGCCCAATAAATAGCAGGGCCCATCCAACCGAAATTTTTAGTTTTAAGAATTAGTGTTTTGATAATGTTTTGAAATTAATTTTGAGAATTATAATATCGTAAATTATCATTTTGGGCACCACCAGGGGGATCTTAGGGTTAGGCCCCACCAGGGGGGTCTTAGGGTTAGTCATCGGTAGAGGGAGAGTTTAGTGTAAGAGTAGGGTTAGGTTCAGTTGTAGTAAAATATCAGTAAGAACACCAATGCTTTACTATGCCTATTACGACTGTAAATATAGTTTAATTTTCATTGTTATAGACGATATTTTGCAATTTTATTACCGTTATTTAAACATATTTATTATTCTATTTTAGATAAAGATGAAGAAATTATAAAAATATTGTTATTGACAATAGCTTAAAATTTCTGCTACACATACGTTTTGTGACTTTTGATGTATAGTGTGCTGTGGGCAGGGCCAGCCCGCTCATGAGGCGGGGTGAAACTTTTGCCTCAGGCGGCAAATTTCCAGGGGCGGCATCAGCCCGTCCGTGCGGGGAGCCGGCCGCCGAGCTGGAGGGGTAGCTGGCAGGACGGGGGTATTGGGCCTAGCGGCGGGGAGGGGGGGTCGGACCCCCCCCTCCCTCGCCTGGGTCCCCCGTCCTCCGCTCCCCTCCAGCTTTACATAGAAGCAGCCGCTATTTGTAAGAGGCACGGGCGGGGAGGACTCACCTCTTCCTCGATCCAGCGTGTGCTCCACTGATGTCACTTCCTGCAACGCTGCAGGAAGTGATGTCAGTGGAGCGCACGCTGGGAAGAGGTGAGTCCTCCCCGCCCGTGCGTCTTACAAATAGCGGCTGCTTCTTCTATGTAAGGCTGGAGGGGAGCGCAGTTCGGGGGACCCAGGCGAGGGAGGGGGGGGGTACGACCCCCTCCCCGCCGCTAGGCCCAATACCCCCGTCCTGCCAGCTACCCCTCCAGCTCGACGGCCCCCCAGAGCGCCCCCCACCGGGGGGGGGGGGGGTTGGCGGCGGAAAATTTTTTTTTGCCTCCGGTGGCAAAAAGTCTAGGGCCGGCCCTGGCTGTGGGTTCATAAAAGAGCACAGGGAGCAGGTTTTGGGACTATTGATGTCAGGGTAGAGGCGATAGAGGTTCCAGCCTCAGGGCGCAGTGTAGGGGGGTGCACAAGTCACTCAGCAATCAGTTCCTTATTGTGTTTGAAGCAGTGTGAAATAAGAAAAGAGGATACATGGCAGTGACTGCAAGCCAGATAAGATTAAGGTGTTGGAAGGGGGTTGGGGGCCCTAGGGAGCCTTTTAGTCTAATAGCAATCAGTGTGCGACGGCCGGTGTGGGAGGGGCGCACTTTGGTGTCTCAGCCTTGGGTGCTGGAGGGCCTTGTTCCGGCTCTGATTGATGTAGAGAGTGTACTGTGGGTTGATGGTAGGCACAGGGAGCAGGTTGTGTGACTATTGATGTATAGTGTATTGTTGGTTGATGGCAGGGCACAGGGAGCAGGTTGTGTGACTATTGATGTATAGTGTACTGTGAGTTGATGGCAGGGTACAGGGAGCAGGTTGTGTGACTATTGATGTATAGTGTATTGTTGGTTGATGGCAGGGCACAGGGAGCAGGTTTTGTGACTACTGATGTATACCATGTCCTGATTCATTGATTCCCTGGCTAAGGAATCGCGGCCCGGGAATGCGTTGCATGCACGCGATCGGCCGCGGGAGCACGCGGGAGTGCACATGCAGCCTTTTGGAAGTATACTATACGTCCAAAAGGCCAAAGTAGTTAATGAAGGATGACATTTGATACTTACCGCCGGATGGTGGGGGTGGAGCAGAAGTCACACCCGGATCCACCGTCTTCTTCACCTCTGTGAAAACAAAAGGAAAAGCATTGAATGATTAGTGGCGTTGAGCATGAAAACTTTTCCAGCATAAGAAGAGTTATTTCCCCACAAACACCAATCAGATCCCAGCAGAGGAAATGCAACTCGGTACGGCTACTTAATGAGATGCTAAGAATTCTGAGTTCATGCAGTTTTTATGCTTTTTCTATGAACATTTATGAAGATATAAAATGGACCATCTGCTGTATCTGATTGATCCTGCTTCACGTTGTACACATTTGCATAAAATTATCTTCCATCGCAGAATTAAAAGACAACTATCAATAAGTTTTTCTGTAAATGCCTTTAATAAGTAGGAATGACTTTGACTGTAAATAAAGTACCAGGTTTGAGGCCTTTACCATTAACAGTGGAAGAATGGCAGCAATTTAAATATTCCCCATGAAAATCAAAAGGTAAATTTTGACTGGCTGTTCTAGGCTCCACCCACCTTCCTGAATATTAATTCCAGGTACCCAGTAAGCAACTGTGCCAAGTTTGAGAACCCTGATATTAACAGAGTAAGAATTGCTAAAATCAAACATATTTGATAGGCTGTTTGTGGCACAGCCACTTTTCTGAATTTGAACCCCAATGATCAACTGTACCAGGTTTGAGGCCTCTACCAATAACAGTGGAAGAATAACAAAAATGTAAACATTCTTCTTGGAAATCAATAGGTACATTTTGATTGGATGTTGTAGGATCCACCCACTTTCCTGAATATTAATTCCAGTCACCCAGTGATTTTGCAAAGTTTGCAAACTCTGTGCTTATCAATACAAGAATGGCTAAAATGAACCAAACCAACCTGATTGGATATTTATGGCCCCTCCCCTTTTCTGATTTTGAACCACTGATTAGCTGTTTTTGGCCCCTCCCCTTTTCTGAATTTGAACACCAGTCACCCAATGATTAACTGTACCAGGTTTAAGGCCTATGCCATTAACAGAATGGCAGCAATTTAAACATTTCTCTTGAAAATTAATAGGTGAATTTGGATTGACTATTATAAGCTCCACCCACTTTCCTAAATATTAATTCCACTAGTCACCCAGTGACCAAAAAGTTTGAGAACTCTGCTATTAACATTGTAAGAATGGGAATAGTTTGTAATGACAAATATCTGCCAGATCTCAGGCTTAAAGCTTGTTACTGAAAAAAATGACATAGATAAAAGGCATCCTTACCTGATGACCATAGAGGGAAGGAATGGGCTAATCCAAAGAGGATTGCGAAAAGCATCCAAAAACGCAACAAAAGCATTCTCTCTCGAGACACAATATTGCAATAACACTCTCCACTACCACTCAGTGTTATCTGAGCCTCGAGCCCTCAGTGCTCCGCCTTTTATCAGGGCTGTGCACTGTGACATCATCAGAGGAGCTCCTTTGTGACATCATACCCTGCTGATATCATAGACTAAAGCCAGAGAACAGCTGTGGACTGCGTTGCTATGGTAACTGTAACACACAACTGTAAACAAACACTGATGCCCTTTACTTAACATAAAATATGATTATAATTGCATGTGTTGACAGTGCTGAGGTTTCATGAAAGAATATTAGAATACACATGAATATCATTAACCCTTAGGCTAGGGGCACACTAGGCAGAATCACTAGTGTTGCAGAAAATGCTAGAATTCTTGCCCATGATGAAAATCTATGGGATGCATGAAAACAATGCATTTATGTGCTTCTTTAAAAAATAATTCACAACTTGCTGCATATTTCTCAAAAAACGCACATAAAACACACAGAATGGGCTTGATTCACAAAACGCTGCTAACTGTTAGCACGGCAGTTAGCATGGCTTTTCGCGCGTCTTAGCGCGTTTTCGTGTAACAAACGTGTTTTGCTCAAAAAAGGGTTATTGCACGCAAAAATTTGTGTTTGTGCGTTAACACAATTTTTTCACGCATTAACATTCGTGTTTGTGCGATAACGCAAATTTATCATGAGAACACGACCGTTAACTCGCTAAAAATTCCCGTTAACGCAAATTTTTTGCGTGATAAACGTTATCACGCAAAATTTCACGCGAAGCACTTTTCACAGCGTGCTAACAGCACCGTTTTGTGAATCAAGCCCAATGTATTTCAATGGAGATGCAGAGGACAACATTTTTGCATGCGTTTTGGTTACTTTTTCATTAAATAAATATGATACTGTATTTTACTGTATTGAAAAAGGAAAAATATTGAAAAACACAAAAGCAAAAATACAATCGCAGACAAAAATGCATTGAAAAATTTAAAAACGCACAATGCAGAAAACTCATGGTTTTCCACACTGCCTAGTGTGCTCCTATCCTCAATGGATATCTGAGGTGATTAAAGTGTAAATAGCTTTACTTGCCTTGGGCTTCTCCTAGCCACTAGAGGCCGCGTGTCCCTCGCTGCAGCTCCGGTCTTCTCCTGGGTCCCGCTGTCAGTCCTGTAGTGCCTACTGCGCCTGTGTGCACCTGTCACGAACACGCTTCTGCTGCGATTGTTTGATGATCCACTGTGGAACTGACAGCGGGACCCAGGAGAAGACAGATAAGACAAACAGACTTCTAGAGACTGGAAGAAGCCCCAGGTAAGTAAAGGTATATACACTTTATAGCTTTATAACAAATGGATCGAGTCCCAGCTTCATGACGCCATCAAGCCGCAACCTGGTCCATTCGGCCTAGTGAGGAAGCTAACAGCGGTAGTGTACAGAGGGGGGTGCAATCGCTGCTGGAGACAAGGATGGGTGAGAGATACTTATGTACCAATGCAGTACGCTGCTTGATTGCAGAAATGGGAGGGAGTATATCAATCAAACGAATGGCTGTTTATGGCTCTGCAACCTTTTCTAAATTTGAACCCCAGTCACCCAATGACTGACTGTAGCAGGTGTCAGGTGTCTGCCATTTAGATTGTAAGAATAGCTGCAGTTTACACTTTATAATGTTAAATGAATGGCTGGAATTTGATTGGCTGTTTTATGCTCCCCTCACTTACCCTGAATTTTTTGCCTCGGTCACCAAGTGACCAACTGTGCCAATATTACTGTAACTACTGGACAGTTCTGGGAATTCTACAAAATTGTGCACATTAGGGAACAGTTTGTCATGACAAATATCTGTCATATCTCAGACTATAAAGCTTGTTAGTGAAAGAACTACATAGCTAAAAAGCATCCTTACCTGATGACCATAGAGGGAAGGAATGGGCTAATCCAAAGAGGATTGCCAAAAGCATCCAAAAACGCAACAAAAGCATTCTCTCTCGAGAGGCAATATCGCAATAACACTCTCCTCTACCACTCAGTGTTATCTGAGCCTCAAGCCCTCAGTGCTCCGCCTTTTATCAGGACTGTGCACTGTGACATCATCAGAGGAGCTCCTTTGTGACATCATAGCCTGATAATATCGTAGACTGAAGCCAGAGAACAGCTGTGGACTGCGTTGCTATGGTAACTGTAACACACTACTGTAAACAAACACTGATGCCCTTTACTTAACATGAAACATGACTATAATTGCATGTGTGGACAGTGCTGAGGTTTTATGAAAGAATATTAGAATACACATGAATATCATTCACCCTTAGGCTAGGAGCACACTAGGCAGAATCGATAGTGTTGCGTAAAACGCTAGAATTCTTGCCCATAATGAAAATCTATGGGCCGCATGAAAACAATGCATTTATGTGCTTTTTTTTTAAATGCACAACTTGCTTCATTTCAGAATGGGCTTGATTCACAAAACACTGCTAACTGTTAGCACGGCTGTTAGCATGGCTTTTTCGCGCGTCTTAACGCGTTTTCGCGTAACAGACGTGTTTTGCTCAAAAAAGGGTTATTGCGCGCAAAAATTTGTGTTCGTGTGTCAACATAATTTTTTCACGCATTAACATTCGTGTTTGTGTGATAACGCAAATTTATCGTGAGAACACGACCGTTAACTTGCTAAAAATTCCATTAACGCAAAAAATTTTTTTGCGTGATAACCGTTATCACGCAAAATTTCACGTGAAGCACTTTTCACAGCGTGCTAACAGCACCGTTTTGTGAATCAAGTCCAATGTATTTCAATGGAGATGCAGAGGACAACGTTTTTGCATGCTTTTTGGTTACTTTTTCATTAAATAAATATGATACTGTATTTTACTCTATTGAAAAAGGAAAAATATTGAAAAAAAAGGCAAAACGCAAAAATACAATCGCAGACAAAAATGCATCGAAAAATTTAAAAACGCACAATGCAGAAAACTCATGGTTTTCCACACTGCCTAGTGTGCTCTTATCCTCAATGGATATCTGATGTGATTAACGTGTAAATAGCTTTACTTGCCTTGGGCTTCTCCCAGCCACTAGAGGCCGCGTGTCCCTCGCTGCAGCTCCGGTCTTCTCTTTGTTCCCTGCTGTCAGTCCTATAGCGCCTACTGCGCATGTGTGCATCTGTCACGAACACGCTTCTGCTGCGATTGGTTGGCGATCCACTGTGGAACTGACAGCGGGACCCAGGAGAAGACAGATAGGACAAACAGACTTGTAGAGACTGGAAGAAACCCCAGGTAAGTAAAGGTATATACACTTTATAGCCTTATAACAAATGGATCGAGTCCCAGCTTCATGACGCCATCAAGCCGCAACCTGGTCCATTCGGCCTAGTAAGGAAGCTAACAGCGGTAGTGTACAGAGGGGGGTGCAAACGCTGATGGAAACAAGGATGGGTGAGAGATACTTACAGTGGTTTGCAAAAGTATTCAGCCCCCTTGAGGTTTTCCACATTTTTTCATATTACTGCCACAAACGTGAAATACCAATACCAAGTGGTGTACATGTGAGAAGTGGAACGAAAATCATATATGATTCCAAACATTTAACAAAAAAAAAAACAACAACTGCAAAGTGGGGTGTGCGTAATTATTCAGCCCCCTTTGGTCTGAGTGCAGTCAGTTGCCCATAGACATTGCCTGATGAGTGCTAATGACTAAATAGGGTGCACCTGTGTGTAATCTAATGTCAGCACAAACACAGCTGCTCTGTGACGGCCTCAGAGGTTGTCTAAGAGAATATTGGGAGCAACAACACCATGAAGTCCAAAGAACACACCAGACAGGTGAGGGATAAAGTTATTGAGAAATTTAAAGCAGGCTTAGGCTACAAAAAGATTTCCAAAGCCTTGAACATCCCACAGAGCACTGTTCAAGCGATCATTCAGAAATGGAAGGAGTATGGCACAACTGTAAACCAAACCAAGACAAAGCCGTCCACCTAAACTCACAGGCCGAACAAGGAGAGCGTTGATCAGAAATGCAGTCAAGAGACCCATGGTGACTCTGGACGAGCTGCAGAGATCTACAGCTCAGGTGGGGGAATCTGTCCATAGGACAACTATTAGTCGTGCACTGCACAAAGTTGGTCTTTATGGATGAGTGGAAAGAAGAAAGCCATTGTTAACAGAAAAGCATAAGAAGTCCCGTTTGCAGTTTGCCACAAGCCATGTGGGGGACACAGCAAACATGTGGAAGAAGGTGCTCTGGTCAGATGAGACCGAAATTGAACTTTTGGGCCAAAATGAAAAACGCTATGTGTGGCTCAAAACTAACACTGCACATCACTCTGAGTCTGAACACACCATCCCCACTGTCAAATATGGTGGTGGCAGCATCGTGCACTGGGGGTGCTTCTCTTCAGCAGGGACAGAGAGGCTGGTCAGAGTTGATGGGAAGATGGATGGAGCCAAATACAGGGCAATCTTGGAAGAAAACCTCTTGAGGTCTGCAAAAGACTTGAGACTGGGGTGGGGGTTCACCTTCCAGCAGGACAACGACCCGAAACATAAAGCCAGGGCAACAATGGAATGTTTTAAAACAAGAATGGCCCAGTCAAAGACCAGATCTAAATGCAATCGAGAATCTGTGGCAAGATCTGAAAACTGCTGTTCACAAACGCTGTCCATCTAGTCTGACTGAGCTGGAACTGTTTTGCAAAGAAGCATGGGCAGGGATTTCAGTCTCTAGATGTGCAAAGCTGGTAGAGACATACTCTAAAAGACTGGCAGCTGTAATTGCAGCAAAAGGTGGTTCTACAAAGTATTGACTCAGGGGGCTGAATAATTACGCACACCCCACTTTACGCACACCCCACTTTTTTTTTTAATGTTTGGAATCATGTAGGATTTTCATTCCACTTCTCACGTGTACATCACTTTGTATTGGTCTTTCACGTGGAATTGCAATAAAATTGATTCATGTTTGTGGCAGTAATATGATAAAATGTGGAACACTTCAAGGGGGCTGAATACTTTTTTTGCAAACCACTGTATTTACTAATGCAGCATGCTGCTTGATTGCAGAAATGGGAGGGAGTATATCAATCATACAAATGTGAATGGCTGTTTATGGCTCCGCAACCTTTTCTGAATTTGAACCCCAGTCACCCACTGACTGACTGTTACAGGTGTCCGGTGTCTGCCATTTACAGTGTAAGAATAGCTGCAGTTTACACTTTACAATGTTAAGTGGTTAGCTGAAATTTGATTGGCTGAAATTTGATTGGCTGTTTTATGCTCCCCTCACTTATCCTGATTTTTTTTGCCTTGGTCACCAAGTGACCAACTGTGCCAATATTACTGTAATTACTGGACTGTTCTGGGAATTCTACAAAATTGTGCACATTAGGGAATAGTTAGTCAGGACAAATATCTGTCGTATTTCAAGCTATAAAGCTTGTTAGTGAAAGAACTACATAGATAAAAGGCATCCTTACCTGATGACCATAGAGGGAAGGAATGGGCTAATCCAAAGAGGATTGCCAAAAGCATCCAAAAACGCAACAAAAGCATTCTCTCTCGAGAGGCAATATCGCAATAACACTCACCACTACCACTCAGTGTTATCTGAGCCTCAAGCCCTCAGTGCTCCGCCTTTTATCAGGGCTGTGCACTGTGACATCATCAGAGGAGCTCCTTTGTGACATCATATTCTGCTAATCTAAACTGAAGCCAGAGAACAGCTGTGGACTGCATTGCTATGGTAACTGTAACACACTACTGTAAACAAACACTGATGCCCTGTACTTAACATGAAACATGACTATAATTGCATGTGTGGACAGTGCTGAAGTTTCATGAAAGAATATTAGAATACACATGAATATCATTAACCCTTAGGCTAGGAGCACACTAGGCAGAATCGCTAGTGTTGCGGAAAACGCTAGAATTCTTGCCCATAATGAAAACAATGCATTTATGTGTTTTATAAAATGCATAACTTGCTGCATATTTCTCAAAAATGCACACAAAACACACAGAATGTATTTCAATGGAGATGCAGAGGACTGCGTTTTTGCATGTGTTCTTGTTGACTCTTTCAATAAATAAATATGATACTGTATTTTACTCTATTGAAAATGGAAAAATATTGAAAAAACACAAAAGCAAAAATAAATTTTTCCACACTGCCTAGTGTGCTCCTAGCCTCAAAGGATATCTGAGGTGATTAAAGTGTATATAGCTTTACTTGCCTTGGGCTGCTCCCAGCCCCTAGAAGCTGTGTGTCCCTTGCTGCAGCTCTGGTCTTCTCCTGGGTCCCACTGTCAGACCTGTAGTGCATCGCCTACTGCGCATGTGTGCACCTGTCATAAACGCGCTCCTGCTGCAGTTGCTGGAGATGGCCCGAACGGTTCGTCGGTGAACAACGGGAGTTCGCGTTTAGCGAGTTTGACCTGCCCCCTACAATACATCATTGGGCTAAACATTGACCCTCTACATCACAGTCAGCAGACACATGCAGCCAATGCAGCTGCACTCCCTCTTGGACCCCGTCCCCTCTTATAAAAGGCAGCAGCGTAGGCCATTTTCTCACTCTGTCTGCTTCCTGCTTTAGTGAGAGAAGGGAGAGGTTGCTGCAGAGATAGGGAAAGCGTTAGTTAGGTCTTGTTAGCTTGCTCCTTGCTGATATTTGTTGCTGAAAAGCACCACAAAAGAAGCTCTTATGAGAGTTGATGTTCTTGTGATGTGTTTTTTTTTTGTGTGTGTGTGTGCCATTCACACTGCATATACAGCCCTGCCTGTCGCAGCTGGCCCTTGCTAATTGATATACTGTGCCAGGCCCAGCACATTCAGTGCATACCTTTTCCTGCATCTGTGTGACTGCACATTGTATTATACCACCAGTCACTGCATACCTTTTGTCAGGAACCGGCCTGCGGCACGCCTGCGTATACGGTTCCTGACTGCGGGTTTGATCAGATCAAGCGGGTAGCAGCCTTATTCAAGCTAAAAACAAGGCTGTGACTGCCACCACTAGCTGTTGCTAGACACGTCCACTTGTGCAATCCACGTTTTCGTATTCGGGTCAGCTTTGTGCTTTAGGCCGAATACGGGAACGCCACGCGCACACACACACACACACACACACACACACACACACACACACACACACACAGTACAGTTGTACAGTAACATGACACAATCAGGCACTGAGTTGTAATGCAAGTTAACTAACAGTCATTCCGAACGATACTGTTAGCCACTCTGCTGTCGAGCGCAAAAGTGCCCCATACACACAATGCAATTACAATCTCATATGGTAGTGTTGCTCAAACGTACAATCAGGCATGGACTTATACACAGTTACACTCCAGTCTCTTCGGGGGCGTGGGTTCGTGGCACGCCTGTGTATACGCTTCCCGACTGCGGGTTTGAGCAGATCAAGCGGGGAGCAGCCTTATTCAAGCTAAAAACAAGGCTATGACCCCTCAAACGCTTCTTACTGCCACCACTAGCTGTTGCTAGACACGTCCACTCGGCTGTCGAGTGCTCAGCACGCAATCCACGTTTTTGTATTCGAGTCAGCTTTGCACTTTAGGCTGAATACGGGAACGCCACGCACACAGTACAGTTGTACAGTAACATGGCACAATCAGGCACTGACTTGTAATGTCCAATATATTCCTTGATATGCTAAAAACTGGACCATATAAATATGATCCTATGCAGTTGAAAGTCCAAGTTTTCAGGACCTAAAATCTACTAAGCTTATATTAGACATTAAACCAGGCTAGAATCAACATATAGGTCTAGTGAACGACAGTCTTCACATATAAATCCCTCAGGACCATATGGGTGTGCTCCTATGCGATTGAAAGTCCAAGTTTCCAGGACCTAAAATCTACTCAGCTTAATTTAAACATTAAAACAGGCTAGAATCAACATATAGATCTAGTGAAAAACAGTCTTCGCATAAATTCCCTCAGGAGCGGCAGTCATTGGCTTCCAGCAGTATCAAAACAGGTCACCTCCACCAGCACCCTTTGTGTGCCACTCACCCCTGTCCTAGACCAACCAATGGTCTATATGAGCCTTGGGACCGTTCCCGGGTCGTCCCCCACCACTCCAGCAACACAGTGTCCACCAATAGATGATAGATGATAATCTTCATATGATGAGTACCTCAGTAAGAAAAAGCTCCCATAGCGTAATACTGTTAAAAACTATTTATTTATAAAAAGCAATTGCACTCACATGGTCTTCAGTTAAAATCAGCGTTTGAGTAATTTGTAACACGGGCTCTCCCCCGTATGGTGGCCAGGCTGGCAGGCTTCTATCAGTGTTCCCCCTCCGTTTCCGCCGCGCGCACGGAAAAACGCTGGGATGGATGCCACATGTGCCTCCTCGCCTCTGCTCACACTCAGGCTAGTTCCCACTTCCACATCAGGCTCCGCCCGATCGATTTCGTCACTCAGTGACTCATCAGGGGCATGGAGCCTGATGCCTATCGTGGGATTATATAGGCCAAAGCCGGCCCCACTATACACTGGGTAATGCGGCTGGGTAATGCGGCTATGTATGGAGTTTTTTTTTTTTTTTTTTTTTTTGGGAGCTTATGCCACTTGAAACCTCTAGATGGCAGTAGAAAGGGAAGCAATGTAGTTTGGATAGTTTGCATGTGAGGAAGTAGAAAGGGAAACAATGCAGTATGGATAGTGTGCATGTGAGGAGGGGGGTGTGTATAGTGGGGCCGGCTTTGGCCTATATAATCCCACGATAGGCATCAGGCTCCATGCCCCTGATGAGTCACTGAGTGACGAAATCGATCGGGCGGAGCCTGATGTGGAAGTGGGAACTAGCCTGAGTGTGAGCAGAGGCGAGGAGGCACATGTGGCATCCATCCCAGCGTTTTTCCGTGCGCGCGGCGGAAACGGAGGGGGAACACTGATAGAAGCCTGCCAGCCTGGCCACCATACGGGGGAGAGCCCGTGTTACAAATTACTCAAACGCTGATTTTAACTGAAGACCATGTGAGTGCAATTGCTTTTTATAAATAAATAGTTTTTAACAGTATTACGCTATGGGAGCTTTTTCTTACTGAGGTACTCATCATATGAAGATTATCATCTATCATCTATTGGTGGACACTGTGTTGCTGGAGTGGTGGGGGACGACCCGGGAACGGTCCCAAGGCTCATATAGACCATTGGTTGGTCTAGGACAGGGGTGAGTGGCACACAAAGGGTGCTGGTGGAGGTGACCTGTTTTGATACTGCTGGAAGCCAATGACTGCCGCTCCTGAGGGAATTTATGCGAAGACTGTTTTTCACTAGATCTATATGTTGATTCTAGCCTGTTTTAATGTTTAAATTAAGCTGAGTAGATTTTAGGTCCTGGAAACTTGGACTTTCAATCGCATAGGAGCACACCCATATGGTCCTGAGGGATTTATATGTGAAGACTGTCGTTCACTAGACCTATATGTTGATTCTAGCCTGGTTTAATGTCTAATATAAGCTTAGTAGATTTTAGGTCCTGAAAACTTGGACTTTCAACTGCATAGGATCATATTTATATGGTCCAGTTTTTAGCATATCAAGGAATATATTGGACATTAATGATATCTACTGAGACCTAAGAGGACTTAATTGGTCTTTTTGCATTTGGGAGGATTGTAATTTTTATGGTTGTAATGTTCTTAATCCTGGTTTGCATGTAAGGGTATTCTGTCGAGTTCCTAATTTATCAGGGTGGGTTGATCGCATACCGTGAGCGCTACCTCTTGTGACACACATTTTTTACTCTTAAGAGGAGGCGAACAGGTGATAGAGGGTTGGGGGTTAAACTGTGAGCGCTGACCTCTTGTTTGAAACTGACTTGTAATGCAAGTTACACTGTAGTGCAGCAAAACCACTAACAGTCGTTCCGAACGATACTGTTAGCCACTCTGCTGTCAAGCGCAAAAGTACCCCATACTCACAATGCAATTACAATCTCATACGGTAGTGTTGCTCAAACGTACAATCAGGCATGGACTTATACACAGTTACACTTCAGTCTCTTCTAGGCTATGAGTGTTAGTTTAGTACAGCAGAAGTCAAACTTATTAAATAACGATTTAATATTCCAGAAAAAAAGTGGAACAATGCAGAAAATAATATATACAAAAGATGTACAAAAAACAAAGTAAAAAGTTTCAAAATAAGAGTTACAATGATACACACAAAACAAGTTGCCAAAATAAAAGGGAAATTTACCAACGCAAATATCCAACCGTGGAGGGACACGGATTTTACCGATTCGATCAGGATCAGCTCTGGCGATGTGCTACCCTCAAGAGAAGGCATCTGGCCCTGCTTCTTATACCGAGAGATACGCCTGGAGGCTGCCACTTCCTTGGGAAGGGGAGGACTAGTTTTAATTCACTTTCCAGACATGATTTAATTCCCAGCGATCTAACATCCACATGTATAAGTGTATTTCACAGCAGATCACAGAAGATTAAAGGTGCGGACTTGACTGCTTTTGGGATAATAAGCCATTTCCTGGCCAGATGCTAGTTAGCCAATTAGCAGTTCCTGCTCCTATTCACCATCGGTCACCTTCAGATGCAAATGTAGTGGTCATTGACAAACAGACCATCACACCTGAGACAGCAGATGGGCTAGAGGCCTAATGAGCCATTTCCTTGCCCCAAGCTAGCAACTCCAGGCAACAGCTGCCTTCTAGCAGACATACACGTGACATGGTCAGAAAAATGAAATATATGGCTTCCATGCGATACCATACTTCGGCTATATTCTGCATATTACCGTACATATTATCATCACCCCAATATATCACCACCCCTTTCACTGCATCTGTGTTACTGCACACTGTTTTATATACCAGTCACTCAGTGCATACCTTTTCACTGCATCTTTGTGACAGCAAATTGTATAATACCACCAGTCACTGCATACCTTTCACTGCATCTGTGTGACTGCACACTGTTTTATATACCAGTCAGTGCATACCTTTTCACTGCATCTGTGTGACTGCACATTGTATTATACCACCAGTCACTGCATACCTTTCACTGCATCTGTGTGACTGCACACTGTTTTATACACCAGTCAGTGCATACCTTTTCACTGCATCTGTGTGACTGCACATTGTATTATACCACCAGTCACTGCATACCTCTCACTGCATCTGTGTGACTGCACACTGTTTTATATACCAGTCAGTGCATACCTTTTCACTGCATCTGTGTGACTGCACATTGTATTATACCACCAGTCACTGCATACCTTTCATTGCATCTGTGTTACTGCACACTGTGTTATATACCAGCCAGTGCATACCTTTTCACTGCATCTGTGTGACTGCACATTGTATTTTTACCAGCAGTCACTGCATACCTTTCACTGAATCTGTGTGACTGCACACCATTTCTTTAACAACAATTTTTTATTGAATAGGAAAAAGAACAAAGGCAAACAGAAAAAGGAAAAATTTCACAATTGCAATTACAAATGTTGAAAAGGGAAAGCAATCACCAACAGCAGATAGAGTTATTATAGCGGAAATCCACGTCGAACAGTTAACTAAAATCCAAATGCGTTATACGAAACATGAAAAAAAAAAAGAAAAGATAAACCCAATGTCAAGTTGGGTCGTTTAAGATCTCTCTTTCTAAATACCACTTTGTATAGTGAAAAGTTGCAATAATCTGCTCCTTTATTGTAATAATCCCTCTAGATTGTAAGCCTTTAGCAGGGTCCTCTCCCCTTGTGTATCTTACTTGATTGTGTGCACTTTACCCAGAATTTGGAACTAGTAATTTTTACCACTACCACTCCAGTTTATGATCTGGTATGTACTACTATCTGCATTGTGTGGTGTATCTTTTGAAAAATAAGTTTTTATTAAGCTTTTTCAAATGTAATGACAAACAATGCTCCAGTAGGAGGATAGCACATTGAAATACAGAGCATGGAAGTATAATTGTAGACAGTTGATTTACAATAGGTAATTAATTTGCAATGTGCGTACAGGATGGAAGGTTGAGAACGTATCGACCCAATGGAGCTAGGGAAGGGGGGGAGGGCTAGAGGGATGACATGAGAAGTGAAGCAGTGGGTACTGCTATTGGGGGGCGATGAGGGTAAGGGAGGGGTAGGGGAAGAGGTTAACCTGGAACAGGGGGGAACAGAAAAAGTCATGGCAACACCCAGAATCTTCTAAATGGTAAGGTCATAGTAATTGTTTTCACTTATCTGCATTAATCATTCTGGGATCTGTCATTTTCTCTGCGTGTATTGCTGGATTAACGTGTGTCTCCTGTTGTTGTTAAGAAGGATTTGGCTTTGTCAGATTCTCTATAGTCCTCCCAAATAGCCCATCTTTTTACAAACTTCTCTGTGCAGCCCTGAGCTGTTAGACAGAGATCGTCCATTCTCATTAGTTCGTTTAGATGTAGGAAGAGATCTGTGATGGTGGGTATGTCCGGTGAGCGCCACTTTCTGGCAATCAAAGACCTTGCGGGACCTTGAGGATAAATCTAAAAATTGAGTTTTTGATGGAAGAAAATGAACCCGGGATAGCGGATAATAGAGCTACCTCAGGGGATGGCGAGATGGAGGTGAGATAAATTTCTTTATGTAAATCAAACACCTTTGCCCAAAAATGTTTTAGTTTGTCACAGTCCCACCATATATGTATGTATGTACCTTTATGGGTATTGCATCTCCAGCAAAGGTCTGTGGTTGTGGGCTGAAATTTGCTTAGCCTAACTGGGTCTCTGTACCATCTTGAGAAGATTTTGAAGTTCCTTTCTTGGTGTTTGGTAGATATTGAAAGTTTGTGGGAGAGTACAAATATTTTTTCCCAGGTTTCTTCGGGCAGGGGGGTTCCCAGGTCCCTATCCCAACAATCTGTTATTTTTATAAGATATTGTTCTGACCCTCTAGAGATGAGTATATTGTATATCTTAGACAAGGTATGATCCACCCTGTCTGTTTGTGAGCATATCTTTTCGAAGGGAGTCAGTGATCTGTGTATCTTGGATATGGGATGTAAGGAGTTATAAAATTTGTCTAATTGGAATTTAGTGAGCCAGGTAGGTTTGTAGCTAGGGGTCGTAATAGGCCAGTCTGTCATATTTTTAATACCCTGCTGTGTTAGGTAGTGTCTGATCTGTGGCCATTCTGATCTGCTGTTGCCTAGGACTGATGGGGATCTCATACCTATTTGGAAGTCTGGATTGTCCAGTAAGGGGGTGAGAGGTGGGAACAGAAGAGAGGTTGTAGGTTTTAAAAACTTTGTCCCAAAGTTTGATGGTTTCCCCGGCCCAGTAGGTAGTGTTGGGCGAACATCTAGATGTTCGGGTTCGGGCCGAACAGGCCGAACATGGCCGTGATGTTCGGGTGTTCGAGCCGAACTCCAAACATAATGGAAGTCAATGGGGACCCGAACTTTCGTGCTTTGTAAAGCCTCCTTACATGCTACATACCCCAAATTTACAGGGTATGTGCACCTTGGGAGTGGGTACAAGAGGAAAAAAAATTAGCAAAAAGAGCTTATAGTTTTTGAGAAAATCGATTTTAAAGTTTCAAAGGGAAAACTGTCTTTTAAATGCGGGAAATGTCTGTTTTCTTTGCACAGGTAACATGCTTTTTGTCGGCATGCAGTCATAAATGTAATACAGATAAGAGGTTCCAGGAAAAGGGACCGGTAACGCTAACCCAGCAGCAGCACACGTGATGGAACAGGAGGAGGGCGGCGCAGGAGGAGAAGGCCACGCTTTGAGACACAACAACCCAGGCCTTGCATGAGGACAAGAAGCGTGCGGATAGCAATTTGCATTTTGTCGCCATGCAGTCATAAATGTAATACAGATGAGAGGTTCAATAAACAGTAATTGGTGTTGTCCAGAATGCGCACAATGCGTGGGTCGCGTTCAATGCAGTCCTAGGCCGAAGAGGTCATAGCCTAGGACAGGGGTGCCCACACTTTTTCGGTTCGCGAGCTACTTTAAAAAACGCCGAGCCCCGGAGATCTACCTCACCCCCCCCCCCCCCCTACATACAGTGTCTTGTAGTCACCGCCCCCTCCCAACACACACACCATATCCCAGCATAGATAGGCATGGTTCTGCACAGAGAAAAAGTAATTCCTGCCTGTCCCAGATTCAGGCTATACAGCAGGAAGTTAACCTCCAGTAGACACACACAGAACTGTTGCTTCCATATTACCAGCATCTGAGCAGCTCCCAACCCGTTATAAATATAAAACAATTCATTTGCACTTTAGAACAGAGTCCCTGTGCTATTTACAGGATAAAAGAAAGCAAGAGATGGGCAATCACAGTATCACTGGCCATAGCTGTTCCCAGGGTCTCCGGGTTGATTGCTGATGATACGGCTTTTAAGCCTACGTTATACGCCTGCTACATTTTGTATCTAGTAAGTGCAAATTTGTCAGCGCATTGTTTTTATTTATTAAAGGGTAATACACTACGGAGCGCCCCTCTATTTACAGGATAATTGTTTACATTAGCTCTGCTCTAGTTTCAGCCGAAAATCACACTCTCCTTCCCTGCGTCACACCTAATTACTCACCAACCCCCCATGCCTTTGCCTGGGGAACGGCTCCCCCCTTCTCCCATCCCTCCTGTGACCCCATGCTGTTTTCCTGGAAGGGCGACCAGGTTATTATTACAGAGGCATTGCTGACAGCTGAAAGATGCGTGCTTTGCATTAGGCTGACAGCTGCAAGCAGCAGAGGCAGGACTCAGAGGAGTATGGCACTGCGAGCAGCACTACTGACCTAAGGAGGTGCTTTCTCTGCTCTCTGCTAGCCGGGAACTCTCTCTACAGACCGGCAATCCAGGAAGAGACTCTACGCAAGACAAGTGGCCTGGAGGGGAGGAGACACTGTACATTTCTCTCAGCCTGGAGGGGAGGAGATGCTGTATCCTTATTAGCTCATTTCTCCTTCAGCCACGCCTCCCTTTCAGCCACGCATCTCCCTTCTCCTCACTGATGCTGCCTTGGCAGCAAAATCTGACAGCCGAAGCTGCAGAATTAGACAAGACGCAGCCAGGCGGCCGCGATCTACTCTACAGGCGGTCGCGATCTACCGGTAGATCGCGATCGACCTATTGGGCAGCCCTGGCCTAGGGTCACAAAAACCTGTTTATTTGGGCAATTTCAATGGTGGCGAGTCTGACGTACATAAATCGCAGCAATGGCCGTTAGCAACGTCTGAATCTCACGAAATGTCTCATGCAGGTAGAAGACATATTGTTAGACTTGGGCTCCAAACATGGGTTCCCTACATCTCTGCAAACCAGAGTTACAGGGCTCCAAATTTGGTAAAATCCCCCATAGGCTTTCATTGGGCCTCCTATTTACAGTTCCAAAATCTCACATCTTTTCAAAGGGCAATTGCTCAGCAGTGGCAAATTTTCTAGCATTGTAGGGACCCTTAGGGGGAACATGACTGGTGAGTTTCGGGCCCCTAGGCCAAAGAGGTCATAGCCTAGGGTCACAAAAACCTGTTTATTTGGGCAATTTCAATGGTAGTTATGCTGACGTACATAAATCTCAGCCATGGCCGTTAGCAACGTCTGAATTTCACGAAATGTCTCATGCAGGTAGAAGACATATTGTTAGACTTGGGCTCCAAAGATGGGTTCCCTACATCTCTGCAAACCAGAGTTACAGGGGTCCAAAATTGGTAAAATCCCCCATAGGCTTTCATTGCCTCCCTATTTCACTTTCCAAAATCTCACATCTTTTCAAAGGGCAATGGCTCAGCAGTACCAAATTTTCTAGCATTGTAGGGACTCTTAGGGGGATCATGACTGGTGAGTTTTGCCACTGCTGAGCCATTGCCCTTTGAAATGGTGTGAGATTTTGGAACGGTAAATAGTAGGCCCAATGAAAGCCTATGGGGGATTTTACCAATTTTGGAGCCCTGTAACTCTGGTTTGCAGAGATGTAGAGATCCCATCTTTGGAATCCAAGTCTAACAATATGTCTTCTACCTGCATGAGACATTTCGTGAGATTCAGACGTTGCTAACGGCCATTGCTGCGATTTATGTGCGTCAGACTCGCCACCATTGAAATAGCCCAAATAAACAGGTTTTTGTGACCCTAGGCTATGACCTCTTTGGCCTAGGGGCCCGAAACTCACCAGTCATGTTCCCCCTAAGGGTCCCTACAATGCTAGAAAATTTGCCACTGCTGAGCAATTGCCCTTTGAAAAGATGTGAGATTTTGGAAAGTGAAATAGGGAGGCAATGAAAGCCTATGGGGGATTTTACCAATTTTGGACCCCTGTAACTCTGGTTTGCAGAGATGTAGGGACCCCATCTTTGGAATCCAAGTCTAACAATATGTCTTCTACCTGCATGAGACATTTCGTGAAATTCAGACGTTGCTAACGGCCATGGCTGAGATTTATGTACGTCAGCATAACTACCATTGAAATTGCCCAAATAAACAGGTTTTTGTGACCCTAGGCTATGACCTCTTTGGCCTAGGGGCCCGAAACTCACCAGTCATGTTCCCCCTAAGGGTCCCTACAATGCTAGAAAATTTGCCACTGCTGAGCAATTGCCCTTTGAAAAGATGTGAGATTTTGGAACTGTAAATAGGAGGCCCAATGAAAGCCTATGGGGGATTTTACCAAATTTGGAGCCCTGTAACTCTGGTTTGCAGAGATGTAGGGAACCCATGTTTGGAGCCCAAGTCTAACAATATGTCTTCTACCTGCATGAGACATTTCGTGAGATTCAGACGTTGCTAACGGCCATTGCTGCGATTTATGTACGTCAGACTCGCCACCATTGAAATTGCCCAAATAAACAGGTTTTTGTGACCCTAGGCTATGACCTCTTCGGCCTAGGACTGCATTGAACGCGACCCACGCATTGTGCGCATTCTGGACAACACCAATTACTGTTTATTGTTTATTGAACCTCTCATCTGTATTACATTTATGACTGCATGGCGACAAAATGCAAATTGCTATCCGCACGCTTCTTGTCCTCATGCAAGGCCTGGGTTGTTGTGTCTCAAAGCGTGGCCTTCTCCTCCTGCGCCGCCCTCCTCCTGTACCATCACGTGTGCTGCTGCTGGGTTAGCGTTACCGGTCCCTTTTCCTGGAACCTCTTATCTGTATTACATTTATGACTGCATGCCGACAAAAAGCATGTTACCTGTGCAAAGAAAACAGACATTTTTCCCTTTTCCCTTTGAAACTTTAAAATCGATTTTCTCAAAAACTATAAGCTCTTTTTGCTAAAAAATTTTTCCTCTTCCTCTTTTTTTACTCACTCCCAAGGTGCACATACCCTGTAAATTTGGGGTATGTAGCATGTAAGGAGGCTTTACAAAGCACGAAAGTTCGGGTCCCCATTGACTTCCATTATGTTCGGAGTTCGGCTCGAACACCCGAACATCGCGACCATGTTCGGCCCGAACCCGAACATCTAGATGTTCGCCCAACACTACACGTGACCTGTTCGGCCAATCACAGCGCTAGCCGAACGTTCGGGGAACGTTCGGCCATGCGCTCTTAGTTCGGCCATATGGCCGAACAGTTTGGCCGAACACCATCAGATGTTCGGCCGAACTCGAACATCACCCGAACAGGGTGATGTTCTGCAGAACCCTAACAGTGGCGAACACTGTTCGCCCAACACTACCAGTAGGGTATGTTAGCATGTGGAGGTCTCCTTGTTTTAGTTATCCAGGGTAATGACCGGAGATCTATATTCAGTTCTCCTTCCTCGAGTCCTATCCATTGTTTTTGGTCCCTGTTTTGGAACCAGTCAGCAATCAGAAGTAACCTTGCGGCTTGATAATATTTTGAGATGTCAGGGAGTCCTACCCCACCCGCTTCTTTGGGCCTAGTAAGCAGACTGAACTTAGTCCTAGGTTTTTTCCCTGCCCAGATAAATTTGGTGAAGGTTGTTCTGAGATTTTTTAGTATAGCACGTGGAACATGTATTGGAGCGGCCTGAAATATATACAGAAGTCTCGGGAGGACATTCATTTTCAGCACATTTATTCTACCCAGCCAAGATAGGTGTAGTTGTTCCATTTGGATAGGTCTTGTTGAATTTTAATTATGAGTGGGATATGGTTTAGCGTGAGTAGCTTAATTAGATCGGTAGGTATGTTGATGCCGAGGTATTTAATCTGGTCGGATTTCCATTTGATGGGAAAGGATTGTTTCAGGGTCTGTAATACTGTATTTGGGAGAGATATGTTGAGGGCTTCTGTTTTGGATAGGTTCATTTTAAAGTTGCTAATGGAGGAGAATTTTTCAGCTTCTGATAAGAAGTTTGGGAGGGAGATATGTGGATTTGTCATATATAGAAGCAGGTCGTCTGCATATAAGGCCAGCTTAAATTCTTTGTCATGGGATTTAAAGCCTGAAATATTCACATTATTTCTAATGGCTGTTGCAAAATGTTCCATGCAAAGGACAAATAGCAGTGGTGACAGGGGGCACCCCTGTCTTGTTCCATTCTGGATGCTAAAGGCATCCGACAGGACTCCATTCGTTTTAACTCTGGCAGTAGGGCCCTTATACAGTCCCAGAATTCTATGTAGTGCCCTCTGACCCAATCCTAGGTTCACCAGGACCCGATTAAGGTAGCCCCAGTGAATCCTGTCGAATGCCTTCTCTGCATCAACTGATAAAAGGCACAAGGGTACCCCCTGTCTCTGTGCCCTTGCTATCAGCGAAATGGTTTTGAGAGTATTATCTCTCGCTTCGCGGAACTGTGTGAACCCCACCTGGTCAGTATTTAATAGCCGTGGTAGAGAGGATTTTAGCCTATCAGCTATGAGTTTCGCGAATATTTTGATGTCAATGTTTATGAGCGAAATAGGTCTATAATTGCTACAGACCGTGTGGTCTTTGTCAGGTTTTGGTATTACTGTAATATAGGCCTGTAATGACTGCATCGGGAAGGAAGTGTCTGATGAGATTGAGTTAAATGAGGCTAGCAGGAAAGGAATTATATCTGGGGCATAAGCTTTATAAAAGGTGGCAGTGAAGCCGTCTGGGCCTGGGCTTTTGTTTGTTTTTAGTGCTCTGATTGCTGTGAGAAGTTCGTCGTCTGAGAAGTCTTCTTCTAAAGCTGAAATCTCTTCTTGATCTAGGGAGGGGATGTTATTTGACAGGATATAATCATCTATTTTGCTTTCTAGTGTGGTTAGCGGGAGTTGATGGTATTTACCACGGATAGAGTATAAGTCCTGGTAATAGAGTTTGAAGGTATCAACGATCTCAGTAGGTTTACTTTTGAGGGAGTTGTCTTTTGCTCTAATGGTGGGGATATAAGTGGTGGGTTGTTTAGGGTGTAAATAGTTTGCTAACATGGTCCCACATTTGTCGGCTTTCTCGAATAATGTACCCTGGAATCTTTCCCTATCTCTGAGGGATTTTTGGTCTAGTAGAGTTAGTAATTTTTGTCTGGTGTTTGATAGCTGAAGGGAGATACAATCATCACTTCCCCCATTATGCTTTAATTGTTGGTCTAGTGAAGAGACCTCTGTAAACAGTGTGTCAATTTGGGCTGTTCTTTCTTTTTTAAGCCTCGCTCCATGTGAGATTAATAACCCTCTCAAGGTGCATTTAAGGGCTTCCCATTTTAATGGGGCAGCCGTTTCATCATTGGCGTGGTTCCGTGAGAATTCTCAGATAGTTTTTTTGATAGCATCCAGACATTCTGGATCTTTTAATAGGTTATTGTTTAGGCGCCAATGAAAGCCTGACCGAGATCTCTCGAATAGTCTGTTTGTGCAGGAGACTGGGGAATGGTCCGACCAAATCCTAGTGCCTATGGTCGAGTCGATAATTTCATCTAGGATAGAATGTGAAATTAATAGGTAATCTAGTCTACTGTAAGACTTGTGTACTGAGGAGAAGTGGGTATAATCACGTGTTTTGGGATTCATGGTTCTCCAACAGTCAGCCAGCCTTAGTTCGAATAGTTTTTGTTTGATGATCAACAATTTACTTCTAGGAAGTGATGAGTGTCCTGAGGAAGAGTCTCTTGCAGGATCAAGGCATATGTTAAGGTCGGCTCCGATTATTATTCTCCTTTCAGCAAATTTCTGTAATTTTGAGAGAAATTGTAATAGCCATGTGCCCTGATTAGTATTAGTAAGGTATAAGTTTGCTATTGTGTAGAGGGATCCATACAATTCTATGATTATAAATACGAATCTACCCTCCTCATCAATAAGTTGTTTTTTAAGAATGAAAGGGAGAGTTCTGTGAAGGCCTATTGAGGTTCCTCTCGCTTTTGTGGTAGGATTGGTGCTGTGGAACCAGGTGGGATATTGTTTTGAGGGCATTTTGGGTATGTGATTTAATTTAAAATGGGTCTCTTGTAGGAGAATAATTTGGGCTTTTTCTTTTTGTAGGTGGTTTCAAATTTGAGATCTCTTGGTAGGGCTATTAAGACCGTTTACGTTGTATGAGGTAATTTTTAGGTCACACATGGTATTTGAAAGTTATCATTTGAGCAGCATGAGAGAAAATGAATGAGAGATATTGTAATGCATAGGTGTGGAGTTGTCGGAGGGTGTTGCCATGTATCCAAAAAAGAAATATCAACACATAACACAAAACAGTATAACTATAGGTGAACAAGTGCGCAATGGGCACCGGTCTGTGTTGTTCCGTCCCACCAGGTGAAGCATGGCTGTCTCCCGGTGGGAGGGTGCAACCCAGACCATAGCTTGACCACATATTGGTCGCTAGATCTTAAAAAAGATCTTTTCTAGCAGGTAGGGAGTGGAGGCCCTGGAGGAGCGAACAGTGTCTCCCTGAGGCCAGGACCCATGATCTCCGGACCCTTCTAGTTGCAATATATCATCATACATAGAGACTATAAGCATTGGCATTAGTTATATGCAGCATTACTATTTTGTTTGTATATCACATTTCAGGTGGTATGAGCTCTAAAAAGAGAGAAAGGCATGTAACCCAATTGCATGCAAGTTGTAGGTCATTAGTTGTCTTAACCTCTAGCAAGTATAATCTTCCTGCTGTCCGTCTTCAGTTCGGAATTGTACAGTGCCAGTGTTCATTCAATGGTCATCTGTTAGCCAACCCGCATATCCAGGTGTGGAGGACAGTCTGGAGTTGTAGTCTTTCCGACCGTTTCCTGAACAGTGTCTGTGCAAAACGGCTGGTTATGTGGTAAAACGGCTATACTTATGTAAGGCTCTATAGTAGGGGCCAATGGAGTGTTGAAATCCGAGATGCAAGTGGTTATTTAGAGGCTGGAGTAAAAAAAAAAGGGTGTACGAATGTGGGGTTACAACCTAATTTGTATAGGGTTGCAAGCCAGGAAGATGTAGTATAAAGAGAGAGAGAAAGGATAACAGATGATTAAAAAAAATATAAGAGAGAGTCACCTTTTGTTAGGGCAGATGATTTGTGTGCCTCATAGGAGCATGTTACTCACGTTGGGCATTCCTATTATTCCGTCTGGCATTTTTCCATTGTGGTCTCTGTGAAAGTGGTGGATTCTGCACAGTGCTATCTGATTGTAGTGGCCAGTCAGAAATCTCAAAAGCTGAAAGATTCAGAGCCTCTTTGATCTTGGGAGCATCCGTGGGGTCCTTCAAGGTATGTGTTTGCCCTTCATGACGAATTTGTAAACTGAATGGGTATCCCCACTTATATGGAATGCTTCTATCCTGGAGGAGCGAGAGCAGGGGTTTCAGTGATCTCCGCATCTGTAAAGTAAGCTTAGAGAGGTCTGAAAGGAATGTTATGCGTGCCCCATCAAAGTCTATACTACCCCTCTCGCGGGCGGCGGTCATGATATCATCTTTGATTATATAGCGATGCACTCGGCATATGACGTCCCTGGGTCTATCCGGGTTCGTGCTAATAGGGGCAAGGATCCTGTGCGCCCGGTCAAGTTCTATTTTGTGGTCTGCGGGTCTTCCTAGGAGTTTATTGAAAATCCCAACCAGGGTGGGGGCCAATTCAGCTTGTTTAGTTGATTCTGGAATACCTCTGACCCTGATGTTGTTCCTTCTCTGCCTGTTTTCCTGGTCATCAAGTTTCAAATAAAGATCTTTGATTTGTTTGTCATGGCGGTTAATATCATCCTGTTGTTTTTCTTGGGTGCGCGCCATTTTATCCACCTCTTTTTCTGTGTCATCTACGCGATGGCCTATCTGTTTTATGTCTTGTTTAATATCTGCCATCTCTCTTCTATATGTGGCTTCAATTCTGCTGACATATCTTTCAAGGTCGTCTTTAGTGGGTAATGCGCGTATGTATTCATGTAAGTCCACTTCTATAAAGGACTCTCAGCTGCTCGAGTGTGTGGGGGACAGCGTTATGGCGGTGCCCTCTGCTCTGTCTGTGTCGCCGCCATGTTCTAAGGAGGGTGGTGGTGGTGGTGAATTATTCCCTTGGCAAGAATCTGAGCGTGTTGGCAGTGTGGTGCCCGGGGACCCTTGCTTGGAGCTTACCGAGTGTGACGGTGAGGATCTGTCATCAGAGATCCTGCGAGCTGAGGTCGCGCTGTGGGTCGGGGATGCCCGGGTCTCCGCTTCTTCCATCTCGCGTAGGGAAAGCTACATCGCGGTTTGCGCGGTCAGAGAGATCGTTGGAGCCGGGGATGATTGGTTAGACTGGGCAGGCTTATCTTTCAAGTGTCCCTTTCCGGCGGGTGAGGAACGCTCCGGAGGAGAAGATGTGGGAGTTTCCTTCCCCCTGTGATCTTGAGCCGGCGCCATCTTAGATGAGTGTGGCGGTGTGAGGTTAGAGGACAGCGGCTTCAGGAACTCTTTAATTTGTGAGCTTCGGTTCTTGCCGGGTGAACGCTTGGGTTGCTTGCGTTTAGTGCTCCCCATAGATAGTGGATTTAGTCTCTAGTAGATACGGGGTCTGGGATAATAGCGGTCCAGGCAGCGGGAGCTCTTATCCAACACGTCCTGTCCGTGCCATAGGCAAGCCACGCCCCCCTGTGTGGTGTATCTTATTGCTATTACCTGTATTGTTGTGTCTATGGTCTGTTACCTGTATTGTTCTGTCACCCCAGTTATCATTGTCTGTAATCATATTTATTGTACAGTGCTGCGTAATATGTTGGCGCTATATAAATCTAATAAATAATAATAATTATAATAATTGGCTCGGATAGCGTGTCCATAAAACTTTCCCACACCCCAAAGAAGTTTTTAGTATGAGTCTCCTTCTTTTGGGATGTTTCCATCCAGTCCGTCAAGAAAACATTATACAATCTGAGCCACCGGAGTTTGGAGGTGCGGCTGTGTGGACCCTTGTGACGTGGAGGCGAGAGCTTGCTTTCCATCTGCTCGCTCTGGTGGCCCGCACGCGTCACTTCCGGTCCACACACGCACTTCCGCTCAGCTCCGATTTGCTCTATGAGCGGATTTGTATCCGCATGTTGAAGACGCAGGCACGCCTTCTGATGACGCCGTGAGAACGGCGAAACATGTAAGGGCCGTGCCAGCATGAGACGCCATCTCCTCCCGCGGGCCCCCTGTTCACTTGCCACCCACCGCATGAGACCAGAGGACATCCAGCACTGCCAGATCGGCACCTTGAGCCCACCAGGACTCGACCATTGATTCTGTCCATATGATCACATGTCTCGCTCGGCTGACCATCTCACCAACAGCTGTGATCAGATGCTGACAGCCCATGCATCCATGACATAGCGGACATCAGCACATCACCCAGCTTGCCATTCATCACCATAGATGGACTGCCCACATCCTCCAATGCTGGTGAATCACAGGAAGGTGAGATATCGTAATTATGTTTACACAGTGATCAGGACTAGCTTGGTGTGTCACATGGCATAAGCTTTGCTGTTGCTGTTCCCATTACTGTTGGCTTGCTGCTTGGGATGGTCATTTGAGAGCCTTGCTGCTTTACAATGGATTGCTCCTGCATCTGTCGCTTGAACTTTGGACAGTTTTTTGTCTTAACTAATGCTTTTTCATCTGTCGCTTCCATCCTGGACAGTTTTTGCTAGCAGACAAGCTCATACTATTGCCTGGCCAGCGTGTGTTAGTGGTATGAATGTGGGGTCTATGTGTGGAGATGGCCATCTCATGGGTTTTTTATTGCTCTTTTTAGATATGTTCACAATAAAATTCATAATTTTATAGACTTATGGTATAATCCCCTTATTATTCATGGAATAATCACTGTCAGCGTAAAATATTATCCTCTCCAAACAATTGTGTGTATTATACAATTTTAGTTAGAACTGAGTGAGCGTTGGAGGAGAGGAAGACATCCAATTTTGTAGAATGGCTTTCCTCGCGACTGCAGAAATAATAAGAGCAAGCTTTTTACTACCTCTAGTACTTCTAATTCCCTCCATTTCTGAAATTCTGAAGAGTGCCCAATCCGGCATAAAGGGAATATAGTTAAGGAGCTTGTCTTGTCTTGCATAATTGACCACTTGCCTCCAGAAAGCTTTAATAATACTGCAATGCCAAAGACAATGGGCCAGATCTGCATTGGGAGCAAGGCACTTGAGACATGAGTGGGAAGTAGATAAATGCATTTTAAAGGAATGATCCGGTGAGATATACGCGTAATGATATTGCTTAAGAAACATCTCTCGATAGGAGGAGGAAGAAATAGCTTGGTAAGAAAAGGCTAAGCTCTTAACCAGACTAGGTACACTTAAATGTGGAAAATGATCCAGCCATTTAGCTATATTAATCTTTTTCTGCTGATAATCGAGGGTGGGGTGCAAACAATTGTAATAAGCAGTAACAGCTTTATTAAGTGTATTAGGCACCAGAAGGAATGGGTCAAGTGCATTGGACCAATAAAAATCTGACAATCTCCCAATTATCTGGGTAGCGTACGATTTAAATTGAATAATTTCCAAAGGGGACAATCTCATAACTGGAAATCGTTCCAGTAAGAGATGGATAGGTAAAAGTGAACGAGTAGGAAGATCAAGGCAATCTCTAATAGATTTAAGACAAGAAGGTCAAAATTGATAACCTCTCAAATATCAATACCTCCTCCTGAGTCTTAGACTCCGGTAAGACAAAATTATACACAAAGAAAATGGAGGCGATGAAATTATTATAAAAATACAAAATACTTTATTAATCACCAAAATTATAAATAAATAGTAAAATTGACCAGAACACCTCTGCATATGAGGGTACACTTACAGTGGTGTGAAAAACTATTTGCCCCCTTCCTGATTTCTTATTCTTTTGCATGTTTGTCACACTTAAATGTTTCTGCTCATCAAAAACCGTTAACCATTAGTTAAAGATAACATAATTGAACACACAATGCAGTTTTAAATGATGGTTTTTATTATTTAGTGAGAAAAAAAAACTCTTAACCTACATGGCCCTGTGTGAAAAAGAAATTGCCCCTTGAACCTAATAACTGGTTGGGCCAACCTTAGCAGCAATAACTGCAATCAAGAGTTTGCCATAACTTGCAACAAGTCTTTTACAGTGCTCTGGAGGAATTTTGGCCCACTCATCTTTGCAGAATTGTTGTAATTCAGCTTTATTTGAGGGTTTTCTAGCATGAACTGCCTTTTTAAGGTCATGCCACAACATCTTAATAGGATTCAGGTCAGGGCTTTGACTAGGCCACTCCAAAGTCTTCATTTTCTTTTTCTTCAGCCATTCAGAGGTGGATTTGCTGGTGTCTTTTGGGTCATTGTCCTGCTGCAGCACCCTAGATCGCTTCAGCTTGAGTTGACGAACATATGGCCGGACATCTCCTTAAGGATTTTTTGGTAGACAGTAGAATTCATGGTTCCATCTATCACAGCAAGCCTTCCAGGTCCTGAAGCAGCAAAACAACCCCAGACCATCACACTAACACCACCATATTTTACTGTTGATATGATGTTCTTTTGCTGAAATGCTGTGTTACTTCTACGACAGATTTAACAGGACACGCATCTTCCAAAAAGTTCAACTTTTGTCTCGGCAGTCCACAAGGTATTTTCCCACAAGTCTTGGCAATCATTGAGATGTTTTTTTAGCAAAATTGAGACGAGCCTTAATGTTCTTTTTGCTTAAAAGTGGTTTGCGCCTTGGATATCTGCCATGCAGGCCATTTTCGCCCAGTCTCTTTCTTATGGTGGAGTTGTGAACACTGACCTTAATTGAGGCAAGTGAGGCCTGCAGTTCTTTAGATGTTGTCCTGGGGCCTTTTGTGGCCTCTCGGATGAGTTTTCTCTGCGCTCTTGGGGTAATTTTGGTCGGCCAGCCACTCCTGGGAAGGTTCATCACTGTTCCATGTTTTTGCCATTTGTGGATAATGGCTCTCACTGTGGTTCGCTGGAGTCCCAAAGCTTTAGAAATGGCTTTATAACCTTTACCAGACTGATAGATCTCAATTTCTTTCGTTCTCATTTGTTCCTGAATTTCTTTGGATCTTGGCATGATGTCTAGCTTTTGAGGTGCTTTTTGTCTACTTCTCTGTGTCAGATATCTCCTATTTAAGTGATTTCTTGATTGAAACAGGTGTGGCAGTAATCAGGCCTGGGGGTGACTACAGAAAATGAACTCAGGTGTGATAAACCACAGTTAAGTTATTTTTTAACAAAGGGGGCAATCACTTTTTCATACAGGGCCATGTAGGTTAAGAGTTTTTTTTTCCTCACTAAATAATAAAAACCATCATTTAAAACTGCATTTTGTGTTCAATGATGTTATCTTTGACTAATAGTTAACGGTTTTTGATGAGCAGAAACATTTAAGTGTGACAAACATGCAAAAGAATAAGAAATCAGGAAGGGGGCAAATAGTTTTTCACACCACTGTATGTATTTAGGTCATGGGTCTAAATAGAGCCATGAGAAATAGCTGGTTCAAAAATTGTACATATAAGGAATCCCCTGCTTGAGAGAAAGCTTTTTTGGTACCATAAATATAAAAAAAAGGGAAATAAAAAGCCACTTCATCTGCAATCAAGCAATTATTGATGTACATTTATAGATGATTGCTAAAGGGAATATCTGGTATGTAGTCTCTCTGATGACAACAGGCGGAAAGCAGTCCGCCAGGATATAATCCTTATGCAGTTTTCACCTAGATAATTTCCAATAGAATGACATAGCAGGGATACAGTGCTGGTGATTTGATGTAGGTATTATACAAGTGGTGGGTAATCACCCCAAGCAGGCTTTATATATAGTGGAAGCACAGTCACACAAAGGGGAGTATGGGATAGTGACAGTCCGCCAGGAAAAATCCTTATGCAGCCCCAACTCCATATATTGGGTGTAATATGAAAGCCATTCCAAATTGTCAGACCATGGAAATATCAGCACCACAATCAAAGCTGTATTTGAAACATCAGCATAGTTCAAAACAGTACACAGCAGCAAGCTCCCAGCATGGTGTCATAGTAGGCATATGCAGCAGTTCCAGAAGATAACAGATGTAATTGACCAGTATGCAGATTCATCAATCATGGCATAGAGATGATAAGTTTATACTCATCCAAGTCCATTCAGCAGCCATGTAGGATGATAGACCGTAGACTATCCACAGGGTACCCTGCACGAGGTGTCTGGTCAAAGGGAGCCCTCAAGGCCGACCGGTTTCACTGGTGAGATACCAGCATCATCAGGGCAGGCTCAGCGGGATGCTGTCTGTGCGGTGATTGTCGGCCTAAAAAACGGAAGACGCCGCCCCGCCCACTGCCGTTATGCCAACCCTCCAGCATCATCACCCCCAGGAGAGACGAGCAGGGGGAAGGAGAGGCGGGGAGGAGCGGGGGGCGTAGATCTCCGAGGTGAACAACCCGGCTACTGCGAGTGCCGCCAGGCCGTCATGATGGAAGGTGCGGCCTATACAGGAAGCGCAGCCAGGCCGGGTGAGGCACAGCCTGGATCGCAACGCTCATTCACCTCGATGGAGAGGGGATATCACGAGCGCCCGCTGCTCAGGCAACAGGCCCCGCCCCTGGCTGCCCAAGACGCCATCACTCATCCGATCCAGTGCCAGAGGACCTACAGCACAAGCTCAGGAGCAAGGGACAAAAAGGGGAAAAAGGCAAAACAAAATTAAATAAAACTGAATAAATATAAATAAAGCAACATCACTATGACACCAATCCCGCACTGTGGGAAAACCCCAATATATGAGCGAGAGCATGTCAAAAATAAAACCCCATCTGTGTCCCCCCGCACCGTGCATGCGCCGGAGCCACCCAGCACTGTTGTGACCGCAGGGGGGCCATAACAGCCACCACCACAGAACCAGCAGAAGGAGATTATTCAAATATCAATGCATAAATCCTGATTCAGATTGGGCTTAAAAATAATTGCTCTAAAGAATCCACGTAACTTAATAATACAGAGAAGTAAAAAAAAAAGAAAAACAAAAATATATCACATATAAACAAAATAATCTAAGTCACGGGGGGGGGGGGGGGGGGGTAGGCGAAAAAGGGGGAGGGCTAATATTGTAGTTGAGAGAGGGCCGTTTGGGGAGCCTCTGGCTCAAGGGCCCCGATGCGGTCGCAACCTCTGCAACCCCTATTGCTACGCCCCTGGCTGTAATTGACTGTAAAGGATTTGCAACCAAGTATTAAAAAGTGAAAGTTTCATTTATCATTATTATTCTGTCCCATTTTTTTTTCTGGCTTAAAAGGTGGGAGGCAAATCTGCAAACAGTTGTAATTCCTACACCTTTCACCTGATTTGGATGTAAACACCCTCAAATTAAAGCTGACAGTCTGCAGTTAAAGCACATATAGTGTTCATTTCATTTCAATCCATTGTGGTTGAGTATCTAATGTGTCTAGCCAGTGTCTAAAATGTCTAGTGTCTAAAAGTTTTGGGATCTTTCTTTGGTTTAGGTGTAAATTGGATATCAGCAGCAATAAATGGAAAACTTCCTAAATCTAATAGGAGTTTGAAGTTATAGAGCCTTCTTAACTTTCTATTTTGTTAATGCTTGCTGTTTATAATATACCGGGTTCTTAATTTGGTAGCTAGCAATTTATCCGGCTTGTTCGAAAATTTGTAGTAGTTTGCTTGGGTCCATTAATGCTTTTTTTTTTCATTTGATAGGATAATAGTGTGTTCATTTATAGCTTTTTGGTTTTTTTCATTATTTTGTTGTATAGATATGGGGTTGGTGTGACGTCACCCTCTAATTATTGTTCCCTTTGCTGCAGCTTATCATTCAGCCTCAGACCCTGAGGGAATCCTGAAGGCATGCCATTCAGCACTGCAGGCAAAGTAACCTTTTGGATTTGTTGTACGTACAATAAATGCAATCTGTGATCTCATATAGAGATCGGGTTGCTGCCACCAATTAGCATTTTAGCATGTAAATACGCAAATCTAAATCTAACTATTCCTGTAGGAAAAAGGGTTAATCCAACATCCTTTCTAGAGATATCAAAATATAACAATATCAGTAATTGTTATGTTGACGTTCTCTTAGGAAACGTGGAACTCTTTGCAAAGCTATTCAGAACAAGCATTTAGACCAGTGGTTCTCAACCTCGTCAGCACATGTACCCCTTTGTTTGTCACTCCTAAGTAAATGTACCCTCTGTAATAAATATTTGTTGGTTGCTATGGGCAACAACACTACACCTTTGTTCGGCACCCTATCACAGAAAGGGCTTGATTCACAAAGCCGTGCAAACTGTTTAGCATGGTGTAACGGTTGGGTGTCGCAGCTCAGATGTCTGATTATTTGGTGATCTGCAGAATCACCAATAATGCAGACGCTATACCTGATTATGTGTGATCTGCAGAATCACCAATAATACCAGTATAGCAGCACAAGGAGCTGAGTATGTAGTGCTTGGTGCAACCGTGACTTATATTTTGACAAGGCCTCACCAGAGGGGCTGGTGAGGTACTAACGATACACTGACCGTGTAATAGAGTTCAGAACTTGAATAGAATAACAAGGCCTCACCAGAGGGGCTGGTGAGGTACTATCGGCTCACTGACCGTGTGAGGTAGTACAATAACTTTAATAGTTTAGCGAGACCTCACCAGAGAGACTGGTGAGACACTATCGGCGTACTGCCCGTATAATAAAGTACAAACCCCAGCATGCTGGGGATACTGGAACTGAAGAGATAGAATCTCCCGAGAAGTGGGTGATTCAGACAGTACTGCAACCCAGTGATCGGCGATTACAACAATACTGCAATTACTAATCACCTGAGGAGCAGGCGATTAAGGCTGTACTGCAGCCTAGAGGACACCTGAGGAGCAGGCGCTACAAATAATACTGCAATTACTGATCACCTGAGGAGCAGGCGATTAAGGCTGTACTGCAGCCTAGGGGACATTTGAGGAGAAGGCATTACAAATAACACTGCAATTGCTGATCACCTGAGGAGCAGGCGATTAAGGCTATACAGCAGCCTAGTAGAGCAACTTCACCAGAGGAGCTGGTTAAGCTAACACCTCACCAGTGGTGAGGGACCACTGGTGAGCAGAAGGGTCAAACAGAAAAGGGTCGGCAACAGAGAAGACAGTATAAGAGCAGAATCGTAAGGCAGAAGAGTAAACGGAAATCGGGCAGAGGTTCAGCAACTTGAGGCAGATAGGCAGTGGTACAGAATCAGTAAGGGAGATCAGAGTCAGAGTTTAGCCAGAGTCATACACAGGAATCAATAACAATATAAACAATATCCTAGACTAAGGGCCTGATTCACAAAGCGGTGCTAACAGTTGGCACGCTGGTGAAAAGCCCTTTATCATGCCTAAACTCAGTTTAGGCATGATAAGTGTAGGTGTGATAAGTGTAGGTGTTATAAGTTTAGGGGCCTGATTCACAAAGCTGTGCTAACAGTTAGCACCCTGGTGAAAAGCCCTTTATCATGCCTAAACTCAGTTTAGGCATGATAAGTTTAGGTGTGATAAGTTTAGGTGTGATAAGTTTAGGCATGATAAGTTTAGGTGTGATAAGTTTAGGCATGCTAAGTTTAAGCGCCAACTGTGTAGCACCGCAGTGCACAGCTGATCAAAAGTTTTACGCTAGCAAAGACTGGTGCACTTTGTATAAAGTTTAATGGCGCTGCTTTGCGTGCGGGACTTTGCAAGCGATCTAAACTTATCTAAACTTAGCATGCCTAAACTTATCACACCTAAACTTATCACACCTAAACTTATAACGCCTAAACTGGCTTTTCACCAGCATGGTGCAATGGTTATCATGCCTAAAGTCTTTTAGGCATGCTAACTGGGTTAGCACCGCTTTGTGAATCGAGCCCCAGGTGTGATAAGTTTAGGCATGTTAAGTTTAGGTGTGATAAGTTTAGGCATGATAAGTTTAAACACCAACTGGGTTAGCACTGCAGTGCACAGCTGATCAAAAGTTTTGCGCTAGCAAAGTCTAGTGCACTTCGCATAGAGTTTAATGGCGCTGCTTTGCGTGCGGGACTTTGCGTGCGATCTAAACTTATCTAAACTTAGCATGCCTAAACTTATCACGCCTAAACTGACTTTTCACCAGCATGGTGCAATGGTTATCATGCCTAAAGTCTCTAACTGGGTTAGCACCGCTTTGTGAATCGAGCCCTAGGTGTGAAGTCCTAGGTTTCAACACCTGGGGCTCGATTCACAAAGCGGTGCTAACCCAGTTAGAGACTTTAGGCATGATAACCATTGCACCACGCTGGTGAAAAGCCAGTTTAGGTGTGATAAGTTTAGGTGTGATAAGTTTAGGCATGCTAAGTTTAGATAAGTGTAGATAGCATGCAAAGTCCCGCACGCATAGCAGCGCCATTAAACTCTATGCGAAGTGCACCAGACTTTGCTAGCGCAAAACTTTTGATCAGCTGTGCACTGCGGTGCTAACGCAGTTGGTGCTTAAACTTATCATGCCTAAACTTATCACACCTAAACAGGGGCGTAGCTACAATTCAATGGGCCCCATAGCAAATTTTGTGGTTGGGCCCCCCCCATAATCAACTACCCCCCCCCCCCCCCCATAACCAACCCCCCCTTCTTCCCCAGTATTGTACATACTGGAGGAAGCAGAGATCAGCAAACACTGCAGCTAGTTTACTATCAGTACAGGCACAGAGTAACAGCTTATACTGTACATACTGGAGGTATGAGAGCTCAGCAAGCACTGCAGCTAGTTTACTGTCATTACAGGCACAGAGTAACAGCTTATCCTGTACATACAGGAGGCAGCAGAGATCAGCACACACTACAGCTATAGGCACAGAGCAACAGCTTATACTGTACATACTGGAGGCAGCAGAGATCAGCACACACTGCAGCTAGTTTACTATCAGTACAGGCTCAGAGTAACCGCTTATACTGTACATACTGGAGGTAGCAAAGATCAGCACACACTGCAGCTAGTATAGTATCAGTACAGGCACAGAGTAACAGCTTGTACTGTACATACTGGAGGTAGCAGAGATCAACACACACTGCAGCTAGTTTACTATCAGTACAGGTACAGAGTAACAGCTTATACTGGAAGCAGCAGATATCAGCACACACTGCAGCTGGTTTACTATTAGTATAGGCACAGAGTAACAGCGAATGCAATTAGATTGGTAGCAGTTTCCCACAAAAGGCAATCAGCTTGTTCCCTCGTGCCACCTCTTGCCCCCTGCGTCTCCTCTGTTCCCCCTGTGCCCCTCTGTTCCCCCATGCCACCTCTTAACCCCCTGTGTCCCATATGCACTCCTTGTGCCACCTCTTGTCTCTGTGTCCCCTGTTCCTCCTCATGTGCCCCCTATGCCACCTCTTGTCCTCTATGTTCCACCTGTGCCACTACTTGTACTTCTGTGCCACCTGATGTGCTCCTCTGGTTCCCCTGTGCCACTCTTGTCCACTGTGTCCCCTATGTTCCCCCTGTGCCACCTCTTGTGCTCCTGTGTTCCCCTTGTGCTGCCTCTTGTCACTCTGTGTCATCTATGTTCCCCCTGTGCCACCTCCTCCCCCTGTGCCACCTCTTCACCCGTGTACACTCTGTCCCCCCTGTGCCACCTCTTGTCCCAGTGTGTCCCCTCTTTGCCACCTCTTGTCCCTCTGTGCCACCTCTTGTGCTCTTCTGTTCCCCCTGTGCCACCTCTTGTCACTGTGTCCTCTATGTTCCCCCGTGCCACCTAATCTCCCTGTGTGTCCCGTGCCACATCGTGTCCCAGTGTGTAGCCTATGTCCCCATGTCACTTCTTGTCCCTCTGTGCCACCTCTTGTGCGCTTCTGTTCCTCCTGTGTCCTCTTTTCCCGTGTACCCTCTTTTCCCCTTGTGCCACCTCTTGCTCCGTGTCACCTCTTGTCCCCCTGTTCCATCTCTTGTGTCCCCTCAGTTAACTGTTCCGCCACCTGTGCCACCTTGTCCCCTTCCCTGTGATCCGCCTCTGTTGCACCCTTTCTGGAATACTCACGGTGCATCGATCCAGCGTGGAATCTCACAGATCTCCTGTAGGCTGCTCAGCTCCAGGCACTAGTTACTTCCATCTGCGCTGATGACATGAAAGACGCAGACCGGAAGTTACCATGGTGACGGGACACTAAGCAGGAGAGCTTAGCGTCCCATCACCATGGTTACTTCCGTTCCGGCCTGCGTCTCATGTCATCAGCGCAGATGGAAGTAACTAGTGCCTGGAGCTGAACAGCCTACAGGAGATTTGTGAGGTTCCACGCTGGATCGATCGAGAAAAATGCCACGGAAAATCAGCAGCTGGGGGGGGGCTGTGGGCAGGAGGCAGCAAGTTACCTGGTGCGGGCCGCTCTTGCCTTAGGATCGCCACTGACCACGTGGCTCAAGCCAGGGGCTCCTCCAGGCTCCAGCACTTCAGCAGGCAGCCTCTTCCGATCCGGCCAGGACGCCACTCCTCCTTCCTCCCTGGCCGGAACTACAAAGTAATTGCCGGGTCTGGCAGCCGGCAAGGGAGGTATTCAGCCGCCAAAATAGTCCCCCCTCACCTGCTATTTGCGGGGACTGGGGGGCGGGAGGAGGGATGTAGGGAGGGGGGCCCGGCGCCCAGCTTCATTATAAATATATGAAAGTAAAAAAAAACACCCTCTCAGCTGCGGGCCCCCTGTGGCCTAGGGCTGGGGGCGGGCCCCGTAGCATTGCTATGGTGGCTATGGCCATTGCTACGCCACTGCACCTAAACTTATCATGCCTAAACTTATCACACCTAAACTTATCACACCTAAACTTATCATGCTTAAAGTGAGTTTAGGTGTGATAAAGGGCTTTTCACCACGGTGCTAACTGTTAGCACCGCTTTGTGAATCAGGCCCCTGGGATCTAATCTAAGGTCTGAGCTGTGGCGAACATTACGGAAAGTGGTGTGCAATCGCCAACGATTTTCGTATGGTCCTGCACAATTACTGTCAGTCCTGTGTAGAATAACACAAATACCTTTCTTTTGCTCTTCTTACTGAGAGCAACAGCCCCTCACCCTCACATCCTGTGTCAGGTTGGAAAAGAATTTCACACCAGGCCAACCCCCCTGGGTAAAGCCATTTGGCTACACAGCTCATCTCCCCCAAGCCAGCTCAAACTGGCTGAGATAAAAGTTCCCTCCAAGCTCATAGACTCAAACAAAGAGAACTTTAATTTATTAATAATTCAAAATAGGCTTGGCACAGCAAGACAAAAATGACATTTCCTGATGCCTAGAAATCAGTTCTATCATTCACCTGAAGTGCAATTTTCTGGCTATTAGGAATCAGTAGAGAAACCACTTTATCCGGCCTGTGTAGAGCCTCGTTTAATAAATATAGTCTGCTTATAAATATAGTCTCGGATTTGCGATGCGCCAATCTGGGGCGGAGTCACACAGATTATTAATAATTGGTACATTTTTTGCTCTGAGTCTGGGGGGCGGCAACCTGCTGATTAAGAGGTAACCCCGCCTTAAACACACCTACTTTCCAGGTAGGGACAGCCCAAAACTCAGGTCCTATAAGAGTGGGGCGGGACCAAACCCACCCAATTCTCCAAATTCCATCGACCAGGAACGTCCATGCAGGCGTTTAAGGAGAGCCAGCGCCTGCTGTGTTCAAGGACTCTTAACCTGAATGCCTACTTTTAAACTGGACTCTTTTTCTTCATTCTTCAAATGGACTGCTCAGCTAACTAAATAAGAATTTTCTGATTTTATTCTTTTTTGTTTTTAAGCTCTGTGTGTATATGTTAATTGGTGTATATAACTGTATGTAATGCAATTTTGTTATTAAACGTTTTAAAAATCGTTTAGTGGTTATGACCTGTTGCTGAACATACACAATCGTACCTATTCTCCTGAAATCACTACCCTGTGTTCAGGTATACATTTATAACCCGTATGCGTGATTCCGGCTCAGATAGTCCGATCTGACCCAGATTCCTGCATACCACAAAGGGTTAACAGAGCATTCTCAAAGTCCTAGTATAATTACAGTAGCGGGCTGTGTGACTTGCTTGGTGGCAGATCTTTGAACTGTATGTGTGAGGTGAATCCGTTGGCATCCGAACGCTCCCTCCGCGAGTCGGTTCATCAAATTGCGAACTCAGGTTACCCTTCATGATGAACAAAATGACCGTGTGAGAGGATTTCTGACGCTGACCGATTGACCCCATCCGCAGACAGGCCTTGCGGTCTGTGACATGAGCGCTAACACAGGAGGCATTCACGACACCAGACAACGCCAGACTGAAGCCCGGAGGCTTAAGAAGCAGAGGAGACCTCACTGGCACGCCCCCTGCAATCAGCCAATCCTGGGCGCCGTGAGTCTCCTCTGAGGTCAGCTGATCCGCCAGTCAGCTGACCAGCCTCCTTCCAGCATAAAGGTCCCGTCTGTGCGCGCGCGCGCGCGAGACTGGGACCCCATTACCTAAGTGACGACCCGACTTCGGCGTCCTAGACGCCGGAGGGACGGGTGCGGTAATGGAGGCAGCCGCGGCGGCGGTGCTGTTCGCCGCGGCTGCCTCTTCAGTTGTCACGGTGCCACCACTCTAGGCATGGACCCCGAACACGCACCACCCGGCCTATCAGGATTCAACCTATGAAACTCCTCCCTGAGTTCCTCCGCATGCATGCGAGAGAGTGGTACCCACGATCTTTCTTCTGGCCCATACCCTCGCCAGTGGACCAGATACTGCAAGGAATTACGCACCCATCGCGAATCCAAGATCTGCTCTATTTCGTACTTGGGTTCTCCATTGACTACCACAGGGGGGGAGGAGAGGAATCCACATACACAGCAGGTTTCAAAAGTGACACGCACGTGAAACGTCCTACCACCCCTGAAACTGGGTGGAAGCGACACCATGTAGGTAACATTATTCACTTTCTTAGAAACAGGATAGGGCCCTATAAATTTGGGACCCAATTTAACAGAGGGCTGCCTTAAAGAGACTCCGTAACAAAAATTGCATCCTGTTTTTTATCATCCTACAAGTTCCAAAAGCTATTCTAATGTGTTCTGGCTTACTGCAGCATGTTCTACTATCACCATCTCTGTAATAAAACAACGTATCTCTCTCTTGTCAGACTTGTCAGCCTGTGTCTGGAAGGCTGCCAAGTTCTTCAGTGTTGTGGTTCTGTGATGCATCTCCCCCCTCCAGGCCCCTCTCTGCACACTGCCTGTGTATTATTTAGATTAGGGCAGCTTCTCTCTTCTCTCTTATCTTTTACAAGCTGGATAAATCGTCCTCTGAGCTGGCTGGGCTTTCACATACTGAGGAATTACATACAGGCAGAGCTGTCTGCACTCTGCAGGAAGAAACAGCCTGACACTTCAGTGGAAGATAGCTGCAGGAGGAAAGAAACACATAAATGATCTTTTGAGATTCAAAAGGAGGGATGTATACAGCCTGCTTGTGTATGAATGTATTTTCTATGTGTGGACATACTGTACATCAACCTACTTCCTGTTTTGGTGGCCATTTTGTTTGTTTATAAACAAACTTTTTAAAACTGTTTTTAACCACTTTTAATGCGGCGAGGAGCAGCGAAATTGTGACAGAGGGTAATAGGAGATGTCCCCTAACGCACTGGTATGTTTACTTTTGTTCGATTTTAACAATACAGATTCTCTTTAAGGACAGGTGCCGAGTGGAAATCCACACCAAATCTCCCGGTGCGAATCTCCATTCCACAGAACGTCTTTTGTCGGCTTGCCTTTTCTGGACCGAAAAAGCTTTTCTTAAATTACCTTTCACCTTTTTCCAGATGTTTCCCATGGTCTCTGACCAGTGTTCCAGAGCTGAAAATGGTGATGCCACCACTGGCAGTGGTGAAAATTTGGGTGATCTCCCCGTAACAATCTGGAACGGAGAGAACCCTGATGATGCAGACCTCAAGTTATTGTGGGCAAACTCGGCATAGGGTAAAAACTTAACCCAATCAGTCTGGGTATCAGCCACATAACACCTGAGGAACTGCTCAAGGGCCTGGTTTACCCTCTCGGTCTGACCGTTGGTCTGTGGGTGGTAGCCGGAGGAAATTGATAACTTCATCCCCATTTGATGACAAAACGCTTTCCAGAAGCGAGAAGTGAACTGGACTCCCCTATCTGACACCACATCCTGGGGAATCCCATGCAGCCTGAAGATGTGGAGTACGAACAGCTCTGCCAATTCCTGTGCAGAGGGGAGTCTGTTCAAGGGGAGGAAGTGTGCCATCTTACTAAACCTGTCGACCACCACCCATATGACCGTTTTACCCTCAGAGAGAGGCAGTTCGCCCACGAAATCCATGGACACATGGGTCCAAGGTTCCTCGGGCACTGGAAGAGGCTGTAAGGTGCCGGCAGGCGCTCGCCTATACAGCCTTGCTCCTGGCACAAACGGCGCAGCTTCCCACGAACTCTTTACAATCAGAACTGATTGAGGGCCACCACACACTTCGACTTAATAATTCCTGAGTGCGAGCCACTCCCGGGTGACCAGCACTTTTATGGGCATGAAATGCTTGCAAGACCTTAAATCTGAACTGGAGGGGAACAAAAAGAGCCCCCTCTGGTTTGCCTTCAGGAATCTCCTGTTGAAAAGGGCCCAGCTCTGATGCCCAATCCAACTCAACCTCTTCCCCAGAGGGTTCTAAATCCTGCTCAATGGTTTCCTCTACTTGCGCTTCAGTAGCGGCGAGGGGAATCTGCTCTAAACAGTGTACATGGCAGTATGGTGACCAGCTTATTAACTGTCTGGTACTCCAATCAATGTCCGGGGAGTGTTTCTTTAACCACGGCATCCCCAGGATGAATGTGGATGTGGACATCTCTAACACCAAAAACTGCATTTGTTCTCTGTGCAGGGCCCCAATCTTGCATAACAATACAGGAGTCTGAGTGATGGTGAGTGGCAGTAGAAAATCATCCACAGCAGTAATTTTAATCTGTTCCCCAACAGGAATCAAAGGAAACACAAATTGGTTAGCGAATTTTCTTGACATGACATTTACAGCGGAACCTGAGTCTATAAAAGCCTGAGTAGTGTGAACCTGACCCTCCCAGGTGAGAGTACATGGAAGCAACACACGTTTATTATTTAGAGGTAACTCTGGATCGCCTAGGGTAGTACCTCCAGCTACTCCTAGGCGATAGAGTTTTCCGCCTTTTTAGGACAGGCAGAAACCATGTGCCCTTTGTCGGCGCAATACAAACATAGTTTCTCTACACGCCTTCTATTTTTCTCAACTTCTGAGAGCTTGGCCTGTCCAATCTGCATTGGCTCGTCAGCAGGTGGAGAGGAAGGCGTAGGAGCTGAGAAAGTGCAAGAAGAGAAGCTTCTTGAGGGCTTAGACCGAGTTTGCTTTTGATAGCGAACTCGCCTATCAATCTTGATGGTCAAAGATATGGCCTCATCCAGGGTCTTGGGCGCTGGATGACCCAACATGAGATCAGCCACGGCATCAGACAATCCCGATAGAAAGCAATCTAAAAGTGCGTACTGCCCCCACCTGGCTGACACCGCCCATCTCCTGAACTCAGCAGCATAAACCTCAACTGGACTGTGTCAGTGCCTGAGGGTTTTTAACTTCCTTTCAGAGGTTACTGCCAAATCAGGATGGACGTAGATCACGGCCATAGCCTTAAAGTGAACCTAAAGCCGATTAAAAAAAATGAGATTAACTCACCTGGGGCCTCCCTCAGCCCCCTGCAGCCGATCGGTGCCCTCGCAGCTCCGCTCCGATGTCCCAGGACCCGCCGGCGAGCACTTCCGGTTTCGCCGTCACTCGCCGTCACCGGCCGACAGGCATGGGAACGCGAGTGATTGTTCGCGTTCCCAGCCTGTATATCGTCCCCTATGCTGCTATTGCGGCCTCCTGGCCGCAATAGCAGCATAGGGGGCGATATACAGGCTGGGAACGCGAACAATCACTCGCGTTCCCATGCCTGTCGGCCGGTGACGGCGAAACCGGAAGTGCTCACCGGCGGGTCCTGGGACATCGGAGCGGAGCTGCGAGGGCACCGATCGGCTGCAGGGGGCTGAGGGAGGCCCCAGGTGAGTTAATCTCATTTTTTTTAATCGGCTTTAGGTTCACTTTAAAGAATTCTTCTACTGAGACCAAAGCCTCATGCCCAGTAGGAAGACTATAAGCCCAAGATTGCGAATCTCCAGACAACAATGTTTTAATAAAGGTGACCCTCTGACCCTCTGTACCAGAAGGGACGGGTCGTAATTTAAAATACAACAAACATCTATGCTTAAAATTACGAAAATCCGAGCGTTGCCCTGAGAACTTCTCCGGTGGGGGCACCCTCGGTGCGATCACAGAAGGGGGTGACACTCGAGTATTAGGGTCCAGTAAGCAGTTAACTGACTCAGTTAGTTGTTCAATCTGAGTCTGTTGCGCGTTAACTGTTTTAATACGTTCATTAACAGTGGTGGCTAATACATCGACCCGACTGCAGAGCGTCTCCATATTTTTCTGGTCTGGTGTTCTGTAACGGTTGGGTGTCGCAGCTCAGATATCTGATTATTTGGTGATCTGCAGAATCACCAATAATGCAGACGCTATACCTGATTATGTGTGATCTGCAGAATCACCAATAAGCAGCACAAGGATCTGAGTATGTAGTGCTTGGTGCAACCGTGACTAATAATTTGACAAGGCCTCACCAGAGGGGCTGGTGAGGTACTAACAATACACTGACCATGTAATAGAGTTCAGAACTTGAATAGAATAACAAGGCCTCACCAGAGGGGCTGGTGAGGTACTATCGGCTCACTGACCGTGTGAGGGAGTACGATAACTTTAATAGTTTAGCGAGACCTCACCAGAGAGACTGGTGAGATACTATCGGCGTACTGCCCGTATAATAAAGTACAAACCCCAGCACGCTGGGGATACTGGAACTGAAGAGATAGAATCTCCCGAGGAGCGGGTGATTCAGAAAGTACTGCAACCCAGTGATCGGCGATTACAACAATACTGCAATTACAAATCACCTGAGGAGCAGGCGATTAAGGCTGTACTGCAGCCTAGAGGACACCTGAGGAGCAGGCGTTACAAATAACACTGCAATTTCTGATCACCTGAGGAGCAGGCGATTAAGGCTATACTGCAGCCTAGTAGAGCAACTTCACCAGAGGAGCTGGTTAAGCTAACACCTCACCAGTGGCGAGGGCCCACTGGTGAGCAGAATGGTCAAACAGGCAAGGGTCAGCAACAGAGACGACAGTATCAGAGCAGAATCGTAAGGCAGAAGAGTAAACGGAAATCGGGCAGAGGTTCAGCAACTTGAGGCAGATAGGCAGAGGTACAGAATCAGTAAGCGAGATCAGAGTCAGAGTTTAGCCAGAGTCATACACAGGAATCAATAACAATATAAACAATATCCTAGACTAGGTGTAAACTCCTTGGTTTCAACACCTGGGATCTAATCTAAGGTCTGAGCGCTAACACACGAGGCATTCACGACACCAGACAGCGCCAGACTGAAGCCCAGAGACTTAAGAAGCAGAGGAGACCTCACTGGCACGCCCCCCTGCAATCAGCCAATCCTGGGCGCCATGAGTCTCCTCTGAGGTCAGCTGATCCGCTGGTCAGATGACCAGCCTCCTTCCAGCATAAAGGTCCCGTCTGTGCGCGCGGCCGTGTGAGACTGGGACCCCATTACCTAAGTGACGACCCGACCTCGGCGTCCTAGACGCCGGAGGGACGGGTGCGGGAATGGAGGCTGCCACGACGGCGGTGCTGTTTGCCGCGGCTGCCTCTTCAGTTGTCACACATGGGTGTGCTAAACAGTTAGCACGTGAAGTGCCGTTCGCAGACTTTTGCGCACGCAAAGTGCCGCAATTCGCACGATCGCGGACTTTTGCTTGCGCCATTTGCCGTGATAATTGCGCGCGCAAAAGTCCACGATCGCACAAATCGCGGCACTTTGCGTGCGCAAAAGTCTGCGAACGGCACTTCACGTGCTAACTGTTTAGCACACCCGTGCTAAACAGTTTGCACGGCTTTGTGAGTCAAGCCCAAAGTGTGATAACTTGATACTCATCACAGCAACAGCACCAGAGATAGAACTGCTTAGACGTCTTCAAATGTTAAGGTGTTTATTCAGAAAACAGATATACAGATGTGATCAGCAATCTTCGTTACCTCAGCAAAACAATCGGTTTGTAGAATCTTATGCATTCCATGCAGACTTGGGCCATCCCTGGTGAATGGTCCAGGCTTTATCTTATAATCTAGGATACGTTGCACTTAGCGTATATACAGCATACAGATAATGTAAGTTACAAGAAGGAAAGTAGAAAGGCAGCAGTCAGAAGTGGCTCTCTGGAGCCCGACGGCTGTTTTATACTAGCCTCTAAAGAGTTAAACGTGACATCATCCAGCAGGGACGGCCCAGTCCCCATTGCATGCAATTGACTGATAACAGCAGGTGATAGAGGACACGGTCCGCACCTGCTCAGGTGGGACAAGCCAAATATGGCATTCCCTCTCCTATTACCCCGTAAATGAGGTAATATGTCCCTAAGACTATTGTTTAATGCACTTGTGAGCATGTTTTCATAACATTGGCTCATGTTTATCCTGCTGCAGCCTGGAGGTCTGTACATCTGGGCCTGATAAGCCCTCCGGCCGCATTCATACGAAAATGGCGCCTATGAATAATGGCGCACGGCATTGCCGTTAACCCGTATGCGCTTATTGTTATTTACTGTTAAAGACCTTCCTTTCTATCCGGCATGCGCTTATCGTTATTTACCGTTAAAGAACTAACACATAGCCGGGATGCGCTTATCGTTATTTACTGTTAAATATTTTAAACTTATCCTACATGCGCTTATTGTTATTTACCGTTAAAGAACTTACACAGGCGGGATGCGCTTATCGTTGTTTAATGTTAAATATTTTAAACCCCCTATCCTACATGCGCTTATTGTTATTTACCGTTAAAGAACTTACACAGGCGGGATGCGCTTATCGTTATTTACTGTTAAATGACTGCAACTTAGCCGACATGCGCTTATCGTTATTTACCGTTAAAAAAACCTACATTTATCCCGTATGCGCTTATCTTTATGTAACGTTTACCTATTTACATTACATGTAGGCACTTATTGTTGTTTACCTATTTGCTACTTCCTTAACAGGAACATGCTGATCCTTATTTACCGTTAAGGTAAACCTGTATATTATAAAATAATTTTTTTAAATTAAAAAATGTCATAATCAGATTTATTATAAGTTCATTTCTTTCCTGATACCTATTTTCATTGAACATTATCTAACAATATTATCCTTAATAAAAATTTAATTTTAGAAATTATTTAATTAATTGATTAAAGTTATATAATAGTATGATTATATATACTTCCCTTTTCATTTCTTTATTTCTGTTAGTTTGTACTATGAAGCTGCTCCATCCACTTTGTTAAAATTTATACAGTTCTGCATGTTACTCATCTTTATTTTATTATTAAGATTTATAATAAATAATTGTTTCAATTCAGTAGTCAGCATAAGGATAAGCTATAAAATAAAGCATTTTTTAAATGTATGTTTTGTAAAACTATTCCATTGCATTTGCTATGTTTTGTTTTCACACGATTTCACACCCTTTGTTTTTAGATCCTGATAATTAATTTACTCAACACTGTAACATTTTTTTGTTGCATTTATTCAATAATCATTTTTTTATTCCCATACACTTCGGCATACACTTCGGCATATACTGCACTTCATCATACCTACCTACCTACCTACCACCCCAATATCCCTCCTGCACTCTATTTAACCAAACAATGCTGGCATAGGCCGCACTGCATCATACCTACCAACCCACTGTCACTCCTGCACTCTATTTAACCACACAATGCTGGCATAGGCCGCACTGCATCATACCTACCAACCCACTGTCACTCCTGCACTCTATTTAACCACACAATGCTGGCATAGGCCGCACTGCATCATACCTACCAACCCACTGTCACTCCTGCACTCTATTTAATCACACAATGCTGGCATAGGCCGCACTGCATCATACCTACCAACCCACTGTCACTCCTGCACTCTATTTAACCACACAATGCTGGCATAGGCCGCACTGCATCATACCTACCAACCCACTGTCACTCCTGCACTCTATTTAATCACACAATGCTGGCATAGGCCGCACTGCATCATACCTACCAACCCACTGTTATTCCTGCACTCTATTTAATCACACAATGCTGGCATAGGCCGCACTGTATCATACCTACCAACCCACTGTTATTCCTGCACTCTATTTAATCACACAATGCTGGCATAGGCCGCACTGCATCATACCTACCAACCCACTGTTATTCCTGCACTCCATTTAACCACACAATGCTGGCATAGGCCGCACTGCATCATATCTACCAACCCACTGTCACTCCTGCACTCCATTCAACCCCACAATGCTGGCATAGGCTGCACTGCATCATACCTACCAACCCACTGTCACTCCTGCACTCTATTTAATCACACAATGCTGGCATAGGCCGCACTGCATCATACCTACCAACCCACTGTCACTCCTGCACTCCATTCAACCCCACAATGCTGGCATAGGCCGCACTGCATCATACCTACCAACCCACTGTCACTCCTGCACTCCATTTATCCACACAATGCTGGCATAGGCCGCACTGTATCATACCTACCAACCCACTGTTATTCCTGCACTCTATTTAATCACACAATGCTGGCATAGGCCGCACTGCATCATACCTACCAACCCACTGTTATTCCTGCACTCCATTTAACCACACAATGCTGGCATAGGCCGCACTGCATCATATCTACCAACCCACTGTCACTCCTGCACTCCATTCAACCCCACAAGGCTGGCATAGGCTGCACTGCATCATACCTACCAACCCACTGTCACTCCTGCACTCTATTTAATCACACAATGCTGGCATAGGCCGCACTGCATCATACCTACCAACCCACTGTCACTCCTGCACTCCATTCAACCCCACAATGCTGGCATAGGCCGCACTGCATCATACCTACCAACCCACTGTCACTCCTGCACTCCATTTATCCACACAATGCTGGCATAGGCCGCACTGCATCATACCTACCAACCCACTGTCACTCCTGCACTCTATTTAATCACACAATGCTGGCATAGGCCGCACTGCATCATACCTACCAACCCACTGTCACTCCTGCTCTCCATTTATCCACACAATGCTGGCATAGGCCGCACTGCATCATACCTACCAACCCACTGTCACTCCTGCACTCCATTTATCCACACAATGCTGACATAGGCTGCACTGCATCATACCTACCAACCCACTGTCACTCTTGCACTCTATTTAATCACACAATGCTGGCATAGGCCGCACTGCATCATACCTACCAACCCACTGTCACTCCGGCACTCCATTTATCCACACAATGCTGGCATAGGCCGCACTGCATTATACCTACCAACCCACTGTCACTCCGGCACTCCATTTATCCACACAATGCTGGCATAGGTCGCACTGCATCATACCTACCAACCCACTGTTACTCCTGCACTCCATTTATCCACACAATGCTGGTATAGGCCGCACTGCATTATACCTACCAACCCACTGTCACTCCGGCACTCCATTTATCCACACAATGCTGGCATAGGCCGCACTGCATCATACCTACCAACCCACTGTTACTCCTGCACTCCATTTATCCACACAATGCTGGTATAGGCCGCACTGCATTATACCTACCAACCCACTGTCACTCCTGCACTCCATTCAACCCCACAATGCTGGCATAGGCCGCACTGCATCATACCTACCAACCCACTGTTATTCCTGCACTCTATTTAATCACACAATGCTGGCATAGGCCGCACTGCATCATACCTACTTAACACTCAACTGTCACTCCTGCACTCCATTCAAATGTTAAAGAGTGGAACCAAGAACAGGTAACAGGTCCTATGTAATGTAAATTTGATTAAATGAATGAATGAATTATGTATGGGTACGATGCAGGTTAATATTTGAAAATTATACTCTATTTTACATTCTTAGAGCACAATTGAAAAAGGATTCAGGCCTTAGCATTAATAATTTTGCTATATGTAACAGTGATGTGCATGTACTCACAAAGAAAATTATTCAATTCCACCTTTACTACACGTTGGTTCAAGCTCACTGGAAAATAGTTTTATGTGTGATAGATAAGACCTCTGTCTTCAATGTGCACAACATTGTTAGTGGATTACCTGGAGCTGTTAGGCATGGGCATACTAGAGTATAGTAGTGCTGTGTAAAGTGAACCTAATAAGTTCCTCAATGTCCTCCTCTACTACCTTGAGATTTATGTAAAAGTCAAGGTATTTCAATCTGTCTTGAGAATTGTGCATGTACACACAATGTCTCCTTGGGGTACTACACATGCGCACCACTACGGCGCATGTGTACAATCTTAATGCTTGTGTAAGTGGCACGGTGGAAGGATACCACTGACTGGCTTAATTAGCAGGACTCATAGTACAATTTGTATGTGGTGGATTGGGACAGCGATGGACTAATTGACATGAATGTGCATGGGAGAAGACACATGATTTATTATATTACTTGGTTCATAGATAAACAAGGTGCATTATATAACCCATTGTACTGTTTCTCAAACAGCAGCTTATATTTATGTTACAGCAAGTGTTAGTTACTTATTGATAGCCAAATAAAATTGAAAGGGCCTTTTTCCACTACACACAGAATGGATGCAGATAAACTGACTACAATAAATACCTTTGTGAAAATATGAATAAGAAAAATTGCATTTCATGGAATCAGGCCAATACAGTTTGATTTGAGTCAAATTTTCAACATCCATTCGTCATCTAATCAGCATGCAGTGTAAACTAGCCCTAATAGATAGAATTACATAAATGCAATGAAGTACCTGATGACCAACTGAAACATTATTTTAGAAAAAATAGTCATCAAACACTTCACTGTGAAATCTTGTCAAATACATATTTAAAAACAGTGAATGTTAACTTTTAATTTGTACAATAAAAATCGATTGCAATACTATTTTCATCCAAAGAACTAGTGTTTATTGAAAATTACACAATTTTAACATTAGTAATTGTATTGTTCACTGTATTTTCAAACATTTTACCAATGCTCATAATATTGCGTAATTGAAAACAATGCACATGGCCATATTTAGTAATTTACAACATATCCACATCTTGGTGTAACAGGTTTAATATGTATTAACAATGTTTCAATATAAACAATCTTTAACGTTTACAATGCAAAAGGCATAAAAGTAACGCAATGGCCGTAAGGTACATTTAAACACACAACGACGTACAGTTTTTAATACAGCATTTTGCTTAAAATACGAAATTTAAGCCATCCTCTCCAATAAGCATCAGTGTCTGAAATTAGTGAACCTTGCTTCTAAATAGTGTATTTATTGTTAACATGTACTACATAATTTGAGACACAAATATATGTCTTTCGGTTAACTTACGCTACGTCATGAATCGTCTCAAACTTGTCTTATCCTGTACATGCCCTTATATGTAATGTATCCCCACTAACAAAAAAAAAAAATTAAACTTACTCACCTAAGGAGAGGGAATGCTCCGAGTACTAATGAGCCTACCCTCTCCTCTCCCGTTGTCCAGTGCACCCTTTATCCACTTGAGGACCCACCCTTTACCCCCCCCCTTAAGGACCAGCGCTGTTTGTTGGGATCTGTGCTGGGTGGGCTCTGCAGCCCCCAGCACAGATCAGCGGGCACGCAGAGCGATCAGATCGCCCCCCTTTTTTCCCCCCTATGGGGATGATGTGCAGGGGGGGTCTGATCGCTCTGGTGGGCAGGCTTGTTGCGAGGGGGGGCACCTCAAAGCCCCCCTCCGCGGCGAAATTCCCCCCTCCCTCTCCTACCTGCTTATCCCCGGTGATCGGGGCTGCACAGGACGCTATCCGTCCTGTGCAGCCAGTGACAGGACGTCCCCTGTCACATGGCGGCGATCCCCGGCCGCTGATTGGCCGGGGATCGCCGATCTGCCTTACGGCGCTGCTGCGCAGCAGCGCCGTACTATGTAAACAAAGCGGATTATTTCCGCTTGTGTTTACATTTAGCCTGCGAGCCGCCATCGGCGGCCCGCAGGCTATTCACGGAGCCCCCCGCCGTGAATTGACAGGAAGCAGCCGCTCGCGCGAGCGGCTGCTTCCTGATTAATTAGCCTGCAGCCGGCGACGCAGAACTACGTCGCTGGTCCTGCAGCTGCCACTTTGCCGACGCACGGTATAAGCGTGCGGTCGGCAAGTGGTTAAGCAAATCCACGGTCGTGGGCACTTCTGAAGTTTTATGAAGCACTTGGGCTCATGAAGGCCGTCTGCTCGATACTGCACATGCGCAATAACGTTACATAGATGCGCCAGCGCATCATAGAGGGCACTCGCACATGTCCAGTATGCGGCGTCACGTCATCATTTGCCAGAGTGCTCCATTCTGTTTTCATTTTAATATAGTCCAAAACTTAAACATGTGGTTCAAATTCAATCAAAACTCTAGCACTTATGCTACATACACACTTGAGATAAAATTATTTGGAAAAGGAAAGACCACAGACCTATTTTAACACATTCCATACAGTATGAGAGCCATACCTACACAGTAGATTATATGGAGCTGAACTCCACATCAGATAAACACTTTCCACGATGCTGCACACACAGATGCCCGTACACATTCTAAAGATCATTATCTGCAATACACCTGTTAATGCAAAAGATCCATTCCAGCAATATGCAGTAATTGTCTATGAGATCTGCAGATCCTCATACACACCTTGATTAACAGATAATCATCTGGAGAACGGATCCACCAGGATGTATTTTCAGATCTGCAGATGAAGTCTGTTAAACAGCGTGTGTATGATGATCTGCAGATCTCATAGACTATGATTGAATTTAGCAGGAATGGATCTTTGGCAGGAACAGATCTTTTGAATTAGTACGGGAATCTTCGTGTGCAGCATCTTGCAAAGGTTGTATCTGTTGGTGGAGTGCAGCTCCATATTATATACTGTGTAGGTATGGCTGTGATACAACATGGAATGTGTTAAAATTGATCTGCGATCTTGCATTTGCCAAAGACTTTTATCTCAAGTGTGTATGCAGCATAACTTTTAAAATTAGTAATTCTTTGCAGTTTTTATTTAACATAAGTAGGTAGAAATAAAATTCCATGCTGGTGTATTTGTCAATGTAAACTACAAATAAAAAGTTCCTTTCTTTTACATTTAAACTGAATTAATAGGTATACATAGTCTGCCAAGTTTACTTTATTCACATCAATAACAGTTGTCGTACATAAAATGTGTTATATTTTAGGCATTATATTCAAATGAACATCACAAATAAGCATGTAGCTAGTCTGGTATGATCGTACTTTAAAGTATGAAATGCAGGATCCGCTGCATGCTTGTTCAGTGCCTATGGATAATATTAGAGGCAGAGGATCTGCAGGCCTACCAGCCAACTGTTATTGTTTACAAGGAAATAAACTTGGGCGTCTCCATATACCTATTTCCTCAGTGCCACTGTAAAGTAAAATGTTTTATACTTTATCGATGGATGAAGTTAAAATTACACTATTAATAGTAAACTCTAAAGCAACTGAACAATTACTGTTTGACAAGGACACTACTCTGAACACAATGAAACACAGATTACTGTGTTCACCCAATGTTGTCTATCAGATTATGGTGAAGGTTTGCGCTTCCCATCCAGAATTGTATTCTGCCTTTGTAAAATCTCAAGCTGATTTTCATGGACATACTTTAGATTTTCTAAGAGTAGACTCATAAGCTCATATATGTTTTTGGAAAGATTTAACATACGGTCCATATGTAAAGTAGTGTTTTTTTGTAACATTGCATCACTAATGTCTTGACTAATACTTTTGGAAACTGGCTCAGTTTCTTTATTGGAATCACTGTTTTCTATACTTTCTACACATTCTTCCTCGACTTCAGATTCTTCAACCACACATCCTGTCTTGTCCTTATTTTTTCCCTGCACTTCTATCTCTTTGGAGGGTGTATCATTACCCAATTTGTCATCGTCATTGGAAGACACCTCATATTCAACTATCCCTGAAACTAAGTTTTCTTTAACCTCTTTCTTTTTTCTTTCAAGACTGTAAACACAAGCATCGTAAACGTATTCATTGCACTTTGTGTAGTTTTTGGTTGCCGAGCGCTTTGGTCTTGTAGAAATTTGGTTGTTTTCTCACTAGCTACTAATTTATTAACCTCTTTTTTTTGTTTCTAATACCTTGTGCATGTCAACAGTAACTGTGATTTTTTTTTTTTTGGATGATTCATTCCCATTTCCAGGGTCTATGTTGTCACACACGTTAGAGTTTCCTTCACTTATGTATTCATCATGAGCATGATTTTCCTCCTCTTTTCTTTTTCTTTCCATGGGTGTCACGGACTCCTGGTTTTCCAGAGTCTGTTTTCCAATTTTTGTACCACTGGTGTTATCTTTCTCTATTTTTCCTTCTTTTCCATTTCCAATTTTATTTTTCTTCTTGTTTTTCGCAGGTAAACACACTTCTTTGCTTTCATGTTCTGTACAAGAAATTTTAGTTAAATTGTTATTGTATAGAACTTATTAACACATTTCATATATATTGATACACTTCAACTCAGAACTGTGTATTCAGACTATGGGCCATATGCAATTCACTTTTTCAAACAACTTTCCTCACAGGAGATAATTTTTAATCTTCTATTTACATAATTTTTCAGCACTTTAAAAAGAAAACAAGTACAAAAAAGTAGTTAAAAGGGTACTATCACAATTTTTTTTTAGTATTTTGTTGTTCTCTGGTGTCTTAAAAGGCATTTTATTGAAAAGTTTCAAAACTTCACCTAGGAGAAAACTCTGTAGAAAAATTAAATTGCATATGGCCCAATGAATCATACTCAAGAACTCGGATTTTGGGAAATCTTCTAAACCATGATTACGATTCAAAATAGTTATTTTCATACACTGATGATTTGTAGTCTAATTAATTTTATACAAAATAAACATAACTGTTAAATATTTAAATAATTAGTGGAAGTAGAGGAGACTAAGTAGTCGAACTACAGGTTTTTGAATTGGATCCATTTTGGGTCACCCTAGTTGGATTTTTTGTCTGAATACTGTTTTTATAAAGTAAGTCGTGACAGTAATACTGAACATTTTTACTAGTGTCCAGTACGTAAAGGTATTAAGGGTAGCGCTGGATGTCATGATATCAATCTGTGCATAAGCTTGTGGGCTACATACAAAGTATGTATAATAGCATAAGAGTACAATATACACGATCAACCAAAATACAAATTTTCAAGTTCTCACACAGGCGAAATGAAGAGAAAGGTCTATGGAGGCTTTCATATTTTTTTAATTTAAGTGTAAAAATTTTTACAGGCAACCATGCTTAGCCACTGTCTACAATATTATAAAAGGTATTACACCTATACTAGCATGAACCAGATACGGATTTGTATTATTAAAAATCATATATTGTATTAATAGCTGCGTTTTTGTCTCATGGGTTATTCTCAGGCTACTGAAGACAAATAGAGCAGCATTGATGCCAGGCAACTGAAATACATTTAAAGCAATTAAACATGGAAGCCTCCATATACCTCTTACTACAGTGGACCTTTAAGTTTCATGCAAGATAACAAATATCACAGACAGCAAGGCAGAAGCCATACTAACTTACAGCTTGTTAAATAAGCCTGATTAATTGTGTGTTCATTCCATTTAAATGAATTTATATCCAATGTGTAAACAAATAATCTTGCTTGTCAAGGCTTAGGTACTCTATTTTGACTATGAGATGCTAGGGATATTGAACTACCAATGAACTGGGCCGAACAGGGTCATGGGTGTACCATTTCATTTTGCGGAGGAACGGAAGTAAGATAAAAATGCTACATATAACATTAGCTATCAAAATTGTAATATTTTAATAGTGCAGCCACTCAAAGTTGTGCTGATTGAACTGGTTTGTTTACTTATTAAACCAATATTGATTTTTGTGTGAACATGAGTAAGACATACAACTAGCTATATTTTACTCTCATTCCATATGTTTTATAACACAATACTACACATTAGACATTATTTAAAAATTTTCTTAAGATTATTATTACATTAAGGGCGTTATCTGTTAATACACAGTGTACTATATAGACTTGTTTCTTACTTTTTTGGTTAAATACACGAGGTCACGATTTCATTATTGCTATTCTTGTTATGGGCATTAGAACAGAGCTACTGTCATTAAATTCTATTTAAATAAAAAAAAGGGCAAAGTAATGATACAAGACGTAAAAATTTGTTTAAATTAATAGGGAACAGACCATCAACTTAGAAGAAGAATGATTTATGTCTCATTATTCCACCCAAAAAAATTTGCTACGTGTTATTTGTACAACTGTCATAATTTTTAAACGTTGTTCTTTTCATTTCCATCACATGATGGAGTCATGTCTGCTTATTGCCAGAAATTTAGAAAAAAAAATTAGAATCAAGTATAAAATTATTGTTACTATATTCACACTGCACTATTGGAATGAGATTAAACTGTACAAAAAAATATGCTTATTGATATGTTAACTATAACATATAGATTGTGATAAATATTAACCTTCTTCATCCAAACTCTCCAAAACTTTGGATGTGGACACCACATTCTCAATACTTTCATTTTCCAAACCTGCTTCATTTTCTGTACTAAGTGCTCTCTTATACACTATCTTCTTTGCTGAGGATTTCTTCTTTCTTTTTGTTCCTATAAAAATAAAAATTTTAGATAAAAAAATTGAACACTGTACACTATGTGTTAATAGTATTTGATACTATATTGAATTTCACAATGACAGTTGATTTAAAAAAATATTTATCAATATAATAAATATTTTCATACCAAAAAAAGGTTTTTTTTTATCCTTCCAGAAATAATTAGGGATTATTATTTTTTTTTTAAAAAACAGTCTGAAAAAATATCAGGGCTGTGGTGTCGGAGTCGTGGAGTCGGAGTCGGAGCAATTTTGGGTGCCTGGAGTCGGAGTTGTAGTTGGGAAATAATGCACCGACTCCGACTCCTAATGAATTTTAAACTGGAATTAAAATAGAAAATATGGTACAATGTTCTATTTCTCAGATAATAGTCATAAAAATAATGTATATATACAGTCAAAATACAGTAATAGCTGTGCTCAGTCCACAAAAATTAAATAAGGCAATCAAAATTAGTTACTTGTGCTGCTTCAATAAAGCAGTCCCCATATTTTTTAAGTCAGATATACGTATCTGATTTTGACTGTACAGTATATATGATGTGTACACAGGAACATCTTATATATATACTACATAACATCTATGCTGTAAGTATAAAGCCTGATGTGTAGCCGTGCCATTAACAGATGGTCAATGAGATGGAAATAATTCAGCATGGATGCTGGTTTATGCAAATGTATGCGCTCTCTTTGCTCATGAAATAAAAAAATTTGATATGTTGTTAAAATTTGGTTTGGTGACTACAAATTACAGGGTACCTGAGACGGATGAAAATTAATTTTTTTTATACACACCTGGGGCTTCCTACAGCCACCTTCAGGCCAATCAGTCCCTCGCTGTCCTCCTCCACCACCTTGATCTTCTGCTATGAGTCCTGGTATTTCAGCCAGTCAGCGCAGTCCAGCCACGTGCCGCTCCCACAGCCAGGAACATTCTGCACCTGTGCAATAGTGCTGCGCAGGTGTAGTACGCTTCAGGCGGCGGAGTGTGTGCATGCGCACTATGACAGACTGGCTCAAGTACCTGGACTCATAGCAGAAGATGCAAGTGGTGGAGGAGGACAGCGAGGGACTGATTAGCCTGAAGGGGGCTTGAGGAAGCCACAGGTAGGTAGAAAACTTTAATTTCATCTGTCTCAGGTTTACTTTGTTACACAGCAGTACTATACTCTACATATGCACTCCCCACAGAGCTGGAGGGAATCCACTGAGAATGTTGTGCACATTGAACACAGAGGTGTTGTCTATCACCCATAAACCTGGTTCAGATTGTGCATGAAGAATGTGTAATAGAGGAAGAATCTCCTCATTCACCTGCAGCGTACCTGCACATCACTCTTACATGTACCCACAGTTACATTGCCTAAGGCCTGATCCATGTTCAGATTGTACATGAATAATGTGTAATAGATGAAGAATCTACTTGTTCCCCTGCAGAGTATCTGCACATAATTCTTACATGTACCCACAGTTACATTGCCTAGGGGCTGATAGATGTTCTTTGTTATGGTCTGTACCTTTTACAAGTTCTCTTACCAAGGACTAGTTTTATTACAAAGTGAATAAATATAGTAGTCTACATATCCTTCACACTTCAGTTGTCTCGTTAAATTCCTAAGCATTGCCAGTTAATAGACGAATTTCACGTTACATACTGTTAATCAACAAAATTGTAATATGCAAATTAACCACCCTGGCGTTCTGATTAAATCGCCAGGGTGGCTGCGGGAGGGTTTTTTTTAAATAAAAAAAAAACTATTTCATGCAGCCAACTGAAAGTTGGCTGCATGAAAGCCCACTAGAGGGCGCTCCGGAGGCGATCTTCCGATCGCCTCCGGCGCCCAGAATAAACAAGGAAGGCCGCAATGAGCGGCCTTCCTTGTTTTGCTTATATCGTCGCCATAGCGACGAGCGGAGTGACGTCATCGACGTCAGCCGACGTCCTGACGTCAGCCGCCTCCGATCCAGCCCTTAGCGCTGGCCGGAACTTTTTGTTCCGGCTACGCTGGGCTCAGGCGGCTGGGGGGACCCTCTTTCGCCGCTGCTCGCGGCGAATCGCCGCAGAGCGGCGGCGATCAGGCAGCACACGCGGCTGGCAAAGTGCCGGCTGCGTGTGCTGCTTTTTATTTCATTAAAATCGGCCCAGCAGGGCCTGAGCGGCAGCCGCTGGCGGTGTTGGACGAGCTGAGCTCGTCCAGACCGCTCAGCTGGTTAAAGGAGTCTGAGTCGTCGAGTAGTTGGAGTTTGTGGAATCCTAAACTGAGGAGTCGGAGTCGGTGGATTTTTGGACCTACTCCACAGCCCTGAAAAATTTTGACCTACATACCCAGGTTATGTTAATATTTTACTCACACTTTACATAACATGTGCAGTAACCACATAACGCCTTGGACATAAGCTTTAAAAATAGATAACTGGTGGCCCAATTTTTGCTGCATGTGCAAATTTATTGCTACGGAACAGTTAGGCAGACACTATAGAAATTGTATATTTACAGCCATCAACATCAGTACAGCAGGAAAATAAAGATGCAATAAACAGGTAAGTTCGAAATATCTTTTATTCCCTGTGCTCGGTTTCATTGTGTACTGCTCAACCTCATCAATCAAAACTATGATAAAATAAATACTTGAGCAGTCAATGTGCCTTCTCACATCCATCGACATAGGTCAGTCTTTGTTAAAAAAATGTACATTCTTACCCAAGCCTGCCCCCATGTGGTTATATTCATGAATTTTTTCAACTTTTGCAATACATAACATTGATAAAGAATACTCAATAATTGAAATTTTAAAACACAACTAGAATAAAAAAATAAAAACATTTTTATAAAAAATTACAATTTTAGAGAATTACACGCACTTATTTTATGGTCTCCCAGTTATCGGGTAGTCCAAGAGTATCACCTGCTTTTAAAATCCATGATGAGATAGTCTTCAACAAATCCAACGCACTTTGCTGTCTTATGACTGCTAAAGGGGCCCATACACCTAATGATTTTACCAATGATATACAGCCGATCCTATCACAGTGATGAAATCGGCCGTGAAATCGCCGTGCATAACGCTGATAGACCAATCATTGTTCCAGTGACATCAGATGTTCACGTTGAACCATCCGTGAGGAAGAGTTTTATCGATCGCTGGCGGGTCGTGAGTGCATGGCTAGCGTTGGGCAAATTCACAAAGACCAACACAATGCAGCGGATATACATTTTCTGTTCCGCCACTAGCATGTTCACCACTGTATTGCATACGCTCCGAAATATGGACCTTTTCACCAGCTACACAGAACTTTAAAGAGACTCTGTAACAATTTTTTCAGCCTTAGTTCTTCTATCCTATAAGTTCCTATGCCTGTTCTAATCTGCTCTGGCTTACTGCAGTCTTTCCTAACTGCACTGTCTCTGTAATAAATCAATGTATCTTTCCTCTGTCCTGTTTGTCGGGCTAAAGCTTGATTGTGTGGAATGTGCAGGGCTGCTTGTGATTGGTAGAAGCGATACACACCCTCTGCAGGCCCCCTGCATACTCTGAATGACTCATACACTATGCTTAGCTGAGCCTATTAGAAGCTGGTTAGTTTGTTTGTAAACACTGCCTAAAACTGTTAATTACAAGCCAGGATTGCAGCAGAGAGTGGCAGAAACAGCACAGAGGGGCACAGGAGAAAATAATGAATAGAATGGTATGCTTTTTATTGTAAGAATATTAGAGTACAGATTCTCTTTAAGTCCAGGCAGGAAGGGTAAACAGTACAGCGCCATCCACAGTTTAAATTTACCCTAGCCCGGTAGTTCGGTAGCTGAAGGAACGGTCCACATCAGGGAGCGTACAAGAAAACAGCGGGGACCTGGTTAGTTGCGCCGGTGGAACAGGTAATGTATGCGTGTGAAGGGTGCAGCAACTGCAGCAGCTTCACATATTGTGATCTGTTTCAGAATTAAATCCAATCACAATCTGTTTGCAGTAAAGGCAGTCATACGATCTGGATATCAAACAGCATGTCACGGATGTCGGCTAAGCATCTCTCCCTGTCACACGAGTCATGCAGTGACAGTGATGCGTCAATGCAAATACTTTGCCTTTTACGTACACTATCTATAGCCATTATCAAAGTGTCACTCACAGGACAATGTACTGCACTACAGCAGAGGCACAGGTGTGACAAAGTAGGCAGGTAAAGCACGCAATTATGCTTGTGCATCCGCCGTCAGTTTTGTACATTACAAATTTTTTTATTTTTTTTTATTTTTAATGTAAAACAAAATAAAAAATTACCTTTCCTACGGCCTAGAGTTGGATTTCGAAGGATAGCTTCGCGAAGTTTTCTCTCCCATTTATTGTACTGAACTGTAGTGTACTTTTCACGAGATATCTTGTCTTGTACTTTGGACTTGCAGTCCTGAAACCTGCGACAACAGCTGAACGGTCAATTTGTGAAACTGAAGATACCTAAAAAAAAAAAGTCATACATACATTACTTTACGTAATTCTTATAAAAATACAGGTGAAATTAACTGTAAATAGATTAGTTCCCCAAAATAACTGTATAAAGATATGATGCGTTTTCTTGGTGAACTTTACACGTACAGTGAACAATTTCTTTGTATCTGTTTTAGGTATTGACAAGATCGTGGGAGGGGGCAACAAATTGGGCTTGTTATATGCAGCTTCAACGCCTGAATAGCTTCTGGTATAGAAACATTCACTTTAGAATAGCTAGATATGTTTTCAATAAATATGTAAAAGCGTAATAATCCGCACCACCTTCATGCATGTATCTTCATTTATTGGTAGAAAAAGACAAACATATTAAAAAGAACTGCAGGGCAAAACAGTCCGCTGTTTCGGGCTACCTGCCCATCTTCAAGTTGCCCAGTTCTGATTAAAACACATATCAATGCACACATATATATACATCTCATCCAATCGTAGGAGGTATACAAATTAGAGAACCTGATGGAGAACTGATCATTTGCATATATTGACCACACCTATAAGGCCACAAAGTGAGCTGATTGGCTAAAACCGATTTTCAAATTCCCAGTACAATGTAAATACAATAAAGATCGTTCCATATCTCACAGTAATCAGATCTCTCATGATCTATATAATTATATAGATCATGAGAGATCTGATTACTGTGAGATATGCTGATAACGATCTTTATTGTATTTACATTGTACTGGGAATTTGAAACTCGGTTTTAGCCAATCAGCTCACTTTGTGGCCTTATAGGTGTGGTCAATATATGTAAATGATCAGTTCTCCATCAGGTTCTCTAATTTGTATACCTCCTACAATTGGATGAGATGTATATATATGTGTGCATTGATATGTGTTTTAATCAGAACTGGGCAACTTGAAGATGGGCAGGTAGCCCGAAACAGCGGACTGTTTTGCCCTGCAGTTCTTTTTAATATGTTTGTCTTTTTCTACCAATAAATGAAGATACATGCATGAAGATGGTGCGGATTATTACGCTTTTACACTATTGAATCCTGTGGTGTCCGGGATTTTTCTCCAGCACACCTACCATTCCTGACTGGATGGCGTGCCAGTGAGTGCTACTCCATACATAGAACTTCAATAAATATGTATTCGCTTCGTTTTGCTAGATGTTCATGTATAACATTTATTTAAAATCCCCCCCCCCCCCATGAGGTGCAAATGCAAGCCAATTAAGCAACAGGAAGTGCAATTAAGCAGTACATGAGCAAAGGGAATTAGTGCCGGTGTTGTGTTTCTGATTACGCTTCCTGTGGATTTGCACTGCACCGCATGCGCACTAGTAGACTGTGCGGTGGCTTTTACTATTTCATAATGCTGCTGATGGTAACATTATAATTATCTCTGCTTACAAACATCCTACACTCCTAAAATTTTAAAGGTAGGAAGGGGGACCCCAAACTACATCTATAAAAAATTGCAGCCCCCGAGCCCCACTGCCTCCAAAGTTTCATTTCAAGAATCTATCTCCTGAACCACTGGTGCTCGGTGGATGCAATATGGCATACAGTTGGTTCGGGGGATCCATTCCCTTCTATGAAAATTTGAATAGTCTACTATATATGGAAGCATAGATATTTATTATGTTAACATCAGCATCAAAATTATCTTCACACTGTGCATGTGTACTACTCTATGTGGTGGGGAGCTTCAAGTTAGTGCAATCATACATTACACCAGTATTGTGTCCTAGTAGGCTGCCTGTTGATTTGCGCTTCCACACATGTGCAGTTGTAGACTAAGTCCACTATTCCGATAGCATGATGATGCTGGTGTTAAAAAATTGTCCAAAAAAAAATTGCACCAGGAGATATTACACTAATCATATTTTGAGGGTAAGGAGTGAACACCTGAAATACATTAAAAAAAAAAGAGATTGCAGCCTCCCTGATCCCTGCTATTCAAGGAGATAGATTAGTGAAAAGTTTCTTATGAAACATTTGGTCTCTGGTGCAGAAATTGTGTAGAATGTAGTTTGGGCTGTTTCCTCCCTACAATAAATAATATTGTAGTGTAAGAATTGTGGAAGCGTAGTTATGTACAATTAAACCACCAGAAGAAAAATTAAACTCACAGTAAGCATGCATGATACTCGTTATGTAAGGGAGCTTTCGGCCAGGTGTAAAGATTGATAGCACCGGTCGTAAGCTTCCTTAAAAACTACAAAACTTTTCCTACTGTAAATATCTACGCCTATACAACTATTACACTCAGATTATTTTGTGGGTAGAAAGGGGACACCACCATAACTACATTAAAACTATCTTCAGCACCCTAGACCCATTGCTTCCGGAGATTGATTATAGAAACCTATATAGGGAACCAGCTCTGCTCTGCAGCAGAAATTTGCCAGAAAGGTAGTGAGTGGTGTCACTTCCATGCCCTTAATTTGTGGAGTTTAAAAGGTTTTGGAGTGTAGATAGGTTGCTATTTGTAACATCATTAGCATCATTCTAAGTTACATGTGTCCACACATTCTGCTAATGCGCATGCGGCCAGCAAAAATCAGTATTCAGCGTACTTAGACACAACAAAGAAATATTACAATTTATCCATTATAATTCTTCAAATCAACATTACAAGATGTAAAACCTTGAGTGAAGGAAATAATGTGAACACCTGTCAATATCTCTAACTGACATAATAATGTAGTACTGGAAACTTGAATTCTGTAATGTAAATAGTATTGTACACTCAAATACTACTTACTCATACTACTTAAAACTCATATCCCTGCCTACCAAAGCTGTGTCAAACTTCAACTTGCTAAAAGGTTCATTGGCTACTTATGTAGGATAAGGACAACATGAGGTATTAGTATGCAAAATTTCAATCTCCACGCAACGCTGAAGCTAGAGAAAAATTATTTAAAAATATATAGGGAAGCAGTAGGGCATGTGTGGTGGGATTATGCATATAGGTAGTTTGCTCACTCAAAATCATAAATGGAAATGTTGAGTAATGCATTATGTAATTATGCAAACAATTTGATAAGTTAAACACAGAAAAAATTAATGACGTACTTAATGTTCAAGCACAGTATACTACTGGGCATGCGTGGCATATCAACTTAACATGCATCTTAATAGGACACAACACCAGCTTCTAAGACATGACAATATTCACTTTACTATGCATTGCTCTGTATGGATGATTGTAACATTTCTGTGGGTTCTTCGCAACCTAAGCCACACAACAGTGGAGGAAAGAGCAAAGATTTAAATTAATACGAATGCTATTAGTGTAATGATGAATTTGATCCACACTCGTGCACTATGCATTTAGGTACAATATTTAATGTACATAATTGAAAATCCAGTCCGATGCTAGCAAAAAATATATTATTTGTATTTATTCATTAAAAGAAATCTTCTAAATTTTAACATGCAAACATTTTAAATAAATTAATAACTACTAAGTACCTGATTGTAGAAATAAGTATTTGATTTCAATGATGTAGCAGAAACGGTGTAGTGTCAGAACGGGCAGCCCCGCAGGTTGGGCCGCTCTGTTGCTTCTGCGCATGGGGCTATGGGACGTGCGTGCTACGTCATCCTCCACCGCTGCAGTTTCGTGTAGTGTGATGAATGTGTATATTTCAGTGCTGCTCTGCTTTATCACTATACTACACCCCTTGTTCGCCACTGTTATGTCATAATAGGCAGCCCGAGAGCAGCCCAGCTCGCTGCAGAGGAAACGTCATCGCGTACTACAGCATCGGGATACACGTCTTCAGCAGAACAGCGCATGCCCGTTTTTCTGCTGCTCATTTGTATATAAACGTTGTGGCCGCCTCCATCCACCACCGCAGAAGGGGCGGCGAGCAAGGGGTGTACTATAATGATAAAGCAGAGCAGCACTGAAATATACACATTCATCACACTACACGAAACTGCATTATTGGAGGACGACGTAGCACGTACGTCCCATAACCGCATGCGCAGAAGCAATAGAGCGGCCCAACCTGCGGGGCTGCCCATTCTCACACTACACCTGCACTATCACTCAGCAGAACCAGTCAGTATGCACTCATAACTACGAAGTTATTATACACTATCTACTTCCGTTCATAAGCCACTTCCGCTCATTCTCAACTGTTGGAATCGCCCTCTTACACGCCCCTCTCAGTGTGGTATCACTTGTAGGGGCGTGAATAGGAGGAGTTTCTTTGGCGAATAAGTGAAAAAAGGAATCTCATTTATTAAAACAGCTTAAGAAGAACACAATGCAGTAAACACCGTGTGAACCTTGTGTCCATTTTGTTATTTTAATAAAGTTTTGTATTTAATAGCGCTAGCAGCGGTGTAAATATTCTTACTGTAATACATCAAAGCATATAAAATCTAAATAACATAATTATTTATTATATTATAAACCTCTACAACCCTTTTTTTGGGTAAAAATTAAATAAAAAAATCACATTGTACTCAAATTCTAGTCCAAAAAAAAAAAAAAAAAAAAGTACCGTATATACTCGCCTATGGCCTCGATTCATAAACAGCAGTGCGATAACAAAAATCTTGTCGGGAAAATACTGCACTCGGTATTTTCCCGGTCTGTGTGCTAATTCATAAAGATTTCCCCAGCTGCCCTTGGAGGTCGGTAAATTACCGCAGCCCATTAAGCGGTAGAGTAGAGCAGTGTCCCGATTCCCTCTTTGCCCTGCAGAAATGAATCACACAGACGGCTCTCTCTGGCTCTCCCACTGATGACTCAGACAGATGAGTCACACAGTCTTTCCCTGCCTGCAGAAATTACTCTCACAGCCGGCTCTTTCCACTGATGACTCAGACAGATGAGTCACACAGTCTTTCCCTGCCTGCTGAAATGATTCACACAGACGGCTCTCCTGCTCTCTCCACAGATGAATCAAACAGACTTTCGGATCTCTGCACTTTGCATTAATCAGAGCTGTCAGAGCTGTCGGTAACTTGTTAAGACCTCACCAGAGGTGTCGGTAACTACCGCCAGGCTTACCGCATGTTCAAGGCTTTATGAATTGACATTTGCTGACAATTTACTGACATGTGTTGTCGGTAACTGCAGCCAAGTCGGTAATTTAGCTCCCTGGTCGGTAATGTCAGCTTTTCATGCGGTAACAGCCTTTATGAATTGACATTTTGCTAAGTGGTCGGTAAAGTCTGCTGTTTTCAGCATTACCGCATGAGGTAATGCTTTATGAATCGAGGCCTATAAGTCGAGAAATTTAGGACTGACTCAAACTATAAAAGTGGGGGAGTCGCCTTATACTTGAGTAGTCCTAAATTTCACAACTTATAGCAGAGAATTGTAGGGGAGCCTCTTTCTCTCCCCTTACTCAGTCCTAACGCTGGCAGCTTTCCAGAAATCCCCCCTCCCTCCCATCACCACGTAAAGGATGGTCTTCTCCCCCTCTCTCCCCCCTCTGCCGCAGTCATCTAATGGTCAGCGCTGAAGTGGAAACTCACTGATTACACAACGAGACATCCTCCCTTGTCCCTCTGCTCACGCTGGTCTGTTTACAATACCACAGCTACGGCTCCGATGACACATGAAATCACATGACATCGGAGCCGTAGCTGTGGTATTCTAAACTAACAGACCAGAACGAGCAGAGGGACAACAGAGGATGTCGCGCTGTGTAGTCAGTGAGTTACGTTTCCACTTCAGCGCTGATGCTGCATTGATGACACAGAGGGCTGAGCGAGAGGGAGAAGAAGCCATCCTTTGCGTGGTGACCGGAGGGAGGGGGGCTTTGTGGAGAGCTTCTGGGGAGGGAGTGAGTGAGACGGGGCCCTTTCCTTGGTGGTGGGAGGGAGGGGGGAATTTCAGCAAGCTGTGTGCTGTAGCACTTTGGGGAAGGGGAGACAGATGCTGGCTGCTGCAGCTCCTGTAAAACAGGGAACACACAGCTAGGGGACATAGGGGCCACACAGCCAGAGGGACATGGGCCACATAGCTACAGGGGCCACACAGCCAAGGGGACACTGTGGCCACAAAGCTAGAGGGGCCACACAGCCTGGCGGACACAGGGGCCACACAGAGGGGTCACAGTGACCACACTGAGACATCCTGGTGCCAAGTGCAGTCTTTAACTTTCCTGGGTAGACTTGTACTTGAGTAAATAAAAAAAATCCAGCTTAAGAGGGTCAAATATTGGGGTCGACTAATACACGAGGTCGACTTGTATCCGAGTATATACGGTAAGTCGGATTTCCTAGCCCACATACACAATGCAAACTCATTAATGAGTCTGACGTTCCCCATACGTATTCAACTAGAGAGCAATTAATTTCATATTACACTGTAAAATAATTGATTGTCATTGACAAATACTTATATAAATAAAGTAAAACCACTTGACATAACATATGGAATGTACGATGTCATACCTAATTCGTTACTTTACAAGTTTTTAAAAAGTATTTTTTTTTTGTTAAATATATTTTTAAATAAAGCATTAAAACATATCTGAAAATGGTTTTTCTTAATATATAAATAAAACATTTTTACCTGTATAGCGATGTCCTCCCAGACTTTCTCCTTCTTTCGCAATTCTTCAGCATTTTGTTCTCTGGTGAATATGTACTTAAAACAAGGGCACAAGTGCGAGCATAACTCTAAATTCTCTTCTTCAGTGAATTTGAATGCTCTTTTTCTATTAGTTCCCATAAGCAATGATTGCTCTTTATCACTTTTTTCCTCATCTTCCATTAATAGTACGCTTGATCCAGAATGGATTCACTGCTTGATTCTTCTGTTTGAAATACTTGGTTATCTCTGTACTGTGTTAGATCAAGGACTTTAGTCTGGACATTCTTAGCCATGTTTGTATTCTGGTCTTCTTTGGAATTTTTGTTATCTTTTGGCTTCTTGATAAACTTTTCATCATCATCCTTCAATTTTTCTTGCACTGCTGTACTTTTTCCAGGTTTCTCTTCGGCTTTTTTCATTTGCGATCGGGTGTGTCTTTCAGTGGCACCGGATTTCTCGACATTAAATGTATCTGCACGAACAGTTGTCTTCTTGTCCTTCATTGACACGGATTGTGGATGCTCGGTTTGTCTTCCTTTATCGTTCTTTTTCGTCTGGCCACCGCCCTGCGACTTTAGTCGTCGTTTGATCTTCGGTAGCTGCTGTCTTCGCTTAACGCAAGCTGCGTGTAACAATGAGCGAAGTCAACCACCCCCCCAGACCACAGCCCCTGTGTACTGTATGCATCTATCCCCCCTGATCACCTGTCAATCAGCTGTCAATCAGCCGTCAATCACCCAACAATCACCCCCTGTCACTGCCACCCATCAATCAGCCCCTAACCTGCACCTTGCGGGCAATCTGATCACCAACCCACACCAATAGATCGCCCGCAGATCCAAAGTCAAATCACCTACCAAGTGCATTGTTTACATCTGTTCTCTACCCTAAACACCCAACAATTACACATTAATCACCCATCAATCAACCCCTATCACCACCTGTCACTGTTACCCATCAGATTAAACCATAATCTGCACCTTGCGGGCACCCAATCAAACACCCACATGCACAGATTGCCCTCCGACCCCCCCCCTTATCAATTCACCAGTGCATCTTTTACATCTGTTTTTCCATGTAATAACCCAATGATCACCAGTCAATCACCTGTCAATCACCCCCTGTCACTGCCACCCAACAATCAGTCCCTAGCCTGCCCCTTGCGGGCAATCTGATAACCCACCCACCCACACCAATAGATTGCACGCATATCTGACGTCAGATCTCCTCCCAATTGTATTGTATACATCTGTTCTCTGCTCTAAACACCCAATAATTATCCATCAATCACCCCCTGTCATCACCTGTCACTGCCACCCATCAGATTAGACCCTTATCCGCACCTAGGGCACCCAATCGCCAGCTCATACCCTCAGAACGTCCTCAGACCCCAGTCCTAATAATCACCTCGCCAGTGCATCGCTTGCATCTATTCCCCATACTAATCACACCTTGAGACACCCATCAATCAGCTCCGGTAACCACCTGTCACCACCTAGCACACCTACCCATCAGATCCTACCCTAATTAGCACCATGTCTGCTCCTGATCACTGGACCAAACCCTCAGATCCCCCTCAGACCCCCTTCCGATCACCTCCACAGTGCATTGCTTGCATGTATTTTCCACTCTAACCACCCCCTGAGACAACCATCAATCACCTTCTGTCACCAGGGCCGGGACGAGGCATAGGCTGGAGAGGCTCCAGCCTCAGGATGCAGTGTAGGAGGGGGCGCACAATTAATTCAGCTGTAATTCCTAATTGTGTATGAAGCAGAAAGAAATAAGAAAAGGGGATACATGGCAGTGACTGCAAGCCAGATAAGTAGATATTAAGGTGTTGGGGAGGTTGTGGGTCCTGTGGCCCTCTTAGTCTAATAGCAATCAGTGTGTGACAGCTGGGGTGGGAGGGATGGAGGGGCGCACTTTGGTGTCTCAGCCTTGGGTGCTGGAGGACCTTGTCCCTGCTCTGCCTGTCACCCCCCTAGAACTCCTATCCATCAGAGCAGGCCAAATACAACCTGTCATCTAAGAGGCCACCCTGCATATAACCAGTTCAACAAAATTCGCCCCCTCATAGCCCACCTGTCATCAAATTTTGCAGAGGCTTACACCCCTGAACAGCCATTTTGAGACATTTGGTTTCCAGACTACTCACCTTTTTGTGCCTGTAAAATGCCAGGGCAGTATAGGAAGCCCACAATTGACCCCTTTTTATAAAAGAAACACCAGAAGGTATTCCGTTACTTGTATGAGGAGTTCATAGAAGAGATTTTTTTTTAAAAGTTAGTGTAAATTTTTTGTTATTATTTTTTATACACAAAGTGTGATTTTTCACTAACTTATGATAAAAAATTAAATATTTGATGAACTCACCATACACCGAACGAAATACCTTAGGGTAAAATGGGGTCACTGGTGGCATTCCTATACTGACCTGGCATTTTAGGGGCACTAAACAGTAAGTAGTAGTTTAGAATCCAAATGCTTAAAAATGACCTGTGAATAGGAAGTTAGGCCCCTAAGCACACCTCGGATGCAACAAATTGTCACACATGTTGTATCGCCGTACTCAGAAGAAGTAGTAAAATGTGTTTTGCGGTGTATTTTACACAAACCCATGCTGGGTGTGATAACCCTCTCTGTAAATGGACAATTGTGTGTAAAAAAAAAAAAATTGCATTTACTGAAATATTTCTCCCACCCAGCATGGGTATGTGTCAAAATAAACCACTAATCACATTATAGTACTTCTCCTAAGTATGGAAAAACCACATGTGTGTCACTTTTTTTCAGCCTAACTGCGCTAAGGGGCCCACTGTCCAATGAGCACCTTTAGGCTTTACAGCGATGTTTACAATTTAGCACCTCGCAAAATGCAAGGACAGTGAACACACCCCACAAATGACACCATTTTGGAAAGTAGACAATTAAAGCTATTCAGAGAAGAGTATAGTGAGTCTATGGCAGATGTAAATTTTTTCAGAATTTTTCAGAATTTTAAATTGTAATTTTTTTTTAATAAAGTGTCATTTTCCACTACTTTGTGAAAAAAAAATTAAATATTCTATAAACTCACCATGCCTCTCAGTGATTAGTTTGGGATGTCTTCTTTAAGAAATGGGCTCCTTTGGTGGGAATTTATACTAACCTTGAATTATAGCACCTCAGGAAACATGGCAGGTGGCCATAAAACTCAGAGATGCTTCAAAATTGAAAGATTAACTTTTGGCACCATATTTTCTAAATGCTATAACTTTTAGTCTAAACAATCAATATACACTGAATTTTTTATTTTTTCTAAAAGACATGTAGCATAATAACTTTCGTGCTACAATGTATTGGAAATTTGACTATATTTTAAAAATGTCAGCAAAGAAAGTGTAAAAATTAATTATTTTAACAAAAATCATGTATTATTTTATGAATATAATAAAAACCACAAATCGCAGCAGCAATAAAATAGCAACAAAAGAAAGCTGTATTATTGACAAGAAAAGGAGATAAAATTCATTTAGGTGGTAGGTTGTAGGACGGAGCAATAAATCATTAAAGCTGCAGTGTTCTGAACGGAGATTAAGGCTCTTGGCCTGGAAGGGGTAGAAAGACTGTGGTCCTCAAGTGGTTAAACTCTTTTCGTGCAAACAATGACCAGCAAACATCATCACATCGCCCGCAATTACACCTGATTAACTAAAAAGTGCCTGACTTGCATCTACGCCATCCTCTATTCACACACTGAGACAAAAATACATCACCTACTGTCACTAACTAGTAAGTTGATTTGAAAATCAAACTTTAACAAGATTGTAGCCTTGTAGACAAAAAAAGTTGCACCATTTAGTAGCTGTCAGCTTGATGACATCGTAAGTGAAGAAAACAGTGCGTTAATTTGTAATACATGCCTGATTCACGATGTAGCAAACGTTTTGCCGGCAAACGGTTGAAGGCTAACTTTGGTGTTTTGCGTTAGCAATGAGAAGGCAAACTGTAGAAGAAGTTCAATATGCCCAATAGATCCAATTTTGCAAAAAAAAGAGCAAATGTAATTCACACTCAGCAGGAACATTGTTGCCAATTACACTACACTCACTCATAGAGCCCCCCCCTTTTTACAAGTTAATGTCCGTATTGACATTTTACTCACTACTCTGCTTACAGTAATTAGCAAAGGGTCAGCTGATGACAGACTATGCTAGGTACATTTTAGTCATCAAGTGTTGTGAATCATTCCTTCTCTCATGTGCAAGTAATACATAATTCAACTACAAGGCTGTTAATCATCAAAACCCGCCATTGACACATATCACCAACCCTGCGCTCACTATCATGGTTACCTGTAAAATGGCCAATTGAGTTCAACATTGGATTAATGACATTCAAATACTTGCACAATATGGGTCCTGAATACATGAAGGACTTTTTGAAAATGCATCACTCGACCACCAATCGTAGATAAAAAGGACGTAACACAATGGTCACCACAACAGTCCGCCTCAAAACCTTTGGAGACAGAGCCTTTTGTCATGCTGGCCCTACACTTTTGAACTCCCTGCCACACCCAATCAGGACAGCTCCATCCCTGGAAGCATTTAAGTCTAAACTAAAAACCTACCTCGTCAGTCTGGCATTCATGAACATCTGTCTATATCCTCTGTAACACAACCCAGCCTGCAACCCTGTATTAATCTGAGACACAACTATGCGCTTTGAGGCACATGGGAGAAAAGCACCTTTACAAATGTTCTTGTATTGTATTATATTTTAACGATTATCTGATTACTGTACAAACCAACAAAGAAAACTGCAATCCATCAGTAATGCGGCATCAGTAATGAGCCACTTCTAACCTTGCTCTACCAGGGCGGCTGCCCTACTTGAATAACTGTGAAGTTTTAATGTACGTAGTGGAATAAATTTCATGTATAGGTTATCTTTAATGTGCACCGTTTATTTTTTCTGTACATATTTACTGCCCAAATAAATTAGGAAAATGCAATGTGACTGTTGTTTAGCTTCATCACAGAGAATTTATTTTGTAATAACTTTTGTACATACTTATGCCCACAGCAAACAACTGTTCTGTAACAGACGTTACATCTATACAAGCACCCTGTTTCTTTTGCTGCAGGGACCTGTGGCCTTACATTGTACTATTCATACTGGATGCCAATAGCTGGAGACTGCGAGGTAAGTTGAAATGTTATTTAAAGCAGTAATTTTAAAATCAGTAAGGCTGTGCTATGGTCAGTTTCCAGGCTAAAATTAACCTAGGGCGATGTCGTTAAAATTACGTTTCATTGCAAACCAAACCCCCCACCACACAAACATGGACCGAGGTATACATGCACGCAGTTTGGGTTAGCCATGTTTAGTTGCACTCGGTGTAGTTATACAGCTATAAGTCCACACAATATAGGTAGCCAGGCATAGTATTGGTAGTCAGCCATAGGTGCACCAGTATATTTGCACACAAAATGGGTTAGCCCGGTCGGTGCCTAAAGCATAAGTACACAGTGTAGTTGCACAAAGTATAGGTTAGATAGTCTCGGGCACACCGTATAGCTTACATAGGTATGTGCACACAGTACATGTTATATTGGTGGATGCATGTAATATATGGTGTTAGAATAGTTCCCCCAAGCATATTTTACATAGAAATTTTAAAAAAATTATAGGTAAGTTAGGTATTTTACACAAATATAGGTAGCAATTAAAGTTGACACCAGTATAGGATAGGTAGGTAAGTGGGTGGCCCCAACACATTTTACATAGGTTAGGTGCCCTCCAGGATAGTTTACATTTTGTAGGTGCACCACAGTGTGGTTACACTCGCTAGGTGTATAGGTTACATAGGTATCTGCCACCCACTATGGAGGGGGAAGTCAGCCTCGGGCAGCGTAGACCGACCTCCCCCTCCCTTCCTCTATGCGTTCCGCCCTACGAGTGTGACTGCAGGGAAGCGCTGTGTACAGAAGAACAACTCTACTCCCTGTTTCAAATAACCGCCATTTTCCAATTTAGACAAATGGGTCCTAAAAATTGCTATCACAGATAATCCTCCATAAGTCTGAGACTTCTCAATATGATCAATGTAAGACTAAGGAAGCAGGAGGAAATAAATTATATATAAAAGTACAAATTTTATTAATGACCAAAATACAAACACATATATATGTAAATCTATTTAAAATTGACCAGAACACACAGGTGGGCCACCATGTCTAGGCCAGATGGAAAGATGTAGGGGATCCCCTAAAAAAATATTGATAGTGTGCAATCCATCAAATATCTTAATGCAAAAAAGGGGGAAGCGACTCCTAGCAGGTAATATTGAAACAAAAGACCTTGGAGAGAAATATATCATTGGTTTTAAAGGCCAAGTGTCCAGGACCTAAATGGAAAAAGACATCCTAGTAGAAAAGCACAGGTGTATCAGATACTGGCTGTGTTGCTGCAATGTTTCATTGGTTTTAAGGGCCAAGTGTCCAGGACCTAAATGGAAAAAGACATCCTAGTAGAAAAGCACAGGTGTATCAGATACTGGCTGTGTTGCTGCAATGTTTCATTGGTTTTAAGGGCCAAGTGTCCAGGACCTAAATGGAAAAAGACATCCTAGTAGAAAAAGCACAGGTGTATCAGATTCCGGCTGTGTTACTATAATATTTCCAGTGATTTGCAGGATCAAAAGGCTGAATAACGGCTGATAGAGAGATTCAATCCATCACAATAGGTGGTCTTACTGCATATGTTATCACAGAATAATTGATGTGCAGGTCCACAGGTCAGGCAAGCTGTCTCATTTATGAGCTATAACAATGGCCAGGTGCACAGAGGTAGATAGATAGGCACACACTGTATGTGGCAAGCACTTCGGGCTAGTAAACAAAAAAATTTATATTCACAGCAAGCCTGACACATCCGCAAGCCCCAGGAGCAACAAGCAATTCACCAGAGTTAGTGCCCCAATCAGAAGCACATTCTGAGACAGATTCACAGGCAAGTGTTTAAACCACAGACATATGCAGGTACGGATGGTGTGATATTAAAGTTGATATAGTTCATTCATGGAACAATCCGCCAGGGTCATCCCTTCAGCAGCATCAACTTGATATAGACAAACTCAAAGTTCCAGCAAACAACAGCATATAGCAGCATATAGGTGCATCCTAGGAAGCTGTTTCAATGATCATATGGTAAACAGTGGTTACTCCATAGGAGGTTGTTTTCAAGTCACCAGTAGAAATGCATATCATTGAGGTATACTCATCTGAGTAGCTGGTCACTGCAAAGTACATCCACAGGAGCCCATGTGCTGCCACCACAAGTGTGTCTGGTCACAAAGAGAGCCTTAGAGGCCAACCGGTTTCACTGGTGAGATTACCAGCATCATCAGGGCAGGCGCAAAACTTTTGAGCCTGCCCTGATGATGCTGGTAATCTCACCAGTGAAACCGGTTGGCCTCTAAGGCTCTCTTTGTGACCAGACACACTTGTGGTGGCAGCACATGGGCTCCTGTGGATGTACTTTGCAGTGACCAGCTACTCAGATGAGTATACCTCAATGATATGCATTTCTACTGGTGACTTGAAAACAGCCTCCTAAGGAGTAACCACTGTTTACCATATGATCATTGAAACAGCTTCCTAGGATGCACCTATATGCTGCTATATGCTGTTGTTTGCTGGAACTTTGAGTTTGTCTATATCAAGTTGATGCTGCTGAAGGGATGACCCTGGCGGATTGTTCCATGAATGAACTATATCAACTTTAATATCACACCATCCGTACCTGCATATGTCTGTGGTTTAAACACTTGCCTGTGAATCTGTCTCAGAATGTGCTTCTGATTGGGGCACTAACTCTGGTGAATTGCTTGTTGCTCCTGGGGCTTGCGGATGTGTAAGGCTTGCTGTGAATATAAAATTTTTTGTTTACTAGCCCGAAGTGCTTGCCACATACAGTGTGTGCCTATCAATCTACCTCTGTGCACCTGGCCATTGTTATAGCTCATAAATGAGACAGCTTGCCTGACCTGTGGACCTGCACATCAATTATTTTGTGATAACATATGCAGTAAGACCACCTATTGTGATGGATTGAATCTCTCTATCAGCCGTTATTCAGCCTTTTGATCCTGCAAATCACTGGAAATATTATAGCAACACAGCCGGAATCTGATACACCTGTGCTTTTTCTACTAGGATGTCTTTTTCCATTTAGGTCCTGGACACTTGGCCCTTAAAACCAATGAAACATTGCAGCAACACAGCCAGTATCTGATACACCTGTGCTTTTCTACTAGGATGTCTTTTTCCATTTAGGTCCTGGACACTTGGCCCTTAAAACCAATGAAACATTGCAGCAACACAGCCAGTATCTGATACACCTGTGCTTTTCTACTAGGATGTCTTTTTCTATTTAGGTCCTGGACACTTGGCCTTTAAAACCAATGATATATTTCTCTCCAAGGTCTTTTGTTTCAATATTATCTGCTAGGAGTCGCTTCCCCCTTTTTTGCATTAAGATATTTGATGGATTGTGCACTATCAATATTTTTTTAGGGGATCCCCTACATTTTTCCATCTGGCCTAGACATGGTGGCCCACCTGTGTGTTCTGGTAAATTTTAAATAGATTTACATGTATATGTGTTTGTATTTTGGTCATTAATAAAATTTGTACTTTTATATATAATTTATTTCCTCCTGCTTCCTTAGTCTTACAACCGCCATTTTCCTCTTATCCTCATAGCCTCTGATAAATGCACAGCTTCCTTTTAAAAATAAAGCACCTTGTGTACCAGCGGCTATGTGGAGAAGACAGATTGTGTCAAATGGACACAGGGAGGTACGTTTAGATGTTTAAAAAAAGCTTTGCTGCAGTCACACTCAGATGGCGTCCAACGGAGAGGAAGGGAGGGAGAGGTAGGGCTGTCCTACAAGAGGTTGAATCCCCTCTCCATTGAAGCATCCGCACTACTTAAGTGCCCATGAACATATAAAAGGTGCTGTCTGTGCTGCTGGAGCTGTAAACCTGTGAAAGATTATAAATGTTATTTTGAAATCTTTCTCTTTTTATCTTTGTGCCAACAGCCTTGAACTGTTCTGTACTGCACGTCCTATCAACCAACCACTTTCTATCTTTCGCTGCAGGGCACTGTGCCCTTCCGTGGGTTTATTCATACCGGATGCCCGTTGCTTGAGCCTGTGAGGTGAGTATAATTGGTGAAGTGAGCCGAATGGGTAAACTAAAGGTGGCCACACACCATACAATTTTTTAAATATCTGTTCAATTTAAGAATTGCAATCAATTTTTCTGACTGATTGTAATATTTCAAAAATATGACCAATGTACCACACACATATGTTAAATTTTTCCCTCAATTATGATAAAAATGATTGAAAACTCAGAGAAAATTGCTAGGGTGTGTATATGACTAAATTAACAATCCAACACACACCATACAATCTTTAGTAGAAATTGAAGAGTAATATCTGGCATTCCAGATCGATTTAAATCGAAAAAAAACGGGAAATCTGATCGGATTTTTCAGTGGAATGAAAAAAAGCTTTCAATTTTTGCGAGAGATACGATCATTTTTATCGAATTACTGTAAAATCGGATCATTTTATTGTATCGTGTGTGGCCACCTTTAGTAAGAATGTGATACTACAGCAGTTCCAGTGTGTATGATAATTAACGAGTAATTTTAATAAGGTATTTACTTCCTTGTGCCCACAGTCTTTTCCTGTTCTGTAAAGGACATTATCTCTCCAAAGCATAATCTTCCTTTCGACTCAGGGATCTGAGTCCTTCATTAATTCTATTTATAACGGATGAACTTTGCCTGAGACTGATAGGTGAGTAAGAATGGTTATTTAAGAATAAGCATGTAACTCTGTGTGGCTGGGCTGTTATAGCTATTAAAAAGTACATGAGATAAATGTGTATTTTTTCCACAGTAGTTTCTAGGGCCGTGCGTCCCATGCGTGTGCCCTGAGCAGTATTGGCAAGGGGGGCACTGTAATGGAAGCAGGGAGCCAGCCGCTGGGAGGGCAGCTCGACATCTCCCTCCCTTCCTCTCCGTGTCCGCCCTCCGAACCCCCCCCCCCCCTTGGAGGCAGAGTTGGAGGCAGAGTAATTGTATTCGAAAGCGCTAGTCACAACTTAGCTCCCTGCATTGCACTCATGCACACTAAACGCTGGAGGAGTCCTCTCTGACGTAGACGCTGCGTTGATACACATGCTGCTTCCTGTTTAGTCAGAAGCAGTGTGTATCAGTGCAGCTAATAGGCTGAAATGAGTCCTCCAGCGGCTATTGACCGACGAGTGGAACGCAGGGAGGTAAGTTGAGACTAGCGCTTCCTGATACAATTAATATGCCTCGGAGGGGGGAGAACGGAGGGCAGACACTGAGAGGAAGGGAGGGAGAGGTAGGGCTGACCTCCCCGCGTCTGGCTTCAACCTCCACTACGAATTTTAACTATGATTAAGGTCAGATTGAAAGCCCGACACGCGTCAGTTGAACTCTGTGAGTGTATTGCACCTGTCATGTACAATCTTGCAATAAAGAATACCAGCGTTTTTTCAAGCACTGTCTGGTGAGGATCCTTCTGTATATACCTGTGGATTGGTTTGGCTATACAGATCCTGCACCCATTTGTTTCTTAGTAGGGGGTTGCGCATTTAGAACTTAATGTTGCACTATGGAAGGAGGGGGGTTACCTACCTACCTACCGGGGCAGCTACTTAGGTAATCTATACTGGGGGAGGGGAACCTACCTAATGTAACCTATACTGGAGGCATCAACCTATCTAACCTATACTGGGGGAATCAACCTATCGAACCTATACTGGAGGCACCTACTTATGTAACCTGTATTTGGGGCACCTACCTACCTACATAGATTATACAGGTGACAACTATACTTGTTAACTATATTGGAGAAACATACCTAACTAGCCTTTGCTGGTGGAAAATATTCTTGCTCCATATTAGAGGCACCAAAACAGCTAACCTGTACTGAGGGCACCTACCTATGTAACCTATACTAGGGGCACCTGCCTATGTAAAAAATACTGTGGGCAACTTTACCGGCTACCTATACTGGAGTCACCTACCTAGCTAACCTATACTGCGGGCAACTGTACTGGGGCACCTATGCCTGGATACATATACTGGGGGGACCTATAGCTTGCTACCTATAATGAATGCAACTAAACCTTGCTAACCTATACTGCAGACACCCATACCTGGCTCTGCGCGCGGTGTGATGAGGGGGGGCCCAATTTTACACACTCGCACTGGTTGCATTTTAGCCTTGAAACTGCTCTGATTTTTATGGAGGTCTTTACATGCTTGTGCACACAGCCTTAGCCTATTATCTACCACAAATTAGTTCGCCTATGAGCAACCGCTTTCTGTGCCAACAGGGGCCTGTTGCCAGTTAGATAGTTATGTACCAATGGAGTTCGGTTGAGGCAGAGAGCTGAGTTTTATTAATGTAATAAAAACTAATACATTTTTTTTTTTATAAAAAACAAGTATGTTGACTTTATAAAAAACAAGTATGTTACATATATGAATTAATAAAATATAGCAAAGAATTAAGAAATGTAATTAATTAATTAAAAATTAATATAATTATGATTGTACACAAGAAATATTCAATTAAATGTGTGACAATTGGATCTATGTTTTTGTAATCGCTGAGGTTTTGAACATGAAGCTTGTCTGTGGTCCATAAAAACAGGAAAAAAATTTAAATTTAAATTACCTATAGTTTTCTATTTCATCCTGCAGTAGTGCTGGTCACGCAAAGCTCATGCAGTGTCCTCTGTTCCCCCATGCCACTTACTTTGTATTTTCGTACTACTATCTGCCTTCCTTCTGCAACGCTTCAGATTCTTCTGAATGACCCACCGTACATTGGCGTTAAGCTCTTCCATGTAACGAAACACAGAATGTACAGTGTTTCATCAAGAATTTATTTTCCGCAAGTCACATATTTGATAATGCGGAAGAAGATAACGCGTTGCATAAGGAAGAGTGGAAGAGTGAAGAAAAATGCAGTAAGCATCGGAGGTGGGACGGAGTACACTGGCTGACCTGGCCGTGCACAGGACGACTGCAGGAGTCTTATTAAAGCCATTTTTTTTTTATTTATTTTTTTATAAGTTTGTGATAAAGGTGAAGATAAACTTTAGGACTAAGGCAGAAATTGTATATTGTGACACTTGAATAATTAAAAAAAAAAAAAAATTGAATACAGTTATTACAGCGGATAAAAGAAAGTGAAGATTAGAAAGAAATGTGTACCAAATTAGAGAAATGTGTACCGAACTCTGGGAGTAGAGTTGGGAAAGGTGAAAAGGTAGAAGATCATAGTTCGTTGAGAACAGCAACTTTTTAAATAGGTCTACGTGCAGAAGAGGAATTAAAAGTATAGTGTGAAACGTTAATGCATAATATTTTTCCCATCCGTGTGCAGGTGGAGAGATTGTATGATTGATTATCTTGTGTTAATTAGTATATTGGAGCCCACATGCATCCAATTAAAAGATGGAGTAAGGAACAGCATGCATTTCATATGGTCGTTATGCGACAGAAATAATTTACAAACGGAGTACATACTACTGAATTCAAACCGCTGTTTGAACGGGTGTCTTCTTCAGATTGTTGTACTTACTCAATTTAAATTTGTAATACAGTACGAAGAATGAGGTGAGAATGGAGGAGTTTCGGTTGTTTAATTATAAAACCACAAACAGTGTTTAAAAGATTTTTAGAGGTTGCATTATGTATAAAATAAAATAGTATATGTCAATACAAATAATGTTCCTTACATTGTAAAGTATAATTTTTGAATAAATACATATTAGACAGTATTGAATCTTGTTTCCACAGAAACATTACATTGAAATATTGTGCTTCCAGTTCCTGTCCGATGCTTCTAACATCTATATCCATCTTCAAACACTGCATCGTATAAAATCACCCATATTTTTAGTAAGTATTAAGAGAAATGTAAATCATGCATTAATCATTTCATGAAGTATACAAAAATTTACAAATAAATTACATATTAATAATGAAACATACTTTTTTCATAGGCAAAGTGTGAAATCCATTCCTGTGCAAGTCATTTTTCAGTAAACAGCCTAAGCTCCTTTGCATGTCACAGAAAAGTAAAAATGACGGTCAGTTCTTAAAAATTACATGTATAAAAATATAAATTTACATTGTGCCTCTGTTAAAAATTTGAAAAATGAAAATGTACATGACACTATTAAGATCATTTAAACATTATACCACTAGATGGTGCTATTTCGTTGATAGAACATGAATAATAACTAACAATTAACAGTAATTATAAGATATCACAACTACAGCTATGTAGTAAGTCAAATAACGTACAATAGTTTTCTGCATGTTACAATCTATGTAACCGTGCTTTGAATGTAGTTTTGTTATGTACATTTTAATATAATCAATCTTTGAGAATTGTTTGAAAAACAATATTTTAAAAATATTTAGAATATTCTTTTGGGATGGACATATTACTATATACCATAACATCTTCAAATGTAAAATACATAAAAAATATGTAGTACTAAGAAAGTACACCTTGTTTGGAACTTTAAATAAGTTATAGAAATGAGATATGTACGTTACTATGCTTAATAGAAATCTGTATATGTTAGGAACAGAACCCAAAGTTCGGTCACTTCTATTTCTAACTGGCCACTTCGGGTTCTGTCCTGTCAATTTGGGAAATGGCCGCTGCACTAAAGACAATATATTGGCCTCAATTCACTAAGCTTAACTCCTGTCTTTAATAACTCTTCTGAGCTGTTTTACAGTTATCACAATTATATCACCATGGTAGACAGGAGTTAAGTTTAGTGAATTGAGGCCAATGTGAGAAATGGATTATTTCCTGTACCCTTAATGTATCTTCTGGACGCAGCACAGCGTTAAAAAGTTTCACTGTGTTGTTAAGTTAACGAAATAAATCCGGCGCTAATGTAAGAGATGGACCTGCCAGCTTTTTCTCTGCAACTCTATCGTCCACCTCTCTCACCTTCTCTTAAGGCCAGATGGGTGGAGGGGGGGAGTTGTGCCACGCGTGTCACGCCATATTGTTAGTTTGCGGATAGGAATCCTGCCCTTCTTGCATAGTGGGTGCTGGCGGAAGCAATGTCTGCAGCCTCCACGCTCTGCTCTTCTGCCGCGACGAACGACTCTGGGTGACACGCATGTACCCCTACAGGATACGCCCGTAAGAGAAGGAGCGATACCCGGGTGGAGGAGAGAGAGAGGCAGATCAAAAGCATGCGGCTTAATTTCCGCCGGCTTAATTTAATTAAATTATGTAAAATTTGATACATTAGCCCGCTACGCTGCGGACAGAAAATAAATTAAGGTGACAGGAATTATTAAATTTCTCACATTGCCCGCAGCACAGTGGCCAGGTAAAACATTGGCCGGCCTGAACCAGAATTGGCCGGACAGAACTAGAAGTGCAAAAAATGCTGGTTATAGCCGTAACTTATACAATAAAATTGGTATTAATGGATAGTCAGCCATACATGTAGTTGAATACTACTATGCCAAAATTATTCGGAGAGTATTAGATCATGAAAATGCATTACACTAACTATGTAATTACGGTGCACTAACAGTATGCTTGTTACATACTGTATAGATATAGCGTATAAATGCACTAAAAAGAAATGCAACAAACACAATGTGTGTAATTGAGCAAGAAAATTTTTTGGGGAATTGTCAGCAACATGATGTTGTAGCATAGCAGTGCAAATTTATCCACCGTCCTATATAGGGTAACATGTCTATTGGTATATTTCTATATATGCATTTGAAAAAAAATACTGGATGGTCTTAGCACAAGCATCCACAACCACTTATCTTTTTGTAATGTTCAACTACATGGATAAACCAAAACAACAACAACAACATTATGATTAGTCCGTCTCTAGAACATATTTAGACAACCAATCCACCCAAAAAATATTCTCCATCCCTCATGAAATAAAAAAAGCTTCATTATTCACCTCCTACATGCTCACAAGAAACTACTAATCCACCCTTAAACTCACCTCCTTCACTCCTACTACTGCTGAGGAAGTCAACCACTTAATGCAGACTTCACATAACACTACCTCCCCCCTTGACCATATCCATTATGATGTACTTCAACCGTTCTTCATGGATCTGTGTGCAGTCTTCAGTACACTGCTTAACCTATTACTATCCATAGACACATTCCACTATGAATTGTAGCAGGGAACAGTAATGCACCTGCTAACGAAACCCTGCCTCGACCAATCGCTAACATTCAAACACCAAAATATCTCCCTCCTTACCTTTGCATAATAACTCATTGAGTGTATAGGTTCACAAACACCTGATCCAGTACCTCAATGCAAAATCACTATTAGACAAAATTAAATCTGGATTTGGGCCTGCACAATGGACAAAAACTGCTCGAGCATAAGTGGTAAATGACCTTGCATTAGCTAAAGCTGAAGGTAAATAATACATTCTCCTACTCATTGACCTTTCATCAGCTTTTGTAACAGTAGAGCATACCCTACTCCACCAGTGCCTCCAATACATGTGGATTCTGAATTTAACCCTGACATGGCTTTCTTCCTAACTTTACAAACGCTCATTCACGTACTCCTTTAATGATTCGTCGTCCAACAGAAAGAACCTCAAATTGGCAGGGCACCAAGGTTCGGGACTTGGGAAATTAGTGTGATCCATATCCACATCCTCCATTGGATTAGTGATCTCCTCCATTGGTTTTAACTATGATCTGTATACAGATGATACCAAAATCAACATAAACACCACTGACATAACCACCAGTAAGATGGGCAGGGTATCTGTAAAGCCTAGCGGAGATAACGCCGCAACAGGGAGCGGCATGCCGGCTATCTCCAAATTTCAACCTGCGTTTTACGCCATGTCCACCTTTCATTAGGCTCGGTATAGGGAGCAATATGGGGAAAATGTTTAACATCTTCTGGGGATCAAATGAGAAACAGGAACATACTAGTGTTCGCATAGAAATATTTTGGAGAAAATAAAACTGGACAATATACATCAAAGTACAACTAAAAACATAACAGTTAATAATGTATTCCTGCATACATCCCCAAAAAAATTGTTAATTTCTAAATCATAAGAATGGTTATTAGTTTAAATAAGTATAATTGTGGAATGGAAAGTAATTGCATGCGTGGAATACTATATATGTAGGTAATAAAAAGAAGATTGTACATTTAATGATAATTGAAATTTGCAAGTAAGGAACAGTACTGTAAAGGTATATAAACAACAATCTACAAATTTGTAGGTAAATTTTCCAAAGTTATTATTTCAGGTATGAAAATAATTGTAAAGTATAAAATAATTACAGATATTTCAAACTTTCCTTTTTTTTGGCAGGACAATACTGAAGGTGACTCATCATGGGTGATTAGTAACAAAGGGGGAGACAAACTAGCACATAACGGATTTCTATACTTTTTTGACAGAATCAACCTTGACCGATCCAAAAAGTTTTGGAGATGTGTTAGAAAATGCTCAGATCCAAAATGCTTAGGGAGGGTGCACACTTCAGTAAGCACAGGGGAGGTCATCAAAATTGTCAGAGAGCATAATCACGGACCAACTCCTGAACTAATTATGGTTTCTAAAGTCCGTAATTCCATCAAGAATAGAGCCAAAAGAACAATGGAGGTGCCATCGGTTGTTATAAACAGTACATTGCGGAATGTGCCTCCCGCCGTGTTGGGCTTACTACCGCCACGGATTTATTTAACCCAGATGATCCGGCCCGTACGCAGGGCACTCAGAATTACTTCTCCGGCACGTACTACTGTTCATGACTTACAAATTCCAGAACAGTATACCAGGTATTGGGTGACAGAGGAGGAGTCTGAGTTGTTCTTGCAGTATGATTCCGGCAGGGAGGATCCACATAGGATTCTAATTTTTGCCAGGAGCACAATCAACTCTTGGATACGTACAGTTAAAGACCTATACGGAGATGGACTGTTTAAGATTACTCCACGCATATTCAAGCAAGTGTTTGCAGGGCCAGATTTGTACTTTTTACCGCCCTAGGCCAGCAATCAACAAACCGCCCCCCTCCATGTGTCTACATGGAAACAAAATATTATATCACTGATTGCGAGCTCCACTGAGGACAGTCAGTAACATGCCTGTAAAGTTCTGCAGAAGATGCCACTGCTATATAAATACATATTATTTTGATAGGACATTAGACTATGACAGGGATTAGATTGTGAGCTCCTCTGGGGACAGTCAGTGACATGCCTGTAAAGTGCTGCAGAAGATGCCACTGCTATATAAATACATAATAATAATTTGATAGGACATTAGACTATGACATGGATTATATTGTGAGCTCCTCTGAGGACAGTCAGTGACATGACTATGTACTCTGTAATGTGCTGCAGAAGATGTCAGTGCTATATAAATACATAATAATAATATGGTAGGACATTAGACTATGACTATGGTAGGATTAGAGTGTGAGCTCCTCTGAGGACAGTCAGTGACATGATCATGTACTCTGTAATGTGCTGCAGAAGATGTCAGTGCTATATAAATTCATAATAATAATATTGTAGGACATTAGGCTATGACTATGGTAGGATTAGATTGTGAGCTCCTCTGAGGAAAGTCAGTGACATGACTATGTACTCTGTAAAGGGCTGCAGGAGATGTCAGTGCTATATAAATACATAATAATAATATGATAGGACATTACACTATGACTAAGGTAAGATTAGATTGTGAGCTCCTCTGAGGACAGTCAGTGACATGACTATGTACTCTGTAATGTGCTGCAGAAGATGCCACTGCTATATAAATACAGAATAATAATAATAACAATAATACGGTAGGACATTTAGTGACATGACTATGTACTCCGTAAAGTGCTGCAGAAGATGTCAGTGCTATATCAATACATGATAATATGGTAGGACATTAGGCTATGACTAGCAGAATTAGATTGTGAGCTCCTTTGAGGACAGTCGGCGACATGACTATGTACTTTGTAATGTGCTGCAGAAGATGTCAGCACTATACAAATGCTTTATCATAATATGGTGAAGCTTAGGACTATGGTAGGGATAGATTGCGAGTTCCTGAGGACAGTCAAAATGAGAGGAGGAAAAGTGGAGGAAAGGATAGAGGGCACATGATGAGTGATTAAGACAGACAGGGAACAAGATGAGGAAGAGGGTAGAAAAAGGACAGAAATAGACCTCAAGATGAGAGAACAAAGAGAGGGGGGATGATATAGGAAGGAAAGTGAAAAGAGTGGAGGAGGGAAGGAGACGTTATGGCCCATACTCACGAGGGACTTTTGTCGCCTCAACACGCGGCGCGCGCTTTTGCGGCGACAGGTCGCCCGTGAGTATGGGCCGCGCGCACCCCGAACTGTCGCCCGCAACGGGCACGCACCCCGAACTGTCGCCCGTCACTGATGTCGCCAGGCGATTGAAAAGTTCAATCGCCTGGCGACAGTCGCCGCCGCAACTCCGCCGCAGCTGTCGCTAGTCCGCGTGAGTACGCGGACTAGCGACAGCAACCTCCATTGAGGTACACAGAGCTTCCGGCGGGGGGAGGAGGAACGTCGGCGACAGCTTCCGTCATGCTGCTGGTCCCTCTTCCGCGTGTGTACGCGGAGGGACCTGGCGAGGAGCCGTCGCCGGCCTATCGCCCACACGCTCACGTGTGCTGGCGACAGGCAACATTTGCTGCCCGTGAGTATGGGCCATTACACATGTCCAGTTACTGGGATGGGTAATAAATCAGGCAGGTTGACTGAGACAAAACATTCAGCAGCATCTGGCAAGTCAGCTTATCTATACAGCTACTGGACTCCATTACAGGTCAGTGTGAAAGGAGGGCTTTCATCTGTCACATACCCATGTCTGTTCCTGTACCGCTGCCTGACTGCGGGCCCCTCCGCACATTCAGTGAGTGATTTACAGCCCTGCTCAAGTCACCTCTCCTTCACTAACTTCCCCAGCACTACATACACTATGCTGCAGACAATCAGCAGCGTGGTGGCTCAGTCATTAGAGTCAGCGATGCACAGTGATGAGTCATCACTGTGAGCCACTGTGTGTATGCAGTGCAGTAAGCAAGGGGAGGCGAGCAATGCTAATTTTCACAGACAGACCAGCGGTACAGGGCACAAGTGAAGCACCGCACACAGGGCAATTATGATACAGCTAACTTAGAAGCTGCAATGTCGCCCTAACTCAAGCCCCGCCCTAGGCCTGGGCTTATGTGGCCTGCCCACAAATCCGGCCCTGAGTGTTTGTGCTCGTGGTAAGAAGAGAAGACTTTGTGATTCCGTTAATGTACTGTTTATTACCAAACAAACTTCGACGCACCTACAACAAATTATTTGCCGCAATCCACCAACTATGGCCCGACCTAAACTCTGAACACTATTCCACGGATTTTGAAATTGCAGCCATTAATGCTGTCAGAGATATCTTCCCCTCCTGCAGCAATGATGGTTGTTTGTTTCATCTGACGCAGAATATCAAACGCAAATTGGATTCTTTGGGACTAAGTCAGAAATACATTTCTGACCCACAGTTTGCTTTACGTGCACGCATTGTAGCAGCTATGGCTTTTGTTCCAGTTCTAGATTTAGAACCGGCAGCGGATGCCCTCAAATGTGAAATTGGACAAGACCTACAACCAGTGCTTCAGTGGTTTACTCGAGTCTATGTTGGTGTCAGTGAGGGTAGGCAGATTACACCGATCTTTAAACCAGCTTGGTGGTCGGTGTATGAGCGTACACTCGCTGGCCGGGATCGGACAAATAATGTTGTTAAAGCTGAACACCGCAAGCTCCGTACTGAGCTTGGGATGGAACACAGCACATTTTGGCACTTTGTTGATGGAATACGGACGATTCAAAAAGCACGAGATGCACTGATGGAGCAGTTTGTGAGGGGACAACCTGCTCCTCCAAATAGAAGAAGATACAATGACAGCAACAACCGCATTTTAAAAATTGTGACGGAGTACAATCGTCGCACTTTCATGGAATATCTCCGCGGCATTGCCTTTAACATTGCCTTAGATTAAATTTAAAAAATATATGGGTCTGCTGTTGTTACAAATTATGTATTTTTTGGAATTAAATCCATCAATACTTTTCATACCTAACATAATAAGAAATGGACTTCCATTATCAAAGGTATGTTAATTATTTCCAAAAATCGAATTGAAAGCGCAAGTATTAACAAATTTGTAGCATTATGTGACGCTGAGACATACTTGAAGAAAACTAATTTCATGTTATACTAAACATGTAAACCATGTCGACAACATTTAGATAAAGAAAACTAACTTACGTAGTACAAGAAAAACAAATTTTGTTTTAATATTTGAGACCATGATAAAATAATACATACTTTAAGCAAAGTGATTATGAACATTTAATAATACATCTCTAAACGGTTATGTGGTTGAGTTTAAAGAAAAAAATAATAAAAAATTGATGGTTTTTTGTATTATTTATAAAAATGTGAAGTGAGAGTAAGTAAGAATAAAATACACTTGGTACATAAAAAGATTGTCATTATTAACCTCGTACAGTGTCTTATGTTGTAATGTAACAAAATATCAGAAATAAATGTTTTTGAATGGAAGTTTAAAAATGTGATGTATACCAGGATGGATGTAAGGTAGGTGTAATGCTGGATACACACCATGCGTATCCGAATTCTATGCGTCCGTCGCTACGCATAGATTCGATTATTTCAGACATGTCCGATTCAAGCTTTGAAGGGTCGTTAGGTCGATTTCAATTACTTAACATGGCATTCGACATAAAAAACATCGAGATGCATTTGGAAATGTTCTGAAATAATAGAATCGATGCCTATGGACGGACGCGTGCGACGCGGAAAGTCATGGTGTGTATCCAGCATAAAAAAAAAAACCTACAGAACAATGAGATATGTGTACAGTAGTAGTTGAAACATCAGATATGGATGTATGTTAAATAAAATAAAAAAATAAAAGTATTTAAGATTTACAAAATGTAATTAGTGGTATTACAGTGAGGCATACATGTGTGTATGTAAGGCGTCCATTTAAATATGTGGCAAATGTATGCCGAGAATTGTAAATAAATTACAAGTAAAAATTGTTTTTTCAAGAAAAGTTTCATTTGAGCAGGGTACGCAAATAAAACATGCAAGAGGGTACAAGAATAGGCAATATGGTGAACGGTGCCAGAGGCAGCTGGAGAGAGAAGTGAATAGGCATTGGGTGAGAATGTGTGCTAAGGAAAAGTTTAACATGTCCTGTGCCTGAGATCGGTACTTCCCTCGGCTAATTAACTTCATACTTTGATTGCTGTATTACGGACGCCGTCAACACCCAATCGGGGGGATATAACCACATGATGATTGGACTGCTTAAGGAATACAGCAAAACAACGTAAAAAGTTAAGAAACGGATAGAAGAACCGATGGGCGGAAACGGAAAAGGTTATTTTATAATATTTCAAAAATAGTAACCAATACCTAATCACTGCACTGTACGGTACATCTCAACCCTCCCCCCCCCCCAGCCCCACCCACAATTTTGAACTATCTTTACCATTACAAGAGTAAGGCACACTGATTGAACTATTTTTGTACACTTATAGCGCTAAATAGCATTATATAACTTTAGACTATGCAGAACATATTTCATAAAAATTGAGGTGTGCTCAGTTTTGAACGATCCAGTGTTAACATTATAACTACAGATATAGGGTTGTAAATGAGGTATTTGATACTTGATGTTTATTAGATGGGTGTGAGGATATTTTTAGATAGTAACTCAGAAATTGATGATAGTTACGGTGGATTGATGAACACTGAAAGCATTTTCCTGGGCTGAGTGATTTGAAAATGAATGGAGGCGGAAACAGGAGTAAACAAATAATAATAAAAATAAAGGTAGAAGAGACAATTCAAAAAATTTGATCAAGGGGGGATGATGAGCAGTTCTTACTAAAAATAACAAAACACACAAAGATGAGTGATAACAATAGAATAAGAATAACTACTTCAACAACAACAACAAATTTTTAAACACACATTTAATAGAACGGTTTAAGGGAACCAAAGGCCCAAAAAAGAAGAGTTTATACATACCTGGTTCTTCCTCCAGCACCATACGCACGGATCGCTCCGACGACACCCTCCTCCGCTTCCTGTATACGCAGGGCTGGATTTGTACTCTTTACTGGCCTAGGCCACTGTCACCAGCCGCCCCCTACAGTATAGGTAGCGAGATGACCCCTCCCCCTTCCCTCTAGTGCAGGTAGCCAGATGACCCCTCCCCCTTTCCCTCCAGTATAGGTAGAGAGATGACTCCTCCCTCTTTCTCTCCCGTATAGGTAGCTAGATGACTCCCTTAATCCCTCCTCCTCCCCCCCCTTCAGTATAGGTACCCAGCTTGCCTTAACACCGCATCAGTGTCACTAATTTTTCCACTCGTTTCCAGTGCAGAAGATTCCTCTTCCTTTATGTCTCCAATGCTGCCCAAGTCCATAGCCGCCGGCCACAATGCAATTGTGCACAGAGCGCAAGGTGGCTGCTGCACAGGCGGCAAGCAGCAGAGTACTGCATTTAGGCGCTCATCTGACCTCTTTGCATTGCAGCATTTGCAAGCTTGCAAATGCTGCACCAGTTTAGTCTGCTGCTTTGGTGCCCTTCCTCCTGTGGTGCCCTAGGCCATGCCCTAGGTGGCCTTGGCCTAAATCCGGCCCTGTGTATACGGCTGTACCGGTTCAGGTAGTTTCGGCCTGTCGTCGTCAGCATGCGGAAAATTGTCCGCATCACAGGGGCTCCCAGCATACCCGTACGCGTGCAGCTGCATACTACGCAGCCGCAGGCGTAAGGATAGAGAGCCCCTGCTCTTGCAGACATTTGGCCGCGTCTGCAGAAAATGATGGGACCCGGTACAGGGGATGCAGGAAGCGGAGGATGGCGGCATGGGAGCGATGCAGGCTTATGGGGCTGGAAGAAGCCCGAGGTATGTATAAAATCTTTTTTTCTTTTTAGGATTCCGACGTCTCTGCTTACCTTTATAATGAAATATTAATAGAAGGTTAAGCATTCATGCAAATATAAGACAAATATGAAAGATTATTAAAAAAAATAAAATAGTAAGTAATGGAATGGATAGCACAAATACGACTGTATGAGGTGTAGATAACCAAACACCAGTATCGGAACAGAGAAAAATGTTACTCACAGCAAAGTGAATTTGAATGGTGCAGAACAAACTTAAAAAGGTACGTTTTGTTTAAATTTATTATACAAATTTAGACAGGGGGGGTGGGGGGAAAGAGCAGCTGGAAGGACAGACAGCGTGGTAGACGAATTTTGGTTAGGTGGAGCATTGCTTCGCCTCGCACAATTCCTATCTGGCATCTGTGGCAGTACAGAGGGTTGGTTCCTCTGTTCTCCACACCTCCATGTACCGGGTATAATTACCCTCTACAGGTGCATAGCACCTTTGCTGGATTATATCATATTATACGCTTGTGGAGGATTTGCGCAGTGTAATCGAACATCCTGTACGCTGAAAACTGAAATAATTACAAAATAGTTACAAAAACATCAGGGGTCCACTGGATGCAGTGGAGTCTGATTCCATGCTCCTCAGGAAATGCTTGCCTGCAGTAGTGTCCATATGTCCGGCTTCTCGGGAGATAACTTCTCTGAATACTGTTGCACCGAACACAATACAACATTTGGTGTCCTGTGTCTACATATTCGAGTATTATTGGTGAGTCTGAAGATCAACACATAATCAGGTATAGCATCTGTATTATTATCAGGTAGAACATTATGTATTAATCAGGTATAGCATCTGTATTATTGGCGATACTGCAGATGACCAATAAGAAGAAAAAAATCTGTGTTGCTGACACCAATCGTTACAGTGCCACTCATACATGATTTTGTATACATAAATGATAGTAAAAAAAATATGACTTTTACAAAATAACCGACCTTTGAAAGTCAACACACATGATTGTTTGGATGTCAAATAGGGTGTGTGTACAGTCTGTGTACAGTCTGTCCTTCAAAATTGTAATAATAAGACTAGACATGAGCAATCCTGTTGGTGGATCAACTCAATTCAAGTTTTATAAGGTGAACGACAGACTGTACAAAAGGCCGATCTGACCTCGACACAGAAAATTGTTGGTAAGGTTTGAACAAATTACACATTTTTAATAAAAAATATTTTAATGTAATTCAAGTAATAACTGAGGCAACACTGATGGATGCATATGTGTGAGGTGGAACACTACACAAAGGAATGGCTTATCGCAGCAATAGGTAGCGTTTGCCATTAACAGTTTGTACGCTATTTCAAGAGCGTTTTAGAGAGATATTTGGCAAAGTATATTAATTGAAAAAGCGATTGTGTATAGATCACCAATTAACAATGTAAAATCGGATTGGGCCTTTACATTAATTTTAGATTTTTCAACAATTGCAGTAACTGTAATACGCGACAAAAATCACTCCAGGCAGCTTTTCATGAGCGATTAAGAAACAGGATTTATATATATATATATATATATATATATATATATATATATATATATATATATATATATATATATATATTTTGCATGTAATTGCTAACGCAAAGAAAACAAAAGATGAACAACTTTCACAGTTTGGGGATTCAAAAGTGCTACAGAAAAAATAGACACATTACATTATATTTGCTGACGATAAGGACAAAACTCTAGCGTTGTTTAACCATCAAACTAAAAAAAATGCTCCCCAAAAACACATTGAGGGTTACAGACCTACTATTTCTTAAAAAGAAACATGGGATCGGTTGAAAAGGGCGCCCGAGCTGCCTGTATGAAAAGGGCGCCGCCATAGACATCAATGTTATTTCTGGAAATATGGGCTACAAGGTATAGAAAAGGGCGCCCGAGTTTTGATATAGGCTACAAGCGGGCTCCCCTTTGTAGCCCATATTTTTTCGGCTACAAGGTTTTCGGCTACAAGCGGGCTCCCCTTTGTAGCCCGTATTTTTTTCGGCCACAGTAAGGTGCCCCTCTGTAGCCCATATTATTGCCTTTTTTTTGTAGCCTAAGTTTTTATATGGGCTACAAGCACTGTAAGCCGAATTATTTCATTCCCCCACTATCCATGGCGGCCTGTAGGGGGAATAGTAATTAACACATCCCGGAGTTTTTTTCTAGCCGAAGTTTGTATATGGGCTACAAGCGCTGGAAGTCGAATTATTTCATTCCCCCACTATCCATGGCGGCCTGGAGGGGGAATAGTAATTAACACATCCCGGAGTTTTTTTCTAGCCGAAGTTTTTATATGGGCTACACCCGGCGCCTTTTTTTTTTGTAGCCGAAGTTTTTATATGGGCTACACCAAGCGTCTTTTTTGTAGCCGACGTTTATATGGGCTACACCAGGCGCCTTTTTTGTAGCCGAAGTTTATATGGGCTACACCAGGCGCCTTTTTTGTAGCCGAAGTTGGTATATATATGGGCTCCACCAGGCGCCCTTTTTTACCGGCGCCCTTTTCATGTAGACCCAGAAACATACATACAAAAAATTAAAAAAGGTTTATGAAATGAGAAAAGAGTACCAGTCTTGAATACCATATGACATTCACACTTTTATTTGTAAAAAATAGTATAATAATATTAACATATAAATTAACATATATACATGTTAACATATAAATTACAATTGTATGTCGTTAAGATTTAAAATAATAAAGTTTAATAAAAGGCACTATTGAAAAATAACGATAGAACACAGGCGATATAGGAATAAGCATATAACGGTAAATAACAATAACATTTTTATTTGTAAAATAAATATTATTAACGATAAAAACTAAAATCTATTTTTAATAACGTTAAATTACAATAATGAACAAGGCGCTATTGAAAAATATAGATAAAGCACAAAAGCAAGGGATATAACGGTAAATAACAATAACAAGTTTATTTGCAAAATAACAAATATTAACGTTAAAATAACAATTATAATTTTGTGTCTTAACGTTATATTACAAAAATTAAAATTTTAGACAAGGATCTATTGAAAAATGCAGGCAAATTACTTAGGCGCTAACGAAAAATATAGATAGGGCACTGATGCAAAGAAAAAAACTTACCATGCGCCATTATCGATGCCTATTAACGATAAATAACGTTAAGCGGTCAATTTCAATGCGGCGCCATTAACATGCATATGCGGCAGGCGCCATTTTTCACTGTCCCCCTCCGGCCTTGTGTAGTCAGAAGCACAATGTTCTCTAGTGCTTCTGGAAATACTCTTTAAAGGGAGACTCTGCTGAGCAAGTCCTTTTACTAGGCCTCCCAATTCAAGCATATCATACTTAAATTCTAACAGCCTCCCTGAAAAAGGCTTGATCTGCAGATCCCTTCTTCTGGTTCAGACAGCACCCATGATTCTTTTCTTTATGTTTCACTTTTTGATGCTCGTGCTCACTCACGCTCTCTGCTTTAGGTGGTTATCCCTGGGAGAGAGAGCAAGACCTCTTGGCCTCCTTTTAACCAGGATCTCTGGGGATGCCCGACTTCTAGGTCCCTATTGACCAAACTCTCAGAATTTGCGTCACATGCGTATTCCTTACAAACTTGCATGTTCATGGAAAAGTTAAACTTGTTTGTCTGTTAAGCAACGGAGCAGTGTCAGGTGTCTTCTAAAAAAACACCTTCAAACAATCAGCTCCATCATAGGTACCGCTGAAAGCTAGAAACCTAACCTTGTATAATGTAGCTTAGCTTGGAAATATGGGCGTATGAGATGTTTATTTGACATACATCAATCTCTTAACTATGTTGATTTGTTTGCGTAATTTCACACACAAACTCACCTGTGTAATGATGCCTATGATTGTAATCCCCATCATTAGGACCAGTGGGTGTAGAAAGAAGTTTTGAACTGCAGAGGCCCAGTCCGAGTGTCCCTGGAACACCGCAGAAACCTGGTCAGACTGGAACTCACATGATTATATTTGTGTTCAACCTCTTTAAGATCACCTTGATCATGGTGAAATATCACCTTTAGTTTAGTGTTCTGTTCAATTAACCTTTGTAACAAAGCGTGGTCTTGTGTCAAAACCTGTACCCATTTGTTCCATGGCGTGTTATCTCTCAGGATGGGTACTTCCTGTAGAGCTTTGAACTTTAGAGTTCTCTTTTGAGGAATAACGTAGTCAAACCTTGACGATTGGATCCATATGGGATCTCCGCTCGCGCAATAAGTTCCCCTTGGGAAATCAAACTTGTCGGAACAATTATAAAAAGTAAAAGGAATGTGCCAGTAGACATCATGTAACAAACTTATCCTTCAGCCACTGGAGATATTGGTTTATCTTTAGGATAGATCTTTTGAATGGCAGCTGTGCATTCTGTGCTATTGAGCCAGCATGCTTTGTCACTGAATCTGATTTGCCCCGGCAAACCCAGGTACTTATATGAGAATTGCCAGCATGACAACAAGTCTACTTGTTTCACCTCTCCATCTAGTACCAAAAAATGTTGACCTCTCAGGTCATGGTGTAAGACATGTGTGGATGAAACAGGTGTCCCTAGTGATACTACTGGAAAAACTACCTGTGTTTTTCCACCGGTAGGAACTAAGGAAGTAGCAGTGCATAAAGAATTATTGCACCCTTTCCACCTGTTTAACCAGACATCTCGGTGCATCCATTCAAAAGATCCTTCCCCAGGAAAATCGATAAATCTCTCCTTGTGTCGTCTCAGTTGTAAAGGAGTTTTACCTTCTGATAAGGCTTGAGCCATTATCTTAAAATCCGCTGATAACTCAGTCTGCATAGACAGGCATGCTGTTTCCCATGCAGTACCCCTAGCATGTGCAATCATCAAGGCCGGGCTGAGGCAGAGGCGAGAAAGTCTCCAGCCTCAGGGCGCAGTGTAGGAGGGGGTGCAGGGTGGGGCAGAGGCAAGAGAGGCTCCAGCTTCAGGGCGCAGTGTAGGAGGGGGCACACAACTCACTTAGCTATCATTCCCCTATTGTGTTTGAAGCAGAGAAAAAAAAGAGAAGAGGATACATGGCAGTGACTGCAAGCCAGATACCTAGAGATTAAGGTGTTGGGAGGGCCCTGGGGCGCCTCTTAGTCTAATAGCAATCAGTGTGTGACAGCTGGGGTGGGAGGGATGAAGGGGCGCACTTTGGTGTCTCAGCCTTGGGTGCTGGAGGACCTTGTCCCGGCTCTGGCAATCATCTTCTGAAAAATTATTTGAATGTGCCTTTGAGTGTACCCCTGAACTTTATAGGTGTTGTGCGTTAACTGTTCCAAAACCAAATTTCATGGCACAATGTTGGTGAAAGGTAATGAGGGTTAAGTGTGCTGGAAGTGTGATGTGAATGGCAGCTTAAATCTGCTCTTGAATGTCACACTCCCGGAGCCAACCCACTGATCCAAAGTCTTGTTATGCAGAATGGTGAGTAAGGAGGGAGTTTGTGCTTGTAATTTATAGGTGAAGCGATTTTTGTTCCATATAGATAGTGTATGGAAGGTGAGGGGTGAGATGTGATGCAATTTCCCCTGACCCTTGGCTGAGGCCCATAGTGAACCTTTCCATGAGAAGGGCGAGAGTATTGCGTCTTCAATTTCAACCCATACTGGGCTTCTGTGTTCAGCATATATGAGCGGGATTTGGGCCAGCTGGGATGCTATGTAATATTTGTTTAAATTGGGGACTGAAAGTCCTCCTGATGATTTATGCCAATGCATACATGCTCTTGGGATACGTGGTCTATTGTGTGCCCATATAAATGAAAATATTTGTTTTTGGAGCATTAAGATGTCTTGTTTGATAATTGGGATAGGGAGGACCCTGAAATAGTACGTTAGTCTTGGGAGAAGCGTCATTTTAACCGCTGCGATGCGCCCTGTCCAAGAAAGCTTATAGGTATGCCATGTATGTAGATCTTTCAATATTTCGGGTATGACCCTGGCATAGTTCCATTTGTATAGATCTGTTAATTTGTTGCAGATATTAACTCCCAGGTATTTAAGATAATGCGGTTGGAATTGGAAGCCGAAACGGTCAGCAATACTTTTAGCTTCAGAGGTTGGGATATTACATGAAATCATTTCAGTTTTATCGATATTAATCTTAAGACCTGATATTTTTTCAAATTTCTTTAGTGCTACTAGTAGTTTTGGGATGGATGATTGAGGTTGCTGAATTGTCATTAGTATGTCATCAGCAAATAAGCTGAGTTTGGGTTGGATCTTGCCAAGGTCATACCCCTGTATGCCAGGGTAACGCCTAATGTGGGAAGCTAGGGGTTCCATTGCTAGTGCAAAAAGGGCTGGGGATAGGGGGCATCCCTGACGGGTGCCCCTACATATGGAAATTGGCTCTGGGTTTTCACATGGTATTTTGAGTGTGGCTGAGGGGGAGGAATAGATTTGTTCGATAAGATTATGGAAGGTACCAGAGATACCCACCACTCTCGTTACAGCAGATAGAAAGGGCCAGGTGAGGCTATCGAATGCTTTTTCGATATCTAAACTTAGTATTACCAGGGGTTTGTGGGTTTTGTTAGCTTGTTGGATTAGGAGCAAAGTCCGCCTGATGTTATCTGAGGCTTGTCTGTTAGGGATAAACCCCACCTGGTCCCTTCCCACCAGCGAAGGGAGTAGCTTGTTAAGGCGCTGCGCCATTATTGCAGTTAAGATTTTGTAATCCAGGTTTAGAAGGGAGATAGGTCGATAATTTTTGGCTTGGAGGGGGTCTTTTCCTGGTTTGGGTATAAGAGTAATCCTGGCTTCTAAAAACTCAGGTGGGGGTTTGCGGTTGGACTTTGCTAAGTAGTTTAGTGAGCGGGTGAGTGGGTCTGCGAGTATGTCTCTAAATTTCTTGTAGTATACAGAGGTGTAGCCGTCCGGGCCGGGGGCCTTCCCATCTTTTAGATGTTTTATGACCTCAAGAACCTCCTCTGTGGTTATGGCCGAATTTAGTGCTTTGATAGAGTCTGAGTTTAGTCTGGGGAGCAGACTTTGTCGTAAGTATTTTGTTGTGTCCTCAAGGAAGTCGCTCTCAGGACTTTTGTATAGATTAGAGTAAAAACTATGGAAGGCTTGGTAGATTTTTGTAGGGTCACTGGTAATTTGACCTGTGGGCGATTGGATTTTATGTATGGTGTTTATCCTCTCTTGTTGTCGTAATTTTCTTGCGAGCCAGGAATCTGGCTTATTAATATATTTATAGCATTTTGCCTTGGTCCATTTTAGGGCTTTCTCCACATGTCTGGATAAATTAATATTAAGTTGGAGCCTAATGTCCTGGATTTGTTTGGCTAAGTAGTTTGAGGGAGTTTGTTGGTTGACTAAAATTAGTCTATGGAGCCTATGTTCCAAGTTATTTTGGGATTCTGATTCTTTTTTCTTTTTTTGGCTAGCCGCTCTTATTAGTCGTCCCCTGATTACAGCTTTATGAGCTAGCCAACAGGTAAGAGGGGACACATCATCTGTATTATTGTCTAAAAAGTAGTTATTTAATTGTTCAGTGAGGTCAGTTTTAATATTGGGGTCAAGCAGCAGAGATTCATCTAGTCTCCATGTTTTTCTTACTTTAAGGGTGGAGTTCAGGTCTAAATTTAGGAGAAGAAGGTCGTGATCAGACCAGGAGACATGGATATGTCGCATATAAATAAGCGCCTTAATTAATGCTGATGAAATTAGTATGTGGTCTATTTTCGAGTAGGTATTATGGGATGGGGAGAAGTATGTGTAACTTCTGGTGGTGGTATAGAGTTCCCTCCATGTATCTGTTAGTAATTCTGATCGTAATAGTGAGTTAAGGAGGGCTCTTTTTCTTTTAGTCAGCTTGTCAGCTGATGCGTATGATTTATCTAAAGTATCATTTAATGTCATGTTGAAGTCTCCACACCAGATTATATGGGTATTGAGAGGGGTATTTATATTACGTATTATGAGTTGAAAGGTGTTAAAAGCAGTTTCGGGGGGAGAGTAGCTATTTATGATACATATATGTTGGCCTTTGAGGACTCCCTTGAGTATTACGTATCTGCCATTTTTATCTCTGTTTAACTCATTTATTTCCAACGCGAGAGAGTTTCGGATGAGGACGGCCACACCTCTGTGCTTTTTAGTTGCAGTTGCTAGGTAGTGTTGGGTGTATTGGTGGTGCAGGAATGCTGGGTAGGATGAAGAGGAGAAATGGGTCTCCTGGAGACATATTATATCTGGGTTATGTTTTTTATAATCCAGGAAAGCTTTTTTACGTTTATGTGGGGTGTTAAAGCCTCTAACATTGTGAGATAATATCTTAAGGACCATATAGGGGGTGTAACAGATATGCTAGTAAACCGGACAGGTGGCACTTGGTTGACAGGAGTGTGTCTGGGGGTATCTGGAGTATCTTATGTTCCCCTGGCCTGGGGAGAGTGTTCACTTGACAGTCAACCCGTAGGAGGACGGGTTGGGTCACTCTGCCTGGGTAGGCAGACTTTGAGGCTGTTAGGGGGTCTAGTCCCCCGTCTGACCTCTGGAGGTAGGGCAGCATTACTTTACCCACCGGAGGTAGGAGGTATATGCGATTTTTTTTAAAAAAAAGAAGAAAAATGGGAACAGGGAACAGATAAAGTAACTCAAAGTAAACCTGTTTTCAATGAAAATATTGAAACCTTAAACCTTTAACCCCCAATCCCCTTTAACATACCAGGTGCTCTTAGGGCGTAGTTTGTTGTATTTACGCCGGGGCCTCTCCAGTGGTCACTGCACGCGTCCGTGAAGCGGTGGTGTCCCCAGGCGGGTTGGGCGCCACCGGTAGCGCCCTAGGGGCCCCCCGGGGGGGCACGCGGACGGGGGGGGACCCGGCACCAAGGGGGGGGGCAGGGCGACAGCACCCGCCCCAAGGGCGCAGGCCCCCCCCGCCCCCCCCCCCTGGGCACCGCCCCCCCCCCCCCGGGCCCGAGCCCCCCAAGGGGGCCCCCCCCCCGGACACCCACATACATCAGTCATTGCAAGGGTATACGCCAGGAACCAAGGCAGCAGCCCCCCACCCCGCCGCCCCCGGAGAGGGCCCCCCCCATCCCCCCACCCGATTACGGCGGGAGGCGGGGAGGGCAGGGCGGAGAGAGGGGGGGGGGCCAGAGCCAGGGGCCCCCCCCGGCAGCCCCCCCACACACCGCCCCCCCCCCGACGGCGCCGGAGCGGGGGACCACCCACCGCCCGGTCCCATCACAGTGTCTCATTGTTGCCATTCAAGGCCATAGGCACATTCATTAAAATTCCAGGATAAGAGAATACTACATATACAGTCTGGATCATAACAAAGCACACCCGCAATCATGAGTATAGATTTAAATGTAGACGTGGGGACCATAATGGCCTGCTGTTGTTGTAAATGCATAGTCCATTCCGCATTTAGAGATACGTTGTGCTCAGCCTTCGGAGCCGTATGGCCGGGACATGCAAGGGCCCCCACGTCGACCTGTAGAGGGGCAAAAAGTATCTAGTAGGCTATGGATGCAGGCCCCGTACGTGGCCAGGCCAAGGCCTCCGGAACATGGCGGAGGTTAGTTCGCATACAAGGGATACGGAGGGCGAGTCCCGGCCGATAATAGATAAGATCCATGCTAGTTTTGGCCCCAGAGTCAGTGGCAACAAGAAAAAGGCAAGGGGATAGGAGAGTCAAAAAGTCAACTGACATCTTACTTGAGGTTATGATCTTGGAGAACTATGTCCCACCTCAGACCATTCTCTCGTAGGCCGCGGGCCTCTTTGTGGTAGGGAGGCGGACTCCGAGCCGGCCGCGACATTTTCAATGGTTATGTTGGCCGCTGTTAGTATAGCCTTACCGTCAGCCAGGGAACGGATGATATGGGCTTGATTTTCTAGCGTAAAGCTCAAAGAGAAGGGGAATCCCCATCGGTAGCGGATTTTTTCCCGGGTGAGAGTTAGGGTGATTGGTCTCAGGTCTCTTCTCCTTTGGAGTGTTATGGGCGATAGGTCCGCATACAGATGGACTGAGTTAGGTAGTCCTGGGAGGCTTGTGAGGTCCCTTGCTGCCAACATGATCTGCTCTTTAATTTCCCCATAGTGGAGCTTCAGGATTACGTCTTTTGGTGTGTTCGGGGTTCTGGGTTTCCCCAGAGCCCTATGGATTCTATCCATTCGGAACATTTCTTCGTTGACTTGTGGGAGAAGTGAGGAGAAAAGGTTCTTAGCCACCTCCCTTAGGGCAGTGTATGATTCCGGTAGCCCGCGAATTCTTAGATTGGATCTGCGAGCGCGGTTTTCGTAATCTTCTAGCTTGGATTCCGCCTGGTCAAGCTTGGCTTCCAGAGCTTCTATACGGTTGGTGTTATCATTCACTGTGTCTGATAGTGAGTCCAGGCGGGTTTCGAGAACTCCCACTCTTTGGCCTATTTCGGTGATTTGGGCCGTTATGTCCTTAACTGCAAGCGTGAGCTCGGACTGGAGCATCTTCTTGATGTCGGCCAGGAGTTCTTGTTTATCCCAGGAACATTGTTGTTGGTCCCCTTGCGAGGGTGACCTGGGTGGGCTATCAGTCTGTATTAATTTAGATTTCTTAGCCGGCTGGGGTGATGTACGCTCCTGGGCCGTCGCCGCCATCTTGGATGCGCTACGCAGTTCTGGCCTCACAGAGAATAGTGACGGTAAAGTATGTTTAGGCTGCTGCTTTTTCTGCTTTGGGGCTCGGGATCCCTTCCCTGGCATATCATACGTGAGGTGGGGTAGTTGGAGCTCGATTCTGCTTCCCCGTTTGTTGATTAGAAGCCTCCTTTCCTCCGGTCAGGAACGGAGCTCACTGAGTGCACGTCATGCCTCGTGAGCGCCGCGCATGCGCCCAAAGTCTTGTTAAAAGGTACATTGCAGTACAATGAGTACATGCAAAAGGTGGAGTGTGTTGTTCAGGATTACCTTGTCTTGGTGCTCTGGAGTAGGGTCCTTCTACACTGGAGAGGAACGGGCAGTAATCGTAAATGTCCTTTCTCCTCCAGGAGAGAAGCGGGGAACCATACCACAGCCTGGAGTGGCCAACAGAGGGTGTCCCTGAGACAAATATATATATATATATATATATATATATATATATATATATATATATATATATATATATACACACACACAAAGGCCGGAAAGCAGAAGGGTTTTGGTTCTTGGAACAAGTCATAAGAATTGAGAACCAGCCACATTTTCAGGTAACCGAGAGGGTGGGGAGAGCAACCACGAGGAAGGGAGAGTCAACACAGGTAACACCATCCTCACTACATGGTTCACCATACGAGACAATCCCGCACAATCCATATTCAGCCACTTATCCTCATTCTAGATGGGTAAGTGAGGAGGTACTCTTAATTGAAAGATTGCAGAGAGTACATTCTTCCCGACCTAGAGTATGAATTTTCCCTCAGGACATAAGGGGGGCAAAGGTCCAATCAGGACAGTTGAGAACATCTTTTGTCATTGAGATGCTAATCAATTTCCCAGAAGAAAGAATACCAACTGTATTCTTCTGGGGAGGGCCACAAGGGTTAGCATGGGAGGTGAGTTTAATGGATCAGGGAACTTTTTGGAGTAGAGAGATAGAATCCTGGGATACAGATATAGATAATGTAAGTTACAAGGACGGCTGTTTTATACTAGCCTATAAAAAGTTAAATGTGACATCCTCCAGCAGGAACACCCCAGTCTCCATCGCATGCAATTGGCTGATAACAGCAAGCAGGGGCGTCGCTAGCCCTATTTGGGGGGGGCACGTACCCCCAATCTGTCCTGGGGTGCCACGGATCTCCGCCCAGCCGCCCCCTCTGTCAGCGGCTCCCTCCAGCCGCCGCCGCCGCGTCACTCAGACCTCAGGATCAGGCGGCGAGCCGGCGACCAATCGTGCGGGCGCTAGGACCCAGCGCCCGCACTGATATGCGGAAGTGACATCACTTCCGCATATCAAGCGGGTGCGTCCGGCGCCCGCTGGTACTGGTCGGGTCGCTGCTGATCATGAGGTCTGCTGCGAGGTAAGGGGGGGGAGCGGCGGCGGCGGCTGGAGGGGGGGCCTCCCTGTCACTCACTCACTCAATAAAGGGCCTCCCTGTCACTCACTCACTCCCTTAAGGGGCTCCCTGGCACTCACTCACTCCCTAAAGGGCCTCCCTGTCACTAACTCACTCCCTAAAGGGGCTCCCTGGCACTCACTCACTCCCTAAAGGGGCTCCCTGGCACTCACTCACTCACTCCCTAAAGGGCCTCCCAGTCACTCACTCACTCCCTAAAGGGGCTCCCTGGCACTCACTCACTCCCTAAAAGGGCTCCCTGGCACTCACTCACTACCTAAAGGGCCTCCCTGTCACTCACTCACTTCCTAAAGGGGTTCCCTGGCACTCACTCACTCCCTAAAGGGGCTCCCTGACACTCACTCACTGCCTAAAGGGGCTCCCTGGCACTCACTCACTACCTGAAGGGCCTCCCTGCCACTCACTCACTCCCTAAAGGGCCTCCCTGTCACTCACTCACTCCCTAAAGGGGCTCCCTGGCACTCACTCCCTAAAGGGACTCCCTGGCACTCACTCACTACCTAAAGGGGCTCCCTGTCACTCACTCACTACCTAAAGGGCCTCCCTGTCACTCACTCACTTCCTAAAGGGGCTCCCTGGCACTCACTCACTCCCTAAAGGGGCTCCCTGACACTCACTCACTGCCTAAAGGGGCTCCCTGGCACTCACTCACTACCTGAAGGGCCTCCCTGCCACTCACTCACTCACTCACTCACTCACTCACTCACTCCCTAAAGGGCCTCCCTATCACTCACTCACTCACTCCCTAAAGGGGCTCCCTGGCACTCACTCCCTAAAGGGGCTCCCTGGCACTCACTCACTACCTAAAGGGGCTCCCTGTCACTCACTCACTACCTAAAGGGGCTCCCTGGCACTCACTCACTCCCTAAAGGGGCTCCCTGGCACTCACTCACTGCCTAAAGGGGCTCCCTGGCACTCACTCACTCCCTAAAGGGGCTCCCTGGCACTCACTCACTGCCTAAAGGGCCTCACTGTCACTCACTCACTCCCTAAAGGGGCTCCCTGTCACTCACTCACTCCCTAAAGGGGCTCCCTGGCACTCACTCACTCCCTAAAGGGGCTCCCTGGCACTCACTCACTCCCTAAAGGGGCTCCCTGGCACTCACTCACTGCCTAAAGGGGCTCCCTGGCACTCACTCACTGCCTGAAGGGCCTCACTGTCACTCACTCACTCCCTAAAGGGCCTCCCTGTCACTCACTCACTCCCTAAAGGGGCTCCCTGTCACTCACTCACTGCCTAAAGGGGCTCCCTGTCACTCACTCACTGCCTAAAGGGCTCCCTGTCACTCACTCACTGCCTGAAGGGGCTCCCTGGCACTAACTCACTACCTAAAGGGCCTCCCTGTCACTCACTCACTGCCTGAAGGGGCTCCCTGTCACTCACTCACTCCCTAAAGGGGCTCCCTGACACTCACTCACTGCCTAAAGGGGCTCCCTGGCACTCACTCACTGCCTAAAGGGGCTCCCTGGCACTCACGCACTGCCTAAAGGGGCTCCCTGTCACTCACTCACTGCCGGAAGGGGCTCCCTGCCACTCACTCACTGCCTGAAGGGGCTCCCTGGCACTCACTCACTGCCCGAAGGGGCTCCTTGGCACTCACTCACTGCCTGAAGGGGCTCCCTGGCACTCACTCACTGCCTGAAGGGGCTCCCTGGCACTCACTCACTGCCTAAAGGGGCTCCCTGGCACTCACTCACTGCCTGAGGGGGCTCCCTGGCACTCACTAACTACCTAAAGGGGCTCCCTGGCACTCACTCACTGCCTAAAGGGGCTCCCTGTCACTCACTATTGGGGTCCCTGTCACTCACTACCTAACTGGAGGCGCCTGTCACTCACTAGCTAACCTGGGGGTCCCTGTCACTCACTACCTAACTTGGGGGGCTACCATATTAAGGGAGCATTCTGCCTATTTATGTGAAATGCTGTCTATTTATGTGCCTCATGACTGCTGAATTCGTCTTGTTGGGAGCCTTATGATTTGTTGGGGGCCTCAAGATTGCTGAATTTGTCTTGTTGGGGGCCTCATGATTTGTTGGGGGCCTCATGATTGCTGAATTTGTCTTGTTGGGGGCCTCATGATTTGTTAGGGGCCTCATGATTGCTCAATTTGTCTTGTTGGGGGTCACGTGATTGCTAACTGCGAGACTGTGGGAAAAGCTGAATCCTTATCATATGAAACAATAGCATTAAACCTACTTTTTTAGCTTTTTAAAACAGAAAATAAAACTGGGAGGTTCTAAAAAAATTGAATACATTTTTCAGGAGTAGGATGGATGAAATTGTTTATCTTCACAGTTTATTTTCAACTTGGATTTTCCATAATGTTCATGTATGAGTTAAAACGTTTGTACAGTATTTAGTTTAAATTGCTGTTGCCACTTTGCGATAGATAAGTGACTTTTGGGTTGCAGTTTGGGCACTCGGCCTCCAAAAGGTTCGCCACCACTGTCATAATCTAATGTCCCACCATTGCTAGGTTCATGTAAATTTGTCTCCACCTGTTACCACACCTATATTCTGGTCCATGGCCCACCCATTTTTCGGTGCGGCGCGATAAGCACGCCGCACAACGTGATCCTCATATTTTTGGCACGCTAGCTGCAGTGTGCTGAATTCTGCTGCCTACAGTATGTACAGTATACGCTGTTCTCTAGTGCCTGCTCTGTGTGCTGATTTACCTCCAGTGTGTACTGTGTAAGGTGTTACTCTGTGCCTTTACTGATTGTAAACCAGCTATATTGTATGCTGATCCCTGCTACTTTCAGTATGTACAGTATTAGCTGTAAAGCCTGGTACACACATACAATTTTGATTAGCCAATTTTAGCTCTGTTCAAAAAATTCATTGTCTGTTGGCCCACTTACTGCACGGAGGTGGTAAAATTGGGGGTCAGTGATTGACCAATCAAAATTGTATGTGCGTATACATCTTTGATCTATGCCTATACTGATTGTAAATTATCCAAATAAAGGACAGGGGGCCCCATCCAATATTTCTATGGGCAGGCCCGTTATCTGTAGCTTACACCGCTGCTAAGTTCATGTACATTTGGCCTCACCCATGGCCACGCCCATTCACCTCATGGCCACGCCCATTTTTTGCCGCGGCGCATACCTCCCCGCCTGGTGCCCACAGGTGCCCCCGATCTCCAAGGACCCTAGAAACGCCCCTGACAGCAAGTGATAGAGGACACAGTCCGCGCCTGCTCAGATGGGACCAGCCAAATATGGCGTTTCCTCTCCTATTACCCCGTAAATGTGGTAATATGTCCCTAAGACTATTGTTTAATGTACTTGTGAGCATGTTTTCATAACATTAGCTCATGTTTATCCTGCTGCAGCCTGGAGGTCTGTACATCTTGGCCTGATAAGCCCTCCGGCCTTGTGTAGCCAGAAGCACAATGTTCTCCAGTGCTTCTAGAAATACTCTTTAAAGGGAGACTCTGCTGAGCAAGTCCTTTCACTAGGCCTCATCATTAGTCATCATGCACTGAACCTATAGATATCAATCATGCTTGTTTTACCACTTTCCCTGTTTAGGGAATTGATATCTCAAGGTGTGAACCATTAATATCTCAAAAAGTGTATTGACCTTGTCGCATTGTGCACTGTGAATCGTTAATGACTGCGCCCAAGCGGTCCCGAAATATTCTTCAAATTATGGCATTATACAGGTCCTTCTCAAAAAATTAGCATATTGTGATAAAGTTCATTATTTTCTGTAATGTACTGATAAACATTAGACTTTCATATATTTTAGATTCATTACACACAACTGAAGTAGTTCAAACCTTTTATTGTTTTAATACTGATGATTTTGGCATACAGCTCATGAAAACCCAAAATTCCTATCTCAAAAAATTAGCATATTTCATCCGACCAATAAAAGAAAAGAGTTTTTAAAACAAAAAAGTCAACCTTCAAATAATTATGTACAGTTATGCACTCAATACTTGGCCGGGAATCCTTTTGCAGAAATGACTGCTTCAATGCGGTGTGGCATGGAGGCAATCAGCCTGTGGCACTGCTCAGGTGTTATGGAGGCCCAGGATGCTTCGATAGCGGCCTTAAGCTCATCCAGAGTGTTGGGTCTTGGGTCTCTCAACTTTCTCTTCACAATATCCCACAGATTTTCTATGGGGTTCAGGTCAGGAGAGTTGGCAGGCCAATTGAGCACAGTAATACCATGGTCAGTAAACCATTTACCAGTGGTTTTGGCACTGTGAGCAGGTGCCAGGTCGTGCTGAATAATGAAATCTTCATCTCCGTAAAGCTTTTCAGCAGATTGAAGCATGAAGTGCTCCAAAATCTCCTGATAGCTAGCTGCATTGACCCTGCCCTTGATAAAACACAGTGGACCAACACCAGCAGCTGACATGGCACCCCAGACCATCACTGACTGTGGGTACTTGATACTGGACTTCAGGCATTTTGGCATTTCCCTCTCCCCAGTCTTCCTCCAGACTCTGGCACCTTGATTTCCGAATGACATGCAAAAGTTGCTTTCATCCAAAAAAAGTACTTTGGCCCACTGAGCAACAGTCCAGTGCTGCTTCTCTGTAGCCCAGGTCAGGCGCTTCTGCCACTGTTTCTGGTTCAAAAGTGGCTTGACTGACCTGGGGAATGCGGCACCTGTCGCCCATTTCCTGCACACGCCTGTACACGGTGGCTCTGGATGTTTCTACTCCAGACTCAGTCCACTGCTTCCGCAGGTCCCCCAAAGTCTGGAATCGGTCCTTCTCCACAATCTTCCTCAGGGTCTGGTCACCTCTTCTCGTTGTGCAGCGTTTTCTGCCACACTTTTTCCTTCCCACAGACTTCTCACTGAGGTGCCTTGATACAGCACTCTGGGAACAGCCTATTCATTCAGAAATTTCTTTCTGTGTCTTATCCTCTTGCTTGAGGGTGTCAATGATGGCCTTCTGCACAGCGGTCAGGTCGGCAGTCTTACCCATGATTGTGGTTTTGAGTAATGAACCAGGCTGGAAGTTTTTAAAAGCCTCAGGAATCTTTTGCAGATGTTTAGAGTTAATTAGTTGATTCAGATGATTAGGTTAATAGCTCGTTTATTCATGATATGCTAATTTTTTGAGATAGGAATTTTGGGTTTTCATGAGCTGTATGCCATAATCATCAATATTAAAACAATAAAAGGCTTGAACTACTTCAGTTGTGTGTAATGAATCTAAAATATATGAAAGTATAATGTTTATCAGTACATTACAGAAAATAATGAATGTTATCACAATATGCTAATTTTTTTGAGAAGGACCTGTATATATCAAAGTTGAATTAGGAGACACTGGCTCTCGGCTTCTGAAGGACAGGCCTGGCGATTGTCCCTTTGAATGTCTCTTTGGCATTTGTGGTTTTATGACAGATCTGCTTTTCTGACTTAGCTATTAGCATTCCTAGGAACTAAGAACAAGGAATGTGAGGTGGATCTGCTTTAACCTCCCTTGCGGTTAATTTTTTTTGCCAAATTGGCAAAAATCCTTTTTTTTAAAAATTTTTTTGTTTTGTTTCATGTAAAGCTACCAGAGTGGTAGCTACATGAAACACCACTAGAGGGCGCATGTGTCCCTCTAGTGCAATCGTCGCCAGCATCAATAGCAAACAGGGGAACGCGTATATAACGTGTTCCCCTGTTTGGCTTCTCCTGTCACCATGGCGACGATCGGGATGATGTCATGGACGTCAGCCGATGTCCTGACGTCAGGCGCACCCGATCCAGCCCATAGCGCTGCCCGGAACTCATTGGTCCGGGAAGCGCAGGGCTCTGGCACAGCACTTTGAATGGGGCGAATCGCCCCAGTAGAGCCAAAGAAATCCTCCTGCGCGGCATAGCCCGAGCTCAGCTCGGGCTTACCGCCAGGGAGGTTAATAGTTGATTACCCTCTCTCTAGGGGAGAAAAAAAAACATTTCCCCCAGAGTACAGGCCTGGGCTGAAGGAAACACTGTTTTGTTTTTTTTTAAAAAAACAGGCTAAGACTTAACTGGATACTCTGAATCATGTTTTGTGTGCTTGATTTTGTGCAATTGCGCAAGTGGCGAAGGCGAATCCATGACAGTTGGATTTTGTTGGTGAAATGAAGAAAGCTTTATAAGCTTGTATTCTTGATTTTTTTTTTATAGATTCAGATATAGCTTTCTTTCTTCATGCTGCCACTTTAATTAGGGTATATGCAGGGGCGTCTCACCCACCAGGCAAGTATAGGCGGTTGCCTGGGGCGCCATGAGGTGGTGAGGCGCATTCCCCCGCCACTGCTACCGTGACCATGTTTTTTTTTTTGTTTTTTTTATATATATATTATATTACCTCCCGACTCAGTCCCCGGTGCTCGGCACGCTACCATGTGCTCAGCAGTGCCTCCACCTCCACTTCTCCCCCGCCAATAGAGCAATCAATACTGCTCTTCTCTGCCAGGCTCCTTCTTTAAAGCCGTGCCCCTTCTTCTCAGTAGCCACACAGGTGTGTGTTTACCTCGTGTGGCCCAGCCTTTAACTCCACCCCACGCCAGTCAAACCAGGAGCCAGCGGCCAGCCAGCTTATGCCCCTGACAGTCTGACCCCCCACCTGTGTCACTGGCTGCACACAGACACTGGAGCGAGACAGCCAGGGGACAGATGCAGTCACAGAGAGAATAATGTGATGTGCCCGTGTTGGAGCCCCGCCCCTGCACAAGACAGCAACACAGCCCGGGAGAAGGGAAGTTTCTGCTCCAGAGTAGTGATGGGAATTCCGGCTCTTTTCAGAGAATCGGCTCTTCTGAATCGGCTCCCATTAAAGAGCCGGCTCTTACGGCTCTGAATCGGCTCTTCATTAAATATCACTAAACACCGCTCAGAATCGGAGTAAAAGCCCCGCCCCCGTCTCCATGACAATTCCAGACTGCTTCTCTGACTGCGGCAATCCCTCCTGCTACTGCTCTGCTCCGCCCCATACACTCCTACAAGCTGCAAGAGGAGGACTACATCTCCCAACATGCCTCAGCGCCCTTTATTGCAGAGCAAAGCAGAGCTCTGTGGGGCGGCTGAGGCATCGGCTCTTTCAAAACTGAGAACCGGCTCTTGTCGTTCGCAGCAAACAGCCGGCTCTTAGAGCTGGCTCGTTCGCGAACGACCCATCACTACTCCAGAGATGATAAGCCGCATGCACAGGCAGAAGAGAAGGTATGCAGGCAGGCTGCTAAGAACACTTCCTGTCCTGTGTGCAGACTCCCAGTACTGTTATAACTGCTAGAATGTGCCCTGCTCTTTTGATACTAGAGTTTTCTTTGAAAGCTGGTTAGGCTGTAGGCTGGTAAAGCTGTAAACCTGTGCTTTAGTGCTGTGCTGTCTCTCCCTCTCCCCTCTCTGTTCCTCTGCCCCCTCTTCCATCTTATGCTGTCTCTACCTCTCTCTGTTCCTCTGCACTCTCTTCCATTTTATGCTCGGCTTTATGTTTGTTTACGTGTATTTTCTAGTGAAACGCTTCCACATTACGATTATTTTCTGACAACGCTGCCCCATTACGATTATTTCCTGGTGAAACGCTGCTGCCCTATGATTAATTTCTGGTGAAATGCTGCTGCAATAAGTGTATTTTCTGGTGAAACGCTGCCACCTTACGAATATTTTCCGGTGAACTGCTGCTGCAATAAGTGTATTTTCTGGTGAGAGACTGCCACATTACGATTATTTTCTGGTGAATTACGATCATTACTATTATTTTCTGATGAAACACTGCCGCATTATGATTATTTTCTGGTGAAACGATGCTGCATTATGATTATTTTCCTGGGGGGGAGGGGCTTGGGGGGGCGCCACTGGTTTTCTCGCCTGGAGTGACAAAATGACTAGAGGCACCCCTGGGTATATGATTTCTTACTTAACCAAAGGATGTCTGGATTAGTGTCCTGTTATTAGTACTAAAAAAACATATCTAGATCATCTGATATTTCCCACAGATTTTCTTTGTTTTATAACACTCTTTTGTTAAGCCGCCAATGGTGGGCGTTAGGCTTAGGAAATTGATATCTGAAGCAGTTAAGAACAGCGTCCTGGTCTGACACCAAATGTTGTGTATAAGTCTGGAGCAAGATCATATTTGATTAATTAATCTGCTTTAATAGTTGATTACCCTCTCTCAAGGGAAGACATTTCCCCCCAGAGTATAGGCCTGGGCTGAAGGAAACACTGTTTTGTTTTTGGTTTTTTTTAAAAAAAAAAAAAAACAGGCTAAGACTTAACTGGATACATGTTTTGTGTGCTTGATTTCGTGCAATTGCGCAGGTGACGAAGGCGAATCCATGACAGTTGGATTTTGTTGGTGAAATGAAGAAAGCTTTATAAGCTTGTATTCTTGATTTTTTTTTATAGATTCAGATATAGCTTTCTTTCTTCATGCTGCCACTTTAATTAAAGGAACACGATCGATTAACACAGAATTGTTTGGGACGTGCTGTAAAGTACAGGTGTATACATTTGACTGCTAATCTGTTTGTTTACTGTTATCAAATTCCTTTCACACTTCCCTGACGCTAATTCTGACAGGCCAGTGAACCATGAGAGGAGGGGGATTCCAGCACACTTTTAACCCTGTGTGTTAGAGAAAGCTCTCACTGCAGCTTCTTGTCTATGAGAGCTGTCTGCAGAAGAGCAGAGGAAATGTATCTTATGTGCAACTTAAACATTTGTAATAGTATGTGAAAGCTGACTCCAGAGGCATAACTGCTTCAATATTACACTGTTCTTAGCATGTCAGACTGCAGAGATTCACCTATGCAAATGAGACATTCCAAACGTAGCTAAAATCTATACATAATGAATTACAGATTTTGCCTCTGATATTTAACATGAAAAGTAGGAAAATGTTTACACCGCTACTTAGACATTATTTGTACATTGTCATTTTAGAACGCTTGGTTTGATAATGTTCCTTTAAGGTATATGATTTCTTACTCAACCAAAGGATGTCTGGTTTAGTGTCCTGTTATTAGTACTAAAAAAAAACATATCTAGATCATCTGATATTTCCCACAGATTTTCTTTGTTTTATAACACTCTTTCGTTAAGCCGCCAATGGTAGGCGTTAGGCTTAGGAAATTGATATCTGAAGCAGTTAAGAACAGCGTCCTGGTCTGACACCAAATGTTGTGTATAAGTCTGGAGCAAGATCATATTTGATACATTGAAACTATTTGTAAATATAATATCAATTCTAGAATGGGACTTCTTTACAGTGGATGGATAGTGTACTGTTTATGGGCTCTGCCTCTGACAGAGGGGACCAGGGTTCAAATCTTGGCTCTTCCTGTTCAGTAAGTCATTAGTTTATTAGGCTATTTAGTGAGGAGACTTTAGGCAAGACTCCCTAACACTGCTACTGCCTACAGAGTGCGCCCTAGTGGCTGCAGCTCTGGTGCTTCGAGTCAGGTAGAACAAAAGTATGGAGTCTTTATGATTGTTTAAGTTTATCTCTTTGTTTTTGAGTTAATTTATCTTTAGATTTCTTTCTCTTTAGAGTTCCACATGTGACCGCACTCATGTAGTGCAGGCGCAGAACTACTGCGCCTGCACAGAACACTCCAGACCACGTGAGCACGATCACAAGCGGGGCTCATGCAAGCACAGAAGATTCTGACCTGGCAAGGTTGGCATCTGTAATGGAGGGGACCCTGGGCCACCAGCTGTGAGTGGAGCTGCGGTGAGGGCTCAGGACGGCTGCCAGGGGCTGGAGGAAGCCCCAGGTAAGTAAATTTTCTTTTTTTTTATGCTGCTCGGACCTTCCTTTTAAGATGCATATTTATATCTCCACACCATATCAGTTTTAATGATAAGAAAAAGCTCAGCAATCTTACTGAATATAGTTAAGGGATTTTTAGGTGGTAAATAGTAGTTGATAATGTTTATAATTCTCCCTTTTAGCTCTCCCATTAATATTATAAAATGAAAAGAACAGAAGGTGCATAAGTCGGCACTTCTTTTATTCCAAAGGGTGGTAACACGTATTATCACAACAGTAATAAAGAGGTGCACATACCATGAGGTAGAGGCTGTGAGCTGGTGATGGGTGCTGGGCACAGATTAGCCTTATGGCTGTTTCGCGCTGTATACACGCTTCTACGGAGGCTACACCTCATGGTATGTGCACCTCTTTATTACTGTTGTGATAATACGTGTTACCACCCTTTGGAATAAAAGACAGTCACCAAGCAGTGCCGACTTATGCACCTTCTGTTCTTTGCATTCTATGGGCTTGATTCACAAAGCGGTGCTAACTGTTAGCACGCCTGTGAAAAGCCCCTTAGCACGTCTAAAAGAGCTTTTCGCGCACTAATTTGCGCACGAAACGCATTGTTATGCGTGCAAAATTTTGCGCACGCACTGCACAGAGTGCAGGGGGCGCTCCGCGCGAAGTGCCCATTAAAGCCTATGGGACTTGGCGTGCGCATAGGACATTGCGCGCAAAACTTTGCGTGCGCAAAGCACAATCTGATTGAGAAATCCGGTGCTAACCTACTTAGCACCCTGGTTAGCACGTCTAAAGACTTTAGACTTGCTAAGTAGGTTAGCACCGCTTTGTGAATCAAGCCCTATGACTGTTTGTATGTAAGCCTGAGCACGCTGAGTGTACCAAAGGTCAGGAAAGCTGTGTGTCCTGCCATTTTCCCTCACTGCATGCAGAGTGGGCTGTAGTGCCGACTACCTTTTTCTCGCCTGTACCCTCCCAACATATTATAAAATGACCTTCATTCACTCTTTATGCTTTTGGTGATTTGTATTGAAAAGCTCTTTTTCAACAGGGTGATGACTTCCTTATGTTATATTGGAATTTGAACCAATCTGTACAGAGTCTTTGATATTTTTAATTCAGATATCTAGATTGTGGTGATGTTAAGAATTGTGTTTCCTGTATTCACAGGATGTCAGGGTTTTTTTTCTAACCACTTAACCCCATAGGCTATTTTACCCTTAGAGCAAAGAGCCATTTTCCCCTGTCAGTGCTCCTCCCGTTCATTTGGCCATAACTTTCTCACTGTTTATCACTGCTTATCACACCTAAATAATCAATTTCTTGGGGGTTTTTTTCACCACAATTTGTAGTAATTACTTTATTTTCTATGCATTTTAGGGGTAAAACAAGGTAAAAAAAAATAAAAAATACCATTTCTCAAATTCCATCCCCTATAGTTTTAAAATAAACAATGCTACTGTAAATTAACCCCATACATTTTATTTGCCCATTACAGCATAGTTATTTGTGTGCTAGGCGCTGTACAAACACATGTCTATCTCGTCATGTCACATCAGGTATCCTTTAAGATGAATCTTATGCCTCACTTGCTGTACCCTCTTCAGACACTTCCCATTCATATTCGATGCTGACACATGCTTTTTGTGTCAGCATTAAATGTCCTCTTACCTAGGCCCTCTTACTTTGATTTGGGGTGATTATGCATTTCCAACGGGCTTAAATCACATGTTTTCAGGTAAGAAACTCTCAGGAGAAGATATAACGCTCAAAAACATGTTGCCATTGGGAGTACTTCTAACTAGGCAAGAGTTACTAGATAAGGGGCAGGGTTCTCATCTTTCCCAGTTTGAATACCTCCAATTGATTCATTTTCTTAGGCAGTGCCTGAGGGAGGGGTATGATGTGAGGGATCTTAGGTATGTTGAGATACAAATATTTTCTGGATAGAAAGCCGCTGTCCATCTATTATAAACTGCTATTGGATGTCATTTATGATGCCAAACCATCTGACCTAGCTAAATGGCTAAATACTGAATTCTCTGAGGAAAAATGGGATAAAGCGTTTTTGTGAACAAGGCTTCCATTTCTGGTAGAGGAAAAAAAAAGCTTTTAAAATACTTTTTTGGTGGTATAAGGCCTGGTTTATACTGACAAGTGCCCCTGATAAAATCCTGATGGGCAATGCACAAAGGATGAGGATGAACGCCGAAGCACCCCTGGGAGGTGCTTGAAGAGTCTAAAGGAAAGACTGAACAAATTATATATATATATATATACATTTTTATTTACAAGAATGAGGAGATGTATTCTGGTCAAAGCCAGTATGTGGCCACAGTCTGGAGGGCAGGCTTATTGGGAAGCATTCTGCTGAAGCTTCTTGAGCTTTGCTCTGAGCTTCTTCTTTTTTTCTTGACTCAGCTTTCCCTCGAGGATATTTGGTTCTTTTACTGGTTTTTGTTGCCGCACCTCTTCTTTATCCTCGGCCTGAAACCTCACTGTTTTCTTTGTTTTTTTCTTTTCTCCAGCTGGGTCAGTTTTCTTCTGAATAGGGTGGCTTTTACGCTCCTTTTTCTGCTGGGCAGAGATCTGTATTTTCTTCTGCCTCTTGTCCTTTCTTACATCTTTCTCCTCCGTTCCACGCTCTACATCAGGGTCCATTCTCCTGGCTCTCCCTGGGATAAGCGAACGCAAAATGTCAGCCAGCATAAGGTCCATCTCTAGACCTTTGGGGACATTTGCTTTTTCTTTTTCTTTCATCAAAGCTGCAGTTTCCACCTTCACGGATTTGATCATTGTCTCGATCTTGTTTAATTTTGATCGGCATCTGAGGCTGTAAAAGATAATAAATATATCACATTATGTAATACAAGACATGGTCAATGTAAATAAGAGTACGGTACATTGATAGAGCAAGAGTGTGACTCAGTCAATTAATTAATCAGTGGAAACTAATTTTAATATGTCACATGATTTTGCAAGTTTTTCTTCTATCTTACAACCCCAGTGGTTTACAACCCCAATTTATGATAGTAAAACAGCAAAGATCTGAGGCAGATCCCTTGCAGATATGAGACAGTGAAAAACTGTAGATTTATGAATTGGTCAGGGGAAGTTTTTTATTGACTGCTCCTCTCAACCCGCCCCTCCCTCCCCCCCCCTCCCCCCCAAAAAAAAGCCACTGCTGGGTGGCTGGGTTCCTTTTCTCCCTTCATCCCTACAGAGTTGCAAACGGTCTATAAGAAGAGGGTTAACTCACATAATCACCGCTTCCAGCGTCAGGTCTCCATAGCCACAGCGGCGTCATGTGACACATCTTCAGGACATTCCACCTTGTAATACGCTGGCATGTTCTGAAGGTGTATCCAGGGGCGTAGCAATAGGGGGTGCAGCGGTAGCGACCGCATCGGGGCCCTTGGGCCAGAGGGACCCCGAAGGGCCCTCCCTCAACTACAGTATTAGTACTCTATTGGTCCTGTGCTCATAATAATCACTTATATATATACATTGAGTAGTGGTAATTAACGAGCTCTTCCCCATCCCCTTCTTGCACCTCTGACACTGTAGTTGCCATTGGCAGGTTTTGGTGCGTCGTATCAATTGTTATGTATAGAGTGCCTGGGGGGCCCCATTGTAAAACTCGCATCGGGGCCCACAGCTCCTTAGCTACGCCACTGGGTGTATCATATTGCGGTGCTGTTTCCATGGAGACCTGATGCTGGAAGCAGGAATTAGGTGAGTTAACCCTCTTCTTAAAGCCCGTTAGCATCTCTGCAGGGGGGAGGGAGTTTATAAAAAATAAGCAATAGAGCCTGTGACGCAGCTGGTAGCAGGTGGCCTGGGAAAAGTGCTTCCCTGCTCTAGAGGGCGGAGGGGAGCACTGAAGGTTGCAGGGTAAATTACTTCACCCACAT